>NC_091457.1:89550942-90150942 GCF_027789765.1 Dendropsophus ebraccatus
CATCCCTGCTCCATTATTGGCACCAGAAATTGTTTTCTCTCCTCTCTGATATTCACTTCAACTGCTGCAGGTTTCCCTTGAGACCACAGATTGTTACCAAGCCCTACTAACATATTGGCAGTTGATGTGGAGCACGTTACTTGTACACTTGCCACTCAAAGCAATGCTTGCACCCCCTCCCATCCAGCAGAAATCTTGAGGAAGAAATCTGAAGGCAGCAAGAGCTAATGTTTTTTTTTTTTTACTTCTTAAGTGTCTCCTATCCAAATGCATATTTAAGTATACTATTAACATGCACCAATCCACTTAAGAAGGCTTTTTCAGTTCTGCTGCAGCCATATATTACAGTCAGGATGTGCTGGAGAAGATAAGGAAAACATATTAGGACGCCGTGCATTCCACATGTTAAGAGGTGTGTGAAAGAGAGTGTATTACAGGATGATACATCACAGCAATGGGTAAAATACTCCTTTGTTGTCATTTGTAACCATAAAAGTAAAAATAAAGAATCTAACTTATTACAAAAATGTTTCTGAGTGCCTGTAGGCTGTCACTATGATAATGCCATGATAATACCCATACAGGGTCAAAGTAATGAAACACTGGGACTACCAAAGGGCCCAGTGACACAGGAATGTGATAAAAAGGGAAGGTTTCGCAAACAAAAAAACGTTAGATTTATCAAATTTGTTTCCAGATCTCTGAGTGTGTGGCCTCACATTTGTCTACATCCCTCTAGGTCAGTCATGTCAAACTCTGGCCCGTGGTGCCATTATTTTTGGCCTGCCATGCTTTTTTATTGCTGTGTTAAATCTGGTCCGCCTGACGTTGCAGCAGATTATAGTATGGGTGGTCCTGATGGCCGCACGGACGGCCCCTATTATAATCTTGTAGGCCGCAGGCAGTTTTTTAGCCTGCGGCCTAGAATTATGTCGTAAGTGCCCCAGCGCTGGCAATGTGGTGACTTCATCGTGCACATCCTCCACCGGGAGCCTCCCACAGCCTCAGAAGACACAGGAAGGGTGAGTCCAAGCTGATGGCGCAGTCATGAACAACTACAGTAGGGGCTGGCTTCTATTTTAGACACTATTCTGGAGGGCTGACTTCTACATAAGAGCCTTGGGGAGGCTTGGCTACTATATAAGACTATTGGAGAGGGCTGGCTACTATATAAAACTATTGGAGAGGGCAGGCTACTATATAAAACTATTGGGGAGGTCTGGCTACTATATAAGAGAACATTTTAGGGACTGGCTTCTATATTAGACTATGGGGGAGGGCTGGCTTCTACATAAGAGACTATTGGGGAGGGCTGACTACTTTATAAGGGCCCTATTCCACGATTATCGTTTGCATAATCGTTAACGATTAATTATCTCAAATTGCGAAAGACCTGAAAACGTTCACTCATTTCCATGGAACGATAATCGTTACTTATGATCGTAATTGCGATCGTTTCTTCTTCGCTATTTATTCGCTATTGCGTTCATATCTATTGCGAACGACCGAACGATGTCTTATTCAATGCGAACGATTTGCGAACATTTTGCAAACGAGCAACGATAAAAATAGGTCCAGGTCTTATAAAGCGATCAACGATTTCTCGTTCGGTCGTTAATCGTTAACTGCATTTCAACCGAACGATTATCGTTTAGATTCGAACGATTTAACGATAATCTGAACGATAATCGTCCGGTGGAATTGGGCCCTGAGACTGGAGAGGACTGGCTACTATATATGAGACTATTTTAGGGACTGGCTTCTAAAAGAGACTATTGGGGTGTGCTGCTACTATATAAGAGACTATTTGCAGGACTAGCTACTATATAAGACACTATTGGGAGGGCTGGCTACTATATTGGATATTAATGGAAAAGCTGGCTTCTATATAAGACACTATTGGATGCTGGCTACTATATGGGTCACTAATGGGAGGGTTGGCCGAAACCAGGCACTTATGTATTCACCAATAGCTGCGCAATTATGCCGATCAATCCTGGCAAAATCATGTGGCTATTGGTGAACTCATGGAAGTGTGATTTCAGCCTAGGGCTGGGCAATTAAATTAATTTGATTAATTCGCCCTTAGGGGCCTCATTATTTAATTTTTTTTAATCAGGAATTTAAGCTTTCCTATGTTTAAAATAGTCCCAGAGCTCCACCCCCAGCAGCATCCTACACTGTCTTGCACCCTCATCAGTATAGTCAGTTATGGCTCAGGGGTCAGCAGAGTGTCCAGTCAGTTCCCTGATGATAAGCACTAAGGAAATACTATAAAGGATGACATCTCACAACAAAGGAGAAAAGAATGTAGTGCCCCCACCACCACCCCTGTTAACCCTTTCTGTGTTGCAACACATAAGTGATGCAGGCATCACTTACACACTGAAGAACAGAAAAGAGTTAACAGCAGGCGACAACACTACTCTCATATTTTATCTGCTCCTACCCTGCCAACCTTCAACCTGACCTCTGCACAGTGAAGCCAAAGCCGATAAAAGTAATGTTCTGCTGCTAAACTTTTCTGTACTGCAGAACTCCTGCACTGTGCAAAGGTCATCAGGGCATTTGTCGCTTGATGTTTACCCTTTCTGTGCTGCAGTGTAAGTGATGCAGAGTAATTATACTCTGCAGCACAGGAAGGGTTAACAGCAGGGGACACTACATTCCTGTCTCATTAGCAAAAGGGTCTGACACAGCTGAGGTGTTGCTACAAATGGGTGCTGTATGCAACTAAAGAGTCTCTACCCTGAAGGTCTAACCTGCACTGGTAGGGCAGCTTCACACAGTTGTTCCTATGTGAAAACATAATTGCTGCAGTTCTTTCAGACTGCTGCAAGTGTGTAAATCACCCACCCCCTAACCCACATGCTGCTGGCACATACAACACCCCATGCAGCTTGCTGCATGGGGTCCCGGCTTCCTGCTCTCCTGCCTGGCTGGGCAGAACAGCTCTCTCAGGATGCTGTAAGTGCCGTCCTGAGGAGGCTTGTGGGGGGTTGCTGGGAAAGCCTCTCTGAGCATCTTCCTTGGCAATTGGGGTGGTCTGTGAGGGGGGCGGGGGTTGGCTGTATGTGTAATCTGCTCTTAGTTGCTGCTGGCAAAGGGGTAGTTGAACTGTCAGCTTACAGCTAGTACCATGGAGGAAGACCACACTCTGTGGGGAAGGGGGAGGGGGGCTCAGGCCCCCCTGCGGCACAGGTTCCATAGCAGATGAGTTGTCTGCTTCTATGGTGGCTACCCCCACTGCAGAAGGGTACCTATAGGTGCTGCTTAATACAGGGAGATTGCCTAGAAAGGGGGAGTATCATCCATAATTTGAAATGAGCGAATCTACAATATAAGTTAAGTGCTTTGCTACGCTCAGCTATCGGTTTGGTTTGTCAGCTGGCTGCCTTTGAACTCCACTCTGTGTCTGAAAAAGCTAGATGCAGTCCTGGGCGATGTTTCCCAGGACTACATCCAGCTTTTCCAGGCACCCTGAGCAGAGTTCAAAGGCAGCCAGCTGACAAACCAACTGCCGAGCTGTCACGGCCGCGGCGGCGTCCCATGTTCCAGGCCGCCGCCGCAACCTCCTCCTTGTGCAGTGACCCGGCACTGCTGCTAGTTCGGCCCTGGGGGCGCCTCACCTCTCCTCCGCTCCTGTCTCTCACTGTGCCGGCCAGCGCGCGCGTCCCCAACTCCTAGGGCGCGCGCGCGTGCCGGCTGTCTCAGAATTAAAGGGGCAGTGCGCTCCTAATTGGTCCACATGTCAATCACTCCCCTATAAGTTCCAGCTCTGCCCCCTTCCAGGTGTTGGAGCCTCTACATGCTTCCCATAGCGTTTGGCCCAGCTCCCTGTTGTTCCTGATTCCTATCCGCTACCTGGTCCCTAGTCCTTGTTCCTGGTTCCTGCTCCCCTGTCACCCCATTGCTCCTGTGTTCAGCCTGACTCCTGCGGTTATGCCTACAGGCCTCTGCCAGCACCATCTCCTGCCTACTGCTCCTGCCACGCCTCGCCCGCCGTCACTAGCAACCAAGCCAGGGGTAGCGACCTGGGGGTCGCCTGCCGCAGCAAGTCCATCCCGCCTTGCGGCGGGCTCTGGTGAAAACCAGCGGCCCCTTAGACTCCGCTCCCTGGTGAGGTTAGTGCCATCGCTGGTGACGGTCCAGTGGATCCACTACTCCAGGCGTTACAGTAGGCTCCAACCATGGATCCCGGCGAGGTGCCTGATATCCGCGAAGTAGCCCGAGTGGTCGCCCTACAGGCTCAACAAATCCAGCAACAGTCACAGCTGATCCAACAACTGACTGCAGCCGTACAGCGGCATACCACCGCTCAGCAGTCATCACCTCCTGCAGCCTCTGCTAAGCTACGACTAGCTCTCCCAAGTAAATATGGAGGTGACCCCAAGTTGTGCAGAGGATTCCTGACCCAATGCACCATGCATATCAAACTTCTAAGCAGTCAGTTTGCCACCGAGCGCTCTAAAGTGGCTTTCATCATCAGCCTATTGGAAGGTAGAGCTCTGGCTTGGGCCACGCCTCTCTGGGATCGAGATGACCCTACTGCTGCCAATCTCCGAACCT
Source organism: Dendropsophus ebraccatus (assembly GCF_027789765.1). Taxonomy (NCBI): domain Eukaryota; kingdom Metazoa; phylum Chordata; class Amphibia; order Anura; family Hylidae; genus Dendropsophus; species Dendropsophus ebraccatus. The sequence continues at coordinate 89,555,512 of NC_091457.1, forward strand.
TTCTGGCCGAGTTTCGCTCCGTCTTTGAGGAACCTGCCCGTGCGTCTTCGGCTGAGACTGCTCTACTTAATCTCTCACAAGGGATTTCCTCCGTTGGCGACTATGCCATCAAATTTCGCACCCTGGCAGCAGAGCTAGACTGGAATGAGGCCGCTCTAATTGCCACCTTTAAAAAGGGCCTGTCCAGTCGGGTGAGAGACGTGCTTTCCGCCCGAGACCTACCTACCTCCCTGTACGAACTCATCCTACTGGCCACCAGAGTTGATACTCGTTTTTCGGAGAGGGAGGAGGAGGTTCGGCATGAACAACGACTAAGCCTGTTCCGTCGCCATCACCAGCTGGCGCCGGTCTTCCAGAATCCTGACATTCCAATGTCCCAGCCGTCTCCTGAGGTTCCTATGCAGGTGGAACGAGCTCGCCTGACGCCTGATGAGAGAATTCGTCGTCTGGAGCTGAATCTCTGCCTCTACTGCGGTGGCCCTGATCACTTTCGGCAGAGATGTCCCCAACGTCCTCAAGCGTCCGGGAAATGCTCGCACCTAGGTCCGGTGGGACAGGTGTCCCTAGGTGTGAATGCCACCTCTCCAAGTTTGTCTATGCCAGTTTCCATCCAGACACCCTCAGGACAAAATCACCAGACTACTGCCTTTCTCGATTCTGGGTCAGCAGGCAGTTTTATTGCGGCAACATTGGTCCAAAGATGGCGGCTACCCGTGACCCAACTAGCCAGGCCCCTGACTATCTCCTCGGTCACGGGCGAGATTCTTACCGACCATGTGTACTACCAGACCGCACCTCTAGTCCTCCAGGTGGGCCCTTTACATCAGGAAAAGATATCCTTCTACGTCCTGCCCCATTCTTCTCCCGCCATCCTCCTGGGACTCCCTTGGCTGCAATTACATGCCCCTAAGCTGGACTGGAGAACCGGGGAGATTCTCAGTTGGAGTCAGGACTGTTCCAACCAGTGTCTGAAGTCACCTCAGACCAAGTACTCTATGTCGTCACCTGACCCCGCCAAGCCTCTATCCTGCCTACCGGCGGAAGACCAAGACTTGGCGGATGCCTTCTCTGCCGAGGAGGCGGACTCTCCACCATCTCACCGGGCGTACGATTGTCCCATAGACCTCCTTCCTGGTACTTCTTCTCCATGAGGTCGGGTGTACCCTGTCTCCGTACCCGAGACTGAGGCCATGTCCTCCTTCATCCGGGAGAACTTACAGAAGGATTTCATCCACAAATCCACATCCCCTCGCCACATTATACCTCCCGATCGCCTAGTGCCAGTCGCCACCTCTATTCTTCAGAGAATACCCCCCGGAAAGACCCATGTTCACCCTGCGCTTCGAAGAAGGATTTTGAAGTGGGGACATTCCTCATTGGAGGCCGGGCACCCTGGAGTCCAAAAGACCGGGCAACGGATCTCCCGCCACTACTGGTGATCCAGTCTATTCCAAGATGTCAAGGACTTTGTGGCTTTCTGTACCATCTTTGCCAAAAACAAGTCCTCCCGACTAAGGCCTGCCGGCCTATTACAGCCCTTGGCAGTTCTAGACCTTCCCTGGCACCACATAGGGATGGACTTCATCACTGATTTGCCTCCATCTGCAGGCAAGAAAGAGGGGGAGGCCAAAGGGGGGGGGGTACTGTCACGGCCGCGGCGGCGTCCCGTGTTCCGGGCCGCCGCCGCAACCTCCTCCTGCCCCATGCAGCCGCCGGGGTCCTTGTGCAGGGACCCGGCGCTGCTGCTAGTTCGGCCCTGGGGGCGCCTCACCTCTCCTCCGCTCCTGTCTCTCACTGTGCCGGCCGGCGCGCGCGTCCCCGACTCCTAGGGCGCGCGCCGGCTGTCTCAGGATTAACCCTTTAAGGACATGGCCCATTTTCGTTTTTACGTTTTCGGTTTTTCCTCCTTGTGTTTAAAAGGTCATAGCACTTGTATTTTTCCACCTAGAAACCCACATGACCCCTTATTTTTTGCGTCACTAATTGTACTTTGCAATTATAGGCTGAATTTTTGCATAAAGTACACTGCGAAACCAGAAAAAAATTCAAAGTGTGGTGAAATTGAAAAAAAAAACGCATTTCTTTTATTTGGGGGAAATTTGTTTTTACGCCATTCGCCCTGGGGTAAAACTGACTTGTTATGCATGTTCCTCAAGTTGTTACGATTAAAACGATATATAACATGTATAACTTATATTGTATCTGATGGCCTGTAAAAAATTCAAACCGTTGTTAACCAATATACGTTCCTTAAAATCGCTCCATTCCCAGGCTTATAGCGCTTTTATCCTTTGGTCTATGAGGCTGTGCGAGGTGTCATTTTTTGCGCCATGATGTGATCTTTCTATCGGTACCTTGATTGCCCATATACGTCTTTTTGATCGCTTTTTATTACATTTTTTCTGGATTTGATGCGACCAAAAATGCGCAATTTTGCACTTTGGGATTTTTTTGCGCTGACGCCGTTTACCGTACGAGATCAGGAATGTGATTAATTAATAGTTCGGGCGATTACGCACGCGGCAATACCAAACATGTTTATTTATTTATTTATTTGTTTACTTTTATTTAAAACCTGGGAAAAGGGGGGTGATTCAGACTTTTATTAGGGGAGGGGGCTTTTTACTATTAACAACACTTTATTTTTTTTTTTACACATATACTAGAAGCCCCCCTAGGGGACTTCTAGTATATACACTTGGATCTCTCATTGAGATCTCTGCAGCATAGATATGCTGCAGAGATCCATGAGATCGGCACTCGTTTGCTTTCGGCTGCTGCAGCCGAAAACGAACGAGTGCCGAGCCGAGGATGGCGCCATCTTGGACGCGTCCCTGGCCGGCATCAGTAACGGAGATCGCTCCTCCGGGACAAGGTCCCGGAGGAGCGATCTCCCCCACTAGACACCAGGGAAACGTTGCCTCCGGTAATCGGAGGCAGCTGTCAACTTTGACAGCTGCCTCCGATTAGCTAATTAGCGGGCACGGCGATCAGACCGTGCCCGCTAATAGCAGCGGTCCCGGGCTACTCGCGGCACCCGGGATCGCGGCACTTCAAAGCTTTGAAGTGCAAGTGCGGACATATGACGTACCGGTACGTCATATGTCCTTAAGAGGTTAAAGGGGCAGTGCGCTCCTAATTGGTCCACATGTCAATCACTCCCCTATAAGTTCCAGCTCTGCCCCCTTCCAGGTGTTGGAGCCTCTACATGCTTCCCATAGCGTTTGGCCCAGCTCCCTGTTGTTCCTGATTCCTATCCGCTACCTGGTCCCTAGTCCTTGTTCCTGGTTCCTGCTCCCCTGTCACCCCATTGCTCCTGTGTTCAGCCTGACTCCTGCGGTTACGCCTACAGGCCTCTGCCAGCACCATCTCCTGCCTACTGCTCCTGCCACGCCTCGCCCGCTGTCACTAGCAACCAAGCCAGGGGTAGCGACCTGGGGGTCGCCTGCCGCAGCAAGTCCATCCCGCCTTGCGGCGGGCTCTGGTGAAAACCAGCGGCCCCTTAGACTCCGCTCCCTGGTGAGGTTAGTGCCATCGCTGGTGACGGTCCAGTGGATCCACTACTCCAGGCGTTACACGAGCATAGTGAGGCATTTCACTTATATCCAGCCATAATGTTAAAAAAAAAATTGAGATTATTATTTTTTGGCTATATTGCCAACCCCTATTTAAGGCGCAAGGATTTCTAGATATGTGAAAATATGCCCTATAGGTAAAAGCCAGCTAGAAAGACTTGCCACAATAGTTCATGGATCAAGACCTCCTTCACCTGTAAACCAAAAGTGCAATATGCACATAGTTAATACTAGTAGTTCTAGGTCCACCATCGTCTGGGCAGCCCATAGCATACAGCAGCGGTCTGCTGCCGCCACTCCGGGTCCACGGCCGATGATCGTTTCGTGAAATAGGGCCTTTAGGCTATAGTCGGCAGAACTTGCCAACTTCTGTGATTTCAGACAACTGTCTAATGTGTATGGTGGCTTCCTGCCTCTGCCCCTGTCCTGACAGATGATACTCTGGGAGAGATAAAACTATCCCAGAGCTGTCTGGTGGTGGCTTACCCATTCCTTTCTTAAAGAAACAACACTAATACAAGTAAATATATCTTATTACAAAAAGATGCCTCTCTCTCCACCCTTTAGGTTCTTTTCCTCTGTCCACCTCACCTAAAACCATCATTTCCTTTACAACTTATTTGATAAAAGTGCTGTGGACCTCTATCCTCCTGTCCTGACCACTTAATCCATAGACCTCCCTGTGGGAACCACACTACTGTTAATTGCAACATGTTGTTATTCAGCACAAGTGTTTACAGGGCCTATAAAGTAAGATACAGTTTTCTCATTACACACAGCACCAGCCACTTTGCGGCAGACTATGCTGCACCTCTTCGCATCATAGTGGATGCCCCTACATTCCATGAACATGGGACATGGATATTGTGTAAACTCTTACAGCAATAAATAGAATGGTCCCCAGCCTAATGGGGCTATTGACTGTTGGCTATTGTTCTAGTCAATGTCTAAACAAGAGAAAGTGCCACCTCATTTAAAGGACAACTCCGGCGTTTTTCTTTTTTAGCTTATTTAACACACATTACAGTGAAGGAGGCGGGATCCATTTGAAGTCCGCTTGGATCCCGCCTCCTTCACTGAGTGGCTGAGCGGCCCTGAGACGTAGCGTCTCGGGCGGCGTCAGACACCAGGAAATGTCCAGGAACCGGGGACCGGAGCGCCGCAATGAGTGACCAGCCGCTGGAACCGGGGAGTTGAGTGGATGTCTTTTATTTCAGCCACCTCCTACCCGGTCCCCCCCACAAAGTGCCCCCATGCTGGAGTACCCCTTTAAGGACCGAGGCAAATTTTATGAATATGACCTGTGTCACTTTATTCATTAATAACTTCGAGACACTTTTACCTCTCCGGCTGATTATGAGATTGTTTTCTCGTGACATATTGTACTTTACATTTCTTGTAAATTGGAGTCGATACTTATAACGAATCTTTATGAAAAAAGAAAAAAAATAACGTGAAAAATTGTGGAAAATTGCATTTTTCCAACTTTGAAACTTTTCTGCTTACACAGAAAATGGTTATGCCTCATAAATTATATATTAAATAGCATTAGCAATAAGTCTACTTTATGTTGGCGACATTTATTAAACTATCTTTCATTTTTAGACAATAGGAACCTTAAAACATTAGCAGCAATTTTCTAAATTTTCTAAATTCTAAAAATCTGATTTTGAACTGTATGTTAGAAAGCCCCACAAAGCATCCCATTTCAGAAACTGCACCCCCAAAACTGCACTGCAAAAGCACATCCAGAAAGTTTTTTTAACCCTTTAGGTGAGTCACAGAAATAAAAGCTAAGTGTGTAAGAAATTGGAAAATTTCAATTTTCTGTACAGAGATTTTATTGCTATCCAATATCTTTCATAATTATAAACCTATAACCAGAGAAATGCACCCCAATATTTATTGCCCCTTTTCTGCAGTTTATAGAAATTCCCCATATGTGGCCCTATTGTGTTGTTTGACGCAACCACAAGCCTCAGATACAAAGGAGCGCCTAGAGAATATTAATGCCTCCGTTATATTTGGTCATTTTTGACTGTACCACTTCAGGTTGGCAGAGGCTTTGGGGTGCCAAAACATGAAAAACACCCCTAAAGGGACACCATTTAGAAACTAAAAGGGGTGCGGTGAGCATCAGGACCCCACAGGTGTTTCACAGATTTTCAGAACAATGTGGCTGTCATGATCACGTCTGAAAAGGCATCAGTGCCACCCTCTGCTGCGAAGATTTGACCTCTGCGACAAAGACTGCGCTTTTGGCCATGATCTGTTCCTGGTTTTATTGTGTTCTCTGCTTGTGTCTTCTGTGTTCCGGTCCATGTTTTCTAAGTCCTCCCTGCACTTTTGTTGCTGTGGTCTGTTCACTGATTGTTTCTGCCTGTGTTCTGATTGACGGCTGACTTGGCCAGTTAGCTGTCAGCACCTAGGCTCCTATGCACTATTTCATCCAGCCCTAGGCCTCAGTCCAGTGCCTGTGAAAGAGCTTGAGCCTGGATCAAGCGTTTTTTCTGTTTGCTATCTTCTGATATTTTGACCTTGTATTTTGTTCCCTGACTTTGCATACGGATCCTGGTTTTGTACTTTAGCTGCCCGGTTGTTGCTGACCCTTTTCTGCTGACCATTCTTTGTTATGTTTGTTTGTCTTGTTCTGTCCTGTGTTGCACTTTATTAGTGTAGGGAACGCCGACAAGTTGTCCGCAGTTACCTAGGACTGTTGAGGCAAGTACTGTAGGTAGGGGGAGCTGGGGCGGTGCCAGTGCAGGGCTGCACTTGTCTTATTGTTTTCCCAGAACCCTACCTGACAGTGGCGTGAAAAAGGAAAAATTTTATTTTTTACACTAAAACGTTGTCCTAGCCTTCAATTTTTCATTTTTACAAGGGGATTAAAAAAAAAACACCAAACATGTAGTGCAGTTTCTCCCGAGTATGGAAATACCCCACATGTGGACATAAAGGACGGGAAGGAGCGCTAATTGGCTTTTGGAAGCTGAATTTCACTGGAATGGATTTCAAGGGCCTTGTCACATTTACAAAGCCCTTGTGCTGCCAAAACAGTAGAAACCTCCCACAAATTCTGGAAACTGCAACCCTTCAGGAATCTAACAAGAGGTGCAGTGAGCATATGGACCCCACAGGTGACGGGTACAAATGTGGAAGAGTGTGACGTAAAAGTGAAAATGTTAATTTTTTTCACTTTCACAGCACAAATGTGCCCATCATCAAGGGGTCCATATCCTCACTGCACCCCTTGTTAGATTCCTTGAGCGGTGTCGTTTTCAGCATGGGGGTCACTTGTGGGGGGTTTTCACTGTCTTGGCAGCACGAGGGCTCTGTAAATGCGACATGGCGTTCATCATCCATTCTGGCCAAATCCAGCCTCCAAAATCCAAATGGCGCTCTTTCCTTTTGGAGGCTTGCCCTGCACCCACATGGCGCTTTTTGTCCACATGTGGGGTATTTATGGACTTGGGGGAAATTCCTCTATACATTGGGGGAGATTTATCAAAGGGTGTAAAAGTTAGACTGGTGCAAACTGCCCACAGCAACCAATCACAGCTCAAAAGCTTTCCTTTCAGCACTGCCTAAAGCTGAGCTGTGATTGGTTGCTGTGGGTAGTTTTGCACCAATCTAACTTTTACACCCTTTGATAAATCTCCCCCATTATGTTGTTGTTGTTTTTTCCCCTCTTTTAACCCTTTGTGAAATTGAAAAATTGAAGGCTAGACCAACATTATAGTGTAAAAAATGTAATATTTCATTTTCACGTCACATTGTTCCACATTTTTTCCCGTCGTCAGTGGGGTCCAAATGCTCACTACACCCCTTGTTACATTCCTTGAGGGTTTTAGTTAAGATAATGGGGTCATTTGTGGGGGGGTTCAACTGTCTTGGCAACACTGAGGCCTTTTCAATGCAACATGGCCCTCGAAATCCATTCCAGCCAAATCCAGCCTCCAAAAGTCAAATGGCGCTCCTTCCCTTTGGAGGATTACTCTGCACCCTCATGGCGCTTTATGCCCACATGTGGGGTATTTCTGTACTCAGGGGAAATTGCTCTACACATTTTGTTTTTTTTTATCTTTTAACACGTTGTGAAAATGAAAAAATCAAGACAAGATCAATAATTTAGTGTAAAAATTAAAAGATTTTTTACACAAAATGTTGGTCTAGCCTTGATTTTTTCCATTTTCACAAGGGGTTAAAAAACAAAATGAACAGAAAACGTGTAGGGTAATTTCCTCTGAGTACGAAAATACCCCACATGTGGACATAATTTGTCATATAGGCACAGGGCAAGCCACCAAAGGGACAGAGCGCCATTTAGAGGCTGGAATGGAGGATGGAGGCCATGTCACATTTACAAAGCTCCTGTGCTGCCAGGACAGTAGAAACCCCCCACAAGGGACCCTATTCTGGAAACTAAACCCCTCAAGGAATCTAACAAGGGGTGCAGTGAGCATATGGACCCCACTGGTGACTAACACATATGTAGAACATATGGCGTAAAAATAAAAAAATACAATTTTTTTTTTCACGGCACAAATGTGCCCATCACCAGGAGGCCATATCCCTGCTGCACCCCTTGTTAGATTCCTTATGGGGTGTATTTTCCAGAATGGGGTCACTTGTGGGGGGGTTTCTACTGTCCTGTAAGCACAGAGGCTTTGTAATTGCATCATGGCAAGCCTCTAATAGGATTGGGGGCCATGCTTATTTAGTTGGGGAAAAGGGACAATTTTTTATTAATTTGTGGGTATTAGGCCAATTATTACTTTATGAGGTTAAAAAGGACAGGAGTCTATCAAATTCAACCTGTGTTGATCAGGAAGAAGGCAAAAAAAAAAACCCTCGTGAGGCAGACAAGAGTAGCCTCATTAAAGGGAAAAAATTCCTTTCCGACTCCAAAATGGCAATCAGAATAATCCCTGGATCAACATGACCCCTGAAATAGGAATAAGGGACAGAATTTAGAAAATTTAGAACTACGTGTGGTACGCCTTGAAACGATCCAGTATGCAGAGGTGATCAGGACAGGTGTCACATTGGAAAATGGTGTCCTTCCTGATTCCCCTGTTATGCCACACTCTGCACTTCTTCTGGGGTTTCCCATTCTCCAGTGTGCGGGATGTCACCTGGAAAATGTTGCCCTGATGCGATACGGGGTCCTTCATATCCTGAAGCACTGGGTCCGCTCCATGGCTGCTAAATATTAGGGCTTTATTACTGCTTCTCATATTTTTGGCTCGTGCCGCAAGCTACAGTAGCTCGGGCCGCGAGGGACCGGAAGAGGGGGATGCTGGTATAAAAGTTATCCCCGTAAAGGTGGTAACCTTTATCCAGCAGTGGGAAGATCAGTTCCCAAATTATCTTCCCACTAACTCCAAGGATGGGGAGGGGCATGTGGGGGCTGGATTCGGGTGTCCCTTTCTTCATACACTCTGGCTAAGGCTGGGTTCACACTACGTATATTTCAGCCAGTATTGTGGTTCTCATATTGCAACCAAAACCAGGAGTGGATTGAAAACACAGAAAGAATCTGTTGACACAATGCTGAAATTGAGTGGATGGCCGCCATTTAATGGCAAATATTTGCTGTTATTTTAAAACAACGGCTGTTCTATTGAAATAATGGCAGTTATTTACTGTTATATGGTGGCCATCCACTCAATTTCAACATTGTGTGGACAGAGCCTTTCTGTGTTTTCAATCCACTCCTTGTTTTGGTTGCAATATGAGGACCACAATACTGACTGAAATATATGTAGTGTGAACCCAGCCTAAGGGTACGTGTACACTGCGGAATGGCGACGGATAACCCTTCATGCACGGGCGGATTCCGCCCTCTGTCCAAAGGATGAACGTGATCATTCTTTGGACAGAAGATGGAATCCACTCATAAAATGGAGTCTGACACAGGCGGAGACGCACGCGCCCATGTCAGTCCACCGGCGGGTGCCAGCTGCGGAATACACAAAGGGTTATCCTTCATCATTCTGCAGTGTGCACATACCCTAAATCTGTAAGTGTACTCTGAGGTACTCTCACAGAGTTTGTAGAATTTCACGCCATACCGTGGTCTCTTATTGGGATGGTACTGGCGGAAAAGACGTGTCTGGGGGGCAATGTATAATATACACTAATCAGCCGCTAGGGGTCAGTAGAGTGAAGCTGCTGAAGATTGCCGAACATAGACAACGGAAGAGCCCGAAGAGCCAAAGATAGCCGAAGTTAGACGACGGGAAGCTCACAGGAGCTGAAGATAGACGACGAAAGAAGAGTAGAGGACACCGCGGGACCGCAGGGTCAGTGCTTGGGACGCCCGGATCAGGTGAGTATGGTGCACTACACACACACCTGTTCTGCACACCTCAGCTACCTAGCTGAGGGGTGCGGAACCTGGGGAAACATTTTTTTAACACTTTAATCGCCGTGATGGGCCAGCCGGCCCTGGCCAGCTCATCACAGCGGTTGTGGAGGTGTCATCGGCACCATCTTTCCCCAGTACACTAATGGCGATTGGTGCTGTCTCGGACATCACCAATCGCCATTGCTTTCCGTGTCACGATGACCCGGAAAGCTGTTTTCAGCTGCTATCGGCAGATCTGAATTGATCAGCCAATAGCAGCAATCGTCTGCACGGGGAAGGGGGGGTAACCCCCCCCCCCCGTGCCGACGAGCGGAGATGGCCTGCTATACATTATAGCAGGCCATCTTCCCCGATTGCCCGTTTGCATTAAGGCATGGGCTAGGGGGCGTACATTTACGCCCGCTGTCGTTTAGGGGTTAAGGATGAAAAGGCTTACCCTAGCTAGGGTGGTAAGGTCTTCTCAAATGTTTCCTGCTAAATACTCTAAAGAGCCTCTTAGCAGGCACCCAGTGGCTTATTTCTTTGTTAGATGCCCCACATCTATTGGATGTCCTAATAGCAAACAGTGTATACTCTTTTTTGGGACCCCAATGGGAACTTTGGGTAGAGGGTGCATATTTGGTTGGAATAGATCTCACCTGTTAGCAGCACTGAGTCTGACACAATGACACACATACACACACAGAAATAGTTTAGCAATGAACATTTTGCATGTTATGAATAACCCTCATTGTCTATTAAACTTACTGTATACAACGATTGTTCCTGTTCTGTTAATGTATTTACAATGAGTCATGCTAAAATCCTCTTTTTTTTTTTCTTATTTTCTTTGTCTTTTCCTTACCAAGTTCAAAACTGGGCTAAACTCCAAGCCTTGATCTTCTGTTTGAAGTTGGAATTTAGGTTGGGTAATAACTGATTTGCAGTGCTCATTCCCTAAGTAAAGCCGCCTTAAATATCAGCTCCTTACTTTTCTTAACTCTTGATGTAAATCAAACTTTCCAGACTATTAATTCTACTCGAGTTACACAACTCATAAATAGGGGGAACGACAAATACTTAATTAAATTAAACAATAGTTATTTAGGCCCCCATGTGCATGGTAAAAGCTGCCTGCACAGAGCCCATTTTTTTTTATAATGGAGCTATAGTACCTTTTGCCATGCCAATGCCTCTAGGGCAGAATACCATGGTATTATGATACCATGTGATATGTCATAGAAACATAGAAGATTGTTGGCAGAAAAAGACCACTGGGTCCATCTACTCTGCCCTTTTAGTATTTCCTTACTTATTATCTTAGGATAGATGTATGTTTATCCCAGGCAGGTTTGAATCCAGTCATTATAGATTTATGTACCACATCTGCTGAAAGTTTGTTCCAAGCATCTACTACTCTTTTAGTCAAGCAATATTATCTTGTGTTGTTTCTGACCTGTTAAGCGCCTGTTTGCGTATGCTTTTTTAAAGCACAGCCATATCAGAGACATAGAGGTACAGTGTACAGTGGTACAAAGTTCTGTGGCTGCCATCCTACAAATCTATTTCCATGAGCGTGATCTATAGTAAAATGAATTAATTTTTCACTTTACCTTATGCATTGGGGGTTAGGCCATTTAAAAAGCCCTCACTTTTTAATCTTTGCATATTTTAACTAGTGTTATATCTAACTTTGTATAATTTGGAAGTTATTTTTTGGGGGGATCAATCTGTATTCAAGAGAGAATCTCAATGGGAAGCAGCGGCAGGCTCTGCTCAAGTTACTAATGCCATACAGTGTTAGGCTATGTTTACACAACATAACTTTTTTATTAATAACGTCTGTGATTAATACAAAAGTTACCTTGCACTGCAGTCAGAGGGAATCTAGCCGGAGTTTATACACATAGTTTACACTCTGTCCGGGAATCCTAGCGGCCGCACAAAAAACTGACATGTCAGTTTTGTGTGGCCGCTATTCATTGAATAGCGGCCCCACAAGCCTGAGAGGTCACACAAATAAGAGTGCAGCTCAGGCCGCAATCTCTATTGTCGGCTATGGTGAATTCAGCACAAATGAAGATCATCCAGCCGGTACTGCAGTACCAGCCGGGATGATCTTCACTGACACCAACCGGGTCACAGAATGGCTGGTGTTTCATGTAGTGTGAACATGACCTTAGTAGTAAAAATTGAAACAGGTTTAATTTCATTTACAAGGTGTATTTTTCATTTGTTTTATGTGGAATCTTTATAACTAGAGGTGAGCGAACCAAACTTCCCGATCTGAGATTCCTTACTAACTCTGCAAAAGTTTTTTTTTGTGACCAACCCACATTTTTGGAAAAGTTTTTATGAACCCGTCACAAATGGCAGTTGAACATTGTACATGACATGACATCAAGGGCCTGGGTGTAAGGGGTTATCCATAATCCCTTGCAGCCAGGCAATGGGCTACCAGCCACTCTCCTGTGACATCACACATTCTCCATCACTATATATTGAAACAAGTCAGCTCCTATACAGTAGCCTGAACACACACAATGACTCTAGCCTAAGAGAGATAGGTAGAGGCAGGAAGAAGCAGGGATAAAGAGGGTTATAGAAGGTTGATTATGTATCAGGGATAGATAGAGGATAGTGTGAGAGTAGTAGTGTGAGCTATAGCATAGCTATTAAATGGCTCCTGTTCTGTCAGTTTGTGGGTCAGTACATGATGTCCACCACTCTCTTGAAGTTAATCCTGTAAAGCAACTGCCAGCTTGCGTCAGGTGGCCTGTCCTAACATCATGTCTGGCAGCAGAATAAACGTCATTGTCAATGACACTTATTCTACTGCCAGACACGGTATTAAGACAGGCCACCTGACGTAACCTGGCAGGTGTTTCACAGGATTAACCTCACCCAAGAGAGCTGGGGACAGCGGTGGATCACTGACACACAATGACCCATTATGCACTAGTGATCCACCAATGTCCACTGCTCTCCTACAGAGGTTGAAGGGGGGCTGCACCTAGGTGTTGTCGATCTTGATGGATCTTGTGGTTTAACCAATTATGGTTCAACAATGACTTTACTCGAACATCAAGTACAATGGTTTACTGTTTTTTCTGTGGAGTACCTTCTAAATAGCTGCTAGAGGTGAGTCACTTAAGATGGGTCATCTCTCTTGTATACAATAAATTAAACATACGTCAACATACACCCAAATATGTAACACACGTTCCATGCTAGGCCCAGCCTTAGGGACTTAACTTCATCTTACTGCAAGTTTCCCCTCTTAAAATACACCACCCTCAGCGACTGGCTCAGATGAGGATGGATCCTGGAACCTTACATATTCTAATAAATAAAATAAGTTATAGATAAATACTAATAGCAATAAGTGCTAAATTATCTCTCAAATACAACACATATACCTCATATTTAATATAATAACAGCATGGATAAATATTTACAAATAAAGTGCAACAGGCATAAATATTACAATAAATAGAAACATAAATTGTGAAGTAGGATTGGCTTCTTCCCAATAAGAAACAGCACTTATAATGGAAATACTAAAAGGGCAGACTAGATGGACCCAGTGGTCTTTTTCTGCCAACAAACTCCTGAAGGTGGTCCCTTTTTACGGAGCTCCTGACAACAAACAGGAAAGGCCATGCTGGAGATCACTTAGGAAGCCATACCCCTTGTATTTATTAAACTTCTGGACAGTGACAAGCATCCATTCAGGACATGCTTCTCCCAGGTCCGGGGGGGAAGGGGGGGGGGGGGGTGTCAGGGGTCGGAAAGTGGGGGAAGGGGGCCAGACCGCTTATTTACACACATTACAAAGTTATGTAACTTTGTAATGTGTGTTAAATAAGCTAAAAAAAATGTTTGTGGGAGTTGTCCTTTAAATATGTGTTGATATGTACGACGTCACATATTCTACATATAAAGCAGTTTAGATCTACACGTACATCCAAAACCATGGCAAAATCTGGAGTAATAGGCAATGAAATATGGAGCAGAAAGCTGAAGGTTAGCCAAGAATGTCACATATTTTGCAACATATTTTTCCAATTGTAAATTACTCATAAATGTAAACATAATGTGAGCTAAAAAAAAACAGGATTGTGCAATTAGCTAAACCTGCAATTGGGAAAAATGTAATTGTCACTTCACTATGGGGCCACCTGATGCATTTTGGGTCTATATGACCCTTACTTATCTACTAGTAAGGGTTAAACTGACCCGAGAATCCGGCAATTCTCCCTTGTTTTAATGTGGCATCAAAGAAGTTTTATTGAGGTACTGGCCATTGGAATTATTTGTGAGCTTTTGAATTGAGACTTGCCCATGCATCACGCCCAGGTCAAATGACATAGAATCTGATTTCAATAATAATAGAATAAAAAATAAAGAAGGCCTTCAAAATGAAACAGGGGGTTGCCTAAAACATAAACAGAGAGGGAAAGGGCAAACATAAATGGTGTAAACAGGTCTGGGAACAAAAAGGGGAAATGCTGTGGGCGTACTGAACATAGGAAATGAACATAGGCAAGGGCACAAAAACTTGATGGACATGTGTCTTTCTTTAACTGTACTCATACAGTTAACAAAATAAATGAGTCTTGAATTGTGCAAAAAGAAAGAAAATGTAAACTCATACAGATTTTATACTTGGTTAAAAAAAAATCAAACCAGTTACCCTAGTGCTGTAAGCTAACCACTGTGCCTCCATGCTGCACAAGAATGAAACACTTATTGATAAGAATCTCTAATGGAGTAACGATTTGTTTTTCCTAACGATCAGCGTTTAGATGGTACGATATATCGTACGGAAAAATCGTTTTGCGGACGCGCGCCCGCAGCCCGACCCGCCCGCAGCCCGCCCCCCCCCCCCCCCCCCCCCGCTCACAGCCTGGCCCCCCCGCTCATCCGCAGCCCGGCCCCACAATCAACTTCAGCCCCCTGCGCTGCCCGGATAGCCACCCCCGCCGCCCCGATCGCCACCCCCGCCCTGATCGCCACCCCCGGCTGCCGCCGCCCCGATCGCCACCCCCGCCTCCCCGATCGCCACCCCCACCGCCCCGATCGCCACCCCTGCCGCCGCTGCTCCGATCGCCACCCCCCCCCCCCCCGCCGCCGCCGCTCCAATCGCAACCCCCCCAGCCACACCGTCCGCGAGCATACGTTACCTGCTCCGCGTAGCAGGTCTTCGAAATCCCAGACTCCCCTCTTTAGTGCATTGATTGGCTGAAGAGGTGAGCCGGGAATTTCAAACGGCTCCTCTTCAGCCAATCAGTGCTCCTCTTCAGCACTGATTGGCTGAAGAGGAGCCGTTTGAAATTCCCGGCTCCGCTTTTCAGCCAATCAATGCAAGGCAGCACTGATTGGCTGAAGAGGGGAGCCGGGAACTTCAAACGGCTCCTCTTCAGCTAATCAATGCACTGAAGAGGGGAGTCGGGGATTTTGAAGAGCAGGTAACGTATGCTCGCGGCCGAGGCGGCGGGGGGGGGGGGGGGGCGATCGAAACAGCGGTGGCAGGGGGGTGGCGATCGGAGCGGCGGCGGGGGTGGCGATTGGAGCGGCGGCGGGGGTGGCGATCGGGGCGGTGGGTGTTGCGATCAGT
This sequence comes from Dendropsophus ebraccatus, assembly GCF_027789765.1. NCBI lineage: Eukaryota > Metazoa > Chordata > Amphibia > Anura > Hylidae > Dendropsophus > Dendropsophus ebraccatus. Next base: position 89,571,056 of record NC_091457.1, read on the forward strand.
GCGGCGGTGGTGGCGGGGGTGGCGATTGAGCCAGCGCAGGGGGCTGCGGATGAGCAGGGGGCCCGGCTGGTGGGCGGCTGGACTATTGCGCGACGACTGTTTACACGGAACGATCGGCGAATTTTTTGCAAACGACGAACGACGATTTGATAACATGTTGAAAGATCAAAATGAACGATTTCTCGTTCGTCGTTTGATCGTTCGCTGCGTTTATCGTTCGAATTCGATCGTTAGCACGCAAATTCGCACGATAATCGTTACGTGTAAACGCACCATAAAGCATAATAATATATCTCTGTGTTGCCCTAACACATTGGGGGAGATTTCTAAAAGGGTGTAAATATACACCTGGTATAAACTGCCCCCAGTAACCAATCACAGCGCCTCTTTTATTCTACCAGAGCTGAAAGCTGAGCTGTGATTGGTTGCTGTGGGCAGTTTAAACCAGGTCTATATTTACACCCTTTCATAAATCTCCCCCATTGACTACATATGTTTTATTGAGCTGGGCCCCCAATCTGTGGTATATATAGTCAGCTGCACTAAAGTGTAATTACTGGTAATGATTAGGTAGGGTAGAAAGGGGGCTCTAAACAGATAGATCCTTAAGGGGCAATAATGGACACAGACTTCAGCGCCTCCATAGCTCCCCATTTGCCGTGCATTGCCCCTTTAGTATCCTTCTAAGTGTAAGCAGTGGCAGCTTGTGTCCCAGGCGGCCACCAAAAATAAACATTTATAACCCATTAGGGATGAGCGAATAGTGAGATATTCGATATTCGTACGAATATCCCGCGAATATTCAAATATTCGATCGAATATTCGATCCCAGTTTCACCGTTTATCGAATATCTCACTATTCGATCGAACAGTATTCGCTCATCACTATAATCCATCACTGAAGGTTACACCAGCAGATGAGTGATAGGTGTTCCTAGAACAAAGGACAGCTTGGGATCCAGCTCTCCTAAGTTAGTGAGTTGAAAGGTAACATATGATGTCTGTTTCTCCAACATCCCATGATACTTAAAAGGTTATCCAGGCTTAGAAACATATATCTGCTTTCTTCCAGAAACGGCATGACAGTTTTCACCATTTCGTGCTTGGTTTTACAATTCAGTTCCATTGAAGTGAATCAAACTGGAGACAAGAATGATGCTGCTGCTGGAAGAAAGTGGCTGTTTTTCTAAATCTGGATAACTCCTTTAATCTCTATTTTTTTTCCAGAAATGTTTCAATTACACTTTCCTTTCCGTTATTTCTGGGATTTTATTGCTCTTTTCTTGTTTAAAATTAACTTTTAAAAAAAAATGTGCACCGTGCCTCAGCTCTGGAAGTCCTGAGGTTCTTCTATTGCCTATACTTCTCCATACACCTTTATGGTACTCATCTTGAGGAGAAGCATCACTTCTCTGGTCCCCAAACATAGGCTGCAGGCAGCCAGCACCCTGGCGAGGAGCAAAAACCCTGGAACAGGTTTCTGCAGATGTGTCCCTTCTTATTCTGGGGAATTTCTGGATTGGATTATTCATGTACTAAAGCTCCTTAGAGGAGCATTAACAGCATCGGACTGGGGTACCTTGGGCCCACCAGAGGAAATGATCCTGGGGTCCCACCAATGAAGAACTATTGAGAACAGGCATGTCAGTCAGTGTAAGTTTAAGTTCTAAAGCTGTGGGCCCACCAGAGGATGCTCCAGTCCTCTGGTGGGCCAGTCCGACACTGAGCGTAAACATTGACTTGAAGAGAAAGTAACCTCTAAAAGAGCTGCTTTGCATATCCTTCACATCGCCAAAGCTCCCCTTAGTAACATTAGAGAGTTTTCTGCTGGATGTGGTGCTGGAGTTTAGATGATGTTGTTTCATTCATGATTAGACAAACAAGCAGGGCCGGCTCCAGGTTTTTGCCAACCCTTGGGCGACAGAGCCTCAGCGGGCCCCTCAACCATCCACTACGTACAAACACTTGGGGCACCACTAACATAAACAAACACAAACTTACTGACTGACACACACAATTACTGATTGACACACGCACACACACAAACACTGACTGACACACGCAGACTGACACATACACTGACACACAGACTGACACACACTTACAGACTCACTGACTGACACACATACACAGCACTTACAGCTCAGTCTTCTCCCTCTTTCTCTTTGCCCAGCCGATCTCCACACTGTACTATTAAGGACCTGGGGTCATGTGATCAGGTCCTTCATTCCTCTCTCACAGATTCTGATCTTTCTCTGTCTCCTGATGTTCAGCCCGCTCACCCTGCACTACAGTGAGCGGGCTGAACATCAGAACACCGTGCCCCTCTCCCTCTCTGGGCCTCTGGAGGCACTGGGGCCCCAGCACGTGCCCGGGTAAGCCCTGTGCTGACTTCAGCCCTGAAAACAAGATATGCTGGCAAACATGACAAAATCTTCACCAAATGTGCACTTTCCAGGAATTACAGATTCCTTGGCCATTTAGGAAGAATTATAAAAGCCAACTTTAGCATAGAATTGCTGCACTCTTAAATATTGATTATTGTTTTTAAAATGGCTGCTGTGAAGTTTTGTTGTTTTGTTTTTTTTATCCACCACTTTTGCAAACGTTCCCCATGTCCAGAACTTGTTGCAAATGATTAGGTTCCACTATAAAGAAGAGTGACAGAATACAGGAACCGCAGCCCCAGCACTGAAGTAATAGTATATGTGTGTGGGTTTTATTACTGAGAGATTGTCAGCATAAAGACTCCACTTTATACATCCTGTTTTCTCAAGTTCAATAATAATTCTCATAGTCCACTGACAGCCTATAAAATGTGAAACAATGCAGTAGATCAGACAGAATGTATTTGGATTATCCGGGCATTTAGAAACAACCCCCCCTAAAAAAGCGGGACCACACAGGGAGTTTTCCTTCCTGATACCATCTGCCACAACATTGCAAAGCTCTGCATAAACTGACAACTTCTTGCAAAGCCCGAACACGTCAAATGAATCAATCAATCAAGAAGGGGAAAAAAATCTTATGAAACTTAATCACGAAGGGTCGTGTTAGGGAGTGGGAAACAGATTAAATTACCATGGTATTAGATACGGGAAATGATTCCTGTCAAAACCATCTTTACTGCAATTATAATATGTTAATTATGTATTTCATTAAGTAAGTGGATTAGAGTCTGCACAGATGAAATCACACTGAAGGCTTTGAATCATTTGCTGAGCGGTGTGGGAGGACTTGTGAATAAAACTTGCTTAGTTTGAAAAAACATGTCAAACATGGCGTACACCCCCCTCCCCCACCTTTCTGACGATCCACCTCCAACTGTTAGGATTATTATCCCAGACAATATATTTCAGTATTGCGGCATACACAGGAAATACTCAGCCAATCAAATCCGCCAATCCCCCTCATGGGCCAGTGATTGGCCGAATAGCATCTTCTAGTGTCAAAATTGGGGAACTTGCAGGCGATTGAGGTGATAACTATTTTTTGTATGGCATCATACTGTATAATATGGGGGGGGGCTTGGTTGGATTAGATCCTGGATGTGGCCTTTAGATGTAAGGACTTGAAAATCCATGACTTGAAATGGAGTGTTGCATAAAGTAAATTAGCCATAGCCTTGTTTAGGTCAGCCAAATAATCTTCCATTGCTGTCTTCCCCCAACTCCCTTCCCTCTTCTAATCAACTAAATAGGTACAGTGTAGTTATGGAGGCAAACCGAGCTGACCAACAATTATTATGCATGCATCTATGTGGATGCATGTTGCCTATACTCAGAGTACTGTGAGTTCAACCAGACACTGGTATACATTTTAAATACCTCCAGGTCATTTATGGGTTTAGATTTTCAAGTCAGGACTTTCGGAGGCTTTTACAAATCATCTCTGTTTTCTGCAGGTAAGGCCAATTGAAGGGCCAATAACATAGATTTATATAATAGTTAAAAGACTACTCTGGCCATCTACTGTATGTCTTTTAATATATTGCAGGTGTTGCACAGAAAAAAAGAAACACCTCACCTATCCACACTAACTCAGGGTCTCCCAGTCATGTCTTCAGGCCTCCCCCTGAACCCTCTGGTTCACGGAATGGCCCCGTAACCCCATTGTCACAGGACCAGACCCTAAAAGCCCCCCCCCCCCCCGAACCCCGCAGGCGCCACTGGCAGAAAAAGTGAACGCCAAGCAACACAAGTGTGAACAAGCTCTTACCTCTCTCCATTTCTCTACAGGTAGAATGGGAGAATACTAGGAGATCCTCCCCTTATGTACACAGGTGCTTCTTGCTAATTTGGATCACATGGGTCTTACAAAGCACAAGTGCTAGCCACAATGAAAAAAGGGACAGAATACATAAAATATGGACAAGCCAAAAAGACAGAAATGGCTGCACATAGCACCCATGGCTGACACGAAAGCTTGTTCAGCTACATTTAAAACCAACATCAGAAGTTAGTATATAACTTGGTCAAACCATATTGCCTCATGTACCACGTGCAGGTCTTCTGATACACATGAGTCCCTAACCAAAAAACATCACTGTGCCGGTCAGCGACCACAATCCACGCAAAACATGCGCAAGCAGAGAAGGGGGGCCACGGAATCAGTATCAGAAGACTTGCCCGTGGTACATGAGGCAATATGGTTTGGCCAAATTATATACTAACTTCTGATGTTGGTTTTAAATGTAGCTGAATAAGCTTTCGTGTCAGCCATGGGTGCGATGTGTAGCCATTTCTGTCTTTTTGGCTTGTTCATATAACTACTATAATATTGTTACCTACGTAAAAGAATAAGACTACTATAATACTGCCCTCCTACAGACAAGAATATAACTACTATAATATTGTTACCTACGTAAAAGAATAAGACTACTATAATACTGCCCTCCTACACACAAGAATATAACTACTATAATATTGTTATCTACATAAAAGAATAAGACTACTATAATACTGCCCTCCTGAACACAAGAATATAACTACTATAAGGCTATGTTCACACAACGTATGTTCACGGAACGGCCGGTCTCTGGCCGGATCATCTCGGCCGGTGCTTAAGTACCGGCCAGGTGATCTTTCCGGCCGCAGAGCTCTGATGCGTACCATAGCCCACAGTGAAGCGAGGGGCCGGAGCCGCTGGCTTCACTGTGTGCACTGACAGGTCTTTCTGCGTCCGGAATTCACTGAATTCCGGCCACAGAAAACTGACATGTCAGTTTTTTCCGGCGGCGTATGGGATCCCGGTCGGAGCGTATACGATGTGTGTACGCTTCAGCCGGGATCCCATTGCAAATAAGGCATTGTTCTACACCGCAAAACTACGGCCGTAGTTCTGCGGCAAGAATTACGGCCATAGTTTTACGTTGTGTGAACATAGCCCAATATTGTTACCTACGTAGAATAAGACTACTATAATACTGCCCTCCTACACACAAGAATATAACTACTATAATATTGTTACCTACGTAAAAGAATAAGACTACTATAATACTGCCCTCCTGAACACAAGAATATAACTACTATGATGAGCAAGTGAAGATACAGCTGTCCAGTACTACTAATCAGCATTTCAGGCAGTAACTCTCAAACAATCTCAAATACAAATGCTGACAGGGGTGCTCAAAGACATCAGATGTATGTTCATATCCACAAGAGAATAAGTCCACTCCTCACACAGGGAGCGTGTGTGCGTCCTGTAGTGCTGGCCGTTTCAGGTGGACTCTTTAATCTGGCCAGATAAAGCGGGAATACTCCGCGAAACAGCATCTGCAGTGATCGGCTTCTTCCTCCCTCCCTGCCCCGATGTGTGGCAAAGTTTGAATCAATAGATCTTTAATAAAGTGACACATTTTTGGTGAGTGCTGCTTGTGCTTCTATCTTTTAAGGCTTGTGCTTATATATTTGTTTTTCCTGTTCGGCCACCACACACTCTACAAAAGTGAGTATAACATTTACAGTACATACCGCAGAGATCCCTCATTTCTCATTGAACCCACTGACATACTGAATATACTGGATATATATTAAGAAAGTGCCAAAGTATTCTTCTATGCTTGTGAACTATATACCGTAATTACTATAATACTACCCTTCTACATGCAAGAATATAGCTACTTTAGTAGAAAGCACATGTAGGTAAATAATCTTGCTGTTTGAACCCCCTGCTACACATATACTGAGAGGTTGATCAGGTTTCTCCAGGTTCTGTGTACGGTTGCCGCTCGGTATGAATGTGTTGTCTCACATCTTTAATATAAACTACTGAATTAGCTTTATGTGAGTGCAGTCCCAGGAGCCAATCACTTGCCAGGCATTTGCATATGTGTTAGCAAAGCATTTCTCATTGACTGGATACAGTACCCTGGCATTTGACCTTTAAGACTGCATTGCCAGCATATAGTGAACTGGAGCTCGGCAATTGCGTTGTCAGGTGCTCCCATCAACAAGTATTTATTGGTATATTTTTCATAGTGTGAAGATGAGCCAGTAGTATCTCACTTTGTGCTATGCTACTAATGTGTGTGACAGGGAGGACAAGTCACAGCACTGGAAAGCCATGTATTTTTTTTTTCTGTGAACAAATGGTTTCACAACAATCTACAAACCATGCAATGGCACGCAAAACCAGGGACAATGCCTAGAATACATGGATAGGAAGGACACTTATGTACAGTAGGAAAGATAATATTTTTAATCTGCATTTCTACTATATATGTTATATAGGTAAACGTGAGGCCCTTAGCACACATACTGTATTCAAGGCCTGTAATACCTGCCCAAAGGCAAGACTGATGTCTCCTACAACCCATGCCCCCCTTAGCTAAGCCCCTGCCCCCTGGGCATAAAGTTAGAGTAAGGACAAATTTTTTCTGTTGAATCATGTAAAAACAAAACAACAACTAGGCAACCAAGGCCTTACCCTTATAGGGTAGGCACTGATATATTACCCCAGACCAGACCATCCTGGAGGGGGCAGGGGTTAACTATAGTACTAGGAACATGCTGGAGGAAGCGGGGGTTAAAGAGACTCTGTACCTACAATCTGATACCCCCCCCCCAAAAAAAAAAAAACCACTTGTACCTTCGGATAGCTGCTTTTAATACAATATCTGTCCTGCAGTCCGTTTGGCAGGTGATGCAGTTATTGTCTTAAAAAACAACTACAGCCCCGTGCCCATCGGGCGTGACTTAGAATATCTGTGCCCTAACCTTGCACCACCCCCCGTCCTTCCTCCCCACCCTCTTCATCATTAGAAATGCCACTAGAACATTTTCTCCATGCTGAACATTTGCACAGGTGTCTTAACGATCCAGCCCATGTGCCGGGCTGAAACAGCTGACGAATAGTAGGCAATCTGCCTGGAGCATTCCTAATGATGAGGATGGTGGGGAGGAGAGACAGAGAGGTTGTGCCAGCCTAATGCATATGCAGTCTAGGCCACTCCCATAGGACACGGGGCTGCTAGTTTAAAAGTTGTTTTTTATAACAATAACTGCATCACCTGCCAAATGGACTGCAAACGGATCTTGGATTAAAAGCAGCTATACGAAGGTACAAGTGGTTTGGGGGGGTCAGATTGTGAGTACAGAGTCACTTTAACTATAATACTAGGGGCATCCTGGCAGTGGAGGAGTTAAAAATAATACTAATGGCATCCTGGATGGGGGGGGGGGGGGCTTAAAACTATATAGAGGCACAGAGGGGCTTAACTACTAAATGTTCAGAAGTAACTCTCGGGCTGTGACTGAGGAGACAAACCATGCAGGATACATGAAAAAAAAAAAAGAACCTAAAATGTTTCCCTCGCAGATTCTGGAGAGGATTTGTGGCCAGGAGAAGTCTTCAAGACGGATTGTCCTGGTTGGAAAGGAAAAATGAATAACTGGTCAGAGAAGACACCCCACATAAGTCACTGGATGTAGCTGCATTGATCTGATGCTGTGTAAACCAATATAACTAAATTTCTAATAGATGCAATAGATGTCCATGTGAATGTACACCGACTGTTCCACTAGAATAATTTGCTTTGCTACAGTAGACTAAGGTACCGACATTCCTGTGTTATGTTTTTGGTTTGCCCAACGTTTGCTTGAACATTTCCCAGCTTACTTGCCTTTCCGCTCAGCAGTGGCTGAAGCTTAGAGGGAACATTGGTAACCAGGACAGCTGGAAACCTGGGTATTGTTACCTGTAAGCCAGGCAATTTAGAACAGCATCAAAAACAAATAATAATTTACAGCACCCTAATAATTAGCTATAAAGCAGACATATTGGATTACAAGGCAACAATACTAACTACTGAGCCACCAAGCTGCAGTAATGACTACTGCAGTCAGTAGCTGTGAGATCATCACACAACCAGGCCACAATTTTTATTACCCATACACACACACATACATTACTTTAATTGTATATGTTTATTTGTATATTATAATTTGTATTATTTATAAATATACAATAAATACAGTACATTGTTATGTTTATGCTGATGCAATAAAGGTTTAACATAAGAGCCTGATTTTGCTCTCTTTTCCCCTGTTAGTAGCACAAGGTAACAGCCTCTATAAAGGCCTGTATAACCCCTTACACTTCAGGCCCCAATAGAGCCATCCCCTTGACAGTCCACATATGTCCACAAGGCATTGAAGGGTTTAAAATGCTTATTAACAACCCCCTTGATCACAAGAAGTGGGACTTCAGCGTCACACAGACGTGTCGTGCAGACAGGAGGCCGAAGCTTTATGATGGCAAAGGGAGAGGATGCATCAATTGCTTCCTTCCAATTATTCCGTTATCAGTAATGATCACTGGGGATTAAAAAGAAGAAAAAAAAAAAAAAGGAAAAAGGCTTTGAGATACTGTAACACCCTGCACAGAGTGAACACTGGTGTAAATGACTGGAAAAGGTTGGCTGATTTGATGAAAACCCAATCAGACTCTCAAGGGAGATATTACGTTCTTCATTATTGCGTTGATTGGCCTTATTTCATGTGAAGGCTGCAGCACATTCGTTACATTGCTAGCAAGGCTCCTTAACAATATCCAAGGCGGAAAAAAAATCTATCACCTCTTTAATCGAAACAACACGGGAGATTAACACAAGACAAAAAAGAAGCAGGCCTCGGCAACATAGACTGCAGAGTAAAGCAAAATAAATCAAAATTACAGGGCAACCCCACCCAGATCAAACAATATATACCAGTAAATATGAATGCCAGGGTCAACCTTATATATGAAGTTGTCAAAGATCTTATTCATCTGTTTAATGAAAAGGTGGGAGACAACTAATATACAGTAGCTTCCATGTAAAGGGTCTAGAATTACACATGTAAGCACTAAAAAGACAGACATTTCGATGACAACCCCATTCACCTCAGTGGAGTTTGCACTGATACCTCTCATAGACAGTCCAAACAACCCTTGATCATGTGGAAACTTCTTTTAACACCTCCCCAATGCCCCTTCTACTTGGTAGGGTGGTCCAACACATCACAGTCACTACATAAATCCACCAGGCTTAGGCTTTTTGAGGACCTATTAAAGTACAGTGGTGCCTCAGTTTTCGAAAGCTTACGAATCTGAACTGTTTGATATTCCAATGAAATTTACGTTTACAACTGGAACTTTGCTCAGTATCTGAACTCCGGCAGGTGCTCGCATCTTAATAGTGATGAGCGAACTTGATGAAGGTTCAGGCTCGAACAAACATTGCCAAACTCGAAGGTTCAGCAACATTCGCTCACCATTAGTTTTTTCACATGCTGCTTGTCTTCCCTTTCCCCCTACACCTTATGGTATTCTGTCTGCTGCTGTCCCTCTCTAGTGCCCCCAACCCTCATGGAGGTATGGCTGAAGTGCGTTTTTTCGCTGGTTTAGCACTGGTGAGGCCTGACATACAGTATGGCAAAATACTTTACTGTATAAAATTGCTGGAGAACTTTTCAATGCTATAAGTGTGTGCTGTAGTTAATTATGGCTAATTATTGGCAGGTGCTAGAACCAATTAAACGTATTCACATTATTCCCTATGGGAAAACTGCTTGGTTCTCAAACTGCCTCCCAGAACCTATTAAGTTTGATAACAGAGGTATTACTGTACCTGCACCTTTCCCTGTAGATGCCAGTCATCCAACTGGATGTGTGGTGTGGATAAATGTTCCTGCAATAAGAACAAAGTTCCTGTTTGGCTACCCTGTTGAAAAGTCTGCTTGATTTATTAACTCCTTAGTGACAAGCCACTATAAAATTATCTCAGTATTTATCCTTCATGGTTAAGACTGAAAACATTTATATGGCTGCCAAAATCAGAATCTAAAAGTCATAAGTATCCAAAAACTATACTGATACTAAAACTAAAACTTTTCCCGCAAAAGACAAGCCCCCAAACAGCTCAGATGCCAGAACAATAAAGGGTTATTAGTCTTGGAATGTGGCATCATTGTTTTATTTTTGTTTTTTTTTTATCTGTTTTGTCTTATAAAAAAGGCTATTTTTTAGTTAGGATATCTATGCCCCAATACTTAGTCATCTAGCTGTGACAATTAGCCTGTAAAACTCATACGTGTGCACAGAGAGGGCAGGTTTGTGGGATTTTTTTTTTTTTTTTTTTACCATACAACAGCCCCAATGTTGCAAAACCTTTATGTGTCCATATCCTAAATGTGAAGTTACAGTCACAGCGGATTGATAATGGAGTGCAGTCTAACACCTGTGGATGAGAGTTTTACAAATATCATCCACATGCTGCACGCCAGAATTTTGAATACACATGTCAATTTTGGTTGTGGATTTTTCCCCTTGCCATGCAGCAGGCAACATCTGAAGCACAATCTGAAGGTATCACATGAAGACAGCATGTGCAGATGGATTTGCAGGGAAAATGTTTGTATACAGTGCAGTTTTGACATGGTTTCCAGCGCTTTAGCAGCTAATTTTCATTTTACCATAATTTGCAATGTTGCTGTAAAATAGCACCAATTTCATAAAAATAACAAATACTTGGGAATAACGCAGCAAAACCACATTATGTGAACACAGGCTAAATTACCCTTGGTCCATTATCATGAGCATTTCAGGCACATTGTGTGGGGCATATGATAAAACTAAAAATCATTAATGCCTGGTGACAAAATAAGCATTTTCTTTTTTTAAACCACAGAATAAACACACACACACTTGTGAAATCCAGTCTGAGAAGTGTGTTATACATGGCCTGCAGCTCCAGCGCCTGCTAATTAAGTGACTTTTTGCATTATTCTGCTGCACGGTTTAATGATGTAAATTAACAATAGACGATAATTTAAACTGGTGCCAATTGCTTCATTATTCACACAGGTAAAAAAAAAAAAGTTTATCCTCTATGATGTTTTTCTTCTTATTCACTTCACCCACCCCCACCAGCTACTTGTCTTCTGCTAAAAGATTGTAGATTCTTAAAGTTACATTTGTATGTGTTTGTAGCCAGAAAAATAATAATAATAATAATAATAATAATAAAAATTGGAGAAAACAAAAGCAGGCTGAACCTATTTACCCATAGAACCGTGGGTAAAAGCTGTCTGATCAGGACATGTTTTTAGTCTCTGGATATAAACCAGAATACATATAAGGAAATTAGAGGACTTGAAACTAAATTTTTATCAGAAAGTTGGAGAACTTACATTGGGAAGCCAGCTAGAGCCCCAATGACATATTGACATAAGTCATAAAGATGTATTGTCAAGACATGTACAGAACAAAGCCAATATCATGGCCTGGGCAGCCTACAGGAAATCGGCATATTTTGTGTGTAGTGTTGACAGCACTGCTGTGTTTGCAAAGTTTAAAGGGGTTATCCAGGATTACAATACATACATCTACATTTTTGTTAAAACAGCACCACCTCTTTTCCCAGATTGTGGGTGGTAGTGCAATTAAGCTCTGTTCACTTCAATGGAACCAAGTTGCAAAACCACATCCAAATCGGAGACAATGCTTTTGTTGGAAGAAAACTGTCATGCTTTTCTAAGCCTGAATAACTACATTAACGTTATGTTCACACGCTGTATAAACAACGGCCATTCCACCATGATCATAATCATTCATTCCGGCCGTAGGTAGCGTGTGACAGTAGCCGTTCACGGTCATGTATGCACACCATCATTGCATTCAGCAGACAGAATCAGGTCCCTGTTCTCGAGATGATTGGGTTTTTATTACTTGGACCGCCCCTACCCCTATTAGCTATCCCTAGGGAATTGCTTGCTTTCATGGGACAACTGATTTTATTTTGGTGTACAGTAAGTAACAGAAATAGGCCAAGTTTATTAGGGGACTTGTGTCTCTTAATACCTCGGATGCATCCTACACTAAAGCACTCTCAGTAAGGCCAGCTTGTGAGATTCCAGTCTTAATAACTTCCCCCATTATTGTTTCTCCTGGATCTACAACAGTGGCTCCTTGTATCTCTGAAGGGCCACAACTAAAATAGTATCAGGTAAAAACTGAGAATCAGGCATTTATATTCTTACAAAATAATATACATATCAAAAGATGATCCATGATAGGTCTGTGATGCATTTTATCCTCCACTTAGCATTATCACACTGATAAAACTAATATATAAGAAAATAATTCATAAACCCCTATCTACGCCAAAATAAAATAACAAAAATAATGCTAACAACAGCTGTGATAGTATAATGAGAGCTGGACCAGCTAAATGAATTTGCCCTGTGAGTCATGAAGCCACCAGCATATCCCGGGACTCTGCTCTACATATCAATTTATCATTTTTTTTTTTTTTTCACAAGGAGTCAAGTAGTTAATGACTTGAGGTCTTTGATTTATGAATAATATCTCCACCACCAGGAAACACAACACTAGCAAAAGCTTCTAAGTTACAGGCAGACCCCAGAGAGCTGTTAATCTCCATACACAAAGGGCTTCTGACCTCCTGAACCTTTGATGGTGGTTATGATAGGACTCCCTGCAGTGGCTCTTTTGTTAGCAAGTTCCAGGTATAACAAGGGGAAAAGGCTGAAAACAAGCCTGGTAGCTATAGATGACCTGGTCATACTATGTCCTGCCCTTAAACCTTCACCCTCTGCAACCTGCCCTTTGACCTTTTTGCAAAAAAAAAAAAAGCCAGTTAAAGTCCCAGAGGCTGCTCCAGCCTTTTAGTGCCTACCAATCTATCAAAATTCAGCTACTGCTGGGAAACTATGTACTGAGGGCAAAAGTATAGAGAATACAAGACAAGCCTATGGGATGCTCCCCACCCCACATACATACACAACAACTCCCTATAGGAACAACTCTTCACCTCTTCATGAACTCCCATTGACCTTTACATGGAAGTTAAAACTTCTTGAGAGAGAAAAACACCTCCGTGTTATTCTCGTCTTCTCTCACCCTCAGTGCGTGCACCACACCTGAAACTGTTTATATTTGAACACTAGAGATTTCATACGGCCATAGTAAAATTTAATGCGACTGAGGATAATTTCCTCCTCTACAGCTTTATCTTGAACAGATGACATGACGTATTCTTTTAATTACTCTGGGTAATGAACGCCTGCAGATGCGCTGAAATACGGCCTGACGTCACATCGCAGAAATAAGTAGATTGCTAATTTAATAGTTTTCTATTATGAGCAGCCCCCTTGTTACTACAGGATGATATGTAAATTCCAGGACAGATTTAATATGTTACTTTTCATTAATCGGTACGTCCCGGACTGAACTATTATTTTTTACATGACCTTGTTACATATGGTTGAAGTCTTTTTGTTGTATAATACAATAAAACAATGGCTTATATTACTGGATATCATCATGTAGTATGTCTCTATTGAATGTTGAAAACTCCTGAATTATTTTCCCCATGGAAAACTGCTCTAATTGTAACTGCCTTACATTATTGAGTATTGATATTTAATGGAGTTACCTCACTTTATTAAATTATGGCTCATCACTGGGATATGCTATTCAGTATTGATCAATGGACATCTGATCATTAGGGCTCCCTTTTAATCCCTCGAACAAAGATGCTACAGCCTGGTTGCAAAACCTTCTGCTGTGAATACAGTTGTACCATTTAAAATAGTAAGGCTTAAAGGGGTTGTCCGGGAGCAGAAGAAAGCTAAAGCTCCCTGTCACTGAGACTTTTTTAGTCCCTTCAAGGTGCAGTGGGTGGTGGGGTTGGCTGAGCCCCCATCATCATCTGCAGGTGAAACATGCCCACACGCAATGTCCAATAGCAGCACAGTGTTGTCAAAACATTGAGACTATGTCTGCACTCAATGATTGGGACTTAGACCCGACCCTGCATGCCTCTGACGGCTTATTTTCGAGACATGGAATATTAGTAAGTTGGCGCCAGGAAACAGAATGTCTTCTCCCACCACTTTAAGGCAACACCCTCATGGTGGCAGATCTTTAGTGGCATTGTGCAAAATAAAAGTTCAAATTCTTAATTCCTTTAAGCAGTTATTTAAGCAGTCCTACCAATATTAGTAATACCCTTTAAAGGGAACCTGTCACCCCCCCATGCCGGGGTGAAGGCCATCCGACCCCCCGCTTGAGCCCAGGATACTTACCCCATCTCGCCAAGTCCCGCTCCTGGAGCCAGTCCCAGGACAGAGATATCCTTGTCGGAAGTCTGGTGCGCGCGCTGCAGAGATGAGTCCGATGCCGGTAGAGAATAAAAGCTCCATTCATTCTCTATGGGTGTCGGACTCATCTATGCAGCAAGCTCGCCGGGCTTCCGACAAGGATATCTCCATCCCGGGACCGGCTCCAAGAGCGGGACTTGGCTAGATGGGGTAAGTATCCGGGGCTCTAGCGGGGGGGCGGGCGGCCTTCACCCCAGCACGGGGGTGACAGGTTCCCTTTAAGTAATTCTGTAAGACATTCTGCAAAGTAGATTCATAATTAATATACAGTGGTACCTTGGTTTAAGAGTAACTTGGTCTAAGAGCGTTTTGGTTTAAGAGTTCACAGTTTTTCAAAATTGTGACTTGGTTTAAGAGCATTGCTTTAGTTTAAGAGCTCCCTGTACTGGGTGGGAGGGCGAGTGGAGGAGGGACATGCAGGGGCGGATTAACTTTACCATAGGCCCCGGGCTGTTCACCAAGCCTGCCCCCCCCCCACCCCCACCCCACTGTAACTATGGCAGCACTAGCCTGGCGTTCATAGTACAGGATAGATAATGTCATGATGTCCTGATTTGTGCAAAATTGCCATTATAAAAACTGTGATTTTTGCAAATCATGGCGGAAGTGTAGCCAGGAGACAGTACACCACTGAAAGTATAAGTCTTTTTGGGTGGTCATGGGCCCCCCCCCCAGGAGCTCAGGGCCCCGGGCTGCCGCCCGAAACGCCCTATTATAATCCACTACTGGGGACATGGCCTGCATAGACGGGTCTACAGCACTGTACTCTGGCTCAGGAAATCTCCCTCACCTTCCAAATCATAGTAGATCCACTTCAGACTGGGGCTTACATCAGGGGACAGGACTGTGGAGTTAATCTCTTCATAGCTGTAACTAGAGATGAGCGAACATTCCGGATTTCTGGTTCGTGAGAACCAGAACGATCGGCGCTGGATTCCTTAGGACGTATCCACCCGCTGCACGGAGCGAGCAGACAGCGGGAATCCGTCGCCGTTCGTTCTGGTTCTCACGAACCAGAAATCCGGAAAGTCCGCTCATCTCTAGCTGTAACCCCTCTCTAACCAGACAGAGAGTGCTGCATGTATGTGCCCACATATGTCCTGCTGATTCCTTTATGCTCCCTGCAGTCTCTGTCAGTCCTTGGGTTTCCCATCCTCTCCATTACTGTACAGTAACTTATAATATCACATTTTGCTGTTTCTGAATGTTTGTTTCATTAGTTTTACATGTTATTCAGAATAATAAATCATTATTTTGGGGTGTGGAACCAATTGTCTGCATTTCTATCATTTCTTATGAGAAAATTTGTTTTGGTTTAAGAGTGGATTTGGATTACAAGCACGGTCCCAGAACGAATTATGCTCGTAATCCAAGGCACCACTGTACTTACATATCAAACATTTTCCAATTGCACAAACTTAAAAAAGCAAAGCTTGCAGACCATGTGATTATCATTTGGAGTGGCTGCATCTCCTTTAAGGCAAGCTGTAAACTGTAAATCTTAAGAGGCAATATAGTTTTTATTTGTTTGAATTGTGTTTGTATTGGTAAAACTGACCTAGAACTGACACAAGTCTATTACATAAAAAAGGACTGTGTGCAATTGAGTGGGTCGGTCTTCTTATTTTAGATTGATGCGCCAGCTTCTAGTATGATTAGAAAAATGGATAACTCACTAACATCTGTGCAAACTACAATAAAAAGGGATTTAGTGTTACCCCAAGGAAGGTAAAAGAGCCTGCCTGTCCATTAAACTCTTTATTACAGTGCCAACAGCTTTTTCTGTAACTAAGTTATTCGTGTACAGAGCTCAGTGCTGTAAGTGCTGTCATCCTTACTAGACAGCGCTTGGGGCTGCCTGCAGTTTTTTTAGCATTTTTTTACTACTATTTTTTTTTTCTTTTTTTTTTTTGAGGAAGGTAGACGACAGTCAAATGAGTCTTAGCATGAAGAAGAAAAATTTCAGACATTGGAATTTTATATAAATATTGCTATTCAAGCTGCTGAAAACGTATGTTTTTTTTTAACTAATAGAAAAGCCCATCCATTAAAAAGAAAAAAAAAATATTGGCTGAGTCATATCCTGCCCGTCAAAGAAGAAATCAAACAGTACAGAGCAGACTGAAATTATGGACAACCCCTTTAAGGGAAAGGTCTAGCTCATTTATTAAACACAATGGGGGACATTTATGAAGTCCGGCGTTTTTTATGCCGGGCTTACAAATGTCCCTGCAGCTCCGGAGCTCAGGGGATTTATGTACAGACGCATTGCCTCTACATAAATCCCGATCACACGGAGCCCATTCATGCAAAAATTTTGAAACCTCGGAGCTGGTGTAAGTTTCAGTATAATTTTTCATCTGGAAAAATGATAAATGCGGAACACGCAGAGGCCGCGCCCCCTCGCCGTGCTGCCGCACCCCCCTAACGCCCCCTCTCCTCCCCACTGGTGAAGGTGGCGCAGATAGGGCAAATGTGAAAAAAATATTCACAAAAATACCATTTGCGAATATTTCTACGCTGATTTGCCGCATCTGCGCCTGAAAAAGGGGTTTACGCCTTTTCATACATGTCCCCCAATAAATGTAGCAATATTAGAGACCACCTATGTTCACAGAAAAGAAAATGCATACTGTTTTGCATAATACTACTTGGATACTGCTGCATTTTCTATATTGTATTTGGACATATCTGGTTTCACTTGTGTCCACCATGACCAGTGGTATTTGTCATTTTAGTGGTTTTAATATTGTTTTGTCCTGATTTATGTAATAGGAATTTGTTTGCATATCTTTGTTATTAGGTGCAGTCTGTCATAGTCATTTTCCTGTGGTATGTGACATAGATAACTGTGTAGACTAGCACTCACTATTGAACTGGATGATGGTAACTCATATAGGATTATATGAAGACATCAGCTGATGGTCTGTGTGTCAAGAAAGGAGCGAAAATATGTCCCTTGCAGCTATAAGAGACAAACAGCAGAGATATGAATGGGCCTCCGGGACGGATGGTATCCATGGTTGGGCAGGTGCAACGGAAAGGAAAGTACACACAGGAGGCTAAAAAAACTAAACCCTATACTGTAAAGCTTTGAACAAAGAGCATCTCCCAAAGGAGAAGTATAGTAACAGTTCACTAACACACATGGTGGAGAGCAGGCCAACTCTTAATCTGCAAGGACTGTCACTCAGTCTCTCTCTAGGCCAACTATCCTCCATGGCAATGGGAAACTCCGATTTCCCAGGCTTGGAATACCAATATGCACTGCTAACCCAGTCACTAGTAGTGGATTATAATGCTGGCAGCCTGGGCAGGCGCCGAGCCAGAGCCTCCTGGGGGGCTCACAATCGTCTCAACTGCCCACATCTGATCTCACTGCTCACTGCTGTTGTCTCTTCCAGCACAGGCAGCGTGTGTTACAGGCGCGGCCTTTGTTAGAAGTCCCGGCCACTTATCAGGATGGCTGGGATTTTGGCAGGGGGCCAATCTTTTAAAGGAGGGACAACACAGGGGACCATCTACTAAAGGGGGGACTAGACAGGGGGCATCTACTAAAGGGGGACATACACAGGGGAACAACTATTATAGGGACTTCAACAAAGGCTATCTACTATAGAGTGACCTACACAGGGGGCCATCTACTAGAGGGGGATCTGCGCAGATGGCCATCTACTTTATGTAAAGGGGGCACATTGATGCCAGCGAGCTTGTCTCTCTAGTCTCTCGAGCTTGTCTTACAACAAAGTGATAAAATATGTGGCAGGTGAATGCAGTACCAGATGTCATCTAGTTATTCCACTAAAATGAGGCAAAATCCATTGGGTCACTCTGACACTATGGGCCCTGTGTGTGCTATACCGTAAAAATGTAAAAAAGTTATTATAATAATGACACACACAAAAAAGTAGTTTACATTGGGGCCAATCACATCTATAAAGGGCAGAAAACAATGAACCTCATTGTCCTGGTCAGCCAGTCACCGAGCCTTTATGAATGCCCAAAGAGATGTGTGATTGACTGTTGGATGGTGATGATGGAATCAGTAAAAGGAATCACAGATGGAGTGACAGGAATTAATCTAGCATGAGGTATCTTGCAATCTTTAGTAGAAAGTTAACTCCTTTACTAAACTTTCCTATGCCTCTAATCATTAACCACTTCACCACCTGCCTAGACCACCAGGGTTGTTAGTTGTTACCATTAAACAGGTGATCCAGAATAAGTTATTGTCTTTAGGAGTCTCATGTTCACTACCACTGAGGCCAGTGACTCTATAGTGTATACTGTCATCATAGCTGGCTGCCATTTTTTATTCTTTTTGAACTACCCCTTTAATTTCTTCACTGCCTAGACTACCAGGGATTTTACCCATCACTACAGGGAGGAGACTATCTGGCTGTATTCTAGGGTACAACGGCTGCCTTCTGTGTCCTCCCTGTGTAAAGGGTCAACACGCTATCACTCTTTCTCTTTATGGTCTGTACAATGCATGCAAAACAGTCATCTGGGTCATCTGTAGCCCTGTAGCCTGTCCATGCTGGCTAGGAGATTTTTATGTCTGGTTGTGTTGCCTTTCTGCAAAGCATTGAAGATTTTTTTTTTAAATGTATGTAAGGATTGTCACATTGGTCCTTATTGATTTTATTTATACTTGGATTCTGGCTACATAAATGCTGCACTGCTGCGGAATTGCTCTTTAATTCTGTAAATATACTGTAAGCAAGCACATCTTATTCTGTGAAAAAGGAAATACAGATGTAGATGTATATGTATAAAAAATGCAAAGTGTAAAATGAATATGCATGCTGATAATGAGCCCAGGAATATATGCCACTTTATTTCCAGCCTCTTAGCTGTGGCGTTGGAAGTGCTAGCATATAATTGACATAATTGATCTAATCCACCCTATCTCTTCCTTCCCTGCCGCAGTCATTTTTTACACTTGGTATTGTTGCCATTACCCTGCAAGGGGTGGTCTTGTGCACTTGACAATACTTAATACACATGAATATGTGTTAGTACCAGCCAATCACAACTGTGTACTATCTATTTCTGACTCACCAGGTGCCATCTCTTGGGAAATAAGGTGCATTTGGCAGCCACACAGAATCCTGTAATATCTGTCATTTTCATTACATTCAGGCTACAGCTGAGGCAAAGCAAAAAAAAAAAAAAAAAGATCTCGTCTGAGCATATGCGCTGAAAATGACCAATATGATATTGTCCAAAAATTACCCTTCAAGGAATCAGCGAGAGAAGCTGCTTAAAAAAGAAAATAGCATTAGAGAAGAGAAAATGAATGCTTTGCATTTGTTACTGTGCAAACTGGGAAATTCTCCGTTTTGCACAGTTTTAGTATAAACTGCCTCCAGATGTAAGACCGGGGTGTGTGTGTGCATCAATGTAATAATAATCTTTATGATATAATGCAGAGTGTGTTCTTGCAGATGTTGATATTACAAGACACAGCGTTCGCAGTGCATCCCTGATTTTATTTTAAGCTGGAAAGGCTAGTAGAGGCTCTTCTACGTTAATGTTTTGCTATTAGTATCCTTCATGTCAGACACAAAATTCTAGTAGTGTTTTCCTTAAAGAAGAGCTCCTGCCATTTGGAAAAACAGACATTATGCTACTGTTTGTCTATTAGGTTTTTACAAGCTCTCAGTTTTGACATCATAGGAGATTGCCCCAGAACATCCCAACCATACAGAACCCAGGCTGCGTGACATTATTCTATTAGGCAGTGCTTTTCAATTCGAGCCCTCATGGCCCAACAACAGGTCATGTTTTGAGGTTTTCCTTAGTATTTCACTGGTGATATAAATATACTTAGTGCATCAGGTATTATTACAGGTGTTCTTTGTATGGGATATCCTCAAAACATGACCTGTTGGTGGACCATAAGGACTGGAATTGAGAAGTAATGCTCTAAGGACTTATTCCCACATCCCGTATTTTGGGGACGTTACGAACGGGGAAGCCCTGTAGTGCAGTGTTTTCCTATCTGGCATGATGTATTAATATCATGATGGGAACGGGGAAACAGTTTGAATGTCCATTATACCAGATGGGGTAACACTCCACTACAGGGCTTGCCTGTCTGTAGGCCCTTAAGCATGCAAAACTATTCCAAGGCCAACCTGCTAACCATCACTTACATTTTTTTATACGTTGCTGTCATATACACAACATGATAAAAGGAGGAGGCCACCACAGTGGCCTCCTGCAGCATCTTTGGGTCCCACATTGAAAGCTCCCACAGCCATTTCTGAGCAACACATAAAAATAATTTAAAAGGCTAGAGTACCCCTTTAAAGCAATTTTCTGGGAAGCCCTGTTTGGTTCATTGTGTAGTGGTGGCATCAGGTAACTGCAGTTTCACAATGAACCACCCCCCTTCTCTCTTACCGATGCAGCCACTCTTTGTCCTCGGCAGCCAGTGCCTCTGCTTTCTGCTATGTCCCTGGTGTTCTTTTTGCCACCGCCGTGGTCTGAGTTCTTCTGGTATGGCTGCAGGCTCTGCTCCCGTTCATGCCTAGCCACGTGAGGTGCTGTAGTACCAGGTTCAACCACAGGAGGGGAAGTGCACGTGCACCCTCTCCAGATTTAGAGGGGCAGTGTCCTAATTATTTAACCACCCCTTTTTGTGTTCTGCAACTATTTAAGTAAGCTTCCAGAGCATTTCCCTTGTCTGAGCATTAAGGTTCATTGATTCCGCAAAGGTATTTCTGCGTTTAAGCTGCAAAAGCATCCCTGGGTATCCTGCACCTGTAATTACCCTGACTGATGTTCCCACTGTGGTGTTCCAGTATCCCAATATCCATGCAGTCTGGCCCTGTATTCCCGGTTGGTTTCCGGTTCCACCTTCCCATGTGTTTCTGCACCGTGCTGATACTCGTCCCTATTCGTGTACGTCTCCAGCATCCTTTCCATTTGTCTGCCATCTATTGTACCTGTACTGGAGGTCTAGAATCTCAGGTGGTTAACACCTCTTGCCATCTGGTCTGCCCAAACCAGCTGTTTTGTGTCTTGTTTGTCTCAGGAGGTAGCAACCTGGTGGGGTTTTTTTTCAGGAAAATCTATTTCCACCATCTGGAGTATCTCGTGAAGTATAAGGATATGTTTAGACAACACCATTAGGGATAGATGGGCACGTGACACCGTGGTCTCATGTCCTCTGATCCTGACAAAGGTAAATATAATTACTCCAAAAGGGTCTTTATGTACACCCAATATTAATGGGAACTCCACTTGCCCTGGCATGGTTGACGCCAGCACTGTTCTGCACCCTGCTCACAAAGTATGTAATATAGGGAGATAATAACACAAATTTTAATCTTCTAAATGTTTGTCAGCACCTATCACCCCTGTCTGACATTCTGCAATTCTGCAGCTGAGCTGATCTTTCAAGGTTGCTGTGATAAAAGACAGATCATGTTGATCTGAGACTATATTAAAGTTCAAAGACACAGAATTAAGTTTTCTTGTTCACTCCTACGGCCGAGGAAGTGCAATTCGTCATCCTCGTTCGGACATTATGCATCACTTAAAAAATTCCTCTTCAATGTAATTAGTCTTCTCTTAAGCCTTGAAAGGTTTTGACACAATTCCAGTCCGCACTTTAATGAAATTCATCCCTATTTCAATTGTGAGATGACACTTTGACAGAGTTTAGTCTTTTTAAATTACACTTGTAGTTAGATTTTATGGTCAATTTATGACAAGCGGCATAAAAATATTTATTTTCAATTTTTTTCATGAAAAAGCAGACATTCCAGTGCAGACTGTTCTATGGGTGGTTGTATACTTATGTACCCTCTTGATTTCAACCAGAATTTATACTGAACATGAACATAAATAGTTTAATAGTTTAAACTTGCTTGTTTTAGTTTACTATTAGAGATGAGCGAACCTCGAGCACACAAAATGAACCCAGGCGTGCAGCATTTGATTACTGGTGGTTGATTGCAACAATGGCCCCAAATATTACAAAAATATCCTTTGCTTTGCCGTCTATGGAATCCCGGCTGGAGCGTAGAGGTGCCGCAAAAAACTAACATGTCAGTTGAATAGTGGCCGCAGAAGACCCTGTCAGTGCACACTATGGAGCAGGTTGCTCCGGCTGCATGCTCCATAGTGTGCAGTGGAGAGCTCTGATGCAGGCGCCCACAGATGCGCCCACATCAGAACTAAGCGGCGCAAAGGATAATCCGGCTGGTACTGCAGTACCAGTCGGGATGGTCTTTAATGAGACTGGCCGTCCTGTGACCCGGCCGTGCCACAGAACGGCCAATCTCTTACGGCGTGTAAACATAGCCTATGGCTGTATCTTTTTTTTTTTCCAGACAGCCTTAGGACTGCATCCAGCTTCTTCAGCCACTGGTAATCAAATATTGCACGCTTGGGCTTGGACTGCATGCTCGAAGTTGACTCATTATTATTCACTATCCATAGCCATTGATGTCCTGAAGGAACAACACAGAATTGTGGTATTATTGAGTATGATATATTACAAATTTACAAAGATTTACCCCTCTCTAAAACTCTAATGTAAATATTACAGAAAACCTCTATAACATTGTAAAAAAAAAAAAAAAAAACACGTTATTGTTTTTTTTTTTACAAAAATTAGGCACCACGGCTGTGCAGAACAGCTGATTTGCTATTGATGACCTGTCCTGTGTATAAGCCAACACTAAGTTTTTCTGGGAGACTCCATTTAAGGCGTATTATGGTATCAGAAAATTGTATTTGAATAAAGCTATGCCCCCACGATATATAAAATACTAATATTGTGCTATCACTATTAGTACTTGCTTCAGGGTGGTTAATATAAAGAGTATTGTCTCCCCAGCTCATAGCTTACCCCGTAGACAAATCAATTTCATCTGATACTTAAGGCCCTATTCCACGGGTCATTTAGAGGAGCAATATCGTTCGTATTCGGCCGATATCGGCCGCTACGAACGATTTTCGTCCCGTGGAATAGAGTGCAACGATCAGCCGACATCGTTCATGTCGGCTGATCGTTGCAGTCGCTTGTTTTTCAACATGTTGAAAAACAAGCGACTGATATAGCAGCGATCTGCTGTCATCGCTCCGTTGAACAGGAGCATCGGCAGCAGGCGCTGCTATATCCTATGGGCTGCCCGGACGATCAGCGATCCCCCGGGCAGCCCCCCCCAGCAGCTCCCCGACGCCCCTCCCGCACTCACCCGCTCGCTGACGCCGCGTTGAATAGCGGCGGCAGCGAGCGGGGAACGAGGAGCAAACGAGCGCTAATAGCGCTCGTTTGCTCCTCCAAACGACTCGTGGAATAGGGGCATTAGTGGGCTTACCTGTATCCTGACTCTGAGCTTTTGTCCTGCCCTCACAATTATGTCACCACCTCTGACCAGCCTGTAAAGCCTAAACTACCATCTCTACACAGACATATATATCTTTACTACCATATTTATTGAGAGTAAGCAGTGATTACAGCATGATGCCTTGTGATGAATGATGCTACAGACGCAGACAAGGAGTACAGTATGTGCAGCAGGTGCTGCAACTTCACTGATTGTACAATAGTCTGCAGTAAAATTACGTCTTCTGCAACAACTTTGGGTAAGGGAATGTGGGAGGGGAGCAGACAAGGTGGTAAGACTGTGATGAAAGCTGAAAGAAAGCAAATAATTTGGGGAATTGTAGAACTAAGCCACAGTCTAATCAGTAAGTAAAAATAGAAAATACAGAACTAAGACCCCCAAAACAAATGAATTTTTCAGAGATTTCAGAACTGGCAAAGAAACGTAAGTAATGTTATAGACTTCTGCACCCTTTTAAGAAACATTTCATGACTGATAATATAGTGCTATGTAGTTCTTTGATATATAAGATAGCTACAGAAACTATGGATAGTTGTCGGATAAGCCTCAATTGGATGTGGGCAGAACAACATTGTCTGATACCTCTGGCAGTGGCCTATGTACCCAAGAAAAAAAGGTTCGAGGAGTTAAAATCCAACATACCCCATCCTGCCTCGATATGAGTCCACCTTACCGTGGTGGGGCAGTTTACACTGTTTGCAAATAGTAACCAAGAGACTCATTATTTTTGTGGGAATTTTTTTTGGCAGTTGGGGGGCTGCTTTTAACTATTTTCGTGTCTGTAGTGGGTCTGTATCTTGCTGTTGTGGTGAGCTGTTGCATTTTTCTGTGTTTTTGTGTGTTTGCAATTTCAGCCATAGCAACGTGCTCCTGCCTAGTGTGAACGGTGTTCTAGGAGAGCTGACCAATATTGTCCTTTTTTTTTCTGTATACCCCATCCTGGTCTACTCTAATGTGTGCTCTCAGGAAATATTTGGGGGCCACCTTGGACAATAGATGGTAATCTTTTCCCTCTGAGAACGGCTTGTTCAACTGGCAAATGTGCAATGCGTACAGCAATCCGTAAGCCTATGATGTGTTTGATGCTGTCAAAACAACCATGCAGCATTCATGAAATGCTACTAAATTTTGTTTTGCATTTTACAGCATTAACCCCTTAAGGACCCATGACGTACCAATACGTTGTGGGAGCCTAAAACTTAATAACCCATGGTGTACCGGTACGCCAGTGGATCTGGCGGCACTATGAACACGCGGGGATCGGCTGCTATCAGCAGCTTGGTCATCACTGTTACTAACAGGCTGCCCTGATTGAACGGCGGCCCACCATAAAGCCCTGCAGTGCTGCGTACGCTGCATTTAAAAGACAGTGACAGGAGCTTCACTTCTGTCATTGTCTGATTTGGATCCCCACTGTGTAATGCGGGGGTTGCAATCATTGTAACTGACTGCCGGAGGTCTCTTACCTTCCTCCTGGAAGTCAGGTAGGCGATCCATGCATAGAGACTGTCACAGGCAGGCAGATAACACTGATCGGTGCTATGCTATAGCATAGGAATGATCAGTGTTACTGATCAAATGTTGAAATTTAATAGTCCTATAGGGCTAAAAAGTTTAAAATAAAAAAGTTAAATAAAGTTTTTAAAAACATGCCATAGCCCTTCCCCCAATAAAAGTTTACATCACCCCTTTTCCCAGTTGATAGATAAAATATATATATATAAAAAAAAAATTAATTAACCGTAGCATGTGTAATTGTCCAATCTATTAAAAAAAAAACAATATTGTTCACGGATGGAAAACAATGTAAACAACAACCACAAAAAAACGCCTGGATTGCTGTTTTTTTTTTAAAAACATTTTTATTTAAAAAAAAAAAAATAAAAAGTGATAAATCTACACAAATATGGTATTAATTAAAACTAGAGATCATGGCGCAAAAAAATGCCTGATACAGCACCATAGGTGAAAAAAATTAAATAGCTAAAATCGTAAATAGTAAAAAGTTTTATAGTAGTTTAAAAAGTGCTATTACAAAGAAACCTTTTTCTGAAAAAAAAAAAAAAAAACAAGCCCTTACATGGCCCTGTAGACGGAAAAATAAAAGAGGTATAGCTCTTAGAAGGCGAGAAGGAAAAAACTAAAAAGCAAAACTGAAAACATTAAGATCATTTTGGGCTCTGTCCTTAAAGCGTAACTGTCATTTCAGGGTCATTTTTCTGAAAACATTAAATATCAACAGTACAAGCGATTTTAAGAAACTCTGTAATAGGTTTTATGTACTAGAAGAGTTTCCTTCTGTACTGAAAAAGCAATCTCCCAGCCTCCCCCCTCACATCAGATGAAGCAGGATTTCTGTCTCCATTATGTGGCTATGGAGAGGGGAGGGGCTGTTAGGAGTGACTGAGCACGGAGCAGTTCTGCACAGCACAACACCCTGCAATCTTCTCTCAGTAAGTTCATAGATAAGCACTGACCTTTCTGACACCTGAATTTAGCGTTTTAGGTGCCCAGACAGTGTACAAACAGCTGACCTTCATGTCACCTCTTCCTGCTCCCTCATCTCCCTCAGCCCCTCCCCCCTTCATAGGCTTACAATGGAGAGAGCAGAACCCGTCTTCACTGGCTTCTCTGTAATGAAGACGTGTTTGCCTGATAATGCACAGATAAGAAGTCAGGGGGGGAGGCTGGGAGATTGCTTCTTGAGTACAGAAAGAGGCTTTTTTGGCTTATAAAACCTATTACAGAGTTTCTTAAAATCGCTTATACTACTGATTTCTGCAATAAAAAAAAAAAACATTACAGTTACGCTTTAAGGAGTTAAAAGGTCTTTCCATAATATGTAAATGGTAAGTTTAGATACATCTGCTCAGCAGACCATATGACTTGAAAGGATTAGATACACCAGCTGAGCATGCGGTATCACACATGATAGGCTTAGCAACATCTATACAGCACACAGGAAAACCTTACATATATTCTCTCAGCACTATGTCCATCCTAAAATATTTAATCATTACTAAATAAACTGAAAATCTATCACTGGAATGTGCTTATCCTCCCATTAGTTAACTAGTAAAGTTTAGTGTGGGAGTAGTGTTTATGGTAGAATTGTGCAACAGTAGCACCAGGTTTTCATGTACTTAGGAACCCATGCATCCCAAAGCATGCCTGCATGTAGCACAATAGTCACACAATGTTTGGGATTGATTGGCAACATTGGGCAGCTATAGGTGAACACATGAGGACATGCATTCCTAGGTATGTGAGAATAGTTGTCACTTCACCTATGATATCTTGTAGCCAATGTGCATCAGTAGTAAATAACTGACCTTGTACTATACAATGCATATGAGTCAGGTTGTAGCATGGTAACCTCCTGTTCACCTCTCACTTATTTACTTAGTGTTCTCATGGAAACTAGCATTGCAACGTCACTGTGAGGTCGGTGCAGTTATCATCTGGTCATCTCTAACCAACATCATTAACAACTAGATAAATGAGCACTGCAATGTAAATGAGCTCATTCCAATAATAAGATAGTGCTTAACAAGCAGAAGCAGGTTGTATGGCTTAAACTGGGGATTACTTTATATGTGTTATCTGTCTAGGGTAGATGCAGACATTTTATTGGTTAAACCAATATAGAAGACATGCAGATTAATAAATTAACTAATATAATGCCAGTGCCATATAATACCATACCATATGGATCTGTAAGAAGAAGGGGCCAGCACAGATAGCTGGGAGAAAGGCGAATATCACCAATAAATATAGTGCTTTAAAAAAAAAAAGATTTTTGGGGAGATTTATCAAACTGGTGTAAAGTAGAATTGTCTTAGTTGCCCCTAGCAACCAATGTGATTCCACTTTTTATTTCTCACAGATTCTTTGAAAAATGAAAGGTGGATTCTGATTGGTTGCTAGGGGCAACTGGGCCAATTCTATTTTAAACCAGTTTGATAAATCTCCCCCTTTGACTTTTTCCTTTTATTATATTGCACGTTTTTTTTCTGACATTTTATAAATTGTACCTTATTCATTGAAATTTTCTAGAAGCCAGCTGAAACAATATGTCTCCAGGGTCATACCCATAGATGGCTCAGGTATTGGGGCATGACAAAGCTGCCAGACACTTCCTTACACTTTTTAAGTTAGACTCTAGTAAGGTTGGAATGATCCACTGTTCTGGGTAGAGAGGATTAAAGAAGGAATTCCAGTGATTGGTCCTAACCCTGAAAAGAGGCTTGAACCTCGGAAACACTACTAGAAGAAGATGTCTTATATAGGGTCATGTGACCAAGGTTCCAAACATAGTTAACAAATTCTCCACTAGTCGTGGAATCAATTCAGTAGTGTTAACTCTGGCACATCCATAATACCACTGTGTATACAGTATTAACAGTATAACAAACAAAATGACAGCATATTAAGGTTAAGCTCACAACACACACATACAGCTTTAGGCTGGGTTCACACACAGTATATTTCAGGCTGTATTTGGTCCTCATGTCAGGTCCTCATAGCAACCAAAACCAGGAGTGGATTGAAAACACAGAAAGGCTCTGTCCACACAATGGTGAAATTGAGTGGATGGCCGTCATATAACGGTAAATAACGGCCATTATTTCAATACAGAAGCCATTGTATTAAGATAACAGAAAATATTTGCCATTAAATGGCGGCCATCCACTTGATTACAACATTGTGTGAACATAGCCTTTCTGTGTTTTCAATCCACTCCTGGTTTTGGTTGCTATACAGCCTCAAATATACAGCCTGAAATATACTGTGTGTGAACCCAGCCTTAGGCTGGGTTCACACTACGTATATTTCAGGCTGTATTTGGTCCTCAAGTCAGGTCCTCATAGCAACCAAAACCAGGAGTGGATTGAAAACACAGAAAGGCTCTGTTCACACAATGTTGAAATTGAGTGGATGGCCGCCATATAACGGTAAATAACTGCCATTATTTCAATATAACAGCCGTTGTTTTAAAATAACAGCAAAAATTTGCCATTAAATGACAGCCATCCACTCAATTACAACATTATGTGAACAGATCCTTTCTGTGTTTTCAATCCACTCCTGGTTTTGGTTGCTATACAGCCTCACAAATACAGCCTCAAATATACTGTGTGTGAACCCAGCCTTAGACTCTTTGAGATAGGGAGATTCTACAGCCACATGACAACCTTATTCTTTTAGTAGCTGGGATATGAATACCAGGACACTGCTCAAGGTTCTTTCCTGACCCTTTGCACTTTTTTGCCAACCTTATATTCCTTTTTCATGAAAATGTTTGTCTCCCAACTTCTGCCTGTGGGAACTGTGAGATGTTGCATCCACAGAGATGTGCCGCATTACACAATTCATTGTGTCAGCCCTGAGAAGGTAAAAACAATTTTTTTTTTATATCATGTAACCTAGCAAAACATCTTCAATGACTTCTATGTGGAAAATGTGCAACTCAAGACCACATCACATGGCTCATGGCATGCAGTGGCACAAATCTTCACCTATGGCTGACAAGTATTAGATTATTTAATGAATTAGCCAAACAGTTATGGTCTGACAATTACATGTCCCATCTCCTTCCCAGTGGCAATTTATCCCTTGCAAATATTTCCGCAACAAATATAAAGATAGAGACACTATAAAACAGGTGCTGAGCTCCGGCATGAAACGGGTGAAGTCAATAGTAAATTTCTTTTTCCCTCTCACACCTCCACCTACTGAATCATGACTGCCTGTTCTGACTGCCAAACGGAAAAGGGAGCAAATCACATCTTAAGGGGAGTCTGGTAATGTCAGCTTCACATATTTTAAGGCAAACAAACACACTGAGTAATTCACGAAAAAGCAGAGTGTGAAATGCACGGCAGCCCTAGGATATCAGTAAATTATGTGCTGACGATTTATTCATGTTCTACATAGTTATTTACTCTGCTAGTCAATAAAAATGCATAGTTAACATAGCAACTAGGACATTATGGGGTACTTATGCTATCAAACATATTACAGCTACACACTGCGTTCTTTCTTAAGCTCTTCGCGAGCTTCAAATCAAAGTGATTATTCGGTAATGTGTGTTTTTACTATTTGATTTTCTTCAGTAACATAATGAGTGATTTGTTTCAAACAGGGTTGTATAGAGAGCCAATTTATTTATTGACAGCCTGCGAATAGGAAAAGAATGCTTCTCATTCTGCAGAACATGGTGCCAAGCAGGAACCCTAGGTTAGATCTGCCATTAGATGTCCGAGATTTTGGATAGATAATATTTTATGTGGTTAAATGGATAAATCTTCAAACCCTCACAGGGTCCGATATTAAATATAAATTCAAGTATGACCAGTATCTTATTGTTTTCAAAAACTGTACACAAGTTGAAAACTTATACAGGCTTTGAAAATACACATTCTAGGATATAGTATTGTTTCCTTAAAGGGGTTGGCCACTTTATAGTAAAAATGCTCAGTGTACAGTATTAGTAAGTGTACTCATTGTATGTACTGACAGCAGCTTTCTGTGTACCTGATAGAGCTAAAATCAGACTCCTCTCCTCCAGGATGTGGTGCCCGGCTCTGTGGTGAGTCTGTCCATAAGATGACCAACATGGAGGAGCATGTGACTATGCCCCGCCCTCCATTGTCCACCACTGAGCCTGTATATGCATATGGGGACACTGAAGGCAGAGCATGGTCACATGATCTTCCATGTCAGCCATCTTATGGATAGACTCACCACATCGCAGGGTAGCCCAGCTTGGAGGAGGGGAGTCTGATATTAGCTCTATGAGGTACACAGGGAGCTGCTGTCAGTAAGTGCTGTGAGTGCACAAATACTGTACACTGAACAATTTTACTACAAAGTGGTCAACCCCTTTAATAATCGTAATAGCCCTACTGACAAAAGCATTAGGCTAGGCTTTAGAATTGCCACACACAGTTCTTCAGTGCATGCCATAGAAACCTATGCAATTTTACTGTGCACTTGAACCTTCTGGGACTAAATGGAACCAATCGCTTTTTTTTTATTTTATATAGATTGTGCTAGACAAGTAAAAGATAATAGGCCATTAGTTGCTGAGTCTCCATGTAAGTTTTGGCAAAGAAAGAAACACAAATATCAATGCTCCAAGTGGCCCTAGGACAAAGTTGTTTTCATTAAATTAGAAACATAACACAGCAGTCAATAGCATGATGAGGTCTCAGATCCTATTGTCCTTGATCTTAGGAAAATGCTCCAAAATGCTGCAGGTCTGATTGTGTCAAGCTGCAAGCTGTTACTTATATTATGTCTTTCATGGAAAATATGTCATTTTTGCTCTGGAATCACTTTTGCATGAACTATACAAAAAGGACTGGGGTGTATAGAACAGGGGACTATAGGCCTGGTGCTCTTTCTCTATCCCTTTTAGGAGGGAAGGGCAAAACAAATATAGTTGTGACTATAAGGAGCTTTATGCGGGATCAACACACCACAGCACAATGTACAATATGATATGCAGCCCTTTGCTATTTAATAATATTGTTTATATAGCATTCACAAAGTCCACATCACTGTACAATTCTGAGGAGACATAGACAATCAGACTTTACACAGAATTACACAGTAATTAATGAAAGAAGAGAAATCAGGGTCCTGTTAGCAATAGCTTACAACCTATGAAGAATGGGTTTGGGACAGAAAGTGCTTTATTTGTATAATGGTATAGCCATCTTATATACATTGGGTAATGCACATGAAGGTGTTCTCCCTAATAGTACACCATGTTTTTCATGCTTTACGACTGACAGGAAAATAATAGAAGTAGAAATGTGTATTGTCCACAGCTCCCCAGCTCCTCCCTCTCTCTGTAGTCAACGCATCATCCTCTGATGTTATAAGAGGTTTGGCTGGATCTTGTCTTTGAGCTATAACCTTACCCACCTGAGTAATGCTACAATTTCTGGCCAGCCCCTATAGCTACATCATCAGCTCATGGTTATATATACATATATTTTGACTGGGTATTTTTGAGTCCTTTCGATCCCCTCCTCTTACCTTTAATAAAATAATGACTCCAGTGTGCATTTAAATAACCCAAGGAAGCCACAGAATATACCAACATATTAACCATGACCTCAACACTATAAGGCCCCTAATAGTCCCCAATTTAAGTAAAGCCAAAACGACAGAGGTGATCCTCATTGCCCCCAAAAATGACTACGGTGGTCATAGATATCAAATGAACAACTGGACTGCATTCCGGCACTTATGGTGTGTTTACACAGACAGCTTTATCTTTTTGAAGCCAAAGCCAGGAACACACTATAGACAGAGAACAGGTCATAAAGGAAAGATTGAGATTTAATCTCCTCTCAAATCCATTCCTGGCTTTAACTTCAAAAATCTGTCAAATAAATCCCAGTCCCTGGGAAAACTACAGGATCCATCAATATAGCCAACACCTCAGTAAAGCCCTCAGTCAATCTCTGTGGCCAATCTCCCCAGAAGAGAGAGTTTTAGGAACTGGCCTGTGACCAGACTTTATTATTACTTCAACATAGACTCTTCTTTTTGAAAGGGTTAACTTCACCCAGGAGAACTGTGGACCTTGGAGGATCACTGACATATAATTATTCATAGCACATCAGTGATCCACCAACATCCACAGCTCTCCAGGGTGAAGTTTATCCTGGGAAGCACCTGCCAGACCACGTCAAGGTAAGGTGCCTGTTCTAACACTGTGTCTGTCAGCAGAATGACTGTGTGCCAGGCTGCAAAGGATTATGAATAAACCCTTGCACCCAGGCTTTTGATGTAGTGTGATGTACAGTATGCAGCCACCATTTTGGATCGGATTTATGCAATTTTTTATTTAATCGGTTTGTTCCTAAAATTTTTTATATACAATAGTTCCAAGGGACACTCAATATTTACCTTGGTCTCTGCCTAGCAGAGTTAATTAACCACAATTACGTCCCAAGATATATCATAATCAATAGCCTTACTATAGAACAATTACACAACACAAAGCTAGATTCTTAAATATTAACAATTTTTATTAGCATGATTAAAAAATCACATAAAAAATATTTTTTGTGCAAAAAATTATCCAGTAATTGAAGACAGCCAAGAGACCATGAATGTAAAAAGTCACATAATCATACCAACATATATTATGTAAGCGTCCAAATCATTATGTATAGCCATGCAGTGTATCCACATGGCCTCCTAGGTAAACTGCATATAACTGTACCTAAACAATGCAGTATCCAAAAAATCATAAGGAGCGCTTACCCATCGTGGTATCTGGCGTCCGCTACCCCGACGCACGTTTCGCGTTAGGTCGCTTTCTCAAGGGGCATAACAAATTTCAGTTTGGAAAGTTCAGTTTGCTTATTTCTAGCTATAGCTGCTGTGGGGCCCCTAGAGGGAAACTAGTTTGGTGGTGTCAAGCAATACCTGAAAGGAGCCTAATTTTGATATTTGCTATATGGCCCCCTGTTCTGCATTAGATCTAGTGGGCGAGTGCAAACCGTAGGGAGCCTTCTTTGCAGAAACACACCATCACCTATAGATTATTGCTATACAAATTACATTGCAAATCAATATATCAGCAATGTATGTAACATTTCTATCCCTGTGCAATAACAATAACCCGAGGGTTCTCTTTATAGCTAAGCAGTTGGCTTATAATAGATTTATTATTTATTGCAAAAATGGAAGAAGAAAAAAATTGGCAGCTTTCTTAGTGCTCAAACTGGCGTACAGATCCATACTTCCTCTTCCAGTGTACTGTCTTAAAATTAAAATAAATTACAATGATCGTGTTGTATTTTTCTGGCAGTCTCAGGTCATTTCATTTTTAAACAGCTTGATCATGTCATTTAATGTGACTGAATTCCCCTTAATGGTAGATCATACTGGCTGCATAATATTATTCTATAAATACTTTAACAATCTGTAAAACAGAGTGATAAAGTTAGGCAATTTAAAAAATAAGTCAGGCAATGTCACCTCCTTGTCAACCACACTACTAATTCAAGTGTATGTAGACGTTCTATAATGAAGGGAAGTAAAGATATACTAGTTAATATCTTTTGCTCCTCATTAAGGTAAAGAGATGACAGCGATTGGACATGTGACTTTATCTCTGTGCCGTTTCACACTCTTACGGAGGCAACTGAGCCGAGCCACTTAGAAGTATTTAACAAACCCAGTAGTCAAACTGCATCTGGGTATTATACT
This sequence comes from Dendropsophus ebraccatus, assembly GCF_027789765.1. Classification (NCBI taxonomy): domain Eukaryota; kingdom Metazoa; phylum Chordata; class Amphibia; order Anura; family Hylidae; genus Dendropsophus; species Dendropsophus ebraccatus. Next base: position 89,605,329 of record NC_091457.1, read on the forward strand.
TTAATGGGTATTAAATTAAAGCAATTGTTCGTTAACGTATAAAATTACCTTTTATCGCTTTATTAGTGATACCTTGCTGCATATTTTGATTCAATAATAAAAAAAAAGAAAGCAAAGTATCGAGGATGTCATTTTATATCCATCCAAAGACGAGCTGTAATTAAAATCACATCTCTTAATGGATTAGTAAAATTTGTACTCCATGTGGCTGAAGTGTCCGTTAACCTGCTATGTTCAATTAATATGCAAAGTTTTGAGTTGCGCGGGATTACGTCTAAAGTGCGCTGATCCATTTCCACACAAAGAACTTTATTAAGCAGCTACGCCAAGCTGAGCTGTCAAGGCGTTTTGGAGGTAGACAAGATGTTTCTTGTTGATGCTGGAAATCCTTCTAATTAAAACCACACCACACAGTATATAGCTGACCTTTTCTGCCTCTTATATGTAAGTCTTGGACAAGCCAGATGCTTGTAAATAAATTGGAGAATACCATATCTAGTCTTAATTCATGTGCAACTTAATAGTTCTGTATAGCACAGATAATTAGATTTTGTTTTGGTTTTTTTTGCCCTGGCACAGACATACAGCTGTAGTTTAGCTGATATTTTAATATATATCTATATAGCAACACAACGTGTCTTATTACTGTGTGTTAATTCATCCTATTAGGCAGTACACAGAAGCTTGAAAATGTTTTGCTATAACCTAATACTGGTCGTAGGCTAAGTAAATTGGCACATGTTAAAGTAACCAAATAAACTATTACTCATTTTTAGTCTTGCAGGCTGGAATTGGGCTGACAGTGTGCAGGGATGGGCTGGTCTATAGAAGCAGACCATTCAGTTGCTATAGGGTCCATAAAAAGAGAGAGTGGCCAGCCCTAGATCTCCATTGCAATTGTGTGGTACGAGGATGTGCAGGACATACAACCCCATTGTTGGTAATCCATAGGTGGGGAATTGGCCCAATGGTAATAAAAAAGGGCCTTCCAGAATGCAAGTGAATAACATGTACTAGAAGTTTTATCATCACCAAGTGAATCTAGAGTGGCATAGAAAGGTGTTTTGGATACTGTTCACAGCAGGGAGGTAGTTCATCCTGATTTATCACACCATGCATGCAACATTTCAAGAACTCACGCCTTCTCTGTCAAGTGCATCCCGTCACCGCCTATCAGGCAGTACACAGCTGCTTGAAAATATTTTACTGTAACCTAATACTGGTTGTAGGCACATGTTAAAGTAACCTAATAAACTACTACTTATTTTTAGTCTTGCGGGCTGGAATTGGGCTGACAGTGTGCAGGGTTGGGCTGGTCTATAGAAGCAGACCACACAGTTTCTATAGGGCCCATAAAAAGAGAGAGTGGCTAGCCCTAGATAGTCCCATCTCCATTGCAATTGGGTGGTAGGAGGATGGGCAGGACATACAACCCCATTGTTGGTAATCCATAGGTGGGGAATTGGCCCAATGGTCATAAAAAAGGGCCTTCCAGAATAGAAGTGAATAACATGTACATGAAGATCACCAAGTGAATCCAGAGTGGCATAGACGCCTGAGGCGTCTGCTCACCAGCCTGTCCGCACTATGTCCGTATGCTAAAAATAAAGAAACAGTTTTAAGAAGACTTTGTGGGTGAGTGCAACTTTCTTTTCTTTATACATTGTGGATTTCAAGAGCTCACACCTTCTCTGTCAAGTGCATCCCGTCACCGTTAAATATAAATTCACATTTTTTAAAAGAAGAACAAAAGTATCATCATAAACATTTATTTAACGGAGCAATCTATACTTTATAAGAATACACTAAAGTGGCAGTTCTTAAGTTCTTTTGAGTTTAGCGATTTTTGTATCCAAAGTATGACCAATTTTGAATTGCAGGAAAACCATCCCTTATTCTTAACTGGGGTTACTTTAGTGGGGTGCATGATCTGGTGGCACCTTTTGGCCGGCAAGGTAAGGAAATGTGCCAGATTTTTAGCTTGTAAGAATTTTTTTGTGGGACTCTGACTTGTAAATATCTGCTCTCATCAGCTTATTCGCAAATGTCTTCCTTTTGCGATAAAGAAATTGCAGAGTTTTACAAAATAACTTCCCAAACTTAGGGTCAACTTGCAAAATGTTTATGTACCTTGAGTTTTGATTGTTTTGTTCTATCTTAAACAGATGTAAATCTCGCAAGAGGTTACTGTGTTAAATGACAGGACTGGAAGCACTTTCAGTAAACGTGCCAAAGAGGATGTCAGCTCTTGAAACGTGTTGCGTGTGTAATGTGGATACATCAGGGTTGACCACCTCCCTACTGTGAACAGCGTCCGAAATGCCGATGGCTTCATTTAGAATTTATAAGACCTTCTATGTCACTCTGGGTGATGTTTAACCTCTTCTCGTCAGCAATCTGTATATATACGTTCCTACTGCACAAACCCTGTGCAGTAGGAATGTATATATACGTTCCTGCAATGACGGAGTTACTGATGGGAGTGGGAGTGCTGCAGTGAGAGCGATCACGCTCACATCAGTGTCTGGGGACGGAGGTAATGAGAGTCAGCTGCTACCCCTTAAACGCCGTGATCTACAGCGATCGCGGCGTTTAAGGTGCTCAGTGACAGATCCAGTATCTGTCACTGAGTGATCGGGACCCCGATGATGCAGGGGGCCAGATCGCATGTGCCGACAGGCGGTGGTAAGCTCCGTCAAGTCGGATCGGCGATCCATGTATAGAGTCTGCTTTCAGGCAGGCTCTATACATAGATCGCCGATAACACTGATCTATGTTATGGCATAGCATAGATCAGTATATGCAATCTAATGACTGCATATTTTTCAGTGAATAAAAGTGAATATAAAAAAAATGTAATAAAAAAGTTTTTAAAAGTATTAAAAAAATCTTACAGTAAATAAAAAAATGTAATAAAAAACCTTTTTAAAAGTATTTAAAAAAAACCTTATAAACCCCCTCCCAATAAAAGTTTAAAAGACCCCCTTGCCCATTATAAAAATATAAAAAATAAATAAATAAACATATTACATATCGTAGTGTGTGGAATTTTCCGTTCTATTGAAATATAACATTATTGTTCCCGCACAGTGAACAGCGTAAACAGGAATAAAAAAACGCACCAGGATTGCTGATTTTATTAAATTATATATCACGGAAAAAAATAAAAAAAAAGTAATCAAAATTTTTCTGTTACACCAATATGATATTAATAAAAACTAGAGATCATGGCGCAAAAAATGACACCCCAACCAGCCCTGTAGGTGGAAAAATAAAATCGCTATGGCTCTTAGAAGGTGGGGAGGAACATCGTATTAATCTGACCCGGACTTTTGTGCATCAAAGGGCTCTGTCTTGAAGGGGTTATACTTCTAGTAAAAGACTGTACACACATATCTTCTCATTACTAAAGGCTGATCTTTTGCAAATGAAAAGTTGTTGTAGGTGTCATTCACTTGCATTAAGGATGATTATGCCAGCTGAGGAGCTGCTAGATGTAGACACTTGTGAATACCTAGGAATCGCTAGTATTGGATCCTATTCACATTGATACATGAAAAGGGCCTAGAAAGAAAACTAACACCTTCTGTCCTGTGTGGAAAACCCAGCTTTATATGGGTCAATCATACATTGCTAGGAGCTTGGCTGAGTCCTTCCTCGAGGGATATCGAGACTCCTAAATGAGGCTCCATGGGTTCTACTTTTGCATAATTATGTTTATCAGAGGGCAATGCACCTAGGATTTCACTGTATTGAGAGCTTTAACCAGCAGCCAGCAGTGTTTTGTTTGACTAGTCTTCCTGAGACCAGTAATCTGTTTCCCATATGGCTCTACTAGTCATTGCTCCCACCTAAGCCAGAATCCTGCTCCACACTGATGAGGCGCAACACCCTGAAACAGCTGTCTGTGGATGGATACCTGGCCTTGGTTATTCCCTTGTCATTACATTGACTAATAGGGCAACTTAATATGGTAGTTTCCTTACAGGAGCCCCCTTTGGCTGGGTCCTTCACGGAGGGATATCTGGCTAGTCCTGTGTTTTGAGACTCTGAAATGAGGCTCCACAGGCTCTTTTTTTGCATATTCATGTTTCCCAGGAAGCAAAGAACCTAGGATTTTACTGTATTGAGCGCTTTAACCAGAAGCCGGTTTCTTTGGCTGGTCTCCCTGAGATTAGTGATCTGTTTCTCTTATTGCTAGGGACTGCTTACTTTTCACACATGCCTGGAACTATGAGGGTATGTTCACATGTTGTTTGAGACCAATAGATGGACGTATTTTGATAATTACAGCCATAAATAACAACCATGATCATTATTTATAGTCGTAATTATCAAAATACGGCTGTATTTTTGCCTCAAAAATATTGAATTAACATACCCTTATTGCTGTATGTTTATATATTTGAATATATAACCCTCATTCCATATACTGTATGTTTTGATGATACATTATCCTTACATCCAAGTAATTCATCCTTTTCCTAATGTCAACATTTCAGCACTGTACATCCAATCCTTAGAGCTCTAAGAGCAATCTAGGGGTTAATGTTTAAAAGCTGCATGGTTTGGCCATTGTGTTAAATGTTACCTATCTTGTAATGTCCACTGTAGTGGATAGCAATGAAGAATTGCAGGCAACTTCCAAAGTGATTTAATGATATCCTGAGCGTTGCTGAAAAGTGCTGAGCAGAATCCTTGTACACTCTTAAACATGCCTGAAATGTCTCCCCTTAGGTTTCCTTAACCTTATTGATAATGATAAAGTCTCATAAATCTAAGTAAACCTTTAATTATACCTTAGAAACACTCTGCTATTATATTTATGAGATCCCAATAAAGGGTAGATCAAAATTAGCTAAGTATACGTTTTATCATAAACGAAGATGGGCTTCCGGGTTAAGCTTCAAATAACTTGCACCCTATGTCTTACACAGCGGCTTTTAAAATCTGATCATTTTATGACAAGTGTTAAGGCAGTATTTTTTTCCCTTCTCGATACAGCAGGGGAAAAATATTCATTCAGAGCAGTATATGTCAGCCTTATAAATAGGTGGAAATTAAGTGAATTTCATTAAATTCTTTCCCTTGAAAAGTTAGTATGTCTATTATAGTGCACACAGCCATCATTATTGTACATAGATTATTCAATTAATAATTTTAGATTAGAAGCAAATTATAAGTGAAGAACAACGTTGGGAGTTTAAGCTGCTCCTATTACTATGAAATGGATCAGTCATTTGTTGTTGGGAGAAACATGCTGGCATGGAAAATTTAGATTCTGTCTCTAAATTACTGTATTTTTTTTTTTGCTTTAGAAGACACACCTGACAATAAGTTGCACCCTGGGAAAACAATATTTTATGTTAATAAACTTCCTAGTAAAGAGGGAAACAGTGAAGGGGCCATTTTCACATTTTCAATGACATTACATTTCACCCACACATACACACCTCTTCAGCATGCATAATACACAACCAACTACCCACAGACACACACAGTGCTACTATACCAATATACACACACACTTGCCTCTGCTACATCAACATACACAAATAGTTCTGCTACATACATACATACATACATACATACATACATACATACAGACAGACACATGAAGTGTCCCAGCACAGGTGTGCCATTATGTTTCTTATGCACCTGAAAAAAGTAACTCGCTGAGGTTCTCACAGTGGAAATAAGGAGAGTTGCAGTTTTGGTTTTTCCCACTTGGTGTCACTACTGTATTTTCTGTATGTCTTCTGTTCCACACGGCCGAAGGAAGCAATGGGTTAATTGTTTGTGTCTGTTTGTTTGTTCTTGTCCTTTCACAGGTGCAGGTGTGTTTTTCCTCTTTTTCTGCCCTTTCACTTCTACTCTCTATCACACACACAGCCCCACCAATCCTTCACTAGCTAAGCGAACCCTATAAAAAGGTGCTGGTTCCTGGTGGGAGGGTCTTTGGTTCTCTAATCAGTTCAGAGATGGAGAGAAACACAGAGAGACTCCAGAGTGAAGCCAGGGCCTGGCTCAGGCCAGGACCCTTGCCAGGGACCCAGACACTCAACTTTCTTGTGTGCAAGTAACCTTAGCTAGCATGCAGTGCTAGTCCCCTTAGGAGGAAGGACATCCTCTGAGGATCACCTTGTCCATGCCAGGGATACCTTAACACTACACAGGGCAGCATACCAGGTACTGACCCCAGTAAGACAAAGCTGAAGTTCAAGCCTACATATCCTACTGTAATGCACAGCTATTCTGGGAAACCCTGGGAAGTCTGCTCAGCCCAGCACAGGGACCTGGGACCTCATACTACCCTAGCAGGATGAGTATCCTGACACAATAGGGCATAAGCCAATCAGATCAATGGGGAATCTATACGTGAGTACGAGTATCTTCTCTTCTTCTCTTATCTACAACGCTATCCCAGCAGAGTACACAGCTACATTGGACAGGGACCTCAAGACGCTCTGCTACCCACTCTGCTCTTGCTTCTAAAGTTTACTATTATCTACTATTTACTATTGCCTGCACCTGCAATTACCAAAGTATTTCTACTGTATTGCCCTGCAGATTTTAAGTAAATGGATGTTTCCCTGTTTAAGCTATTGCACTCTGATTTATCATTTCACACTTGCACCTACACACCAGATCACACCTGGGCTATCCAAAACCTCAAACACAGTGCCTGTTTGTCTGGGGGTGGGTCCCACTGCCACTCCAGGCTACAGTGACAAGCACCCAAATGACCCTACACCCGCAGAGCTGCCATAACAGTGCACAAGATCACCGGCATACGGCACACAGACAGCTCTGCTACATACACACAGACCGATAGACACACCTCTACTGCATCACCATACACAAACAGCTCTACTACATATAAACAGACACAGACAGACAGATCTGCTACATACATAGTTAGACAGACATACTTCTGCATCATCATACACACACAATTTTGCTACATACAGACAGACACAGGTGGTGTCCCACCACAGGTGTTGCTAATGGTTACACCCTTCATAAAAGCCTGTTCTTATTGTAAGTAAGTGGTGATGGAGTAGTGATGACATTTCACCACTAGATTTTTCTTTTATGGGTATGTGTACTTAGATGCTGCACGGGTGAAGTATGTAAAGGGTTATTGTTTATTTGTGTGTCACATGGATCTGTGAACCTATGGCAGTATCTTCTTCTTCTGTCCTATCATCTTTCACTTTACTTCTTCTGTATGCACCCTTTACCCACTTACAGGACACTTTAGATGGGGATAGGAAGTGACATGGGTAGAGGAAGTGTAGAGTAGTCTTAGTCAGGTTCCTGTAGGAGTAGGAAGCAAGACAAGACACAGCTAACAGTTTCTTCTCTGTTTACTCTACACAACACAATGCAGTGTTAGAACCCTCAAAGGAGAGGACAAGTCAGAGATCATGTCAACCTATGCCGTGGACAAGAACAGTCACAGTGCAGGACAGTATCCACAACAAAGCCAAAGAAGCTAGGAACTGATCCAGCTAGAGCAAAGTGGCTAGAAGCCTAGGAACTCTATCTCGCAGCGAAGTTGTCAGAAGGGAACCCTTAGCATTCTGCTCATCCCAGGTAACAAGGTCTGGGGCCTTGTGTCACCCTCATAGGACGGGTCACTCGACACTGGTGGGCATTAGGTGGTGCAAGGACCCAAAGGTCAAAACACGGGCACAAGTATTCTCTTCTTTCTTCTAAAGTATTTTTCTACCTCATCCTCAAACATCCCGGCAGAGCACAGTACTACTTGGGTTGGGACTCTCACGACATCCTGCTCTCTGCTCCTCTGATTCTTTGTATCTCTCAACACACAGCTCAGTCAGCACGACTGTACACTTCACTATGCTCCTGTCACGAATCTGGATCCTATATTGTCAAGTGTATTATCATGTGCATTTTCAAGTGTAATGTATCCTGTCAAGAGAGAGTTGTATTTTCTGCTGCACACAAGTACTTCCAAAGTAAACAAGAGATTATCTATAGTGAAGAGACTCTGTGACTCTTTGCCCGCACCAACACAGTGTACACTACATCCTTGGGACATTTCCCCTTTCTGTGGGGGGCAGTAGCGATAGTTCCGGAGGGTCACTACACCACTTCGGCCCACCGTGATAACAACCCAAGGGACCCCGTAGCAACCCAGCAGGACACTGTCCACAGGGGAACAAAATACAACCGGCCCTCTAAACTAAAAGCAGGTGTGCCATTATACCTGTGTGCCCAACCGGCACTGGCGTCACAACACCACTCGGCCTGGCTGTATCTCAGCCACAACAGGAGTGGAGTCACACTCTGCCATCTAGCAAGTGACCGTCCGTTCCTCCGCCATAGCACCGCGGGGCTCATTACACACACAGAAACACATGCAATTTTAATACATACAGTATTACAGGGGGCCCTTCTACCACTCATGTGACTAATCACATGACGCCGACATCAGTGAAGATCGTGCAGGTCCTTAAGCTCCATTGGTAAGTTTCCTATGGGGCTTCACATGTAGAAATCTGCATGTGATTCACATCACCTTCAGATTGCTCTCCTGCCCGACATTGATCTTACTGAATGGTGTCTGACAGGACAGGCACAGTGCCAAATCAGCACTGTGCCTGATCATTAGGGAAGTAGTCAGGGTTGGGCTGACAGTTTCGGACCACCCTATTTCCAGTCTATAAGACACGGGCACTTTTTAGCAAGATACAGTACTTTCTTGCTAAAAAGTGTGTCTTATAAAGCGAGAAGTATGTATACAGCACACTTGCTTAGGCATAAAACAAGCTAAGTTTGGAAACTCAGTCAGTGTTAGATTACAGTTTCTTGATCCCACTACTGGAATTCATTTTTGGGGCCCACCCTTTATGGCCCACACTTCCCTTCAGAACATTATCATAGGGGAGACAATAATCTATGCATACTACTAAATCCCTCTAAATAGGTCATACAGTTGCTAACTAACATCAGTATATAAAGAGCAAATATTATACACTATACATATTACCACCATACTGTCACTGACCAAATCCAGTATACTCCAGTATACTGTAGGGTAAGGTCATGAGTAAAGGTGTATAAACGCATCCAAAACACGTTGGCATTTTTTCTTGTGTCTTGTGTGGTTGATTGAAGGATCACTTGGACATTTGAGTGAGTATATAGAGGCTGTAAATAAACTTAAAGCTGGCCATACACTGATCATCTCTCCTGTTATCCCAATAAACATTAACATCTGGCAAGGCCAACTGCTTGGAAAGTTGGGAAACCATCATACATTTTAGGAAGTCAACTGACTTTAGCATTAGGTGTATACGCCTTAAGGCTATGTTCACACGCTGTGAGAAACCGGCCGTTCCGTGACCCCGGTCGGGTCACGGAACAGCCGGTCTCTGTTCAGATCATCCCGGCCGGTACTTAAGTACCGGCAAGATGATGTTTCCGGCCGAAGGGTTCTGAGGCGGGCGCATCAGCGCGCGCCCGCATCAGAACCTCCCATAGCGCACATTGAAGCAAACGTCCGGAGCTGCTCGCTTAACTGTGTGAACTGACAGGGTTTCCTATGGCCGCAATTCATTGAATTGTGGCCGCAGAAAACTGACGTGTTAGTTATTTGCGGCGCTGCACGGGATCCCGGCCCGAGCGTATACGATGTGTATACGGTCCGGCCGGGATCCCATAGAAGCAGAGGCAGTGTTCCACAACGTGAAAAGTACGGCTGTTGTTGCCCATGGCAACAATGGCCGTACTTTTACGTAGTGTGAACATAGCCTCAAGGGGTACTCTGGGCAAGGGACATTTTTTAACGTTTGGCCAGGATGGGTTGCTTCAAGGTAATAAATCACACTTACATTGCTGGCTCCAGTGCCACCACCGCTTTCCTGCCATTATGTCATTGGGCCCACCCAGCCAATCAGCGGCTGCAGTGGTGTCCCACCTCAGTCGCTAATTGACTGGGCTGGCCAACAAAGTCATGGCCCCATACCTGGAAGCAGCCTAAAAGTGGGACAGAGTAGCGGTGGTGGCACTGGAGCCAGGGAGGTAGGCGTGATTTATTTATTTTTAAACAACCCATCCCTGGGCTTTTGTTTAAAAATGTTCCTTGTCTAGAGTACCCCTTTAATTCCAGTAATAAGCATTATTACCAATGATCTGAATTTACACAGTAGGGTTCATCTATTCTTTATAGATGCATTACTCGCTGAACATGTCCATTAGTAAAAGAAAAAAAAAATCCTGTATCATTTCAGACAAGGATAAAAATAGCTAGTAGTTCTTTTTGATTTATTTTGTCAAATATTAATCTTCTGATCTGCACTTCCAAACACCCATATAATCAATTAAACTCTGTCTCAATCACATAAATCCCTGGCATATTCTGATCTGATCTGGAATTTTTCTGAACATTTTAGTAATTTATGTCCTTGAACGTGTAGAATTTATATTTACACTTTTGGACATTTGCTTTTTGCCTGAACACATGTATCTTTTTAATTAAACTGTTAGTTTTTTTTTTTAATCTAGGGAGGGCGTGAGGGAACTCATTATCGGCAGTACTTTGAAGGAATATGATCTTTTTTTGATTAGATCAAGTGTGTTTTATGGAAGAGCCAGAACTGATGAAGAGGACTCACTGATGGCGATGAATACATGATCTCGATTTATTTCACTGTCTGCATAAAGAAACCATTTGATCTGTCACAGAAGCCCAACCAAGAGTAAAAAAGACATTAGTGACAAAGCATCAGAAAGGTCAGTAGAATATGGTGGTTGGGAGGGGGCATAGTATTTCACAAACATACAAATATTATATAAAACAAATTCTGCTTCTAGGGATGAAAAATCATCTGTATCTGTTTTCCATAATGAGTCACTAGATCAGTTTAGAAAGACTATTTATCCTGATTATTTACATATTAAATGATACTTTTTATAGGTTGGCATTTTATATTGGTATAATTTATTTTTATTATTAGAGCTCACAATTTCTATTTCTTTAAACTGGGAAGGGTGAAAGGGTAAACTTCCTTATGTTAAATGTATCTTTGAAAAGCTACACAATGTGAAATAATAACAACAACAAAAAAAATGATAAAATCAGTCATTTTAACTGAAAAAAAGGTTGTAAATAATGATTGCTGGTATCAAAAGGACAGTCATCCAAAAACACAGCCGAAAACTGTGTGAAAAAAAATGTGCGACCTAATTCTCAGGCTATTGTCTCACATTGTACAAACAACAGTTGTAGTTTGGCCCTCAAAAACAATGGCCGTTGTGGTGAGTGTCAAAAACTTCCTTTGTTGCACTAAAAATTGGATTGATTTCAATGCACAATGGACAATGGAAATAATTGACAATTCATAACTTTTCCATGGCCGTACCAAACAATGGCCATTGTTTAATACACTATGTGAACAATGGCCGTTGTTTGCATTGACATCAATGCAACACATTTTTCTATATGTTGTGTGAACATAGCCTAATAACGCATCAGTGTTGCCTCTAGAACTTGGTAGCAATGTACAGTAATCTAGTTTTCTCTCTATGGCAGGGGTGAAAACTAAATGGTGGCTATACACATTAGATATCTCTTCCATAGACATAAACAGGGAATTAAGCAATGCCATGATCCATGTTTTCCCATGAATGTTTAGTGAAGTAGCAACATTGTTGAAATTATCCTATAAGAAAAAAAGGGAAAAACCATATTATGCTGAAAATTTGAAAAAAGTTATAATTCGGGGACAATATGGTTGAGTATATAAAATCAGACTATAAAAGAAAACATCCACCAGAGGGCTCTGAAAGTAAAAGTTTTGCATAATTTTGTGTATTTTTTTCAAATATATATATATTCTCTTGAATATTATAAAATATATCAAAACTACAACAGTTTTGATAGTCTACCCTGAATCTTTTGATTGATAGACGTTTAGAGGCCCTTATATGTGGAAGAACAACTGGACTGGATAGAAGGAAAACTTTATTTTTTACTTTTTGTTTTTTACATATCTCCATAATCTTTTTTATGCTTACATTTTGGACCAGGGCACTTTGCTATAAGGACCTAGAAGTTTATCTACGATTTGAGAGCTGTGGTTTTCTTTATTGTTATGAATGGAAGGTACATAAAGCTTACCTGTCATTAGGCAACTTTTTAGATAAGTGTGCAGTCGTTTTTGCAGCCAGAAGATCAGGTAATAATAATAATAATTTTTATTTATATAGCGCCAACAGATTCCGCAGCACTTTACAATTCTGGGGTACATACATAGACAAAAAATAGACATTACAGAGATATATATATATATATAATTATCCATACATGAGGAGTGAGGTCCCTGCTCGCATGCATAAGCTTACAGACTATTAGGAGGGGGTGCGAGACAAAATGGCAAAGGGGCAAAGTGCATCATTGTTCTTATGGTCCATGGTCATGCACAGGTCTAAGTGCTTTAATGCTTGGTGTGTGTATATGTATGTGTGTATGTGTGTGTGCGTGGTGGAGGTGTGTGTGTGGTGGAGGTGTGTGTGTGTGTGTGTGTGGTGGAGGTGTGTGTGTGTGTGTGTGTGTGTGGGTGATGGAGGTGTGTGTGTGTGTGTGTGTGAGGGTAGCAGTGAAAATTAGGGAACCTGGTAAGCCTGCTTGAACAGATGTGTTTTGAAGGCATGTTTAAAGCTTTGTGTATTGGAGGTGAGCCTGACAGTCTTAGGTAATGCATTCCATAGAACTGGTGCAGCTTGGGTGAAGTCCTGGAGACCGAAGTGAGAGTCATTAGAGGAGCATAAGGCACGGGTAGGACGGTAGACAGAGATGAGGGAGGAGATATAGGGAGGTGCAGCACTGTGGAGAGCCTTATGGGTGAGCAGGAGGACTTTGTATTGTATCCTGTGTTTAATAGGGAGCCAATGTAGTGACTGGCACAGGGGGGAGGCATTGGTGTAGCGGCTGGACATGGAGATGAGCCTGGCCGCTGCATTGAGAATGGACTGGAGAGAGGAGAGTTTAGAGTAAGAAAGACCGATTAGTAAGGAATTGCAGTAGTCTAGACGGGAATGAATAAGAGCGACAATGAGAGTTTTAGCAGATTCGACAGTAAGGAAGGGACGGAATTTAGAGATGTTTTTTAGATGCAGATTACAGGAACGTGAAAGAGATTTAATATGAGGAGTGAAGGACAGATCTGAGTCAACTATAACCCCAAGGCAGCGGGCTTGTTGTGTACGGGTTATGGTTGCACCACAGAGATGGAGATGTCAGACGGAGGGTGTTTAGCAGAGGGAGGGAAGACAAGAAGCTCAGTCTTAGCAAGGTTGAGTTTTATGAATAGGGAGGACATAGCGTTAGAGACGGCAGACAGACAGTTACTGGTGTTCTGTAGAAGAGCGGGGGTGATATCACGGGAGGAGGTATATAGCTGGGTATCATCAGCATAGAGATGGTACTGAAAACAAAACTTGCTGATGATTTGTCCGATGGGTAAAGTGTAAAGTGAGAAAAGGAGAGGACCCAGGACTGATCCCTGAGGAACCCCGACTGTAAGGGGGAGAGAAGATGAGGTGGAGCCAGAAAGTGATATGCTAAATGAGCGGTCAGAGAGATAGGAGGAAAACCAGGAAAGAGCAGAGTCCTTAAGGCCGATAGAGCGGAGCGTGGAGAGGAGGAGCTGGTGGTGTACAGTGTCAAAAGCTGCAGATAGATCCAGAAGAATGAGCAGAGAATGGTTACCTTTAGATTTGGCGGAGAGGAGATCATTCTCTAACTGCCCCTTTAGTAAGGGCAGTTTCTGTAGAGTGGTGAGGACGGAAACCGGACTGAAGGGGGTCAAGGAGAGAGTTGTCAGAGAGATAGCGGGTTAGGCGGGAATAGACCAGACGTTCCAGCAGTTTAGAGGTAATCTTGGATATGACCACACCGGGTAAGCTCCCTATAGGGGACATGCATGAAACTCACTGGCATGATCATATCCATGGTTACCCAATCTTCCGGCAGCAGAATTGACTGCACACTGATCTGAAAAGCTGACTTATGATGCTTTAAGGCCCTTTTACACGCGTTAATTAAAGGGGAAATTAGCATTCCTTGGTATACCCAATAAAAGGGCCAGTGATCAGCTGGCAAACAAGCAAGTGTTCATTTATTGGCTATGTTCACACAACGTTTTTTCAGCTCAGTTTAAAATGACATCCGTCATTTTGAGTCTAAAATAACGGACGTCATGTAGTAGCCTTGCCTCCCCTTGCAATGACTAGTGTTTGTACATTATTCTAGTTTGAAGTTACTAATTGGCCATTGGATGCGGCTTAATTGAAAAGTCCATTGAATTTATTAGTAAAAACGGAGAAAGAACGGTGACAAAAGAAAAACTGTGTGAACAACTAATAAAAACGTCCGCTGTTTGCTGATGTCCAAAAATAATGATCATGTTCATTATTTTGACGTCTGCGGCAAAAACGTTTGTTATTCAATACACTATGTCCGTGTTCCCATTGACTTCAGCGCATTGCCATTGCAGTCAGTTAAATTGTGGGCAAAAACAGACTTTTTTTAAATATGAAAATCGGCCGCCTTTTCAATATTTTTGACGTTGTGTGAACATAGCCATTGGCTGATTGGATCTTTTGTGCAACCAATAAAATATTTGCTCTCAGCAGCACATGGCCCTGTGTAAATAGATGATGCTGGGCCAATATTGATGAATTTGAAGGGCAGTGCAGCAGCACAATTAATCATGCCTTGTGAAGGCTCTACAAATGATCACCGATCATAGAGATTGTCATTCCTGCAGCTAGTTAGCCTGTGAAAAAGGTATCTTGGGCTGGGCACAAGAGGCCCAAATGTCTAAAGGGGCCAAAGACCTCTATGCCACATAAAAAAAACATCAGTATAATAAATTGCATGTTTAGCAGAGAAGACTTTGAATTGGACCCCATAAGCCGTATGCCTCTAAGCTTATAGAAGCTGCCCCCCCCCCCATTCACTCCCAATATCCCGTGCTAATCATTTCCTAGGGACACCAGCTGATGCCTATAAAGACTATAAATGTATAAAAACATAAGGTTCCAAACAATAGGTACATAAACCACTATTAAAAAATTTAAAGAGGTTGGCCACTTTATAGTAAAATAGGTCAGTGTTAGGACTCGGGCCATGCGCTCGGCTCGGCGTCCATAGCAACTTAAACACTTTCATGTTTTTTGCTGTACTCAGCTCTGCTGCTCCATGTTGTAGCAGTGGCAAGTGTGCTCTCCCTGGCTGAATCAGCACTGGTGTTTGTTATCATGGTGATTGGACTGACAGCTGGCTCTTCCAGTTAGCTGTCAGTATCTGGGCTGGGCTGGGACTCCAGGTCCTTTAAGTATTTTCATTCTGCCCAGATTCAGCGCCAGTGATAATATCTAGCTCCTAGTTTACTTGACCTAGCGTTTCCTGCATTTATTCTCTGGTTACCTGACTTCGGCTATTAACCCTTTGACTTCCCCTCTGGACACGATTTTTGTACTTTGCTGCTCGGTTGGTTTTGACTTGGACTCCTGACTTTCCCCTATTGTGTTGTGTATTGTCTTGTTTTGTTCTGTGTTCCACTCAGTGAGATCAGGGATTGCCGTCCAGTTGTCCGTTGCTATTAGAGATTCTGAGGCAAGCAGGTAGGGACAGCGGGGCGGGTGCCAGCTTCAGGGCTCAGCTGTCCTTGTGTTTCCCTGTCCCTACCCTAACAGTCAGTGTATAGTAATAGTGACTGTTCTCACTGTATATACTGACAGCAGCTCCCTGTGTACCTCAAGAGCTAATATCAGACTCCCCTCCTCCAGGCTGGGCTGCCCTGCTCTGTTTTGTTTCTAAAGGAGCATGTGACCATGCCCTGTCCACTGTGTCCTCCATAGACATATACAGGCTCAGTGGTGGACACTGGGGGGTGGGGCATGGTCACATGCTTCTCCATGTCAGCCATCTTATGGACCAAAACACCACAGAGCAGAGCAGCACAGCATGGAGGAGGGGAGTCTGATATTAGCTCTATGAAGCACGCAGGAAGCTGCTGTCAGTATATACAGTGAGTACACTTACTAATACTGTACACTGAACTATTTTACTATAAAGTGGCCAACCCCTTTAAGTTTTAAAAATCTATACAGACAAATAAGCCCAAAACATCAAATTCCATATGTGTCACCTCAATGTGATGACTTGAATGCTCAATTTATTCATTGTTATATAGCTCTGGCTGGTTATTTTTCCACTGAGCAATCTATATTGTAGTTACAAAATCCCCCTATAGACCATTACTAAGCAGCTGGTACATGGTCATCCCCTTCTAGGTCTGTCTTCTATGGCTTGAGATTGGCATCCCTTTTCTGCTTCATTTTACCATTAATCCAGAAGATAGGAATGCCGAGCAACAAGAAGAACTTGTTCTGTGGAAATATTTATTTTTATAGTCATACAAATAGTTCTCTTTAAATATAAATGTTATGTGCTCTTGTTGTGTACTTTTTTTATTCTTTGTTCAGTGAATGGGGAGGCAATCATAATTTTAGAGCGTACCGAAGCTGGTATGAAGGTATGTCAAGAGACTCAAGCCTTCTCCCTTAATCTCTCAAATGGTTTACACTAGTCTCAAGTCAAGGGTTTTTTCCCTCTAAAATGGCATTATCTCTTTAGCTCAGCTCATATTTATCAAATATGGCACTGAATTACCAATCAAACTCTGGAAAATGTTACGTCCCTCTCATGCAAAAATGCCTGGATGTTGGCGTCTGCATCTTGTCTCAAATTCTTTCCCTGACATGAGCTCAATTTAACTGTGTCCATAATTCCTTCTCGCTTTGCAGTAGAAAGTTTAATTTCTGCACACGGTGAGGCAAACCATTGCTTTCAAGCCAGCCCATTCTGGCGTGCAATTTTTACTGACGTGTGTAATTCCTCTACGACATATGATATAAACACACCAAAGAATGATGTGTGGGCAAGTACAGGCAACAGGCCCGTATCTGTAAACAAGCATTGAGATACTTATGAACATGTCAAGAGTTATAGAAGCAGATTTATAATCACTTAAGATGTAATGTAAAGAAGCTTCTTCTTCATCCACCGTCAAAGTTCACAAAGTTGAAGTGTAATGTACCCTAGTGGACTGCTACCCAAAATTCTATAAACCAGACGTGTAAGCGTGCACATTATGTGAGCTATCGTGTGCCATTCAGGTTGATCTCAAAGTCTGTAAGCTCTTCTGAGCAGGGCTCTTACTCCTCTTGTTGGGTTTGATAATTACACGTGTATCTCTTTAGTTGTAAAGTGCATAAAAATTATTATTATTAATATTGTGTTCTAAAACGTATTATTGTCTATGGTGACCAGGGATGTTCTATTCTAAGTGTTGTAGACTATCTCTGTATTAGGCTATGTTCACACAACGTCAAAAATAGGGAAAAGGCGAAGTCAATGGAAAGATGGACGTCCAATGCACACAGCGTATTGAATAGCGGACCTTTTCGGACGTGAAAATAATGATCATGACAATTATTTTCGGACGTCTTTTGCACACAGCGGACATTTTTATTACTTATTCACACTCAGTTTTTCTTTTTTCACCGTTCTTTCTCTGTTTTTACTATTAAATTCAATGGAGTTTTCGATTAAGCACACCCAAAGTCTAATTAGTAATTCCAAACTAGAATAATGTGCCAACAGCTGTCATTGTACTAAGGGAAGGCTATGCAGCTAAATACCGTCCGTTATTTTAGACTCAAAATAATGGACGTCATTTTAAACTGAGCTGAAAAAATGTGTGAACATAGCCTATTGAGCTTTTTCTGCTTGGTGGACTCTGGCCTTTTTACAAAGCAGAATAGGGATTTTAATCACTTTTAGAAGAAATCTACATACGAACAGGCAGTGGCGTAGCCACCGTGGTCGCGGGGGTCGCCGCCGCGACCGGGCCCGCCACAAGGGGGGCCCGCGGGGCCCCCCGATCAATCACTCTTGTGACCGCAAGAGTCTGGCTCCGTCTTTCCCACGGCTGCTACGCGGCTGCCGGGGGTGTCGCGTCTTACCCCCGGCAGCGCGCGCATCCCAGAACTCCCTGCGCGCCTTGGGCCCTGACTTCCGGTTTCCGGCGCGCAGGGAGTTCTGGGATGCGCGCGCTGCCGGGGATAAGACGCGACACCCCCGGCAGCCGCGCAGCAGCCGGGGACAGATCGAAGGAGTGAGGATCAACGTGGGAGCGCGATGTCAGGTGAGTTAAGTTTTGTTTTTTTATCAGCCTGTACGGGTGGGGGGAAAGGAGGGGGCCATCTATGAGGGTGGGGGGAAAGAGAAGGCCATCTATGAGGGTGGGGGGAAAGGAGGGGGGCATCTATGAGGGTGGGGAGGAAGGAGGGGGGCATCTATGAGGGTGGGGGGAAGAGGGGGGCATCTATGAGGGTGGGGGGAAGAGGGGGGCATTTATGAGGGTGGGGGGAAAGAGGGGGGCCATCTATGAGGGTGGGGGGGAAAGGGGACCATCTATAAGGGAGGGAGGAAGGGGACCATCTATAAAGGGGGGGAAAGGGGACCATCTATAAGGGAGGGGGGGAAAGGGGACCATCTATAAGGGAGGGGGGGAAAGGGGACCATCTATAAGGGAGGGGGGGAGGGGACCATCTATAAGGGAGGGGGGGGGGAGGGGACCATCTATAAGGGAGGGGGGGGGGAAGGGGACCATCTATAAGGGAGGGGGGGGGAAGGGGACCATCTATAAGGGAGGGGGGGGGAAGGGGACCATCTATAAGGGAGGGGGGGGGAAGGGGACCATCTATAAGGGAGGGTGGGGGGAGAGGGGGGCCATCTATAAGGGAGGGTGGGGGGAGAGGGGACCATCCATAAGGGAGGGTGAGGAGAGAGGGGGCCATCTATAAGGGAAGGGGTAGAGGGGGCCATCTATAAGGGAGGGGGTAGAGGGGGCCATCTATAAGGGAGGGGGTAGAGGGGGCCATCTATTTGGGGGGGCAACATAGGGGGAGAGGGAATACACAGAGGGGGGCATATATTATTAGGAGGTCACATAGAGTCAGGGCTACCCACTAAATGAGGGTGTAAAGGGGACAGTACAGATGTGCAGTGTGTATAGAGATGGAGATGGTGTCAGAGTGTGGAGCCTAATATGTCTGTCTGGCAGATTCTGTGGATTCGTGGCTTGGAGAAGTTCTCATAACGGCCTAGGACGGATGGAGAAGATGATGAAAAGGAAAGAACTCCGATCAGAAAAGACGTCTCCTGTGAGTCACCTGATATAACTGCACAGTAATGTATATGGTGTATAGAGCCTGTGTAGAGCTGGGGCCACCTCTATATGACTGGATGAGGTGATTTAGAATACTGGATTTGGTCAGTAACAATATGGTGGTGATGGTAGTGGTTGTGGTGTGGCGGTAATGTTTCCTCCCTATATACTGGTATTACTGGTAATATTGGTCTCAGTATACAGGATTTGGTCGGTAACAGTATGGCGGTAATAGGTAATATCTGTCTTGGTGTGTGTGTGTGTATATATATATATATATATATATATATATATATATATACATACAGTGGTACCTTGGTTTAAGAGTAACTTCGTTTAAGAGCGTTTTGGTTTAAGAGCTCACAGTTTTTCAAAATTGTGACTTGGTTTAAGAGCATTGCTTTGGTTTAAGAACTTCCTGTATTGGGTGGGAGCGCGAGTGGAGAAGGGGCATGGCCTGCATAGCGGGGTCTACAGCACTGTACTCTAAACACCTTCCAAATCATAGCAGATCCCCTTCAGGCTGGGGCTTACATCAGGGGACAGGACTGTGGGGGGGGGTAATCTCTCCATAGCTGTAACCCCTCTCTCCCCGGACAGAGAGTGCTGCATGTATGTGCCCACATCTGTACTGCTCATTCCTTCATGCTCCCTGCAGTCTCTGTCAGCCCTTGTGTTTCCCATCCTCTCCATTACTGTACAGTACAGAATAATAAATATATTTGGGGTGTGGAACCAATTGTCTGCATTTACATGATTTCTTATAGGAAAATTTGCTTTGGTTTAAGAGTGGATTTGGATTACAAGCACGGTCCTGGAACGAATTATGCTCATAATCCAAGGCACCACTGTGTGTGTATATATATATATATATATATATATATATATATATATATATATACACACACACACACACACACAACAATAGCATCACTTGGTCGTGAAAGGAGGGGGGGGCCCAAGTTGGCCTCTCGCACCAGGGCCCAGGAGACATTAGCTACGCCCCTGCGCACAGGTCAAAGTGGCTACCCTATTTCCTATAGCACTTGTAAGGGCCCTATTACACGGAAAATCGTTATATTGCTAAAATTTAAGCAACAATTTTTCTGTGTGTGTGCAGGCAACGATTAAACGACTAACATTTGTTCGTTGGTCGCATCTTTTAAGCCGTCCATAAAATCATTGTTCAGTGACTGTTTGCAAATCTTTTGGTGTATGTACACGAACGATCATAGTTGCAATCATAACTAACAACAATCTTTCTGTGTATTTTGGTGAATGATTTCAGGTCGTTCCAATTATTTATTGTTAATTAGAGAAAACAAAAAATTGCTTCGACTTATAGGACCCTAACACGTTTGCTCATGTGAGCCCCTAAAGGTTGGTGATGACTGTACTGTTGCAGGCCTTAATTTAATGGAATAGTGGAATGGTTGGCAGTGGGTCCACTATTCCCTTCCCACCAGAATGCCAAGAACCCCACAATGCCTTAATGAGGAAAGTCTGGCCATCTTTAGATGCTGCACAGGCTTACCACTGTTATTTATTTTGGATAAAGCTTGGACTTCATGAAGCCTATAAAGTGTCAATGCAAACCCGTGCCACATGCAAAGATCTCCACAATCCTTGCTCCCATACTGCCTCTTATCACTATGTTTAGTCTGCACTGTGCTTCACATCTGGCGCTGGAGTCAGCATGAAACATTGTTGTTCAGCTGATCACTAGGTGAGGCAGGACACCACTGCAGCCAGCGATTGGCTGAGCAACAATGTCTCATACTGACCTCAGCACCTGGAAATTCAGTGACCAAGAGGTGGCCAGGAGAGTACAGAGGGTGTTTTTTTCTCTTCTAAAGCAGCCTGGGCATATTTATTTGAAGAAAATAAATAAAATAAATTATTAATAATATTAATAATCATAATAATAATAATCATAACTGTTCAGAATACCCCTTTAAGGTCTTATTTTGAATGTGAATGCATATGGGTAATTTTTTTAGGGCTACCTCCATCAAGTTAGGCTGGGTTCACACTACGTTTTTTTCATCTGTTTTTTTTTTTCATCTGTTTTTTTTAATGCGAAAAACTGATGAAAAAAACGGATGCAATCCGTTTTTTCCATTGACTTCATTGTAAAAAAAGGGATCCATTTTTTTTATGTACACAAAAACGTAGTTGACCTCATTTTTGTGTCCATTAAATAAAGGATCCTTTTTTTTTATAATAAAGTCAATGGAAAAAAACGGATCAAAATGGATGCACACAAATGCATCCATTTTTCTCATCAGTTTTTCATTTGCTTTATTGCAAAAAAACTAATGGAAAAAACGGATTGCAAAAATGAATCAAAAATTTGATCCTTTTAGGCTGTGTTCACACTTAGCATTTTTGCCTCTATTTTGCCAAAAATTTGCTATTTTACCACAATTGTACAATTTTCTGCCAAATATTGTGAAAATTGTAGCAAAAAATGCATCAAAAACGCAACCAAAATGCTATATGTGAACACAGTCGTAAGGAGTTGAATGCAGACAGTTTTCATCTGACAGATCCTCCTGGATGCGTTCTGTCACCACTGCTAATTCTTTACTAAGCAGGCATTACTTCCGTGCTGGGAGGAACCTGTCACATCAAGTAATCAGCAATGTAAGTGCTGCCCGCATGGGGCTTATATGATCTTTGCCCCAACTAATTTCTGATACTTGATAAAGAGCAAAGAGAGATAGTGAGCAGCTGGTTTGAGATCTGTTTTCCCAGTTTAGAGGTCAGCTGTCCTTTGTTTCATCGTCTCATACTGATACTATGACACTCCTAGCAGAAGATGACAGGGAAAAGCACGTACTCAATCAAGCCTGGAGACTGAGGGCTCGACAATGAACGTGATGAATACTACTTGCATTACCGATCTTTGGGTTTTGTGTAAAAATCAATGCATGTTAGAATTTATGGCACAATGTCCAGAACAAAAGCCACGTCTCCCCACACGTCATCTGCTCTAACTTAATACCTTTAGGAATAACTATATGTAGCAAGAAATGTAATAGACGGGTAATGTTTCTAAACTCCTGGGAAGAGAATATGTGCAGTTTACCAGTCACCAGCTGTCTCCTGTGATCAGATTGAATATAAGTTGGTTAGTTTTACTCCCAGAGCTAGCAGAGAATATGTTTGGCTAGAAATCGAAATGTCTGATCTGTTATGCAGTGCAGGGAGCCTTGGATGTGTAGGACCTGAATGTGAGTTTTCTATGATGTAGAATGTTTGAATAATACTCTAAGATATTTCTTTCTCTATCAGATAATATACAAGACTATATACATTCACAGAGTTTATGTTAAAGGTGCAACCTACCCTTAAAGGGTTTCTTTTCAGTGATGATGGAGGGTTTGTTCTTAGTCATGTCAATGGTCTTTAATGAATAGACAAGTTATGCCCCTGTCCCTTGTCAATTTCTTCTCAATCTGGTCTCTGTTAAAAATAGGTTTTATTCTCAGTGATGTCACTAATCTGAATTCAACAGACAGTCTGCATACTGGATGATGTCACTGGTCTCTAGCGAACAGATAAACAGTAATATCACTAATCTCTGGTGAATGCATAATACATAGGCTTTGTTCTTGGTGATGTGACTGGGGTCTAGTGACTAGATAAGCTTCATTCTAAACTGTTATGCATACAGTACTATGTAAAATGGATGTGTTTTAGGCAGGTGTAGAAAAAATGCTGCAAAGTAACAATGCTTTTATAAGTAGACTAAAAAAATGCAAAGTGAGTAAAGAGAAATCAAAATCAACATCTGGAACAGATTATCCTTGCAGGCCTACTGTGTGGTTGGTCTAAGGCTTGACATGAGGCCTAGCAGGTGGTGTGAACCCCTGTAGCAACAGATTTGATTTGGGACTAAAGAGTTAAAGTGACTGTACGACCAGGCCCAGGCTGAAGCACTGGAGGCGAGCCGACCCACCCTTAGTGGGAGGAAACCCCAGCCCCTCTATGATAGGGTTCCATTTATTCTAATGGAGTCACGTCATGGAGGGGCTAGAGTTTCTTCCCACTGGGGGTGGGTCGGCCTGCCTCCAGTGCTTCAGCCTGGGCCTGGTCGTATAGTCACTTTAAGTCTAAAGGTAGCCATGCATTTTTAAGGCTGGGATGAAGGCTGCAAGTTTTGCTGACTTTGGTCTAAGCTACTGTATAAGAACCTAAGGATTTTTAAGTATAAAGTCCACCCTTAAAGGGAACCTGTCACCCCCCGTGCCGGGGTGACAGGCTCCCGACCCCCCGTTAGAGACCCCTATACTTACCTCATCCCGCCGGGTCCCGCTTCTGGATTCGGTCGGGTCCCGGAGATCTCAGCCGCTGCAGCCCGGCGCGCGCGCTGACAGATGAGTCCAACGCTCATAGAGAATGACGGAGCGCTGGACTCTCCTGTCATTCTCTATGAGCGTTGGACTCATCTCTCAGCGCGCGCGCCGGGCTGCAGCGGCTGAGATCTCCGGGACCCGACCGAATCCAGAAGCGGGACCCGGCGGGATGAGGTAAGTATAGGGGTCTCTAACGGGGGGTCGGGAGCCTGTCACCCCGGTACGGGGGGTGACAGGTTCCCTTTAAATTTCTGTGTAGGGATCTGAACTTTGTAGCAGGATGCTACTGCTAGCAATAGTATGGTATCAAATCATGGCCAATAAGCATATTTTAGACAGGCAGAGGTCAGGGCTGGTGAAGGTCATTTAATTGGTGGACAGACTGTAGTCAGGGCAGACAATGTATGGACAGGCTGAAGAAAATCAGGTCAGAAAACAAGCCGGATCAGAAAATAATTGCAAAATGATCATGATCATACTGCTCCTGAAGAAACATAGAAAATAGATCAGTTAGTCGTTTTAGACAAAAGAGAATGAAAAAAAAGAAAAATTTAGCATGCACTGGCCCTTAAAAGATTAAAAGTGTTATCCACCTCAGAGCTTAAAAATTAAATCCTAGCTGGTCTTACTCAACAAGTCACCCTGAGTATTTGAGTCCTCCTGTCTTTATAGCCTCTGTCATTTCTGAGTTACACGTTTTTCTAAAAAGTGATCTATATCCATGATAGGGCAGGCCAGGAAACGACATTTCCCATCATGCATCTCCCTGATTGGTCCTTTTGCATACTCACCCCCTTAGCTTTCTTTCCTGCCCACTGCTGTCATTACTATTGCACAGTAAACCCAGGACTGTTTTTTTCACTGATTTTGCACATCACCTCAGTATGTATTCCATACTAGCTGATAATGTAGCAGAGCTGATGCGCGATCTGCTTGCTGACTGTGAATGAAAACATTTTAGTTCCATTCAGAGTCAAAGAACATCCAGAACACTTACCATATAAGACAGGTACATGTGCCCGCATTCACTGACAGCAAGCAGAGATAGAACTATAACGTTTCATTCTACAGAAACAGGATAAGATACACATGTAAATCTATGGAAGAAGCACTTAACAGGTGCAAGACAATAGACAGCTAACCCGGCCCCCAGAGAGGAGGTCACATGTCCTGTGTCTACAAAGGGAGGGAGGGAGGGGGAAGAGGGGAGTAGCATGTTGTCAGAGTGGACACAGAAAAGATGATTTTGGACATACAGAGGGGTAAGTATGAGAAAAAAAACAGGGAAAGGATGCAAGATAAGTTATACATGTATATTAGACATAGGGTGGTATTGGGAAGGGGGATTGTTTAGAATATTGTTTTCTTACTCGGATAACCCCTTTGAGAGACAACAATGTATGCATCCTATACTAACACAGATGTGTCTGTTCACAGAAGAACAGCATTTATCTTCAAAATAAGTAACATTTTATTCATTGACCATTAATTAAGTTATTTTATCTAAACTATTTAGCTCTGTTCAAACTGAAGTCATAGCAGTAGGTGACTGTTTTGTACAAGAGCACATTTTCGTACAATTAGTCATTTTTTTTTTCTTTTTCTAAATAAAGATGGATAAGCCAGCCAGTGGCCCAGATTTATCAATCTGTCCCTGGTAGAAGGCACTCCCCGTAGGCCACCCTGTCCCCAAAGTAGCCCCCCCCCATTATGTAGTTTTTCCCATTAAAGTATCTCTCTGTAGGTACTCCCTCTTGGTAGTTAGAGTTAGCCCACTCCCCCCCCCACTCCCCCCCCCCCCTCCATGTAGGCATTGCCCATGTTTGTTGGCCCCCACCATGTGGGCATCCCAATAAAAGTCCAATAAAAACTCCAACTTGTCTTCCAACAAATAACTCCTCATATGGCTATGTCGATGGGAAAAAAAAGTTATATGGCTTAAGAGGAGGTGTAAACACTATGTAAAAATACATGTAAAAAAAAAAACATTTCAAGACACTTTTTGGTTTAAGGCCATATTACACAGCCCAAGGTGCTGAGTACTGAGCCTTTTGCACAGCTCAGAGATTGTGCAGCACTAGATGATTTGGGCAGCCCTTTGCTTTCAGCTGTTAGAAGCACATCAGCATTTGCTCATTCATTGGCCGATCGGTGGTCCTGTTACACAACACGATATCACCCTGTGTAGTAGGGCCTTTACTCTAGATCGACAATTCAATTTGCCAAAGGGACTGTCTTCAGCTTTGCAATGTAACTATTATTTTAACAAATTTCTGTTTCTTTCCCTATTACTTTATCATTTCTACTATAAACTTACATTTCATTGCCCTGGGCTGTCTGAAAGGTAATATTTATGTGACCAGAAAACTATGAAATGCAAAAAAAAGGGAAAAAAATTAATCCACATCATTGTGATTCACAGTCCTATGAAAGTGGATATTTGGCAACATTCCATTATTATCCACTGACTGCACTTTATTGTACAGTAAATGCATCTAGAATACCGTATACAATAAGTGAACTCTGTCACACCTGGTGGAATTGATCTGAAATGACCAACCCAACACAATATTAATGTACATTTTCACCCTTGAAGTTGCAATTAACTGTATAAATTATTGCAACTATTAATCACTTCTAATATCTTAATCATAAAAAGGGATTTTGTAGTTATGTCTTTTAGCCAAAAAAAGAAGGAAAAAAGTATAAGTCTTTCTGGGCGCCAAGGTAATATGCTAAATAAAAATGTATTTATCCCCTTAAGGTCATTGTAATTTGGTGCAGTAGTAAGTGAATATTTGGCATCTTTCCACCAATTTCTCTCGGAATCCTGGCTTTAGGAACACAACTTATCTACATGACTAGAAGTTTACAAATGCATGTTCAAAATCTCTAAAGTTTTGTCAGGGACAGAAAACAAAGTGCTGGCCCTACATATTACTTTTCATATTATCCTCGTTCTGAGTGCCGAGGTCATAATTTTCCATTGTATTCAGGGACTGACCACAGAACATTTCAGATACATTAGTTATGGATAGACATGAGAAAACATATAGTAACCTCTGTATTTTAACTCTATATTTAAATTGCAGCAGCTGTAGATGATCTTCTCCAACTATGGGATTTAAATATAGAGCGTTCAGGTTCTTGTGAACCCTAATTTACGATAAGCTAGGTATCTCTAGGTATGGACAACAAGTGGCTGACATTTCCTATGATTGCTACCTGGGCCACAACTGTTTATCCTCATATGTATTCCAGCTGAGAATAAAGGCAGCTGAGGGTTGAAAAAATTTTGGGGTAGAGATGTCTTTGTTGCTTAATGATGTAGCTTACAAAATCTGTGTACTAGAAAGCAATGGCTGACGTACAGGTCAAAGACTGTACAGTCAATAATGATCATTTTTACACAAGTTCACAATCAGTAAAGATTGACAGATTTTCTCTCTGAAAAAAGAATAACGGGCCAATAGGTCTACATTTTATTTTCTCAGAAACACTACCACATTTATCCATAGGCTGTGTCGGCTTCTGCTTGCTATTTTGGACACCAAAGTTCCTTCCTGGTTTACCCTGCCTGCCTACTGATTCTGACTCTAATTCTATTTTTCTCTAACGTTGTCTTCTGGGTTTGACCTCTGTTTTGCTCCCTGACAATTCTCCGGAGTCTGACTTTGTCTATGATCATCTGGCTCTGACCTGGTCTATCTGATTATCCTTCTATAGTGTATTCCCCATACTCCTAGTCACTGTATGAACCGTTACCCAGTTGGGCAGATCAAGTACAGTACCTAGGAACAGTGGGGTAGGTTCAGCCTAAGGTTCCATTACAAACATACCTCTTTTTGTTATTCTAGACAACCAATTATAGTTACAAAATTATGCATGATATTTTAATTTGAATTTCATATGCCTTCCTATCTATTTAACTATGTTTGTGGATTTCATCATTGTATAACTGTACCCAAGTTGCAAAAGGCTTTTGAAGGAAACTACGTGTGTGTCTTCTGACTTGGCCTGTATCTTAGTCCTCTGGTTTGCCTCATTGACTCTGTTTATTGCTTAGTGATACTGTAGTAGTATTTGCATGTCCTGATTTGACACTAGCTTGCTGACCATCCACCATTGTGTTGTAATTGTCACTCATTTTTGTCTTGTATTTGACCTGTGTCCTGCTCCATTTATATTAGCATGGGGAACATCGCTAAATTGTCAAGTGTCATCTAGGACACGTTGAGGCAAGTAGGCAGGGACAGTGCTAGTGAGACAGTGTCAGGGCTGCATTTGTCTCTGTGTCACCCGTGTATACCCTGACCTGTCCTGAAGCATTACAAGTTGATATTCTATTGGCTGTAATTGATTATTCATCAATGTTAAAGGGGTTATCCAGCGCTACAAAAAATTTAAGTAAATGGAGCTTAATTGCAAACCACACCTGACCTGGAGACAAGAGTGGGGCAAAAGTGGCCATGTTTTTGTAAGGCTGGATAACCCCTCTAGACATATGCAACAGTAGAAACTAATTCAACAAAGTGAACGTAGTTCTGTTTCTTGTATCTTTTTTACTGTTAGACAAGAGAGGAAGTTAAATTATGTTACTATTTATTATACACTAACTCCATTTGTTAAAGGTAAAATATTGACTTTTCAATGAGTTTTTTTTATTTCCCTCTATATCTTTTTTCTTTGTATGTACTACATATAACTCACTAATCCACTTTATGTTTTTCCTTAGAATTGTATTTACTTATTTTTAGTTCGATCTTGCTCCAACAAATGTGAAATCCTTTACTAATCACTTTATACGTGCAGGACACAAATGAGATCTGTCATCAGAATACCTTGAACGCACAAAGAAATCTTAGTGTAGATTGTAAGCCCTTGGGGCAATATCTCACCTCTCACTGACATCATTATGCACAGAACACTCATGAGTATTGCTTCAATATGTCTTTTTCTTTACATCATGTACCTTTTTCGCTGTACAGTTTTCCATTGTGTTCTATTTACTTCATCTTAGGGGATGTGCAGGATTTAGTCTTCCAAGAAAAGTGGAATAAGATTAATAAAGGAGATTTTTTTTTTAATAGTTTTAGTTGCTAGTTTAATAAAGTATCTAACCCATCATTATGTAAAAGGTTGTTGGTCAATGTGAAAGGTTTGCAGGGATGAGCAAAGTGAATCCAGTGAAGGTGGAATTGCAACAAAGTGTGCAACAATTTGCTTTGTTAATGAAGCAAATTTTTGCAAACTTAGTTATAAAATTTGTCTTGTGCACTCCGCCAATCACTGGCTTACTAGGATGGGACAGCGCAGCGGCCAGTGATTGGCTCATCAGGCTGTTACTCTCAAAAACAACAGTGACAGCCTACTTAGCCAATCTCTGGTCACTGTGCTGTCCTATCTCAGTCAGTGATTGGCTGAATAGGATAAGAAGAGGTACACCGGGGGAGCGTGGACAGGTAAGTAGAGATGAGCATATTTTTTAACTGCATTAAAACAGCTAAACACTTACAATCCCTCAAAATAGGCTGCTATAGCTTAGTTCGTTTAAGGGTCGGTTTGGATAAACCTGAATTTTAAGTTGAAGTTCGGTGAACTTGCCAAACCAAAATGTTCACTAATCTCTAGATAAGCACAGGGGCTTTACATAGAGTAGAGGCTGCTCAAAAGCAAAAATAAAAATGTTCTTCCTTTCCAGGACTGGCTCTGGCTACCGTATCCTCCTTCCTGGAATTTGAGAGTCCAGCTTTTGTTCACCCCTCTATTATCCATCAATTTTATGAGAAAAAGACAGCATGACAACTTTGCCAGATCCCTAAGCTGGTTCAAATTGCCCACAGGGAAGCAACAAACATAAACCATCTTTTTCATGTTTCACGTTTTCAAGTGTCCACTATGTCTGTGGGGCTTGCCTTTATGGCATGTACACCCTTATTAAACACAATGGAAAAATAGCCAGATGTTTTTTAGAAGATATAAGACATTATTAAAGTTTGCTATCCAAGAACGAATGTTTATGATGAAGGGAAAGACTTTTGACTCTAGGTTGTCCATTTTCAGTACAGTGTTGACTACCTACTGAATTAAGACTAAGAAAAAGATAGCAATATGGTGACCTTTCCAACTGTCTCGTCTTGGCACCATAAATCTTCTACTCATATAGGGTGAATGGCTTCAAGGTTGGGTTACTTCAAAATGGTCACAATGTTGTCCTTGCCTTATCTGAACAAGGTGGTACCTACATCTGAAAAAAGGAATTTTACTGAAACTGTGAAAAATGGGTAAAGATGAGCAAAAGAATTTGTATTTAAAAATATAATACAAAGTATCTTTCGTGTACTCCCATTTATCAAATTAAACACAAGCCCTTCAAAACTAAACTCAAAAACACAAAATATAGATAGACAACGGGTAATTATAATGATAAATTCCTATGCTGGTGCTCATGATGTCATAAACCGTGAAAGCAAAGTTCAAGTGGTTTATAACTGTCACACCGGCATAAGATAGAAATTTATCTCGGTAATTGCACGATCGTATCTCTTGAGATATTTTTTTACATAGTGTAAGGTCCATCCAGTCTCCAGCAAAATGTCTCTGAGGATCCAGATCAGTTAAGGACTTTGTGTTATCAGACTAATTCCCACTTTCTTCTATGCTCTTAAAATTACTAAAATTGCAATTTTGACTAGTTTGGTATTAGAAAAGCAAAGTAATACTTTTATACAGACACAATTATTAATTTTGAATGTTATTGCATTACGCACATCCTACATACATTTGTGTTATAGCGAGCATTGTATATCAGGGTTTAATATGCATCATGTTCGTTTCTGATTAGGGGGTTTCCTATCAAAAATGTGTCAATGACACGTTATGTAAATAACTTAATAGACACAATTTCAAAAACATGTGCTCCATTCAGAAAAGATATGTGGGCAGAAATGTCTTACAAACTAGGTTCTATGTTTTTACTTAATTATGTGAAGCAGCGGTAAGCCATGGAATATGAAGCATCTAAACGATATCACTCACTAATTGAAAGGTGTCCAGCACTGCCTTCACATGCAACTTCACAGAAGCCATTAAAGAGCAAGTGTATCCGTCTCCAACCTGGAGATGTTCTGCCAGCTGTGGACTCCAGTAAAGGATTGATACCACAAAAACCATTCCTTCAAAGTACCGATACAGCCAAAGGATTAAGGGCACTTTAAAGGAGAAGTCCAGTTGATCATAAAATCCGGCAGCCGGCAGGGGCAGTGGGGAAATTGATTACAAGTACTAACTTACCTCTCCCTGTGACACAGTGGGCAGCTGGACTGGCCGCGGGACCTCTGGAGCTGACTCGTCATGACCTGGCTGATGGACTGGCCACTCAGCCAGTCAGTGACTGGGGCAGGAGGCCACTCTAGTCACTGATTGGCTGAGCGGCCAGTCCATCAGTTGGGACATCATCACAACTCGGGGGAAAATGCCTTCCAGCGGGGGTTTTCAAGTCGGTCCCCCCTGCCTTTGCCAGCTGCTGATTTTTTTAATCCGCTGGACTTTTTCTTTAAGAGAGGCCAACTGCTGCAATGAAACAAGCCATTACACAGCTATTTTATGCTGCTGGCAGGGCCACACAAACGATCGCTGTGGCCTCTTAATTCCATCATTTGTCAGCCAGACATCCACTGTGCAGACAAGGAACAAGGGTTGTACTTTTGAAGAAATGTTTTTATTGACCTTGTGATCACCTTTATGAAGAGGTTACCTCTCCCAAAACTTTGTACAAATCCAATAATGGAAAACAATTTAAAATGTTGACAATGGCTTTTAAATTCCATATAATTTCATATACGAGGCAAAAAAAAAAAGACTCACAAATTTCAGGCAGTAAATAGACATGCTGGTCTGACTTGGACAGGAAAGCGCTCAACACTGTTATAAAATAAACTGATTTACACTGAAGATTTATAAATCTACACCTCCTGCACTTGTCCTGTGACTTCAGTATATTTCTTTCCGTTTACCAAACTTGCATTTATTTCTAAACCACAAAGGTTTGATTTGTAAATCATTACGCTCGGCGCTTGGGTTTGTTGAAATATTTAAATGTTCCATAAGTTAAGAAATCAATTTCGATATTTTGCTCTAGATATGCAAATAGAGTCGCAAATCTGCAGCCGGTGTCAGGCGAACCTTAAATGTAGGGTTTTGATTTACAAATCCCTGCGTTACACGACTGGCAGCAGAAGTGAGTTTGTAAAACACCGTTTTACAGCATCAGACTTTGCCAAACAGGTTCTCATTTTTATTAAACATTCTGATTTATGTCCGGGGCTCTCCAGAGATTTTTCATAAAATAACACGGAGACAAGACGGTTTTTATTTGGGTTTCGTCTACATGGTTGAGAATGTACAAAAGACATTAGTTAAATCAGCTCAAAACAATACAAAAAGGAACATAACAATAAGAACATAATGTAAAAACATTGAGAGCATGAAACGCAGCTGACAAATGTCCCCTATAATGAAACCCCCATACAGGAAAAGTTCAACCTGCATAGCATACGTAATCCATGACTTCCTGGATTGTTTAGCTACAGTATTTTCTGATGTATATGAGATCATTTGTTTTGTGTATTTAAGTATTAACCCATTGTATATTACAGGATAGTAACAACAACAAAAAGAATATGATATATTCTATGATAAATGCTTATCCTTTTCATCATTTAGTATAGTATATCTGACTATTAGTGACGAGCGAACATCCAATGTTCATGTTTTTGATCATCTTTCGCCAAACATTCATGAACAAATAACGAACATACAGTAGAAGCATATGTTTGGTCTACGCACATGCATACAGATTATCAGGTGCATGGTAAATTACGCAGTTTCATACATTCGCAAGTTCAAATATGTCTGAAAATTGTCATTAGAACCATTCCGATCATCAAACAAATTGTTTGTGATTGGTGAACACAAACAATTAGCGTCATGTTTTTTTTTAACGAACATACAAACATTTACGAACATGTTCGCTCATCACTACTGACTATTCATGAGCAACAGGCACCAAAGGTACAAAGTAGTGCCTGTGCAAGTAACAAACACAAGACTGACAGGCAAAGATGACCAGAAAATTGATACATCAGCTAGACCCTATATAGACCAACACTTATGCTTGGTGAACAGATGACAAAGACAGCTCTCATATGGATACTGCAAATCTAAAAGAAGAGCAGTTTAAACAACTGAAATGCTGATTAAACTAAGCACAGGAAGAGTACAAGTAAAATTATGAATGAGGCTATGTTCACACAACGTAAGTTCAGTGGGAATCACGGCCGTTGTTACACGGATTCCCATGGAACTTACGCACTGCTGCCTTCTGAGGGAATACGGTTCTGCAGGAATCCGACACGAAGAACTCAACAGTCCTTCTAAGGGCTTAAAATTTTTAAAACATTTTTTTTTCCTCTACTCTTGGCTGCTGGCTTGAACTTGTAGTAGTCAAGTAGTCAATTTGTCCTGTTGCTGACATTCTCTTGGATGGCTGGGATCTGTAGTTAAGCTATACCCATCCTGACTGGGCTATGTCCTGTGCATGTGGTGATTTACAAAAAAAAAAAGCACCAGTTACACACATACTCTATACGCCCCCCCCCCAACTGCTATCAGTAGTCAGTTTGTCCTGTTGCTGACATTCTCTTGGCTGGCTGGGATCTGTAGTTCAGCTATACCTATCCTCACTGTGCTGCGTCCTGTGTCCCAGAGGCATCCAGGCATACTGCCCCTGCTGTTTCTTGTCCATTTCCGTGTTGTTTCCATAATTTTTTGGAGGTTTCCAGGTTTTCACGCAACCTTCCCTGTGCAGAGCTGTAGTCCCCTGCAAAAAATTCTCGCAATTCCCACTGACTTCAATGGGGTTCATTACTCGAAAACATCGGGAAACATTCGTCTCGAGTATCGAGCACCTGAGCATTTTAGTACTCGCTCAACTCTAGTTATAACGATCATTTTCGAACATATTCAAACCTATGAATGTAAGCCACTGTGCTTTAATATAATTGATGCTTTGCACCGGATATTCTGTATGCATATGCGGAACTCTAGAGCAAAACTTATGCAATCTGTACGCAACTGTGTACGCAAATAAATGCAAATGAAATGTGACGCAAATGCGTATCTAACTGCGTAATTTACACTTTGCACCTGATAATCTGTACATGTGTGTAGACCGAAACATACGCTTCTACTGTACTTTCATTATTTGTTTGTGAATGTTTGGTGAACACGAACCGATCAGAATTTTTTTTATGTTCGTGTTCGGGATCTGAACCGAACATCGGGATTTTTGCTCATTACCAGCCAAGACAAGACAGCACCATGGCCTGTGATTGGCCTCAGAAGCTTCAGTGGCGGCTGCAGTGAGCAGGTAAAAGGTACTGTATTATGCTGGAGTCGAAATTTTACTAATTTTTGTTGGGGAAATTTAGACTTAATTTAATCTGGGCTAAATAAACAGGATTATCTCTAGAGAGTAAGGACACATTGAGTCTACAGCCGTAGCCCATCAAACCTAATGGCAAAAGGGGGTTTTAATTGCTCACCTACTGCACTTTAAGCCTGTTCTCTTCCTTAAAACCTCTAGGAATAATTTAGCCTTAACTATTGCTATGGTTTCTGTTCTAAAACCTATCAATACATCAACCTAAACATCTCACAATTTTATTGTCCAGCTGTCACATATATGTCCTGTCTAACCTCAAGGTTTCCTTTCAAAGATCTCTGAGGCTTAAGTGACCTAGATTTGTTATAATTACTTGCTGAATTTATAGTACATGTATTGATGGATGTTTAACTTATTAATGGCAGGTATTATGCCTACTAATATTGTCCTGGTCAGTACAGACGCTCTTAGCCTTTTGTAATGATAACTATGTTGTAAGTTCATGGATCAAAAAGGTTGTCTGTTCTTGTGATTGATGGTGGAAAGAAGGTCTTCAAGCCTGTAAAAAACGAACCAGTGTTAGGTTTTTAATTGTGCAATAGTTTTCAGGATCTCTAATGTTTTATCAAACATGCTAGTAATATACTAATATTAATGTTTGTTTCTCATCTCTTAACGTGCCGCATGTAGCCCAGGACTGTGGTGTGGTGCAATGCAGGAGAACAGTAGTGGCTGAAAGGAGGATGCCAGACACCTGTGTAGGTGGGCCAACTATAAAAAACTTTCAACTGTTTTTTTCCGGTCTGCCTTCCATTTCATCTTATGATTGAATATTATTACACTAAAACCAAAAAATGCCACCCGGAGAAACAAAATGATTCCACTAGACAGTTTGGAATCCAAGTGTCTCCCATCAGTGCAGTTAATGTTCATCTTTTATCTTCTTTTATTTCCTGGGACTACAGGGGTTAAAGAAGGGAATCTCCACAAAACAATTCGAGATAAAAGCAGGTGACATCGCCTTACATTGTATTCTTGGCCTCCAGTTGTTTTCACAATTCCTCCAAGACGCTCAAGCATTGATTCTAGATCTTATTAGTCTGTAGCTCTCACTTGCCCTGTAATCTCTAGTCCTTGTAGGAAAACAGCTGGGACAGCTGCAGCCCGTATACAGACCCCCTAATTGTGACAGCATATTACTACATTCCCTGGTATAGTACAGTCATAGTCATTAGGGTCAAAACTTTGGTCAATGTAATATTGAACAGCCCCCTGTACACTGTATCCTGAGCAAATTACATTTCACAGAAGGATACACACAGGCAAAGTTCACACACACTCATCCATGACTTATAAAACTATACATTCTACCTATAATTTTTACAACATAAATCTAAAAAAAAATATTCTATAGGTTAAATACTACATCTTCACGCACTATTAGATGGGCAGGAGCCAAGGTATAAAACTCTATCACCCCCTTGGATCTAGACGCTGGGCCAACACTATTTGGGTCACAGGTTCTATATTGTATTATAAGGAATGTTTAACACAGAACATTACAGTTTTGGCAGTCAAGAGGGTATACAGTATATAGAACAAAGTAAGAGCTATCTATGGAACAAAACTAGCTTGACCAAATAGTTGTTATAGACCTCTGGAGCAGTAAGGTCTTTTTTTTATAACCAGCTCCACTTTTCTGCATAAATATTTTAAAATATGCAATACTCCATTCATCACAATCTTTATCTACATCCAGAGCTGCAATTAGAATTGTGCTTGCTATGACTTTCAATTCATCTCCAATTCAAAGGTTTCAATACAAACACTGACAATCTTGAGATCCCATTGATTATTTACTTGGTTAAGACATCTTGGTCAAGTGTATAGTACCATTACTTCTTTTGCTTTGCAGGCGTTATGAAGACTCACTAGCTGTTTCTACTGATGATAAATGAGACCGCTGGTGGAAACAGCTCTAAACTCTAAAGGCTTGGCCACTAAGTGTCTCCCTTCCTTGTAATCTGCTCCCTACTTCCTGTTGGCAGGAGAAATTGGTCTCTAAAAGCAGCTAGATGAGGACAAATTACAGGAAGTGAGGGTGTGCTTTGATAAGAAAAGGTGACAGCTCGAGAAAGCCCGGGCTATGTACCTACTGTAAAAGTTAAAAGTTGAGCCAATCTGCCTACTGAAGATGATATCCACTGTTCCTATAAATCAAGGCCTCCCTCTCTACGCTCACAACCTATGTAAAGTTTTTGGTGACATTCCTTGTGTACAGTGGCGTAGCTTTCATAGAGACAGGGAAGGCGGTTGCTATGGGGCGCTTGGAGGGAGGGGGCCCGGGATGTACAGGGAAGATAAGAGCCTCCTGTATCCTTTTGCTAAACCCCTTATGTACTGCAGTGTGTAAGTGACTCACTGTTACATGCTGCAACACAAAAAAGGGTTAACAATTAGCTCTCTGCCTCACTACTCTGATAACCTCTAACCTCTGTTCTCTGAGCTCCTGCAGAGGTCTGGGGATATCAGTGCAGGAGTAGTGAAGGAGAGACCTAATGGTCTTCTGTATTAACCCTTTTTTGTGTTGCAGCATGTTAGAGAACACTGGGTCACTTACACACTGCAGTTCATAAGGGGTTAAGCAGAAGGTAGTCTGCTCCTGCACCTATGTATATAACCATGAGGCTCCTAATAGGCTGTTATAGTTAAATACAGTGGATAGACAGAACAAGTAGACATTGGCTTTGTGCTCTGCCAAACACTGTTGTGGCTGCATGCAGGATTCTGCCTCTGGCCACATTTGGCCAAATCACCGAGTATATATATATATGCTGTGATCCTGCTGCTGTTTCTTTCCATTCTTTTCACACACTGCTTTGCAAACCCAGTTCATCAGTAATCCTTTCTTTTTCTGTATGCCATCTAGTACTATACTGTGAATATCATCAGCTCAGCACAGCACCAGCCTGTTCACTCCAGTGCACTTTCTCCAGTACTATGTCATGGCATAGCTGAGTGAAGTACGTGCTATGCTTTGATTGGCCAGACAGGTAAGGGAACACAAGTCCATGTATGTGTACTACTGATAAACTGCCCCCTGAAATGTACAAATAGCTGTGCACCATGAAGAGGACTCATGGGCCCAATAACACCAGCGAGAGCACTAACATCACATTGGTCTTTAAAAATCTTTTAAACCGACAGGTAAGCTTTAAAAGAAGTGGTCATATTTAAAAGAAGTGGAGTTTCACTTAACAAAAATGATTTATCTAAACTACACTGTCTACAGTGACTTGGCAAAGGGCAGAAAGAATGTGAGATTTGCAGTCTGAAAGGAGCAAATTTCTATATCTGCCTATGAAGGTGACCGGAGCATAAGGCACAATATAACTCAAGATCTGTATAAATGTTACTAAATGTTATATAAGGATTTTAACAGTAAATGCTTCTATAGAGTGAAGCTTGGCTGTAAATATCCCCACATGCTACTTCCATTGTTATATGTATTATCACGCTCTAACAACATATGAAGAAAAAGGTGTCAGCTCACCGATTGCAGCTTCTTTGGTGCCCGGACTCACATATGGCTAGATGCGTATTTGTACAACTTGAAGGAAAGAATGTTCCACAGTCCAGCACTTCGGCAAAGAAGTTTTGTATTTATTCAGTTTCGTTGCAATGCACAACAGAACACCAACATGCAGTGACCCCACAGATTATCACGCTCTGCATATATTTTTGGGGATTAACAGAGGGAAAACACAGTGTACAACATTGGCATTGTGAGCGAGGTTAAGTAAAGACTGAACCTGTCATTTGAATTCTTTCTCTAAACTTCACTTTTAATAAGTGAACATTATATCCTTATTTTCAGCAAAGTAGTTATATAAAATTCTGTCTGTCAAGCTCATTTAAAAAGCAGAGAAAATAAATGATCTGACAAAGTCAGGCTATTAGACAAGTGAGGAAGAGTGATTTCTATAAAACTGTGGCGCTCTTCCTTAATTTCACACTCGGCAGTCTTTTGGGTCGACTAAATTTTTAAATAAGTGATAAAATTATATTAGTGCAATTGCATTTTTATAGATTTTTTTTGGTCATTTTCTATTTTTTTTTAATTCTTAGATTTTATCATCAATTGTTCTCGTAAAAGATTATTCCATAGCTTATGTTATAATATAATAATTGATCACGGCCACTTGAGACAATACCAATCGCTCCCTGCAGAGGTGGCCTGGCATGTTACCATGATCAATCCTGGCATAACATAAAAATACAAGCATATCAAATGTAGCCAGCTGTCATTACTATTTGTGTTGATCCAGAAGAGGAGCAAATAAAAATAAAGTCCTGTAATCCTTCTAATTTTAGAATTGAGATCCTAAAATGACAAATTATTATGTATTTCTTCCTGTCATAGCGTGAAAACCTGAGGTGAATCATCAGATAACATTGCTATAACCCGAAAACTTTCTTTATAAACTTGGCGCCCTGTATGTAAATTGCCCCCAAGCAGTCGTCTGAGCAGTGAGCCACCGGCAAGTAGTCACTGTCCCCTGGGAGTTCTTGAGTGGTTATCACGCCCCTCTGGGCGCGATTAGACTGCATAATTGTGGTGACATCACTGAGAGGCGCACCATCCCTAACGTCGGCACGTCAATGTCCTTACTGCACCGCTCATGCGCAGTACTGCAGGTCTAGCCTGCGCCGTACTGCACAGGTGCAGAATAGCCTCGAACTCATTGCCGGATCTCCAGCAATGAGTTTGAGGCTATTCTGCACCTGGACAGTTCGGAGAAGAGTGGACCCGCTGTACTGCGCAAGTGCGGCGCAGCAAGAATTTAGACACGCTGACATGAGGGTGGTGCGCCTCTCAGTGACGTCACCACAATTATGCAGTCTAATCATGCCCAGAGGAAAGTGACTACTTGCTGGCGGCTCACCGCCTAGATGACTACTTGGGGGCAATTTACATACAGGACGCTAAGTTTATAAAGTAAGTTTTTAGGTTGTACATTCCAGGGAGGGGGTGGGGGTGTAAAAGCATGTTTGGGAAGTGTGCTGGGTGTTGCTACAGCACATTCCCATAGCATAACAGCCGTTTTTTAGGTGATTGGTTCCCTTTAATCTTTATATACTCAGCCATTTGCTGTTGATGCATATGTCATGATTTCTCATGACCTCCTCTGATCTATAGCCCCTCTTTGACTTATAATGGGACTTTTAACATAAGTAGCACAGCATTAGATATGTTTTAAGTACTAAAATGTTTGAGTGCTCGTTACTCAGGTTTAACCAGGTGCTACCTGCTTGCCAGAGCAGAGGGTGTCTGGTTAACCTAAAACCTAGTCCAAAAACCTAAAATTCTTTGGATTATGTCGACGACCACCAGATATTTCTTTTTAATAAAATGGTCAATGTGAGGTGTAGGGATGTTACTTTACAGGCATCTGTACAGAGAGCTGCTAACTGTCTGTGTGGCGTCCCACAGTTAAGTGTTTAAGGCACCGGTAAGAAAATTATCTCTTCAGTGGTAATGGAGCTGCATTCTTTATTTTTACCACAAGGTGTCACTGTATTGTTAAATCATTGTTTTATGTTGCACAGCTGTAGTCATGTATGGGTTACTGTTTATGTACCACCTGGTCTGGACCTGCCTATGAGAGATGCTGTTTTTTACCTACCTCTTTCTGATCCAGAAAGAGCAAGTCAGCCATGAGCCTACATACTCTATCATGCAGCGCAGGTGATACTGGAATTCAGACACTTTGGTCAACTCAGGTTACTAGGACTTGGGCTTGTGTCACCCTGATAGGACCAATACCCCGACAATGCAGGGCTAAAGGTGGTATAGCGACAAAGGTCGAAACACGGCCACAAGTATTCTTCTTCTTCTTCTTAAGTATCTATTTCTTAAGTCTACTTCTCTTGAAGTTCTGCCAGAGCATATTACTAAATTGGGTTGGGACTCTCAAGACAAACTCCTCTCCACTCTCTCTACTCTTCTCAGAAAAAAGCTAAGTCAGCACTGTTACTCTACTCTCTAACTCAACAGCTCTCAGTACAGATCCAGTGAAAGCAAGTCTGTATCAGTCAGATATTATATTATTCACCTGTATCACAGAAGACTTGTCAGTAGAAAGAAAAGTTTATTTATTTTACTGGGACTCAGTGATCATTGCACCAGCACCTACACAGAAGCTACACAGTCCTTGGGTCATTTCCCCTTTCTGTGAATGGCGGTATCGACAGTCCGGATGGGTCATAACTCCACTCTGGACCATCGTGATAAGTGCCCAAGGGACCTAACCCCGGCAGGTCACCAACCATTGAGGAAAAGTATAGCCAGCCCCACATTAAAGGCAGGTGTACCTCCTTAACTGTGTGCTAAGTTAGCATTGGCGTCATGACAACCTTCCACCTTGCTGACCACCAACCACCACAGTAGTGGAGTCACACAGCTGCCCAGTGCAGCCCACCATATCTGTCCACCAGGAGGTTAAATTGGGATAATATGCATCTCCACTTAACACTTAATCTGGCCCCCGGAGGTTAAAGGAGTTTTCCACTCAAACATAACTTTTGATATGTTCCTGCCTATGGTGATGCTAACTTCCATACTTTTCATTATCTATTCGGTCTCCTTCCCCCAGTTCTCAGCTGCTGCTTTCAGTGAGTTGCGGCCGCAGAGAGACCTGTCAGTTCACACAATGAAGCGAGCGGCTCCGGCCGCTTGCATTATTGAGTGCTGTGGGAGGTTCTGATGCGGGCGGGCGCTGATGTGCCCGCATCAGAACACTGCGGCCGTAAAGATCATCCGGCCGGTATTGCAGTACCGGCCGGAATGATCTTGGCAAATAAATCCACAGTAACGGAATTTAAACATGCCTGGAAAAACAAATGTCTAAAATGCTAAGATAATAATAAAGGACAGACTAGATGGTCTTTTTCTGTCGACAGTACTCTGTGTTACTGTACTATATGAAGGCAGTGTGGGGGCCTAACTACTATATGGGGCACATAAAGGACGAATATTATATTGAGGCAGTGTAAGGGGCTGCCTACCATGTGGAGACCTAAATACTAAATGGGAGCACAGAGGAGGGCTGTACAATAAAAGGGCAGTGTGAGGGGCCTAACTTCTCTATGGGGGCAGTGTGGAACCTTTCTGCTATATGCGAACAGTGTAGAGATCCTAACTATTATATAAGGAGAGTTTGCACAGAGGTGTGGGGGTGCTGGCGCAGAAAACAACTAAAATGCTTGTTTGGCAGATTCTTTGGAGAGGAGTCATAGCTAGAGAAGTATTTATGGTGATCTGGACCAGATGAAGAAGAAAAGGATATGACTAGAGCATCTTTTTAGGAGCCCCTACCGGCAGAGGGGAGGGTGTCTGGTGCACCTGAAAACCTCCAAAATTATGTAAACATCACGAAAATGGAACAGCAGGGGGAGCATACAGGGATGGATCTAAGGCTCCCAGGCCGCTGTACTACTGTGCTGTACCACTATCGGACTGTGTAGACCACCTAATACTGGTATAGGTGGTACTGGTATATTATACTGTATGTCAGATACTTTTTTTGTGTGTCACACCGGGATATTACTAGTTCTTAAAAGCCCTTTTGGTTAGTTGTGGATTATTTCTAATACTCCTACTGCGTCTTTCAAAAACACAAACTGTACCACAGTATACAACTGCATATACTAGCTATATAGAGATCGCTAGTCCTGAAAAGGACTTTTCAGTGTTTGTTAGCTAGTCGCCTACCTAACTATTAAAACTAAGCCCTACACTGCCTCAATCCCTGCTCTAGCAGCTCTTCCTCTCAGCTAACAGAATGCAAGTGAATCGCGCATTAGTTGACCTGGGTCTATATACACCTAGGTAACCTGATTCAGCCAGTCAATCACTGCAACATGACTACGGCATAGCAGGATGTGTCATCCCCTTCCCTGCATGTTTATTGGTTAATTTAAGCAGCCAAACATCCAGGGAGGAGACTCGCTATTTTATATGAGTTCCACACGGTACTCATTAGAGTATCAAGTACTTGTGAGCACCCCTAACCTTGAACTAATAGTGTACTCTCTCATCTTAATAATGTATATATAATTTTTGTATACCCTAT
This sequence comes from Dendropsophus ebraccatus, assembly GCF_027789765.1. NCBI lineage: Eukaryota > Metazoa > Chordata > Amphibia > Anura > Hylidae > Dendropsophus > Dendropsophus ebraccatus. Next base: position 89,647,543 of record NC_091457.1, read on the forward strand.
TAGAGCTGGGGGAAGATTTACCCCGAGGCACACAGGACCTTAGTTCTGCCTCTGCATTTAGCCGCACAGTCTATTGTCTATGTCATAATATAATGTCAGATAACCTGTGTTCATTCATGAGCACGCAACTGAATAAACGTATGTGGGAGGCTGACGCTGAAAGCAGCAAGTAGTGGTTACTGTCAACACAATATGTAAAACCCGGCACAAACCCGTATTTTGTAAAACAGCCATTTGGAGTGAACCTCAATAGAGGGAAAAAAGAAAACGTGATGATTATAGGGTTTGGCCTATCAGATAATTCAGGCAAAAAGACATGCTTTATGTAAGTTCATCATTACAGAGCATCGGATCTGGCCCATGTTTTCATCCCTCTGATGAAGGATTGAGCCGGCGATGCTGATACACAGCTTGTGACATGCTGTTTAAACATTGCCCTGCTGTAATTGGCCGTGTCATGACACATTACATTTAAAAAGTGCCCAGAACATTTCTGAAGCCATCATGGGTCTTTTATGTAGCAGAAAGCATCCTATCACAATTCACATTTCATTTGATGTCTAAATCAGAAGTCACTGCCATCTACATGTTAATACATCTGTGAAGTGATTTGCGGTCAGGCTCTGCCAGTGAAATAGTAATAGGGAAAATGACATTTCAAAGGAGCAGTGACATAGTAGCATTGAATGCCAGATTTTTATTTTTTTAAGTGAATAATGTCCATTTTGATAATTTCATAGGATATCTTTATTGTACATGGAAGCATGTAAGGAATCACATAGATTTAAAGATGGTATTAACCTCTGTACTGTGCTTGATGGACCATTGGAATTGGGATGTCATGTTGGAATAACTTGGCATCTTCTGGTGTATATGCAGGAAAGCAGGAATAACTTATACTCTACATCTTCTAGTACATAAAAATATGGACCATGCCAATATAATCTAGATATCGTCTGGCAAATACAGTAGTTACATATGTATATCATCATGTGATTTGTTGCTGATCCAGCATTGTAGCTGACATGTCAGGTTACTATACATTTCTAGTCAATGACTTTGGAGAAAGAATTATCTGACTAGAATTGACTGTATGGCAAAATTAGGGTAACCATATAATCATCAATATACAACGCCCCAGCCACACTGTAAAAATTGTTCAAGAGTCTGAAGAGCTTGACAAAAAATTGACTTGGCCCCCAGAGTCGTCCTAGGCATGGCAGCTCCACCATGCAACTTATAATAAATAATGGACACATTGCTAACATCTTGGTGCCAAATTCCACAACATACCTTCAGAGGTCTGACGGGGTCATAAAGTAATGGCTCAGACCTGGTGGTACAAGGGAGTCCTACACAATATTGGGTTTTAATGTTTTGGCTGATCTGTGCATATGTAGTGTGTAAATGAATGACATACAGAATAGAAACAGTTGCACATAGATATAAAGAAATATAGCGCTACGGAACAGCTGTCTAGCATAATAGAAAGAATAATCCATTTGCCTTAATACAACATGGATTTCAGCTGTCTACTTTGCATGTAATATTTGGTGAAAGCAAAGAGACTGTCAGCTGTCACTTCTCAGTCTGCTGACAGTAACAAACGTACCAAATCATTATTGTCACACTAGTGAAGGCAATGATCCCCCCTCCCTCCTCCTCCCCCCAGCCATTGTCGGCTGAAGCTCCCACACCCCCCGCCATTGTTCTTTGTCCCAGCCTACATCCTTATTAATGTGATACAATGTGTCACACACCTATCACATGGACATGATAACCACAAATGACTGTCATATATGACATTGATGTGCTGAGATTTTTATATAATAAAAAAAAGTTACAGACTAAATATCCTTGTGTGTAAAATACAGGAAGAAAAAAAACAGAAAAATGAATGTAAAAAAAATGGAGACAATAAATGGCTTCATAAATCCATATAATGTTCAGGGTTCTTTGTCAGAATATATTATATAATCACAGGCATGTTGCTTTGGAGACTTCCCATCGCAATGACTAAAACCCCCATCTATTGCTCCCGGGGGCCTGTTCTCTGTTCCCTCATTCCCCTCCTGGCAATTTTCAGTTTAAATTTTTATTACTGTAGTTGAATACTTAGTCGATCACTGTCCACCTTGGATTATTGGGTACCTTAATTGCACACCAGCGAATGTGAGTAAATATCAGAATAGACTTCATTTTGCATAATAGACTTTATTGCGTAAATGTATTTTACATTGTTTGGCATGCGTTTTACCAGTGTTCCTCATTACGCACCTCTCGGGAATATTAGAACCATAAACTCCATGTTGTAGTGGTGGTAAGTTGGAGAGTGGGATAATGTTTATTAGATGCCAGCAAATTAAATCAGAGAATGTAAATGATTCTGCTTGCCATGTATGTATACTTTTACTTATTTATGTACACTTTTTTTTAAGTCGCAAATGATAAACTGGGCATAAATCCCGGATCATGCGAATTTTTGGGTGAAAACAGGAAGATTTTTTAAAAAGTTGCATCTGAAAAATATATTTCGAATATTGTTTCATAGGCCAAAAATGGGTGAAAAATATATTTATTCACCTAAAAATAGCCACAAAGCCCTTAATAAATTTCCCCCTAAGTCTATCATATGTGGACTGTAGCTCTGTCCTATTCAAATGCTTGGATAAACCTTTAAATTTCCCTGTGTTCTAGCATTCGATAATCACAAGTTAATGATGTAGACTATGGAAATCTGGGGACCTGGTTGTATAGCCCAGCCAACATAAAATCTATTCAGAATAGGGAGAACTACGTTTCAGAAAAGTTTTTTTTTTAAATTGTGAAATAAAAGTATATTTATGGTCAAAAATTTCCCTAACCCCCAATTCAATTAACCATTTACTACAATGTAAATCTAAAAAACGGACGTTATAATAAAGTGGGAGCACAGCGGGCGGCATTGCATTCAATGCAGTGCTGCAGCTGCAGAAAGGAACGGACACTGATTTTATTACAATCTGTGACCATTCTTTTCTAAAAACATGACATAGCTCCAATACATGGACAGAAACTGATATACAGGAATAGGATATGTTCCCACTACATTGTTTTTTTTTTTAAAGAACAAATGCTCGAACAGAGTCCAGAGCAGAACAGAGTCCAGAAACAATAGCTGTTCATACAATGTAAAGTACGGACGGTGGCTATACTATACGTAGTGTGAATATACCCTAAGGGAAACCTAAGGAAAGAATGAACCTCAAAAAATGACAAAATACAGAAATCTAAGAACAGGGCCATTCAATTCAATGACTGTAGAATTCAAAGACACAGAATTCTCTGAGCAGTGTCATGCATGTTTGGAAACTGACATCTCCAATGGGTTCTTCTTATATGTCAGGCAAGTTTTACATTTCTGAGGGTAATTTTAACTGGATTGCTTATTTAATTTCTTTGGGGTTCCTAGTACACATCTATTTAATTCTCCCTATGTACAATTATTCAATATTGAAGGATTCGGTCTAGTGTCGGTGCCCTCTCTTTACATACAACAGATAGACTCCTGGACTCTAAAAAGTTTACATAGAAAGATGGCCTCTGTCATTCTGCTCCGGGGACAAGATAGAAAAAGCGATTACAAATCAGCTGTTGCGCTTTAAAGTCTCGGACACCTTGACAATACCTTGATTTAATGTGTTAATGATAACAGTGCAGAGTTTCTGTCCTTTAGCAGGTCATTTCAAAGGTAATTCGTAACTTTAAAGAGCATGTCCATCCATAATGTACTTACATGGATAATAGTCACATTAAACGGGTACTCCGGCGAAAATATTTTTTCTTCCTTATCAGCCACTGTATGTCCTGCAGGAAGGGGTGTTATCTTTTCAGTCTGACACAGTGCTCTTTGCTGCCATAGCAGCAGAGCAGAACTGTCCAGAGCACCAGCAAATTCCCATAAAAAAAAAAACCTCTCCTGCTCTGGACAATCCCTGTCTCGGAAAGTGGTGGCAGCAGAGAGCAGTGTGTCAGGCAGAAAAAAAAACACCACTTCCTGCAGGACATACAGCAGCTGATACCTGTGGGAAAACTTGAGATTTTCGAATAGAAGTGAATTAAAAAATCTTTATAACTTTCTGAAACCAGTTAATTTGAAAGAAAAAGATGTTTACCGGAGTACCCCTTTAAGACAATGTCCCTACATTCTGCATCCCAACCTTATTGCTCATAATATTCTTCCATTTACAATAACATCTATGTGGTAACAACTACAAATGAGCCCCACTCATGACTCCGATCATTCAGCATTTGAATACTGGTGGCTGAAGAAGTTGGATGCACCTCTAGGGAGTCCAGGAAAACATTGATACAGCCATAGAACTCGATAGGGCTGCATCCAACTTCTTCAGCCACCAGTATTTAAATGCTGAACAATCAGACTTGAGCATGCTCGAGTTGCGCTCATCTCTAGTAACAACCTATTTTGGTGTAACAATAGTGCCTCAGTGCTTACCACGCAGTTTCTACTGTGAATGTTCAAGTTGCTGTTTAGTAGTGATGGATGAACTTGCTCAGCATTTGACTCCCAGTGGCTTGAGAAGTTGGATGCAACCCTAGGGCTTCCAGAAAAATATGAATACACCAGGCCAAGTGTTCCGGTTGGGACGAACCCGAACGCTCAGCAAGTTTAAATTTAGCAGGTATGAAATTGTAAAACACAGTAGATATCAATATTATTTAATGTTTACTAGAGAAGCATGAATTTGATAAAAGTTTGAATTTGCACGAATGCAAACAATTGGCATTGAAATCCCACTGCCTGGAGAAAGTGGATGCAGCCTGACTGCCTAAGAAACATGGATATAGCCACAGGCAGCCTTTGGGCTGCATCCACCTTCTCCAGGCAGCGGGATTGAAATGCTGATCTTTTGGGGTTTAAACTTTATTGTTTACCTCCAACAGGCCTAGATTAAAGGGCGTACTTTGGAGAAAAGAAATGTTTACAAATAAACTTGTATTAGAAAGTTATACAGATTTGTAAACTACTATTTAAAAAACTCAAGCCTTTCGGTACTTTTCAGCTGCTGTATGCCCTGCCAGAAGTTCTATACTCCTTCCAGTCTGACACACTTCTGTCTGCTGCCACCTCTCTCCGTGACAGGAACTTTCCAGAGCAGAAGAGGCTTTCTTTGGGGATTTATTAAAGTTCTGGACAGATCCTGACATGGACAGAGGTGGCAGCAGAGAGCACCATGTCAGAAATTAGAGAATATACTACTCTGGCAGCTAAAAGTACAGGAAGGCTTGACTTTTTTTTAAATTAGAAGTAATTTAAAAATTTGTATACTGATATACTTTCTAATACCAGTTGATTTAAATAAAAAAAAATCTCTGGAGTACTCTTTTAAAGCTATTCAGATGAATAACATTTCTTTTTAGTGAATCGAAACCTTAAGTCTATGGTCACAGCAGACATCTGTCACAAGAGGGGTACCCATATAATTTATACTTTTGTCAGACATAAACCTTGGTGTGTTTGGGTGTTGGTATAATGTGAATGGGGTCCGCCAGACCGTCCACCATCAGATGAAGTTGATGGAGATAGTGGTCAGGTGTGATAAAAAAAAAATCACCATCCAACCCCTCTGTTCTAAGACGTATATATATATATATATATATATATATATATATATATATATATATATATATATAAAATGCATATTTGCTAGTATTTTCAATATCTTATGTAGAAGCTGTATCCATGTTTTCCAGGACTCTCTAGGGCTACATCCAACTTCTCCAGGCAGCAGGAGTCGAATGCAGAATGTTTGGTTTTAGAAAAACCCAAACGTTCATCAAGTTCGCTTATGGGCCGGCTACTGTTTAAATCTGGCAGGTATGGAATTGTTTAAGATATCCAGTAGGTATCCAACTTCTTCAGCCCCCTGGTAATCAACCCCTGCACGTTAAGGTTCAGACAAACCCGAGTGTGCTTGAGGTTCACTCATCTATGCTGACAAGCCCTCCACAAGACTTCTTGTGTAGATCTTTTAAGTCCTGCAATGTTGGGTCTAAATGGATAGGACTTGTTTTTCCAGCACATTAAATTGAGATATGGGGATTTGATGGGGTGTATTTGGTTTGTTTAGGTTGGTGGTACATGGCTAGTCCTCACTCTATACATGCATTAGTGAGACTTGCTCATCCGTAACCCTGTCTCCCATTCACTGGTTCTCCTTTTTTTGACCCATTTTGGTTTATACTAACCACTGCATAGCAGAATAACAGCAGGAGACCTGCTGCTCACCCAGTCATCTAGCCATCACTAGCTGACCCTTGTCAGAGTTGCTCAGATGCTTGCCTATCTTTCCTGCTTCCAACAGATCAACTTCAAGAACTGATGGTTCAGTTGCTGTCTAATATATGACCCCCCCCCCCCCCCCCACACCCCAATGATAAAATTAATGTTATTTCCTTCATCTGTGGTTGGTTTTAATGTTAGGGCTGAACTATGTATAGATTATGAAATGTTTATTCTGTTATTGTAACCTTAGAAAGTCCTGCTGTTCTACCGGTGTGTAACCAATTTACAACCTTCTTGCATAAATTACCTTAGAAAACGAATAGGCTTACACTTTATTATGGTATTTTACGTCTTTCTATAAATGAAGGAACATCCTGTGCCCAGCCCTGTTTTTCTTTGGGTCTTCTGAAAAGCCCCACAATGTGTCGCAGCTCCTCCGGCACATCTATATAGGTTAAAAAGTCCGGGGGGAGATTTGGTGCCACCGAGACCCTTCCTTGCTGATCTCCCCAGCTGTACCACAGTGAAAACGGAGAGATGTAGCTGTTAATAAGGGGTATTCATCATGAGACTGCCTATTTTTGGCATTGTCTTTGACAGTCTCAGAAATGTGGATTTGTCCCTTGAATGTGAACTTGCCGTTAATTACGCTCAGAGAGACTGTTTCCCCTCTCGCCCTGCAAGTTAGTTAACGTACAGCAATTCTCCAGGTGCGGCAGGGCTGATTGCATCTCTCCCAGCAGCGCTGCACATTTTGCAGGGAACGGCCCTGTCTGTGATTGGAATCCACGGTCTCAAACACCTTGAGACTCCGTACAGGAAACATGTTTAAATATTCATTACTTTCTGTAGTTACCAGGGTAAATGACACTGTTCTGTGTGGATTGCTAAGTATATACAGTGTAGCCCTGGCCCAGGAGCAATACTGACAATGCGGTAAGAAAGAGATGTATATGCTATGATATCAATCACTTTCTTCATCAGGTATTATTGTGTATACAGCTATGAAAGTCCTTGTGCTTATATATTAATATCAATGTTAGTGGCAAAGGAATGTATTATGGGTAGTGATGAGCAATCTTGCAGAACGTTCGGGTTCGGACAAACCCAAATGTTTGGCAAGTTTTTTCATCACTAATCATGGGTACAGTATGTAGAAGCTGTGGACTGAGATAGTAGAAATCAAAGAGCAAGCATTGTGCATTAGTCATCTACTGTATATACACATATTAGATGACATTTACTTGAAGTCTAGCAGTAAAGGTAGAGCCATATGCTAGGGAAATACTCTTTTCCTGCACTGGTTCCACAACGACAAGTCAAATTGTGTGGATTTACTCCGGGTTAGGGTTATTTTTATTGTATGGCCGGGGAAGGGGTGGAAATAGAGGCCGCCGGTCACTTACCTCCCCGGTTCCGGACGACCGCTGAATTGCTGAGCTGCCTTGAGACGTCACGTCTCAAGCCGCAGCTCAGACCATGATTGATCATGTTTCTTGTGTCTTTCATGAAGTTTTATGTTTTTAATAGTATCAGAACTGTAAGTCTTCTGCATCCAGCCACAATTTTTCAGTACCAGATAAGGTAGACCTTGGTCTTATGTTATTAGTTAGGTATCACACCATGCCTTTGTCCATGCTCCTCTATGAAGTAGACAAAAAGTTGCTCATAACTGGAAGTTCTTTTTAGGAGGATATGAAAATGCCTTTACGTTTAATATGGTGGCCCAGAATTCCCGCTAATTGAACATAATCCCAAAAAACAAACTCCTTCCCAATAGGAACTTTTCCAGCGCTCTGGCATTTACAAGGTTTGGCAGTAAACATTAAGGAGGTCAAGAACTGGCACCACTCTTGACAATCTCTAGACTGCTAAATAGTCTGTCATTATCCATTAAGGATGTAAAGGGGAAGAATTTGTCTTTGGGCACATGTCCCTGGCACTGTCAAGTACATAGGAAGGATAAAAAACGATGAGGATGTGTCTTCTTGTATCTCCTTTTTACAGGAAAGTGAGTGCCACAGGAGTTACTTGTTGTTACCCAGCGGTTCTTTATCTATGATATTATACGCTGTGTATGTTTTTGTCCATTTTATGTGCTAAACACAGTATGTCACCTTTAGGTGTATAGCTAGGCTTGCACACAGTATTTTGCTCAGTATTTTGGTCAGTATTTTTTCAACCAAAATCAGGAGTGGGTGGAAAATCCAGAAGCCATGCACATCTTTCCATAATAATTGTTCTTTGTTGATTCCACTGCTAATTTTGGCTACAAAAACTGGCCAATTACTGACCAAAATACTATGTGTGAACATAGCCTATAACTGTATTTGGAATCCTTATAACACACTGAATATGGCGATAATACATTTCGTTGGAGCCGGCACATTTATTTAAAGAAGTATGGCAACATACAGAGATGCCCTGTTTAATATCTTTCATTGGACCAACATTTTTAGTAATTCTAGAAGAAAACTTGATCCATCACAAGAAACTGTGCAACCTGTAATGTACAGTAGTTCCAAACAAAAGTGCATACGTCCTTAGGACGAGGTCATATGTGTGAATGTTCAAGGGAATTGAGCACAAACATTGAACATATGTTGTTTTGATATATCCTGATCGGTGCCACCATGCTGAATCCAGAGATGTCCTTTTTTTTTAAAAAAAAAAAAAGGCAACTTAGCTCGTCTGACGTATCGGCTTCCCAGGCCTCTCAAAATCCTGCACAGCTGCAGTTGGCACAGTGTCAGAGTGGGGTATGCACCCTACTGCACAGGTGCATACTGTTTTATGCACCCCAAATAGACGATAATGAGAGGCTGGAATCAAGCTCACTGCATCATCCTGTTGCATATTCATTAGGCCACGTTAAACAGGCTGTAACGTAGGATCAGTGGAAATAAATTCACCGGAAGAATGGTGATTGTGGCTCTGGTGTAAGATACATGGTGTAACCTAGATTCAGTGAAGGATAAGTAAGGTAATTTAATATCATGTAATACAAGTATGTATGTATGTTTTTATGTATGATATTTTCCAGCGTATAAGGCGACTTTTTAACCCCGGATATGGTTGCCCCATACGGTGGGGGGGCTCAAAAATGGCCCCATCCCCACCATATGGGGCAACCATTATAAAAACAAAACATTTAACTAAATTAGGCCCTGTTCTTGGCCTTTGCGCGCCTCCCGTACTGTTCCCGGCGCAGGCAGTGTGATGTTCCCTACCTGCGCCAGAGGCTCTCCCGGGCAGCCAAGGGTCTCATCTGAGAGGCACGGCTGCCGGGAGAGCTTGGGGAGAATGAGAGAGGCGCCAGAAGTTCCCAAAGCCTCTCTCATTCTCCCAAAGCTCTCCCGGCAGCCAAGTGTCTCCGAGTCTCTCCGATGAGACGATCGGCTGCCCGGGAGAGGGTTGGCGATCTCCCTCTCTGGCGCAGGTAGTATACGTCACACTGCCTGCGCCGGGAATGGTATGGGAGGCGCGCGGAGGCCGGAAACGGGCCCTAGGTGAGTTAACTTTTTTTTTTTTTTTTATTTAGCTGCAGTTAACCCCTGCCTGACTGCAGCAGGGCTTTGGTCAGGCAGGGGTTAACATTTCCCCGCATATAAGGCGAACCCCTGACAATCTTAGTCAGGGGTCGTCTTATACGCCTAGTCGCCTTATACGCCGGAAAATACAGTATGTATGTATGCTTTGTACATAGTAACTCCACCAGCAGAATAGTGAATGCAGCTCTTGTTTAACATACAGGATGTAACTCAGGATCAGTAAAGGATCACTAAGATAATGTAATGTAATAAAATATAATATAATCTTTACATGCATGTATGAACTCTATGTATACTCTACGTAAACCAGCAGAATGATCAGCACACGTCCGGTGTAAAATATCAGGATCAGTACAGGATAGGTAATGTAATGAATGTATACAGTGACAACAACAGCAGAGTTGGGAATGTAGCTCTGAAGTATGATACAAGCCGTAACTCAGCATCAGTACAAGATAAAGTAATGTAAAACCAGCAGAATCGGAAGTGCAGACATGGAGTATAACACAGAATGTAACTCAGGTTCAGTACAGAAAAAAACCTCTTTAAAACTCACTGTTTTGCCCCACTTTGCCCCACTTGTCACCCAGCTTTCCCAGATGCATACATAGCTGGGGAAAAAAAAAACACTCATTTTACGTTTCCAAAATCAGCAAATAAAATGTAAACATAAAACCTTTCCTATGGACATTACATATTCTTCTCTCCTAATCCCCCTGCAACCTTCTTACGTTCCATCACCTTTTGACCTCCAGACAAACACAAGACTTGGTGTCAAATCCCAACGAAACAAATTTTAAGTCCACTTATTTAAAGTCAGGGTTGAAGAGAAGTAAAAAGAGCCCATAAGGAATTTGTAGTTGAATTATGAAACTGACTTCATTCAGCAACCCCGGTGGCAAATGCATCTCAGAATTTCAGCTGAAACGCTTTGTAAATTGTGTTATTCTGTGCTGATAATAAATCATTATAGCCTTAAACACTTCTCCAGTGAGGAGCCTCAGTCACAAATTATCTTGTCATTCTGACCAAAACATTCTCCAAAAAGGCTTGACAAGTGCTAAAGCCCAGACCATGAAACCATGTGTTGTTGTAAAAGCAAGATTCAGAAATGTCAATTAATTAGATTAAGAGGATACTTTTAGTTTTATTTTTTGTTGCCAAATAACCCTTAAAATATTCTGAGCGGGGAAAAGTCTGAGAGATATGTCGCCGGCCCATGCACAATAATAGCAGAGGCAGTGGATGGATTATTGTAGGTGTTATGTGATTATTATCTGCTCGTCAGAAAAGAACTTTTTATGGATCTGGCTAAATATTATAATTTATTACTATAGCGCTAATAGTGTGGATTATGTAATCATACCATTTTCCTCTCACATACACACAAATGGTATATACACATAAGAGTCAATGTAAAGTGGAGGTAAACGAAACAGACATAAAAAAAAATTACCTGATTTTATCAGAGTGCTTCATTAGAAGGAGTCAGGAGGCAAGATGAAAGATTGCAGGTAATCTCACATTCCTAACCAATCAGTCAGCAGAAACAGTCATAATTCTGCAGTGCAGTCTGCTGTCTGTTATTTGGAAATTTTCCTTATTTTTGTAGCTTTTTATTTAGATACTCTTGTTGATATAGTTACATTTCCTAGACTAGTAGGTTGAAGCTATGTCTATCCTTACATGGTAAATCCTAAAGGATTAAAGGGGTTATCCAGAGCTACAAAAACATGGCCACTTGCTTCCAGAGACAGTCCCACTCTTGTCTCCAGCTTGGGGGGGTTGCTGCGCAGTTCCATTAAAGTGAATAGAGCGTAATTGCAAACCGCAACTGAACTGGAGACAAGAGTCGTGTTGTCTCTGAAAGAAAGTGGCCATGTTTTTGTAGCACTGGGTAACCCCTTAAAGGCCTCATTCACACAGTTTTTGTTTGTGGACATTCATTTTTGTTGTGCATTCTTCGTTGATAGTCACCCGCTGCAACTGCTGAGACCTGAGCCGAGCAAACCTCTAAAGATGCTGCTATCAGTGCTATTGCAGCATCTATAGGGCAGAACATAGGGAGAATTCTCCCTCTGTTCACTATCTGGGCTGTGTGAGGCCTCCAGTGTCAGCCCTAAGGCAGAGTGTGATCAGCAATGCTAATGGCAGGCACAATAAATTGCAGTGCAGTGCTTCAGCACTGCAATGTAATCTGCTTGTCATCAGGCAATCAGATAATGAAGTCCCCATTGGGGACAGTAAAAGAAGAAAGTAAGAAGAAACATTAAAAAAAAAAACACACACACAAAATAAATAAAAATAAAACACACACAATCCCCACATCCGTAATGACACTGGTATAACAATTATCACATTAGTAAACCTGTACAGTGACTGCAGAGAATTTACAGTTAGAAAAATGCAAAAAAAAAATTCATGAAATGTGGGCAAGAAAATCTTAAGGACATCAGTCAAAATTTACCATTAACCTAAAGTACGATATATTATGAGAAAACTATTTTAGAATCGCTAGGATGAAAAAGCATCACAGCGCTATAAGCAAGCGGTGAGGGCCCAGGGAAATTTGAGTCCAGTAACAGGGGTAGCTCTGGCAGTGTTGTGGCAGCTATGTGGGTGAGGGTCACTTGGGCATTTGTCATGGTAGCCTGAAGTGGCATTGTTACCCACCGCTGGTCGGTTGGCCTTCAGTCTCGCAGGTTTAGGTAGCCCAAGTATACACTGGTCCAATGACTTTACCAAAATAACGTCTGTTTACTTAGTGCTTTAGTGCAATACACAACAATAGGTTTCCGCCTCAACAACAATAGGTGTAGACAGGAGACCAAAGAAGTGTTAATCTGTGAATGGAAGGAAGTGGAATAGGGGAGCTTCTTGAGGGCCCTGCCCAATGTAGGACTGTACTCTGCCTGGAATAGCGTAGTTGGGTGTAGTAGAAAAGAAAAAGAAGTAAAGATCCTCATACTCACGTTTACTTGACAGCCTAATGCCCTACAGTGTCGAGGTACCAGTCCTGTGAGGATAGTACAAGGCCCCAGGTTCCTGCGGTGGGGGCTATGTGTGAGAGAGAGAAGAGATAGGATAGGGTAGAAAAAGGAGGGAAAACAGTCTGCACCCATAACTGGATGAAAGAATAACATATGACTAAACAGTTAACCCAATACTTTCCTCAGCTTTGCCCAGAATAGGTTATAGAGAACCACAGAAGCGACACTTAGTGGGGAAAACATAGAATACACTTAGACCATATCCCACTCTGTGAACCTGAGAGAAAACCTTACACAGGTGCATAAGAAACTTAGTGCAGCACCTTGTGCTGGGGCACTACAACCACATAAAATGATACAGGTCAAAAATGGGCTGTGGTCCTTAAAGGAGAAGTCCAGCCAAATTTTTAATTACAAGAGCGGAAAGGAGTGAGGGGAACATAAGAAACCACCTATCCTTACCAGTCCCCATTCCCTTGCAGCACTGCATCACAGAGTTTCCGAATCCTACCAGATGTCACCATCTCTTCATTTCTGACTACATTACAATGCATCAGGAAAGGGTAGGAGATAGCCCACTCAGCCAGTCAGAGACTGCAGCGGTGTCCTTCCCCAGTCACTGACTGGCTGAGCTGGGCATTCATATATAATAGTGCCTGATGGCTATCCTTGATATCCTTTTCTTTTTTTTACTAGAAACCTTTGCTCTTACCCATGGAATGATAACACTATGCACTAAGCACCTGAAATCCCTTTTTTTGTTCTTTTCTATATTCTGAGCATAGTATTAATATTGTATTTTTATGAATATTCTGAATATTGTATTTGTATTCTTTTTATTTTGTCCCCATACAAGCAGATCTGTTACATCCTCATATGCTTGTCATATGCTGCACTTCTTCTTCAATAGAACTTTTTGTGGAATTAGAATATACTGTATGATAACTCCCTTACTGTTGGCGGGACACTCTCTAAGCATATAACTGAGGGCAGTAGACTCTATAGAAAAATATAGCATCTATTGTTTTATCAATTCTGCACCACCTCAGATTAATGCGTCCTTATTTATTTATTATGTTTAGTACAGTATAGCTTATTTTTCTATGTTGCGCAGCCCCCTATGTAGACTCTATGTAGCTCTGGTGAGCAAATGAATTATAACTTTCTAGATCTTCAGTGTTTTTGTAAATGTGTTTCAGGGACAAAGTTGAACCTAATAAATGTTTTCCTTGTCCAACCAAACAGATTTACAGTTCTCAACGAGCATTTTCTACTCCACTGGCAAAACCACAACAGCTGCGAGGCGGCTTCCAGGTGGTTTCCATATGCTCGCCATTACAAGGTTAAAAGGCACGTTAGGTCCTCTAATATCGCTCATTGGAAAGCTGTCTTGTGGAAGGTGCGAGTTATCTCACGGCAGGCAGAGGGTGCAAGGCCACATCTAACTGGGCCAAGGCTGTTTTCTAATGTATTCAGAGAGACAGGAAGTACACCCAGATCAATAGTAACAAACCAATAAGGACTTTATTAAAATGTCACTTTGTTTCAGCTAAGCAGAGAATAACCAGATATGCCAGCATCCTGGAGACTTCAGCCACTTCCAGCACCTCACAATTCCGTTTCCTGCACTCTGTTGTTTTGCAGCAGGGTCTCTTGAAGAACCTGAACTTTATAAGAGGGGGTTCAGATAAATCATAAGGATTTATAAGAACTTACACATTGTTCAGATCCTATGTAGAGCTTACCCTGCAGAATAGCCTTCTTTCGCTCTCACTTTATGGTTGTTTATTTGGCATTTGACCTTTTTTTTTTTTTTCAAGTTTCATACGTCGCATGAGGCAGATGTGTTGCAGAGATTTTTGTAATTGTCCCATTCATCTGGATGAGTCTCGCAAAACTCAATGCATACAATACAGAAACAGCTCAATAAGACAACCCAACAAATCTGCCTTGTGTGTACATATCCTTATATTCCCACATTTATGACTTTGAAGACATTCCCGTTCACTACATCTCAGCTCCACCCATTACCAAAATTACCTAAATAAAAAATATGATGGCACTCTCTCCTGTGAGTGCTGCATTCTCTTTGTTGTTTGGGCAAGCAGCTTCCCCGGAAGGTAGGCCATTAATGTTACAGTCATGGAGCATTCTCTTGTCCAGTTACACCACCTTCCCGTATCCCTACCATGCGAGTCTGATCACATTTATTATATGGAAGGCTACTGATATTTTTGTAGGCATGAAGTTGGGAAACACTATTAAATACCCGCATGGCGTGCAGTCACTGTACATCAAACATGATGATGCACCTATGTGAAAGGTCAGCTTTTTTTTTTTTTTAAACTGGAACTGTCAGTTCACTCCCAGTTCACTGCCTGGATCAGTTCTCAGCCTTCTAGAAGAAAATATACAGATCGTCTATAGGATGGAAAAAATGAATCTGCAATGTACATTCGTGGTCATTCCCAGCATGGCCATTGTTTTAACTCACATCATCCCTTCTCTACTGTGTCACTACTGATAAATTCACATGTCTGACCAAGTCACTAAAATCTGCTGTTAAAGACACAGCATTAACTCTTCCAGTTCTGATCACTGTTAGTGGTGATTAGAGCAGTGCCGGCATGTCTGGCACCGGCAGGGTTAATGGCGCTGTCAAAACAAGCCTTCAGACCCATTTGATTGGGATGGGGACTTATCACACTGTCACCAACTCACTTTTCATTAGGCTGTTGCTCTCTGTTAGACTAGCCATGCAGAAGGACTCAAACACATGCACAAATTAAATCGACATCCAAATTCAACCAATATACAAAGCAATTTAAATGATATTCATTAGAGCGATGACAAGTCCTGATGAGGCTTTCAGGAGCCGAGTCCTTCAGCTTTATCCGACTTTGGCTCATGGTCACTGAGGCAGAACTACAGCGACTGTACCTCTGGTTTTAAATATTTCAAGTGTCCATGACTTTGACTCCTCTTAGGGAATACCCAACATACAGTCAAGAAAGTATCCCCAACATTTCTGGGACACTTAGAGGGTTAACTGTTGCCCATTGTGTTCCCCCGTTACCGAAGCTTACAGGTCACCCCCTCTTCTTTCTTGCATTTTACTAATCCAGCAATTAAGCAGAATTTCATTTTTGAGTGTTTTTTTTTTTTTCCTCTTGGCTAAAAGGTCACTAATTTACTGTTATGGTTGCTATAAATGTGTCCCCAGTTTCCTGCAGCATAAAACAGATCTGCCATATTACAAAGTAAGTGAAATTACAGATTTTACTAGACTAATTTTAATGGTGGAAAATAGCCTTTTTTTTCTTTAAAGAATATTCTCCATTTCAGCTCATGCCATTATTTCTGCATCTGTTGCTTGGAGATTTTTCTCACCCCTTTCAGTGATCCAGCCCATTATGTCATAGAGCAATCCGGTCTTTGTAAACCCTGGAAAGTTTCATATATTCTATATTTAAAATATAAAAATAAATCAATATCCTGAGTGTCTGACCTTGTCTACGATGCATAAGATTAGTAGGTCCACTAGCCTGATGTCTAGTATGTTGTTTTGGGGGATATGAATTGTAGTCAATCTTATCATACAACTATCAGTTCAACTAAACATAAGAGCATGGCTACTATGGATTTTACAGGCTGTTGTTGCATTATAGCTGCAGGAAAGACTATGGGAACCATAGATTTATTATTGCAAAAATGCCAGACCTCTGGCACAATTTCTGGCAAGAAACTGGTTTACATGACTTGCACCACATTTATTTATTATTTATTTCATTATTAATTTTTAGGAAATGGTCAAAGCTTAGTGGGAAAGGGGGCATGGTTTGAATGAGACTCCATGCACCCAAAATTATTTTGAATAATCTTAGTGTGACGTTAGACTAGACATATAAGGAAAACAAGAAAATCTCCATAGAAAACTTCTCCAGGTCTGGACAGTTCCTGAAGTGGATAAAGGTGGCATCAGAGAACACTAGACTAGGCTAGACAACACTTCCTGCAGGACATACAACGGCTGATAAGTACCTGAAGGGTTAATTTTTAGAAGTAATTTATGAGGTCATGTTCACATGCTGTACGACAGTGGCCGTTCTGTGACACGGCCGTGTCACAGAACAGCCGCTGTCTGTAAAGTTCACCCTGGCCGGCACTGTAGTACTGGCTGGATGAACATCACTTCATTGGAATTGGAATGCTGGAATATTGGGGTGTGCCTGCGTTCCAATTAACCATAGGAGACAATGTAAAGTACGTCCGGAACTTTACTTTACATTGTCTGCACAGTCAGTTTTGTGCGGCCGCTGTTCAGTGAATAGTGGCCGCACAAAATTAACATGTTAGTTTTTTGTGCTGCCACATGGATTCCCAGCCAGAGAGTATACAGTGTATACACTCCAGCCAGGATTCCATAGGGTTCAATGCTGTCATTAAATAGAGGCCAATGTTGCAAACCTGCACAATGGCCGTTGTTAAATGAAAATATACACTATGTGAACGTGGCCTGAATCTGTATAACTTTCTGATACCAGTTGATTTAAAAATATTTTAGATCTTTTAGGACACAGGAACTTTCATTTGGGGGATTTTTACTCCTTTCTTTCTATAACTCCTTTCTTTCTATAACTTACTATTCCTCAGGTTGGTATAATTACAATGACACCCAATCGAAAGATTATAAAACCAATAAAGAACCTTAGAAAGTCCCTCCCTTGCCTAAGTGTAACACCTTTATCTATGCCCTCTAGTGGGGTTAAGTTGGCATGCTATGAATCCTCACTTAACCCTCGGGGCCTGACTCTTTCTTGCTAGGGCAGACACAGTGCGCTCAGCACAGCGGATGGGGCACATCCTGAGGTCCAGACAGTAAGCAGCTGTCCATAAATATGCTGCATATTGTAGAGTTAAGTAGAGCACCTGTCAAAATGACGGGTGGACTGCTCCTGCCTTTTTTGTCTTTCATCTATATTTTTCAGATATCAGGGTTTCTAAGGACAACATCGAATTTGGTGGACTATGACAATGACCGACTGATTTATATTTTTAATAAAATGGTCAACGAGGGGAGTGCTACCTCGTAAAATTGCTACCCATAACCCTCATATTATTATCCCAGCACTCACCTTCACAGGAGTACTGGGAAGAGCCAGATACCAGTAGTACTGGAGCATTAATAAATGGTGCTCCTGGTCTGGGCAGTAGCAAGCTGGTATTATTAGGCTGGGAAGACCCAAAACAAATGGTCCTTCCTGCACTGGCTCTTTTCCATAACTGGCCAGCCTCAGCAGCCTTTCAACAAGCTTTATTTCAAATCCGAATGCAGGACCCAAACACAGACTTCCCCGCAGAGATTAAGGCATTTTATAGCAGTCCTGGTTTGCTCTAAAGGTGATGGCGGGTAAGGATAAAGAGACTTCACTGACCCACTGCTGGCTTGCTAGGGAAAGTTGGAGCTCCCTAGGGGATGTGGATTAGGGCCCCAGACTAAAGGGGGAGAGGGGACTCCTTGATGACACGGTCCAATGCTGAAAATTAGCATTCATATACCTAAATGAAGACATAAACACATTTTATAAAGGTAATTTTGCAATGTAAAGTACAGTCTTCTACATGGTGTGAAGTACGACAACTATAATAAGGGGGGTAACAGTATCACTTTGAACTGAAGGCCTATTACAAAATGTGGGGAAGCTCTATGCTAAAGAGCCAGATCCACAGCAATCAATTGCTGAAATGGCTTCAGTCTATGAAGGCATTGTGACAACCCCTTTTAAATATCTATTTCAAATATAAAGGTGTTGTAGGAACCACTGCCTACAGCTGTGGAAGAGATCATTTAACACATACTGTACTGTATCATGGCTGACTACAGAATGGATGTAACCTCCACCTTCCTGACAACTATGGAGAGAATCTATAAATCTGGAATGACTCTGCATTTGGCAGCGAGAATTGTTAGTTTAGTAATTCCCTACATTTGACAGTCTAGATCCAAGTAATACCTTAGTTTCTCCTAGCTCTTGACTAAACATCCCTGTGGCAGTCCAATACATGTTTGCTGTAGGTGCCAGTCATGATTAGATCTTCTTCCTGGCATTATCTGGAAAGAGCACGGCCCTCATCTCCTGTCAGAATCCTCCAGCCCTGACACATGATTATATTTGTAGAAAGGACAAAAGATTTTATGTAAGGTGTGTGTCATGTATCCATCCTGACGATCACAACGCAGGAGGTGTCTGCACCACAATTGCTACTAATTGAAAAACTGGCTATGCCCTCCCTGGTGTGTAAATGCTAGCATGGGCTCATCTACATTTCTAAGCTTTGGCCTATTGATTTCTCTTCATTTAAGATTTTCATCTTGCCTGTAGCCCAAAGCAGATCACTAAGTTGTAAATTAGTTAAACTCCACATTTATCAAAATGTTATTCTGAGATACTGTATCAGTATGATTGCAGTGCAGTTTATGAGACTTCGGGGTAAGCATAAGCTCATGGTTAAGTCCTCTTAATTTGACCGTAAGTCTGATCACATATTTCACAGGTAGTATTTTATGTACTCCCCTCCCCCATTTATTCAACATGCAGTAGGCTCTGAGCATTAAAGGGGTACCCCGACCGGGACCCTTTTTTTCACAATTGCTGGGGAGGAGGTGCGTAAAAACAGTCACATCCATTTACTTCTCTAGTCTCCAACCGTTTCCTGATCTTATAGGGGACTTGAGATGGGACACTGCTACAGCCACTGAATGGCTGAGCGGGCCTGTCCATGTCCTGTCTCAGAGACCTTGGAGGTAAGTGGATGTAGTTTTTTCACCCACCTCCTTCCCAGCAATTCTGAAAAAAAGAAATCCTGTGTCATTTATACTCTCGGGTAAACCCCTGTGCATCTCAAGTTTGGGCCCTTAACTGCCCCTCTAAGCAGAGGCATGGTCACATTTGGAAAAATCCTTTAGGTCCCAGGGTACTATGTATGCTGAACCAAACAACATTGGGCTTGCAGAAACTTATCTCCTCACTATCCAACAGGACAAACGCTCTTCCAAGGAGTATTGCTTAGAGTTCTGTTTCTGAAAGCTCAGGGTAACAACTAGATGGTGTGAGTTAGCTTTGAGGACTTATTTTAAGCATGGCCTCTATGATCACATGAAGGATGCCTGGACAGGTCATCCAGATCCTTCTACCATAGAGCAGGCCATGGCTTTGGCAGTCCGTATTGACCATAGACTCCAGGATAGACATAAGGTGAGAGTAGGACCTGAACCCGCTAAGCCTTTTCTTTCTCCTTTTCTCTCTGGTAAAATGTATATTGCCCTCTCCTGTTACAATCAACGAGGAGCCCATGCAGCAGGGATTTAAAGCGACTCTGTACCCACAATCTGTCCCCCCAAACCGCTTGTACCTTCGGATAGCTGCTTTTAATCCAAGATCTGTCCTGGGGTCTGTTCGGCGGGTGATGCAGTTGTTGTCCTAAAAAACAACTTTTAAACTTGCAGCACTGTGCCCAACGGCCGTGGCCTACAATATCTGTGCCCTAACTTTGCACCACCCCTCTGTCCCTCCTCCCCACCCTCTTCATCATTAGGAATGCCACTGGAACATTTTCTCCTGTCTGAACATTGCACAGGTGCCTTAACGATCCGGCCCATGTACCGTGCTGACACAGGTGAGGAATAGGAGACAATCTGCCTGGAGCATTCCTAATGCATACACAATCTAGGCTACGGCCATTTGGCACGGGGCTGCCAGTTTAAAAGTTGTTTTTTTAGGACAATAACTGCATCACCTGCCGAACGGACCACAGGACAGATCTTGGATTAAAAGCAGCTTTCTGAATGTACAAGCGGTTTGGGGGGGGGGTCAGATTGTGGGTACAGAGTCACTTTAAGGATACCAAGGCCAGATAAGAGTACTACCTCCGGAACAACATCTCTTTTTCTGTGGTAAACCGGCTTGGCTTGGTTACTACTTGTATTTGTTTGTGTGTCTTGTTTCAGTTCTGTGTATCACCTTTGGCCGTTGCCAAGTTGTCCTTTACCGCCTAGGGTAGTTAAGGGAAGTAGGTAGAGACAGATGGGTGGGTTTTAGCATTAGGGCTCACTGTCCTAGTGCCCCTAACACCCCCCCCCCCATTACTGCGAAAGCTGTTAGCATAACAGGGGGTCTAATTTCTGTATTTCATGGTTGTTCAGCAGTAGCTAAGTACTACAATTCTTAGAATGCATTGCTATCTATCACAGTCTCCCCACCCTGCCTACTCCCCTCCCACAGCACTTCTGTCAGTTCCCAGCCCAAAGTATTTACAGAACATTTCATTTCACTGCAGACTATTGCATCTGCTGCAACTCCCAGTCTGCTCTTTCTGTAACATTATTTAGTTTAGCATAAGGTAACATGTTGTAATTACCCACCTCACTCTCCCTAAATGTCCCAATTAAGATCTATATGTATGTGTATATGGCTGGGATACAGTGATGTAGGCTAGAGAGGCTGGTCAGAGATTGTAAGTAGGGATAGAGAAAAGATACAGCCACACCTCCTGTGACATCAGAGGATGATGCATTGGAGAGAGGGAGGAGCTTGGTTGCTGGAGACAATACACATTTTGTAGCTCTTCTATCTTCCACTTTATTGAGGTGAATCATGCAAAAGCCAGTACTGTTAATGGTAACACTGTATTAGTAAGGTATATATCTTGGGGTGATAGTTTGAATAGTTGATAGTTTGGACACAGGAAGTCCCTGAGCACTCATGGAGTGGGACAAGTCTTTACTGCACGTGTGTGTAGAGCTGCTGCACATCCACGTTCAGTAACAGAGAATCCTGGGGGTCAGCTCTCCTGTTACACAGCACCAAAACCTCTATAACCACACAGTAACCACCAAAACCGAGGGGGATGAGTGAGCCAGAAGAGGACAGAGCCAGCCTTGGTAGTTTAGAGACAGTTTGGGCACATAAAACACTGGATTCACATGTCAGGCTGCTTAGTGCAATGGAAGCTGAGCCCTGCTTTCAGATCTAGCACCTGTGTACAATTTGTTTGCAGAGTGCAATGAGATTTCGAAGCAGGGCTCAGTCCTGGAAGCTTTTTTTTTTTTTTTTTGCAAGAATCTGTTACTTTCCCCAGAACCTCCACAGTGCCAAGAAAAGAGGGGGTAATAAACCAGAAGGGGGAGTATTTTACAAATGTATTAATCCTAAAGCCAGATAACAGCGAAAGTCTATGCCTGCTCGTAGCTGGTATATGCTCCATGTTGAAGCTGAAACCAGGAAGCAAGGAAGAAATGAAGAACAAGACCAGAAATCAGAAGGTATACAGACGGTGGGAAATTCAAACAGTGACAGCTCAGGAGGGATGATAAGTATAAAAGCAAGGTTTCTGATTGTTTTTTGTTTTTTTTTTCCTTAGCGCGGGAGTTGTCCTTTAATATATTTAGAGCAATTCACTCCAGCAAATCTTTCTTTTAGACCGGCAATCCTTAAAGGGCTGTGTCAGTGGCTCACTCTCACCCTCCAGTTTCGCCTAGGTTCCACTGTCATCACAACCTGGCGGGAAGTGCCAGCTCAACCAGTCAGTGACTGAAGCGGCATTCCTGAGCCTAGTTGTGGTGTTGCAGGAGCTGCAGGAGGCCATCAGAGGTTCCTGTGTAAACATGAGATGTGAGGTTGATAACAATAAAGGCAAACTCACAGCACAAATATACATATATCCATGCTGTCAGTTTGCCAAACACACAGCAGTTGAATACTTACCTAGTGCGCTGTTGCTTGCGATACAGCATCCTCTTCATTGGTTCTCCTGTCCAGCTGCTGTCTTCAGGCCCTGCCTCCTCCAGAATGATTTAAGGTGACAGGGCCTGAAAAAAAACACAGCTGGATGGGAGAACCAGAGAAGATAATGCTGGATCACAAGCAGCGCACTAGGTAAGTATGCAATTGCTGTGTGTTTGGCAAACTGACAGCATGGATATATGTATATATGTGCTGTGAGTTTCCCTTTATTGTTATCAGCCTCACATCTCATGTTTACACAGGAACCTCTGATGGCCTCCTGCAGCATATGTGTACAGTATATCTGTGCTGTCAGTTTCAGTTGCCGCATGAACGATACATGGATCATTCATGCAGTCCAGTCACTCATAGAATGCACTGTAAACAAGCGCCCATTTTGCTGATCGGCACTGGTTTGTGGCAGCCCATGGGTGAGAAATCGCTACATGTAAAAGGACCCTAAGGCTGCGTTCACACTACGTATATTTCAGTCAGTATATTTCAGTCAGTATTGCAACCAAAACCAGGAGTGGATTAAAAACACAGAAAGGATCTGTTCACACAATGGTGAAATTGAGTGGATGGCCGCCATATAACAGTAAATAACTGCCATTATTTCAATATAACAGGCGTTGTTCTAAAATAACAGCGAATATTTGACATTAAATGGCGGCCATCCACTCAATCTCAACATTGTGTGAACAGAGCCTTTCTGTGTTTTTAATCCACTCCTGGTTTTAGTTGCAATACTGACTGAAACATACATATACTGACTGAAATAAACGTAGTGTGAACCCAGCCTAAAGGTGCGTTTACACGAAACGATAATTGGCCCGATCGAACGATTAACGATGTCGGAGTAACGATTTTTTTTTCATAACGATCAGCGTTTATACGGTATGATATATCGTACGGAAAATTCGTTTTGCGATCGTTTTTTGATCGCTTAAGCCTATCTCACACATTGGTTAAATCGGCGAACGATTGATCGTTCGCTGCGTTTACATGTACAATTATAATCGAATTTGATCGTTATCGCGCAAATACGCACGATAATCGTTACATGTAAACGCACCTTGAGTCCATGTTCACACTGCGTATGAGACCGTCCGTTCCGTGACTCCGGCCAGGTCACGGAACGGCCGGTCTCAGCCCGGATGACCTTTCCTCCGTGGAGCTCTGATGCAGGCGCATCAGCACGCGCCCACATCAGAGCTTCCCATAGCACAGAGTGAAGCAAATGGCCAGAGCCGCTCGCTTCTCTGTGTGAACTGACAGGTCCTTCTGCGGGTGGAATTCATTGAATTCCGTCCGCAAATAATGGACCTGTCAGTTGTTTGCGGTGGCGTATGGGAACCGGCCGGAGCGTATACGATGTGTGTACGCTCCGGCTGGGATCCCAAAGCAAATAATGCTATGTTTCACCCTGCAAATCTACGGCTGTAGTTCTGCGGCGAGAACTACGGCCGTAGATTTACGCAGTGTGAAGATAGCCTGACAGTGGTTAATTGTATTCTATTTTTCCATTGACAGCAACATATGAGTGTGTTTAGTTTTGATGGTTAAAATGACATTAACTTTATTCTGCAGATGAGTACCTGATAAAACTGCAGAATAGCTGACAAACTGATATGGCTCTGGTTATGTGTTATTAGTTTAACTTTATTCATCTTTAGGCTATGTCCCCACTAGCTAAAAATGAGGGACTTTTTTCTTGGATGGCCAAACAGCATTTCTCATGCAACTTCATGCCAGTGCCGTGATGATGTAGATCATAAGATCATGCTACTGGTGCGCTGTTTATGCACTCCCCTAAACCATTTGGGTACTAGGGGTTAGGACATGTTGCAGATTATGGCTATGTTTAGACATGGTAAGAGACCGGCCATTCCGTGACCTGACTGGGTCACAGAACGGCCAGTCTCAGAAAAGATCATCCTGTCCGGTACTGCAGTACTGGCCGGATGATCTTTAGCGCCGCTTAGTTCTGATGCGGGCGCATCCATGCACGCCGCATCAGAACTCCCCACTGCACACTATGGAGCATACAGCCAGAGACGCTCGCTTCACTGTGTGCATTGACAGGGTTTTCTGCGGACGCTATTCAATGAATAGCGGCCCAATAAAACTGACATGTCAGTTTTCCACAGCGCCGCTAGGGATCCCGGCTGGAGTGTATACCATGTGTATGCACTCCGTCTAGGATTTCCTCAGCCTGCAGCACTACGTACGTTCCGTACCAATCACGGCCATTGCAACAGCGGCCGTGATTAGTACGGAACTTACGTTGTGTGAACATGGCCTATTAGTGTATCGGCATTACTGCAGCAGAGGATTGTGCAGTATTTTCTGAGGAGGGGTGCTCACTTTATGAGGGCTCTTAGGTAACGTATATGAGTGCAGGTCCAACCTTTAGTATCCTCACTGTTAAAAACTAAGGGGCCCACGGCAGCTCCACTTTTGTCCATGGACACAAAGAAGAAAGTACATAACCTTTTTAATATTGAGGAGGGGGCCTTACTGTATATACATTTATACAGCTCTCTTTGAACTCAATAAATCTATCTTTAAAAAACGTGTAAACACTTCTCATTCAGTCACTGCAGGCAAGAAGGAAAGTTTATGTCTGTGTGAAAGGAAGTAGAGGATGTGTGGCTTTGTATCGGGAAAATGTAGCACTGAACTCCCTAAATCCATCTGAAAGTGTTGTGTAGAAAGTATAGCACTATAGAAAGTGTCCCAATATGACTGCAATTGCATATTCATGGAGTTGTCAGCTAATATACAAACAACTGGTGAGGCTTCATGCACATACCTGCGTTCTGAAAGACTATTCTTATTTATACATAATAGGGAATACTCAGTCGGAGGTAAAGCACCTCATTAGGAGCTATGCATCCAACAATATGGTTCTGTATCATAGGTCAGAATTCAGAAGGCCCAAGAGTTTGAGGTCTCTTCTTAATCTTGCTGAATATGAAGTATGTCTGAGTGTGTGCCAAATGCTGCATCAGAGTGTGAATCCAGATGGGATCTCCATTTAAATTAGGGGGTGTTCCCTGTACATCCTTATTCATCAGCGCTAAGACAAACTTCTAGCATGTCAGAAACCATTTTATTACCAATAGACTGCTTCATTGTCTTCTAATTGGTAATCTTCATTCCGTCCTCCTCTTCTGAGATTCCAGATATCAGGCAGTTTAGTGCTGACTATACGAGTTGTATCATCTTTAGGTAGAAGGAACTGATTTCAGGGTGTGAAAAAAGGACTTCACATTTTGAAGATCGAATTATATTATTATTTTAGAGTTTTTCAAACAAAAACAAAATGAAAATGGAAAAAAAAAACTCTTTATGTCACAGAGATGAATACTTGCAGTGTCCCACTTTATGCACTGGTTGTAACCACCTGATTTTCAGACTCTTTAGTGTTTAATTAAAATGGATCGTTTTAAATTATAAGATAACCACAATTATTTTTTCCAACATTTACATATTAAATGTTTGTATTTGCATCATCAATTCCGTTTTCTTGTTTCTTCATAGGAGCTCAAAAATGCCTAACTGTTGGACACCAATGATAAGACACACAGGATCTGTTGGAGTCTGTCACGATAGCCATCATTTTGAGAAGAATACAGCTGCATATTTCTGTCTAATAAGATAGTGACTCAACACAGAACAAAGCCTAATAGTGTCATATATTCCAATGATAGTGGACATCAGCTATGGAGCCTATACTGGATGCCTACTGAGGGAAGACTACACCTAATCCCACTGTATAGGCATACAGTGAGATATAATGCTAATAGGCTCCCACAATATAAAAAAAGGCTTTCTTTTATTATTTTATATCTTTATATAGAATAGTCTATTTTATTCTAAACTGCAATAAAAAGAATAGTGATGTATACAGTCTGATGGAGGCCAAAAAAGTAAACATTTTGGGGTGAAAGGAGTCCTAATAAGGGTATTTTCACACTGAGAAAACGTGGCGTTATTCTGTGACGTGAGTTCCCCTGTGGAATTTCACCACATTTGCTCAGTGTGAACATAGCCTAAGATATTGTTTGGAATCTTTTCCCAGGGTATATGTGAAATGTTGCCTTAAAACGTCATGTGAATAGAACCTAATGCTTACTGTCTATATAGTTAGAAGTCTTAAGTCTGCAGTATACATTATGTTGTGAGCAGCCAAATGTATGAAGGAATCCAGGAAAAGGAACTGTCCTACATGAAAAGTTTTTACCTTTTCTTTTTTAGTGGGGAGGACTATACAGCAAAAGATCTTAACCCCCTCCTGTCTATGCCTGATGCTGCAGCGACGTTAATTTACGCCGCGCTCCGGTGCTGAGAGTTAATCCTGCATGACCGCAGCATCTATAAGACTTCTGACAGAGAACTCTCCCTCTACAGAGAGAGATTTCTCTGTCTGGTGTTAATCGGGGCTCTGCTTCCGGTTTCCTGGCTACGGAGGTCAGCGGCGGGAAAGAGAGGAGGCTGGGGGCACGGGGCGGGCGCCTGTGAGCTCTGCCCCCTCCCTTCTCTCCCCTGCCGCTGTCACAAGATTGTGACAGCGGCAGGGGACAGAGGAGAGGTGGCAAACATGGGCACATCAGCTTATGGGATCATTATGATCCCATAAGCTGATGTACTAAAACGACCTGGGCATTGATGCATCAATGACCCATGGTCGTAAAAGGGTTAGTATAAATGTAAATGAGCTTTTTAACATCTATTCAGCTGCTTAAGTTTTTCCCTTTTTGTCCCTCTTTTTTTAATTCCACTACATATTACGCTTGTATATAAAAGTTTGTCATATTTGGAAACATTCTTGTCTACTGAACCATATGATGTTTTTCTATATATTTTTTTTTCCAGTGATTCTCCCCCCCCTCCCCCCATTTATTTTAGCCCCAGGTAGATGACTGGATCAACCTGTTCTGTAAGCATAAACACACACTGCGATTGTAATACCCTTGTTAGCTAGGGAACACTGCAGACATAATTGTGAATGTGAGTCGAGATTATATAGCAAAGGAAAAAAGACAATTTTTAATGCTGTTGTAGAAAAAAAGGTTATATGAAGAAGATTCATATAATGATATTTCATTGTCAACAACAGAAAAAAGGACACAGAGTGCATTACAGTGTCTGTGCTGTTTACATGCCAATATTGTATACACATTTTCCTTGTATGGTGTCAGCTGTCAGTTATTTCTGCAAATTAACTGCCAAAAATGGAGAAGAACAGAATCACTTAGTGAGTTGGTAACCACGGGTTACCTTTCATATGCTTTAAGATAAAGCGGCAGAATGGGATCTTGGGAAGATAATTAGACAAAACAAAACAGAAAAAAAACTTACAAAAATGAAATAAAAAGGCATTCTACAATACGGGCTAACAACCCGAGGTGCTTATAAATAAGTAAAAGAGGTTATATTACAGAATGCCTCTTCATGTTGTAAGCAAAGTTTTCTAGTACAAACAGTTTTTATTTTTATTATTATTATTATTTTTTCATTTTAAAGCATTAGCAATTCTCAGGAAATACAGTACACTTTTTTTTTTTAATTATCCGAATACTTATTTAACCCTTTGAGCACTGAGAATGATTAGAATATATTTGTTTTACGTTAATAAATATTAAGAGAAAATGGAAAAAAAAAAGTTTTGTGCAAAAAAAAAAAGCAGTGCCGGTTACGTATTCCTGTGGTTTGTGACTTTAATTCTTATTGGCGACAAATGATATTACATTGCTAATAAATATGTATAATTTAAACATGAACTTTTAACAATATAGATGTATAGTAAAACAATCATATTTTTTGTTTTTAGAATAGTTTTTGAATATTTTATAAAGACTATTTGTCGTATGCTTTGAATAATTTACACCATTTGGGTGAAAAACTTTTTTTTTTAGGAAAGCAAACCTCTCATTGACAGAATCAGCAACCCTGCTGGCATTTAAAAGGTTAATTAAAAAGTAATTTACACTATACATAGGCGCAGCTTATGTTAAATGGGATACTGCCTCGGCTACTTAAAAACACTAGTCAGAATTGCAGGGTGTACCAGGGTGGGTGGAATAAGGGCCGGTTTGGGGCTTTTGCTGAAAACATCACATCACAATCTCCAAAATGCAAAGCTGTACACTATATACAGTTTTTAACCCTTTCCAAGCATAAGGGGTCTGTTGCGCATTGCACTGCGATGCGTTCAAGGTTCCAGGGTGTTGTTTTAGAGTGATTAAAACAAAAATGACTGCAGTTGTAGAATTGAATCATGAAGTGGATCTGAGCCAGTAGTTTTTATTTAGAAAAGAAATAAATAATAATAAAAAGAAGGCCTCCTTCCCCCAAATAACATAAAATAGTGCTCCAAAGTACTCAGAGGGCTAAAGGTCATATGCTGAAAAATACTAGCACACAGGTCAAATGAAAAATAGTGTACCAGATTTAGATATAAATGCTTAATGAAACTGTCCTGTTAATTCATGCAGTCCGGCACACAGCTATATCGATTTACACAAGTCCCAAACACTTCCCATGGCATTATAACCTCCGTGTGTTACCTGTAACAACAGCTGAATATGCACCTCTATTAAACACTGTACAGTTTTACAAAAACAGTTCGCACCCCCAGAGAGAGAAAAGAGGAGAGAGTCTCTCTGGAGACAAAATAGGAACGTGTGCCAAGTATTGTAGCTTTAAGGCTTTATCCTGACAGTTTTCCTCAAAGCAAATTAGTCATTTTAACATAAAAACAGCATATACTACTGCTTTTCTAGCTCTGACACATACAGAAGGTGATCTTCTGGAGACTTCCCATGTGTTTTACTCAAATGAAGTTTTACAGCGTGCTTGCTCGCAAATGTCCGGTTGCAAAGCTTACACTGATAGGAAGTTCCAGTCTCTTCTTCTGGGGAGGATGCCACCAGCTTTTCAGATGGAGATTTTGCTTGTGCTATCTGATTGTGTATCTGTTCACTAGAAAGTTTAGACAAGTCCCTTATTCTAAAACCTAGATGTGATTCAAGGTGACTGATGTACGTTGAGGGTGTCCTGATTTGCGAGGCGCAATCATTACAAAAGAACACCGGATGCCCAGTGTCCAAGTTCTTGAGGAACTTCGTCCCACCTGTCCTTCGTAGCTGGTATTTCACATTAGCTAGCCAGTGACTAATTGTGGTCATTGAGAGTCCTGTAAACCTGGAAATGTGCATTCTTTCCTGGGGGCTCAAGTCTGACATGACATATTTTCCTTCAGACGTTTGTCGCAAACTAGCTGCAAACTGGGCTTGTAGGATAAGCAAATGCTGTGGGTTCCAGTTGGACTGACGCCCTTTCCTTTTTTGAGCTGGTGTGTTTTCTTCTGGTTCTTCTATTGTGGTACCGTCAATGTCAGATTTTTCAGATATACTGGTAGGTGTAGAAGATTTTGATGTGTGGCTTTCTGTCAGGTTCTTCAGCATATCTGATATATCTGACAAGGCATTCTCGCGCAGCGGTGAGTTTGACATGAATGACACGACTGCAGATGTCTTTGCTGTTGTCACTGTAGATGAAGAAGATGCAGAAGATGTCGATGTGGGTGACAAAAGCGCTGAAGCCAAAGAGCAGTTTTTGTCACTCTTTCCTTTCGTCAAATCTATGGGCTGGTCATTGTTGACATGATAAAAATAACGGTCTGTTAAGTGGTCTGTTTTTTTGGCTTGGATAGGTGGGGTTGCAACTGCAGCTTTTTCAGCCAAGCTGTTACTCATTTTAAATAGCATGCTCATGGGATCCAGAGCAGGGAGAGAGGGCTTAGCTGCCTTGCCAAGGTGAATGTTCATAACAGATTGCAGTGCACTTAATGGATTAACAAATGGTTGTTCTGGAGGGTGATCTGTTATTATAGCAGTA
Source organism: Dendropsophus ebraccatus (assembly GCF_027789765.1). Taxonomy (NCBI): domain Eukaryota; kingdom Metazoa; phylum Chordata; class Amphibia; order Anura; family Hylidae; genus Dendropsophus; species Dendropsophus ebraccatus. The sequence goes on from NC_091457.1 coordinate 89,678,060, forward strand.
CTGCTACTTAAGCTGCCTATTATTGACTTGACATGGTCCTTGCCATTTTCTACTGGCTCTAGAGTGGAGCTTTCTTTGCCATTGTCTTTTTGTGAAACTGGACTGTTTTGCTGGCTTTTAAATACAACTTCATTCAAAACATCACTTTTTGGAGGGTCACTAATCTCACTGCCACTGGGAGATGGTGTTGCCCTCTTAACTGGGGAAAATTTTCCTTCTGGCTCCTTCATTTTCTCTTCAACTTTAGCTACTTTTTCTGTCACTTTCTTGACTAATTCTTCCATGGCATGAAAGTTGGTTTTTGGCACAGGGGAGGTCTGACTGCTTGGAGGGGACACCAGTGGTTGATTTTTGGTAGGTGACATGACATCACTATTACCATACATTGGTTTTAATGGAGTACTTTTCCCTGAGGAGCCTAGCGATAACTTCATCATGTTGGGGAGTTGGTAGGCAGCATGAATGCTTGGGTAGCCTCCCCAACTTGGAGTGCCATTCTGAGCTTTATTAATGGCAGATGTTACAGTATTTTCTAAAGACTTGAGGATATCTAACCCACCTTTGGGACTTTCTTCTAAATCGTTTTCGGTCAGGTAATGATATTTGGAAGAGACATCAAACTTTTCCTCTTCTTCGCTGGACTTTTCCTTGTCTTTGATTTTATCATCTGAGATAACTTTATCTTTGTCCACTTCTTTTTTTATTTCAACAGTCAGTTTTGGTGAAAGGGAGGCATTATTATTAGCAGGGGGTGTAAATGTGGTGGCAGCTAGTGGTACGGATTGTACCTTTTCATCCAGTAAAGAGGTTGGCGTAGCAGGGGCTTCCATGACAGGTTTTCCTTTTTTGAGTGCTGAATTGGTCACTTTTATAAAATGTCCTGTGACCATCATGTGGGCAGTGAGTTCTTGTAATGTGTCATGTGAGCTGCCACATTCCATGCACTTAAGTATCTGGGATTTTCTAGCTTCAAAATGCCAAGCATAACTGGCCCCATTTTGGTGCCCATACCGGTTATTTGGTGTAATATATGGATTTGAATTCTTTTGCAAAGCTTCATTTGCATCTGAAATTGTTGGTTTTGTCGTCCCTCCTGTTGAATCAGGAGAACTTGGAAGATCAAGTTCTAGAGAGAGCTTTTTCCTAGAAGCTGGGACAATTTTTGCTGCTACAGGGGTAACAGGTTCTTTAAGAGGCACTTTTTGGTAGTGTTTTGTTTTAATCATGTGAACACTTAGGTCCTGAAGAGATTCAAATGAATGACCACAGTACATGCACTTTAACACTTTTTGGGCATCTTCTTTCCCTTCCATTTCAAGTAATGAACGTTTACGTGGCTTTGACCAACGTTTTGGATTATTGTTATCGGCTTCATGGTTATCATCTCTGTAATGTCCCGTTTCATTCATGTGAACTGTCAGTTCTACAAGTGTATCATATGCAGCACTACAGTCTTTGCAACGGAACTTACTGGCACCTGTGAAAATGGAACCATAGAGTTTACTGCTTTGTCGGTACAACTGGACAGTGCTGAAGAGGCTTGGCTCAGGTAGGACTCTGCTCTGAGATACCTGCTGTAGCGTTTTAGCCATGGCTGTCTGGTGCCAGTCAAAACTTCCACAGCTGCTACTACTACTACTGCTGCTGCTGCTACTGGCATTGTTCTTTTCTGAAGTTGACTGGTGAAGATTTAAGCTGAGGTTGGACCAGTAAGAATTTGAAAGGAAATTATTGTAGACTGCTTTCATCTGCTCTAAACTGTCTGACACATTGGAGTCCTCCAAAGGAGCCAACATCTCTTTGCTCTCCTCTTCATTTTTGATGGAGCTACTTTCAAAGTCAGCCATGCGGTCACTGGTCTCACTGACGTGAGATTCGCTGTCCATCTCATGGCTGGAGAATTCTCCGGCAGGAGAGTGCTGGTAGCTCGGAGAGTTATTTGTGAAATCCTTTTCAGGACAGACATATTTTGCAGATGGCTCGCCTTCAACGACAGTGTCCTCGGCTTCAGCATCGTCTTCAACAAGGGCGGCTGCCTTCAACTCATCCGAGACATATGCTGCAAAATCGTAAGGAGAAAAACATATTAGAGAAGGCTGTGACCTCATAAAATATCAATAACTTTCATTTACAATTTACATAAAAGTACATTCACATCTAATAATAAATAGTTAAATTGTGGTGTTTTTTTATTTTTATTTTATTTCTAAAAGAAAAAAAATAGCTAAAGGAAAAAAAAAATCTCTTCAAACATAATTTGCCACCTTATTCTTCTCAAGGGGCAACAGCTTGAAATTAAAACTAAATTTGAAATTAATGAAGCACATTCTAGAGGTGGCATTCATTTCTAAAGTAATAAATTACTTGTATCAACCTTAGAGACAGCAGTTCCTGTCTGTCAATTAATATGTCTTATGCTTTTTCTACCCCTAATGCATTTCTTGACAGACAGTTTCACAATTTAAATTAAGCACACATTTTTTTACCCACAACGTTTTTGATCCTCAACCTTTAATAAACATAAAGTAGAGAACTATCAATATGATTCCGACAATGAAAGAAATTTACATCAATTACAATAAATTAAAAAATAATTTAGATTTTGTATGTGTCTTCCGTGTATAAAGAAAATGGCTTAAAAGCTTATAATCACTTTTAAGTAATGTAGGTGCAGATCCTGTACTGCTAATTCATTTCCATTAACTCTTTGCTCTCCAAATAGCCCAACTAACAGTGAATTATGGGTAAAAAAAATCTTATCCTGTGACTAGTCTAAATGTGGATATATCCTCTTGAGATTAGAGAGACATGACAATTATTTCAGAGTTTTCTCATTCATTCCTAACTAGTTTACAAAAAAAAAAAAAAGAAAAAGAAAAACTGAACTGTAAAAAAAAAAAAACATTTTAATATTATTTTATGTGTCCTTTTGTAGTAATGTTGAATACTGACTTTGATAAGAATATCTGAATATTGTTATAATCCAATCCTTTGGCTCTCTGTCCCCCCATCCAGGAACTTTCTTGTTAGTATAGTAGAGAATATTCCTCCCTGTTACACGAGGAGCCCGAGGTTTGATTCTCTAACAGAAAGTCATTCAGCTTTCAAATAATAATAAAATAATACAAGGTCAGATTGAATGGACCATGTGGTCTTTTCCTGCTACCAATCTTCTATGTTTCTATTTGGTGGCATAAACCCAGTGTGAGAACCACAATCTTGTTCTATATGGCCTTTTGGCTGGCAGCTTTAAAACCTTTCATTTGTGTCACTTAGGCCTGGCATGTCACAGTGGGGAGTCAGGTTCATGTGCTATAGAGGATGTACTGTAATTTTATAGTAATGCAGTCGACATGAGGTCAGATGGACCAATCACACATAAAAAAAAATGTCAGCCACTTTACATCAGAAAGCAATAGGTCAGCTATGTTCCAGGTCTCTATTCTGAAAGAATGCAATAATGAAACGTTAAGTACAATGATGGGAAAAATAAAATCCAGCCTGCTCCTGAGATCTAATATCAGGATATAGACTAAGGGTGCGTTCACACCTACAGGATCTGCAGCAGATCTGCAGCAGATTTGATGCTGTGTTCAGTTATTTAAATGAAATCTGCTGCAGAAAATCAGCTGCAGATCCTGTAGGTGTGAACGCACCATAAAGCAACTTTATTCGTTATTAGGATAAGAGGTTAGCTTGTCCCAAGTCCACACTATGCTCCCCATGTATTGTTCTTAGCTATAACATATGTAAGACAACAGTAATGTACTGTTAACGGCACCAGGTCACTTAAAGACACAAAATAGCTGTTAGGATCTCTGCCGCCTTCTGAGGCCACAGATGGGTTAAGTCGTCAACCTACAAATGATAAATTCATGGGGAGGAGGCGATGGGAAGAGATAGATCAGACATGTAACCTCTCCACAGGGACGGCCTGGTACTTCCTGGGTGATTTTCCTTTGTGATTAAAGATGTGGCTTGTCGTTCCTCTGTGTATCATAACACTTTCACTATGGCCTATTACAGCACAAATTGATTCCTACCCACAAGAACCTGTCTCTCCTTTTGTTACAGAGGCTACTGACACCTCGGTGCAATTTTTTTCTTTTGTACAAGAAACTGCATATAGTGTGAAATGGCGAATATATATGGATTTTCTTTTTATCAGAGAAAAATTGTAGCTAAAAATGACCAGAGCTGAATAAAGACAAATTGCTGAATATTTTTAGATGGGTAAAAAAAGGAATATGACCAGATATGATCCTGCCCTAACACCCACCTAGATATGTGAACTATAGTAAAACTTTCAGTAAAACTACAGGTGCAACAACATACTTCCAACTTCTTGTACTGTCCCTATGGTTTGAGATTCTGGTCAGGGTTAGGACAGCATTACGTATCTGGAAGTGCTTCATATCAGGGTGATTTTACAATATGTTGGAGATATCTGGCTGATCACCACAATTTTTTTACTTTTCTGAGAAAAATGCTTTCACTGTTCAAGGGGGTAAGAGACAAGCAGATGTCATCTCTCTACCTATTACCATCCAAAGACAATAATAATATAAAGCCAAGACGTTTTATACTCCATTGCACCTTTGAAGAAATAAGAAAAAAAACATAAAATGCTTTGCAAATGTTTGAATTTAGCTAAAAGAACAGGAAATTTGACTTTTCCCACAGAACTGGCATGCTAACATACAAGAAGTTAGATATGTCTAGTTAAGTCCCCTTTAACCAACAGAGAATCTTAGCTTCACAGAAGGGAGACGGTTGTCAGGAGATTTTCCTTACAGGACCCTTACTGTGACTTGTGTTAATGAAGTTAATTGAATTTACGATCAATAATGGTTAATTATTGCAATTTGACATTCAAAGATAAATGGCTGCAGGACAGAGAAATGTCTTGGTATGTAGGTCCTCAAACACATTAGACTGCGAGAGGGATCACACGGCCGGTCATTGATCCAGGTACAAGACGATCGACCTGATAGCTCTGATGAATGCACACATTCCTCAGCTACAAGTACATGTTCTACTAAACTGGTCTAACCCTTGTCACCAGCTGGATCTATATCAGCTATACCCTACAAATCTATGGAGATAGATTAGAGAACTCATGCAGAAAAAAGAGAGGCTTCAATAAAGGTGAACTTTTATTATACAGAGTATTAATGTAACACTGTGTAATAAGACTTTATGAATCAATCTGGATTAAGGAGAATCTGTCACAGTGAAATATCAAGTACTGCCTGCAAAGCTTCTAAGTGCAAGGGATGAAGATTCGGACCTTGGGACCTTTATCCATGCTATAAGCAAATAACCATCATTTCATTCATGTATAGTGTTGACCATTTGCTTTACTGCCTCTTTGTGTGTGTTTCTGAGTAATTCACGTTGCATATGACCACATAAAGGTTACATATGTCCACTGTATTATCGACATGTATGTAGTAACATGGTTAAGGAAACAGCCTCTATGCATGGAGCTAGTAAAGACTTCTACAGGATCTGGGGAGCCAGACTGAATGTCCATTTATATCAACTTATATAGTTCTTAGTTTCCATTAAAATGAAATGACTCAAGTATTGCTCAGTATGTCTTACTGATTCATCCTTATATTTTCACCATCTGTAATAATTTTTAATAGTCAGCTGGGTCTTCAGCTCTCTGGAGGTTGTGCAATGAGTGTAGTGTTATAAATAATATGTTTGGGGGCTGACGCCTTAGGATCATTTATGAGTGGTATACGCCCATCTGGAAAACTACTTGTAACAGCTTTACATGTGAGATCTAAGATATCCTTTATTCCAGTTATTATATGCCAGTATCTGAACACGTCACGACTGAGAGTCCACATTATAAAAGACAAGAGCTGGAAGGCTCATAAAAAGTACAACAATGGTAAATGCGGCTGCTCCCAGTAACTTTATTTCAAAGTGTCCTCTTGAGTTCCACATTTCTGCAGCATAAGAGAGAGCAAACTGGGTTTATGTGAGGTTTGTAGCTGAACTAAAGCCACAGGATTTTATTAGTGTCATTCTAAATTTCCTCAGCTGTCATTACTTTATAAATAAGATTTTTATGCAGGAAAGCAGTGAGCGGCCATGTTTAAATACAAAATGATGGGTAATTAAAAAATGCACTAAATGTCATCTCTATGGGCGTGATCTGAGACTGTGATTTATTCTGCAAGGCAAGCGAGTTGCTCTTTGGTTGGTCCAGATAAATAAAAACAGTATAATACCCGACAAATCAATACTAGAGATGAGCAAATTTGCCGAAAGGTCGGGTTCGCAGGAAATTGTCATTTGATTCCTGTTTCCTGGAGAAGGTGGATGCAACCCAAGGACTGTCTGGAAAACATGGATATAGCCATAGGCTTCCCTAGGCAGTGGGATTCAAATGTTGATCGCTCTGGTTCCTGCGAACCCAAACTTTTGGCAAGTTTGTTCTTCTGTAGTGTTGAGTAAACCTGTCAAAATGTTTCCTAGCAGCCTTAGGGCCTGTTCACACTACAGAAATGTCAGTTCATTGAGTGGAGAGGCGCAGAGAACGGAGGCGCGTGAACCCTCCCATTCAAACAGCAGGCAGGATTTGGCGCCAATTCGGTAGTGTGAACGGACCCTTAGGGTGGCATCCAACTTCCATGTTGAGAGCTCGTGGTCGAAAAACATTGCCGAACCCAAACATCTTGACAGGTTCACTCAACAGTATTCATCTCTGACGGATACAAAGGTGAAATGTCTATAGTTTGGTGACCTTACATTATTTCCCTATCTGTACTGACCAAAGGAGCACTAGAGAGGAATCTTGGCATCTGATTGTCTAGCACATCAAGCCACATGGAGATCAGATAAACCAGCAAGGCATGACCCACAGGGTGACCTTGGCTTTTTGTCTACAATGTCACAGAATGCTGGACCCTATAGTTCCACAACTGGAATGTTCTTCAGTTATCTGGATACAAAGGACAGCAATACTCTACTGCCATGTAGTGCACTAGTCTTACACATGTAATTTAAATTGGGAATCCCTTTAAACAGGGACAACCAGGCTTTACAGGGTTAATCTTAGAGCAGTTGCAAAAAGCAAAGTTTTCTGTAAAATGACAATGTTTTTCCAATAATCCTTTCATTCTGCTTGGTGCATACCAAACATGTTAAATGACCACTTAGGAGATTTATAATGACAAACTAAATGTTGTCAAAGTAAAAAAAACCTTGCTGATTGCAGAGCTCTGACAATATAAAGGCGCTGTGGTGCTCTGTCAAAATGTAAGATTATGCAAAAACACCATTGAGAACGCTGCTAATCATCTGCTCCTGTCAATTACAGGAGGGGTGTGTGACAGCATATTTACATTAAACACGTTCCGTCAGCTGAAACCTTTAATGTTAGACGGCAATAAATTCCAGAACCAGGACCGACTCCTACCAAGCTGCGGCAGGACAAAATAGCAATCAGCGCTTGTACTGCCAGAGCATCCGAAGAGCATGCACATAATGTTATATAATCTACCTGTCTATTGTATTTATAGCTTCAGCACACATGGATAGAAGACAGTGAGCTCTACTGCTGCAGTATGTGTCCGTGTATATCTGTGTCTCATAGTCTAAGGTCTGCAGGTGGGTCACTGTACTTGCTTTACAATACCGTTCATGGCTGGGAGACAGGATGCAGTGAGAGGAGCAGACAGGGGCATAATAAAGTGATCCCAAATGTTAGGAAAATTACTTATCAAAGTGGACACTGCAGCAAGACTAGACTGTCTCGTCACGTCACTGGAGGGAAGTGATGCAAACCTTTCCCATGGCATACATTTTGCCATTATGACGTATAAGGTTCAGAGACCCGATAGGGGTAGTGAGTGCAAGTATACCTATGCATAAACAACTATAGCAATGCAAACACACAATCTGTTAGGCTCAGGGCACAAGGACTGTTGTGGTGGTGGTACAGAATACAAGAATTCTCTATTTGGTGATCATATACATCCCTTTGTCATGCTCCACTCCCCCACACCCTGAACCAAGCTTACCCGGTATATCTGTTCTGCCATTTAAAGGGATTGTCCGTCAAAACACTTTTTCTTTTTTAAAATCAATTGTCAGAAAGTTAAAAATATTTGTTATTTACTTGTTATGTTTTCCCATACTTATCAGCTGCTGTATGTCCTTCAGGAAGTGCTGTATTTTTTCAGTCTGACACAGTGCTCTCTGCTGCCACCCCTGTCCAAGACAGGAACTGTCCAGAGCAGGAGAGGTTTTCTAGGGCGATTTGCTACTGATCTGGACAGTTCATGTCTCGGATAGAGATGTCAGCAGAGAGGACTATGTCAGACTGGAAAGAATTCACCAATTCCTGTAAGACATACAGCAGCTGATAAGTACTGGAAGACTTGAGATTCTGAAATAGAATAGCTGAAGTACCCCTTTAAGCTCTGCTTATGGTTCATTACTTGCTGCAAGTAATTCCCCTCTGTTCTACTGACGAAGGAATGGCTGCTCCTTGTGGAGTGAACAATCTGGTTGATATGGTCCAGTACATACACGTCACCTGCCACTCTTTTGTTCTTTTAAGAGGAACTTCATTAATACAGAGATTCTCAGATTTACTATGTAGAAAAAAATGGGGAATGAGAACTTTCCATTAGGCCCTGATAATATTCCGGCAATTTCTCCACCCTTTTAGCAAATAAAACACTGGAACGTCCCAAATCATTCTGTAGTTTCAGCACAACAGATTACCATGGGGTTGACCTCTAAGCAACCGACATATGCTAGGCTGGGATATTTGTTTTAGTAAACCTTCAAAAGACCTCTGCTCAAATATTATCTTAGTGCTTAGATAAATATCTTAGAGGATCTGTTCTGATTGACAGCGGGGAGTTGGAGTAATGTACTGTTCCCTGAACTCACCTAAATCCATCTGCTGCTATTGAGTAGCTGCTAACAATACTAGCAAAAATCTGGATATGATTTGTATGTGTGAATGTGATGCTGTGAATATCATGTATACAATATGTGTGGCTATGATATAAGTTGTGCATATGAAATATAGTGTGTGTATTGATATAATGTGGATGTGGATACGGTGGGTTGATATGATGTATATATGTGGCTATGATATAAGTTGTGCACATGATATATAGTGCTTGTGTGTGTTGATATTATGTGGATGTGGATACAGTGGGTTGATATGATGTATATATGTGGCTATGATATAAGTTGTGCATATGATATACAGTGCTTGTGTGTGTTGATATAATGTGGATGTGGATACGGTGGGTTGATATGATGTATATATGTGGCTATGATATAAGTTGTGCATATGATATACAGTGCTTGTGTGTGTTGATATTATGTGGATGTGGATACAGTGGGTTGATATGATGTATATATGTGGCTATGATATAAGTTGTGCATATGATATACAGTGCTTGTGTGTGTTGATATAATGTGGATGTGGATACGGTGGGTTGACATGATGTATATGTGCAGAGATATTATGTGTATGTAGATATGATGTGTAAATGTGTGTGTTTGTGTATATATATTAGAAATGATCAGATATGATGTGTGTGTGGTTGTGCATATGTATATGATGTGTACTTTTTGTGCATATGATATATGCATTGATAGGAAGTGTATCAGACGTGTGTTGTAGACATGATATATGGATATGGTATCTTTATTGTTAGCAGAAATTGATTTACATCCTCTACCTTTCATCTGACTTGCCAGCAGAGGGGACTCTCCAGGTTTACAGTCAGGTGCTGCCCTTAAAGGATAAAATAGGGAATCATTTTACTTTCCGGGGAACACAAAGCTTTTGCAGCCCATGCTCTCTGCTTATACAATGGATTAAGTGTGAAGCACCATTTAAGAAGGTGAATGGCTGCCATATTTACAGCAGAACAATCATTTGGGCCATTTTTATATGGCCATATTTTTCACTAGTATTTGTAAGCCAAAAAAAGCTTTGAATTATAAATGTATTTATTCTCTTAATGTGTATTTGTTTCCTGGTCTTGGCTTACAAAGACATATGCAAAATACTGACCACAATAAAAAACTGTAATTCAAGTCACATGGTCCCTTCTCCCCGATTATGGAATTAGCCAAAGAGTAGCAGGATTTCATTTTCGGCCCTAAACTTACCTCCTTACAATACTAGGAGTGAAAACACACAATATGGTGTCGTATGGGGTTGAAATGTAGCAGCCAATCACTGCATTAGTTTGAGGGCAGGTGGCTGACGGATCCTGCATTTTCATCCTAAGGCTATGTTCACACAATGTCCAAAAAAGGAAAAAGGCGTCCACTTTTTGTTGTAAAAAGGCGTCCATTATTGCATCATTTTAATTGACTTCAATAAATTGCAAAAGTCTATGGAATTATGGACATCTTTTTCGCACAACATATTCTCCGTCATTTGAGGTGGACGTCATTCAACACACTGTGTGAAAAAGATGTCCGTAATTACATAGAGTTCAACGCAATTTATTTAAGTCACTTAAAATGATGCAATAACGGACGTCTTTTTTAAAACAAAAAAACCACGCCTTTTTTGGACGTGAACATAGCCTAATTGTAATCTTCTTAAATTGCAATTATATCATGTTATTATCTGATCTGCTTTGGGGTTCTAAAGCTGACCAATCACCCTGAATGCAGGATGAATTTAGATCCCCCCCCCCCCCCCCACACACACACACACACCTCGCCAGCATATCCTGGAAACTGCAGTTTTTAGATATCTACACATATGACTATATAGGAATATGAATTGTGCAGCTGTCAAAATGACCTTTCAAGGAGTTGTTGTTTGAGCAATTTCTTTGCAGCTTCTAAGAAGCACCTAGAAATAGGGGCAAGTATTTTAGTAGGTAAAAGTTGTAGCAGTACTCGAGTGACTATACACTGTGGAAAAAAATGTGGAGGAAAGGGGGAATTTTTTAGGAAATGTGCGGTTTGTGGTGAGATCATGTACGTTCTGTAATTGAATGGTACTATTCGGCAGAGCTCCAGCTCCCGCCGGTGAGGCATTAAACTCTTAATGGTGTTTGTTTTTACAGATGAAAATGTGTGTTTGCATTAAAAATTGTAAAATAAATGTTGTAGTAAAGGGTCTTACTGTAGGAAAATATGCACAACGCAGCACATTCTCTGCCCAATCAGGACCCTCGCTGTGTCACCAAAGTCATAGTAATACCGTACCAGATGATCAAACAGCATCAGCTACAAAACTTTTGTGGCCATAAAAATTAGAATCTATGTAAAAAAAAAAAAAAAAAAAAAAACAGAAACTGACGGTGGAACAAGTAACAGTCGTGAATTTCGCTCTTGTTTTATTCCTCAGAACGGAATCATCTGAGCTCCGCGTAGTAGAATCTTTTACAAACTGGCCTGTCAATCATGCCTCCAGTGCACACAATGATTGACAGCTCTGCTTCATAAGAGGTCGAGTCAGCTCTATAAAACAATACAGAGTAGGCACTTGCAGCAGATCAGGGATATTGAAGGGGTCGGGCAGATGGGGAAAAAAAGGATATTTATATCTTTTCATCTTTCAGAGTTGCACACAGGTGAGGTGTATGGTTACATGGGTGGTAGAAAGTTCTAGTTCTGCAACCTTGTCTGAACATAAAAACTAGGTTCACAATTAGCTAGTATGCTGTATAGCAATTTACTGCATGGCGAAACTGCATGTGTTTTACTGCAAACTTCCACACTATTGCGGTACAGTATTTGGCCATTGACAAAAAAAACACACGGTATAGCTGTGCAGCTTATTGGTCAAAGGTCTGTACAAATGGGCATTCCAATATTACATAGCATGTAAACGCTACAACAGTAGCAATAATTTCTAGAATTTTTTGAGCTTTCAGTTACTTCATTGTCCCCGTTTCTCTTTGGGAAGTGTCTATGTTTCCTGAAAAGCATCCAATTTAAATGTGCTAAAAAATACAGTTATAGTATACATTTCCATACATCGGCCATATGTTATTCCACAGAAAATAGCAGATGTGTCTATGCGTATTGGATGCATTGGGACAGAATGTGTTGGATTGCTGTACAGTATAACATTATACAGAAAACTGGTACAATGTTATTTCATGCATAGTAGCCACATAGGTGAAAAAAGGGTGAGCGCAAACATCAAGTTAAATGGGGACATGCCTTGAGGACAACTGAGGAGGAATGTTATGGCCACCCTTTGCCTTATACCTCTTCAGGAAGCTGAGCTATATATCTGTATATATATACACTCACACACAATAGCTGAAAATAAAAATAAAAAACATAACACAACTGGTTCAGAACATCAGCAAAGACAACAAAGGGGCTATAGAAAATGGCTGATACGGCTGTAAATCAGCACAGTCAGAAAACAAAAGTCAGCAATAAGCCAAACCGTAAAAAAGTGCAATTAAATTTATCATAATAAATTAGCTTTTAGCGCCAGGATCAGAATTTACAATACAATTTTCCAATCTCTATGTAAAGGTTTAAATATTTTATTGCATACGTGAGCTGGAAAGAAGAGACGACAAAAAAAGGTTTAAATATCACAGATCTGCGCGGAAACATTGACGGGGGGGCTGTGCCGATGCACAACTGTATCCAAGGTAGTTTGTAAAAATTATTTATTTCCACACCAGTTAATTATGATGAGAGTCTTTGTTGAATGCACAAGCATATAAAAAGTGCTGATATTTTATGCATCTTTAACAATACCGTGCCTCCCCGCAGTGCATTGGTAGATCCTTGACATTTACCATCCACGCACAGCAACTATAATAACGGGGTTGATTGCCTCTTTTGCAGATGCAGTAATTTAATAACTGTGATCAGTTGCATAAATTTACTATACAACATCTTAAGTTAGCCACATTAAAATTAAGCAAAATTGTAATCTGTTGATAGATTGGTCATACTGCACAGTTCTAAGTGAAAGCGATTCACTGCTTCTCAGAGAATTAAAATTACAGCAAATGATGGCGGGAGGATATTGATTTTTGGTGCCAAGCCCACCCCCTCCCTTGGAACAGGGCTAACTGGGATATCTGTAAAAACAGAGAAACATTTAATATGGGTGTCACATGGGGACTCTGAGGTAGTGACAACTTGGTGCCTCATTATGATGTGTAGAGCAGTTGTCACATCACTAAATTCACACAATGTATATTTTTTCAAGTAATCGTGGCCGTTGTTGCAAATTGCAACACTGGCAGTGATTAATTGAAAATATACATTGCATTGAAGTCTATGGAATCCTGGCTGGAATGTATACACTCTGTATACACTCCGTCCGGCATTCCTTGCGGCAGCACAAGACAAACAGGGCAGACAATGTAAAATACACCTCCAGCCACACTTTACATTGTCGGCTATGGGTAATTGGAATGTGGGCACACCTGAATGTGCCCACATCCCAATTCAAAAGAAATTACGTTCATCTGGCCGGTAATGCAGTACCGGCCAGGATAAACTTCACTGACACCAGCCATTCCATGAAACGTCTGTGTCACAGAACAGCCGATGTCTCATGTTGTGTGAACCCGGCCTAAAGTTTGAAAAGGGCTGGATGTTGGTCCTAGACCACGACTGGGAACCAACCTGAGGGACCATAAAAAGGCATATAGGGCAAATATTGTTGGAGCCACATCTACTGCTGTGGTTAAATGAGGGTATTTTCATTATGAAGCTATTTGCTGTCTACTCATATAAAACCAACGTAGACAGTGAGATTTACCTTACAGTGGTGAATTATGGTGCCTCTTAGTAGTAGTTCAACTGTGCAAAAAAAAAAAAAAAAAAGATACTTTATGCCCCTTTCCAAGAAGAATAAACTGTATCAGTAAGATTCCAAAAAATCTCGGATTAATCCATCACCAACTTTAAGTTCCGAGAATAACAGTAGGTTACACAGAACTTCTGAGATGACTGCAAGTGTCAAGGTCAAGTACTTCTTGTATTTGTCAGGAAATTCCAAGCTGCCTTGTAATACTTATGATATTATCCAGTGGTTTAAGTTACAAACACTAAACCCACGCTCTTCACTGTGCAGGTGAATACAATCCATTGCTCCTTGTTATCAGTCACTGCAGGCTAGTTTAAGGCTTACTGTAGTTTTCCTCATTGGAATGACAGAAAGGGCAGAAACCTCCCTCCCTGTACCCCATGATCGCTACTCTTTCACATATCTCCAGTGCTGAGAACCTCCAGAGACATTTACATCCATACGTGTGACTGATATCAGCTGCTCCTCTTATAACACTTCTACAGATGACTTCAGGTCAGTGGTCCTTAAATAGCAAGATTTCCTAAGGAACACTTCAATTATGATCTTAAAACTAGATGTTTCTACAATTTCTACTTACAGGAGGAAACAGGTTGGTTAAGGTTTTTACGAATTATACAACTGTAGTGAATAATCTGCTAAGATATGGGCCATGATACCATCAGATGACTGCAGTTTTGTCATTCTACTGGACTTTCTATCCATAGACATTCACCATAATGTAGACAGAGGCTCTCAGGGAAACTGAAGGCTGCCGGCTACTAATTGGTGCAGTCATATTTTTGTGGTTAGAGAGGATGCCGGAGGTGCTCCTGCCTGACCCACCCCTAACAATCATCTGTGCTCCAGTTCACTTAAGGTGAAAATTAACCAGTAAATCTTCTCACAATCATCAATTATTGCAATTATCCATGTGAGCCTGTCCAAAGCTGACATTATCCAGCGCCTGACTACAGCCACAATGCACTTGTGTGAATCTACAACGCCCCTGAAATCTAAGAGTAATAAACACAAGTGTCTGCATACATTAAGGGAACGTGAAATTATTAGCTCCATGGAAATACATGTTATACTGTGCTGCAAGGTGTAAGGCTCTGTGCACACTGAAAGGGATAAATAAGAAAGGAACTGACTGATTACCAATAAAAAAACAATCACAGCTCAGCTTTTACTTTACCAGAGTTCATGAAGATATGAAAGCTGAGCCGTGATTTGTTTCTTTGGCCAAATCAGCCCATTTTTTACCCAATTTTTAATCTCCCCCTCTTCTCCCCACAGTTTAACCCTCTTGGAAGAGGTGCAGTATACGTTAAGGGGGTATTCTCATCTCAACTAACTTAGATAAACCTGTAGGGCTTGTCAAGTTAAATATTTGTGAAAATACATTCATTTAGTAAACTTGCCTCCTTCCCCTGATATGCACGCTTATTTTCTTCTATTGTTGACTGATTGTCCAGGTTACTGACCACCACTCTGCTCTAAAAGCCGTAGCATGACTGGTGTATATATAGCTATAAAGTACATGCATACATATATAGGGGGAGATTTATCAAACATGGTGTAAAGTAAAACTGGCTCAGTTGCCCCTAGCTACCAATCAGATTCCACCTTTTATTTTCCAAAGAGTCTGTGAGGAATGAAAGGTGGAATCTGAGTGGTTGCTAGGGGCAACTGAGACAGTTGTCCCCCATAGTGTATATACTGTATAATATATAAATAGGTATACTATAGCTATGTGTATACCAGTTAAACCACTGCTTTGAGAGCATAACGGTGGTCGGTAACCTAAACAATGAGCTGTAAACAATGGAAGGCACAGAGCCGCATATCAGGAGAAGGAGGCAAGTTTTCTAAGTGAATGTATTTGCAAAACTGTTTACCTTGATGTGCCCTACAAGTTTAACTATGTTAGCTAAGATGGAAATACCTCTTGAATAAGATTTTCTGGCATATACCTCTGACAGGGCTCTGACCTATGCCACTGTATATGCACAATAGCAAGTAATGCCCAATAACACCACATGTAAAAAAAAAAAAAAAAAGAACATGTACAGTATTTTGTACAGTTTGTTTTCTCTCTCCAATAAATATTGTCAAGGACACTTGTGTGGCCTACATTAGGCAAGTAGAGTTATATGGTTTTACATGAATAGAAACCAGTGTCACAAGTCATGTGTATTACGGTGGCCATTAAGCCCCATTTACTTCAACTGAGCTAAGCTGCTATACCAGACACAACCCATGGACAGATGTGGCACTGTTTCTGGAAGACAACCGCCATGTTTTTCTAATCCTGTACAAACCCCTTCAGCCCCGCTATTTCCTATGATGTAACTGATGCCTTCAGTACATACCAATTGCCTGTACTATATAAAAAACAGCTTACATAGCCCAGAACATCTGGTTCCCTATGTGCACCTGGCACTGATATGGTTCATTAGAATTCTGGACATGTCTCATAAGCACAAAAAAACTTCTGCACAAATATGGAACTTTTTACAATTTTTTATGCATAAAAGATCAATTTTATTGATTAAAAAACAAAAACATTTTATTCCTTCTCCTATCTTTTATTCATTTACAAGAGAAAACATTTGTTCTGAATACTTATTACTGAGTGAGAATGCATAATCTTAATACAGGTTATGTGTATTAATCTGATCAAGCACTTCAGCAAGAATCAGCACAGACTGTAAATGGTTAAGAGCCTGGGAAAAGGCACAAAAACTTCTAACCAGAGGTTCATAACACAAATAAAGAGCATACAACAATGTTGTCCGTTCTGTACGGTTCTATCTCCTCTCCAATCTCATCCCATCCCATAATTATTTTAGGAAGTGACATTAGCACAAGCTTGTTCACACAGGGCTGATTGTAAATATACCTGAACCTCCTTCTGTTTTGCAGATTTTTTGGCTTGGCTTGCACAGTGTCACAGCAGACGCCTCCTGCTAAGAATACGTTCTCTGTGTGCGCGTCCTATGCAAACAAACCCCTAACAGAAATGTTACTGGGGGAATAATAGCCATTTCCAATGATAATACACAATTTTAGCACTGTCGCTTAGCTGATTTAGGTGCTTGGCCAGTGTGTCAGGCAGACTGCCTTAGTTAGGTAAGCTTCTAATGGGTAACTGGCAGATTGCGGCAGTCCTATTTCTGCTGTAGATTTGGTTTGTCACCGAGTATCCATTACCTGCCATTCATGTTTGATCTCTTTGGACAGGTCTGATCAAAAGATGTCATTTGACCTACTCCACTTGGCAGTCACTTGCCTGACTCTCATAAAAGGGGTATCCGGGCTATAAATAAAATGACATTATTATTTTTCTGACCTATCATGTAGTAGAGACAATTATGATAATGCAGTGTCTGTCACAGGGAGCCCCAGCAAATTGCTGGATCTCACACCACTGTTTAGTTTCCTTATTTGTTTTTTTTTTTTCTCCCCTTTTTTCGGCTGCTTTTCTCCATTTCAACTTCGAAATAAAGCAGAATTGAAACAGCTAATGCTCTTCCTTGCACGGTGACAGATTCAGGGCTCTCTCCGTATGTTACTGACATGCAGATGTGACCATCACGCTGTGTTTGTCAGTAGTGGGAGGCTGTTAGGAGTTTCTCTTGGATTCGTGTGATGGATACAAGCTCGCCCCAACAACCCCCCCCTTCCCCCTTTATCAAGCGACTTGAAAAAAAGAAAAATTATTAATACGGCAAAATTACACACCATATATGACAGATGTGCAGCAATAAGGACATGCAAACTTGTGGGGCCACCGGCTGATGTGACAACTATGGGGGGGGGGGGATCCAGCAAGATAACAAACATTGGATATGATGTAGTCTATAAGGAAACTTTGTGTTGTCTTCAACATAATCATTTCTGCACTAAGAAAATAAAAAATGAAATAACAAAACCCCTCTCTAGAACATCCAAAAGAAATACTTAATAGTTGGGCCTGAAGTCTGCGCCTATAACTTCCTCTGGCCCAGACAAGTCCCAATAAAACCTGCTCCAACTTAAATTTTTCTGAAATGTTATAAAACATAAGTCCTGTTGCTACTGGATACAACAATATTTTTTTTAAGATTTTCAAGGCAGGCTAATAATGTGGATAGTAATAGTGAAAAAACCCTCTTGTACTTTAGTTATCCAGATTTAAATACCTATTTCCTGCTACAATGCTAGTGACCTCCGTCAACAGGGTGAACACAACTTTAACAGTAGAGAAATGACTCTCATGAATATGAAAAATAACATTTAAATGAGATAAGAAAGCAAAAAAAAAAAGAAAATAATATATATATGGCTGTAATCAGAGTCTTTTTTTAAGAATACGGCTCTCACTAATGCAGAAAACAGCAGCGCTTCGAGGCAATTTAAGACTGCAAAACACAAACCATTAAGTTTCTGCATTATCTTTTAATTTAATCTTGAATGATTTATAATCCATCACAGAGGCTTCAACCATATCCAATTATTCTCTGCTCCTTGATTGACAAGAAAGGTGATTTATTAAGCTAATAAAAAGTGATGTGAGCTGAGCTCATATAAAATATAACCAGCCGGACAAAGACGTTAAAGATACACTGTCCCCCTTTTTATTTTTTATTTCCTGTTCTCAGCCAGGGGGTGGGAGGATGAATACAATTCTGTAATTCTCCAGTAATCAAGTGACACCCAAAGCCAGTGTGGCTAGGCCATGTTAATTACTGTTCCCCGGATGGAGATGACCCTGTTTAACAGGGAGGTATGCACCAATGCAAATGAGCCGAGTTTGGTTTTTGCAGCCTGATATCATGGGGAAGGGAGAGATAGCGCCTCCTGTAATTTTATTCTGTTGCAGACAGAAAATATTAATATCACATAGCTCTGTTTCCCAGTTACTCGGCAGATTCCCCCCCCCCCTTTCCTCCATCCCCAGCACTAAAAATGCCTTCTCTCTTTCCCGTCTGTGAAAATGAGGCTGGAATCCCAGTATGTCTGTTTGCAAATCTCCATTATACATCAAGCAGTGGTAACGGCAGAATGCGTGTATGCATGAATTAAGTAGAAGGCAGAATAGTACTAAAGTCATCTTGTGTAATTGTTTACCTAATGCAGCACGAATACTCTTGGGGTGGGAGGGGGGGAAGCAGGTTTGTAAGATGAAGTGCAGGACTATAAGTCCTTTCCTCATAAACAACAGGATACCAGTTTAATGTCCAAGATGCTCGCCTGTCTCGGTGAGCACAGCACTTCAAAACTAATGGTGCAATCAAAGTCTCTTGCAATCACACAGCCTGTGCCTTTAGAAATAGTGCGATTTGCAGCAGTCATGTAGCGCCGCTACACAGTGCCAGAACGCTGTCCAAATAGCACAACGCTACGGCGCAGTACAATTACAGAACCAGTCACTGCCACAGGATGTATCGTCAAAGGAGTTTCACACAGTCAGGCCTAGTCGTAAAAGAAAAAAATCTGCCTGTAATATATGGTTTTAAGGGATACATGTATTTTTTATGTTTAATTTTACGTTGGCCATGAGAATAACAGCAATTATTTAAAGGGTGAGAGGTGTCGGGGGTTTCAGGAAAGATTACTTAGAGCAGACACTTCCAGAATGCCCAGGGTCAGCAGCCGATTTGCTTCTCGTGGAATGGTTAGAGAGCACTTGAGCATTAACATACGCTACTATTACAGCCCCAGGGGTAATGAAATCAAAGAAAGGTTTTTGAAGGATGGTCTAATGATGCTAAATGCACTTATATTTTTATGTCGGAGGCATTGATTTTTTTTCCTTCTCCTCCCTAGCAATCCTCCTCTACGTTTGCTCATGTTGTAGACATTAGGGCTGCAGGTAAAAGGGTGGCGGTGATTACAGGAGGACAGTAAGCTACACGCTAAAATTAAAGACAAAAGGATGTAAACAGGATGCGTAATTAAGACACCACCGAGCCAGACACTATGACTGCTGTATGACATAAGACAGAGCGCCGGGGAGCACAACTGCAGCTTACAGGCTTGTCTGCTTAGGGCCTGCACATCGAAACACACATATAACTGCACATCTGAAGAGCCTCATCGCATATCTTGTCTACAAAGAACTGAGAACATGCATTCTTCTTGTGATCAGAGCAGTACACAACACATTTAGTATTTGTTCAGGGTTCTACTAGGCCTACTAGCATCTATCCAGAGGAATTCCTAGCATAATCCAATCTGCTCAGTATGAGAAACATTGTCAAATCAGGGGCTGTTTGGAAGCCCAAAATACTACATGACCCTGATATAGATATATAACTGAAACATTATATATATATATATATATATATATATATATATATATATATAATAGCTGTCAATCACTGATTAGGACTGCCCACTGGACACCTAAGCCTAGAATGAACAGAGATTTAGATCAATAAATAACAACTTATATTGAATCTTTCTCAAGAAAACTATATACTAAAGGAGAAATCTCTTTAAAAAAAATAAAAATAAATAGGCAGAAGGTGCAGGAAAATTATATAAAAAAGTATACTACCCATTCCCATGCCCCCACAGCACAAGTGCTGCCTTGTCAATCTCTGAAAGCTGACAGCACCCTACAGCACTTTCTGCTGGAACGTCACACCGCTACAGTAACTGACTGGCTGAGGGGGCGATCCATCAGTGAGGCTGTGACATTACAGCAGCAGGAACCGGACTGTGACGTACCAGAAAGCAGGGCAAAATAGCATCCGAGAGTAGCTCTGCAGGGGCAAGGAGACAAGTATACTTTTTTTTTATTATGTTCCCACATCCCCCTGCCTGAAATATTTTTATTTTTGTGAGTTCTCCTTTGGGCCGTTATTTGGCCCTCAAAACAAGGGCCGTTGTTTTGAGTATCGAACAACAGCTGTTATTTTAAATGAAAAATTGCATTGAAGTCTATGGGCAGCGGCCGGAAATAAATGACATGAACATAATTTGGAAGTCTTTAGCCAAACATCGGACGTTGTTCAATACGTTGTGTGAAACAATGGCCATTGTTTGCATTGACTTCAATGCAAATCACTGCATTATAAAAAGAACAGCCAATCTTTATTAAAAAACTATGTTGTGTGAACCTAGCCTAAATCTGTTCAACTCCTCTTTTCCTACAACTTATTGCCTGCATACTGGACTGTATTTGTAATGTGATTTACTGCAGTGTTTCTGAAACTGCAGTACACTTCCCAAAAGAGGTTTACACAACGCAGGTTGAGAGGGTATGTGGGTGGCGTTGTGGAAAAAAAAATGTAAAGCACTGGGACATTGCTAAATTGTTATTGTTAGCATTTACCAATGCCCTGGGGAGCACCAATAACCCCCACCCCCGGGCGTAGTTAAGGTAGAAAGGGCACCTGTATCTGTCCCTTCTTTCAGGGCAGTCTGTAGCTCAGCGCCTCTTCCAGCAGCTGTACTCAAATGACAGTCACTGTGTGCGGAGCAGGGGGTACTTGTGTAACACTGTATGTAGCTACAGGGGGCATTATTATTTGACATTACTTGAGCATTATTGCTGGAATCTGCAAGTCAGTCACATTGTTATACATTTATACAGGGCCTATGGTAGCTGTGTGATCTCAGCCTTAGTTAGTCAACATTTACACCCCATTATATCTTTGGGGTTATTCGTCTGTACCTTACATATACTGTAGGATTCAGTAAGTGTAAAAGACAAGAAGAACATATAAACTCTGAATCCCGCACCTTAGTGCATCTCCTTATCATATTTAGATTATTCACTGTATTTAAATCCCTGCAGTAAGGCTTTAAATCAGCCAACTGACTTCTATTCAGGTAATAGTGTGCATAGCAAAACCTATGAAAGCATTAGACTGGACTGGGCCATTGTGAGTAGACAAGGTCTGTTGTTTCCAATCAATATTCTCAAATGAACAAAAAACGCCTTTAGGTGGGAAATCGAACTATTTTTTGAACTACAATATAAAAGTAGAAGAAATGAAGGAAGGAGGCTCTATTAGAAGCTGAACGATGAACGTACGTTTAAAAGATCCATAAACACATATTTGTCTGCAAAATGTTCTTACATAAAGCGGTTATTGAAGGGGGCTCCGTTTTATCTTGGTGTTATTGTAATTTTATTGAATTGCTTATTCTGTCTTTGATATTGTGTTTTAATGGTGACATAAATCTGTTTTATGTCTGATAAAAAAAAAACTTCATTCTTAGCTGGTAGAACAGTTAATTTGACAATTCTCCTTAAAAAATGAAGGAAAAAAACAAAATAAGAAAAAGAAAACAAAAAAACAAAACAAAAGAAAGATAAAAATCCCAGGAATAAGAGATTATACGGACGCCACTATAGAACCGTGGTTGGTGTTTTACATTACTGTCTCTTTACATCTGCTCGTTGCCATCTGTTAAATGCAGAATATCTGTTCTGTATATACTTCCCTTCACGGGTCACCACGGTGTGATTTTTTTAAAGTATGCTATTCCTTGACAGACGGCACAGCCAGCCATTTTGTTGTCCCAGAATGTGGTTTCATCTCATATGGACATAAACACATAGGCTCACTAAGAAGTTACTTCAAAAACTTATGATAGGAATTGCTTCCAGCACATTATTATTGATGTGCTATCCTGAACTCAGGAAAATAGATAAAACAGAAGCTATTAACAGAACTGATGCCCCTCCAGGGATTGTAAGGTTACCCCCTGTCAGCCCTAGTATAATTGGATCACTCATGATGTGCTAAGTGTGATGGTCCCAAAAACAAAAGTCTCATAATCCAAGGCATGCATTATACTTATTTTTTTTTTATATGTGTAAAGGGAATTTGTTACCTCAGATGCACATATAGCACCACAGATACACTCACATAGCCACATAACTGTCCACGGAGTTATTTTTTTTTTTAATAAAAGTACATTTTTCTGTCCATTGAAAGTGTCATAGAGATGTAACTGTGATGATGCTCGTGATGATGTGCTGCCACCCCTTCTTTCCCTCAGAGCACCCTCTGCCATCTCCTGCACAGAGTGACAAGCAGGGCTCTCATGGTCCCAGTGTCGGACTGGGGTATCTGGGGCCCACCAGAGGAAATTATCCTTGGGGCCCACCAATGAAGAACCAGTGAGAAACAATATGTCAGTCAGTGTTAGTGCAAGTTCTAAAGCTGGGGGCCCACTGGAGGATCCTCAAGTCCTCTGGTGGGCCAGTCCGACACTGCAGGGTCCTGCTAAAATCCCGCTCTGTATTTACACTTCCACGTGTAGAGCAGCGGCCTCAGGCACCCACTGTGGGTCTCTGGTGCCGCTTTTGAAGACGGAGAGAAAGCACAGCTCCACCAAAATTTTCAGCAGGGCTGTGAGAACTCTGTCACTCTCAGCGGGAGATGGCAGAAAGGGTGGGGGGGGACATCAGTGCGGGCATCATCACAGTTACACCTCTATGACATTATGCACTAAAACGTAACTCAATGGACAGCCATAAAATGGTGATGTTACGACACAACTCTCAGAGCTGGATGATAGCAGGGGGACACTGAGGGGCACAGGGCACTGGAGGACACTGAGCATACCCCTGCCATCATCCTCTCCAGCAGCCACAGCCCGCACAGCTCTAGGAGTCGGGTCGTGACATCACCATTTTTTCCAGGAAGTGAAGCCTTGATGCAGTAGTAAGTGCAGGGAGAAAAGCACTTTATGTGCATTTCCCGTAATAAGTGTATATTGGTGATTTGTATAACTTTTGGGAGGCAATACAATACTTAAAATAAAAAATTTCAACTGACTCTTCTTTTAAGGAAAGCTACAGCATGAGACTATCTCTTTAGGGCCTGAATTCTGTAAAAATAAATATGAAAAGTTAAGGATTCCAGGCGACATAAACATCAAGTGTCACAAAAAAAAAAAAAAAAAAAACAGGACACAGAGGAGCTTGTCTCGAAGTTTATAGGGACGGTTAATTAGTTTGAGAGGTATAATTCGTTTAATTACCACAGTGTCTGCTGTGTCATTCTTTCATCTCCCTCTCGTACAACTCAGCCTGCTCCCTGACCCGTAATTCTAACAGTTTCACAGATATCAACATGGGAAACGTGGATCCAATCCCAGTGCCCTGACACACTGCACTGAGAGGAAGACGTTCCTGCAAACCTAATGAACCCTGTTTTATTTGGGCTCTCTGCCCACACGAGCCTCTGCCAGGAATACTTGCAATTTCCAGACTTATCCTGTGAAGCTGGGACGGCAAATAAAAGCTTGGAGAAAGATACCCGACACATTTCGAGGATCTCAGATGGAATACATTGCATTGATAATATTACAATCTCTAGCAAGCACCAAAATGAAGTCAAGTGTCCATTACTAAGATGTAAATGATGGCCTAAGGAGAACAATTTGAACACACAATGCCCCATATTTGCACCCTTGCCCCCTTTCTTTAGCAATTTAGGGTTGCTAGCTTTGTTAGGGCATCTTACAGACAGATTTTCGGTATATTACATGCTGTGATCCGTGGTCATAGGGACAGAATTAAAGAGGCTAGGGGCTTATCACACAGTGCACACAACAGTTTGCTATTTTCTCTTTGGAAAATGCTGTTTGACTGTAAAGGGAACATGTTTGTTTTGCTGGCCTCACAGTAGGACAGACTGTGTTGCAATCCTACATCTTCTGCCGTGCCAGATTTTCCAAGATGAATCTCACAATACATATGGTTTTAAAGAGCAAATAATTAGAAGCAAAAATGATTAACCATTAAGGGGGTGTCTGCCAGGCCAGTGCTCTGCTGTTGGTTCTAGAAACACAAAGGGAGTATGTAACTATCATCCACAGTGCTTCAGCTATAAAAGGTTTCTTATACTAATTAGATATTGTACATTTTTACCGCTACAGGTATCAAGAACACTAAAATCAATGTCTTATAAATAGTGATACTTTGGGAAAACAGTAAGGAAGAGGATGACCTAAATAATGGAGATGGAAAGACATTTTTGCACTTAACCCCCTAAAAGGTTATTTATGGATGCAACTGAGTTCAGTAAAACAATGTCATAATATCTGCCTACCTTTAAAGACAATGCAATGATAAACTAATCAAAATATCTGTCAGGATCCTACAGGTATACTCACATAGACACAGATTATTGTAACCTAGTTGAACTTAACCCAAAGTCAATGATCTCCATAGTGCACGGTCTACAGCAGTGCTTTGCAAAGCATCATGAGGTCATGTGATCTGGCACTGCTGAACAGGATACTCTATGTGTAATGTCCCACCTTTTATCAGTGTTCGCCACTAGGAGTGATCGTTGGACCCCATCGTGCTGTTTTTTGGAGATATTGAAATGCCAAGTAGGAGTATATACGAAGAATAAGCGGCATTCACCATGCAATGAACAATGGGTCATTTATTTATTTGTGCAAACTCTGATACATCAGGTAAAGGCATTGCAGGAGCGTTCCACCAAAACAACAGCTGTTTTGTGCATGGGCAATTCCTCAGGCCTTGTGCTACTTGTGAGGCATAGAGTCATTAGGCCTGACCAGGGCAGGAGGACCACCTAATACAAGCGGCAACCCTGTGTAAATGAGTCCGGTTGGTGTACACTACTATATACACTTGTTCTTTCTGAAGATATTGTACAGCAATCCTCAATGCAAAATAAAAATTTCCAGCATTTCCATAACCTATGTATATCATCTGTGAATAGGATAGGATAATTATGTATATTTACTTACTTGTAAACCTAGATAAACAGATAGCAGTGCAACAGAGATACTGTATTTGCACATTATGATGGAACAGAAATATTTATTTCCCGATTGTCTAAATGAAAACTGCATATCCAAAGGCAATAAAATGGCGCCACAAGGAGATACAGAGCTGCAGGGGAGCTGATGATCTTGGCAGCCATATTTAGTACTAAATTCTAGCTGTCCTCATCACATTTCTGAGAAGTGAACAGTGAATTAATTCTAAGTGTCTGACTTCACCTCCTTGCAGAGATCTACTCTAAAACACTGAGTCTTAAAGAACACATCTTGGGCTGAGTTCGGTTAATCTAAGGACAATTAGTTCTTGCCCTGCAGACAGCACAATCTATTCTAGTCCCCTACACAGGGGCCATGGAGTAAATTTCCTGATTCTCTCTTTCCAGTTACTGTTCTAATGCCCAAAGCACATTCACTGAGCACCAACAGACTAAGTGAATGCTGAGAACAGGCCGCTTCTTACTCTTCATATCCCAGGATATATGCTAAGCCACTCAGTGTGAGCAGAAATAAGTGAAGATACAAAGACCCCTGGGCTGGGTGAAATAACTTGGGAATTATAGCCACAGAATGAAGGGGTGTTTGTTTACATATGTTCATCCATACAACACCCTATATAGAGATCAATATATTCGCATATGGCTACAAAATGACACAATATAGACAAGGAGTACACTAATAGAGCCTTTACCTGTTGCTATAATACTTGTGATGAGACACTTAGACTCTGTTCACATAACTTCTTTGGTTTTCTTAAGGCAAATACAGTACATCAGCAGCATTTCTCAAGGTATGGAAAATGGAGGGCTCCAGCGTATATCTCTGTATAAGTATACAATGGCATACACAGGCCACTGACAGCCACTGTAAAAAGAGTATACTATGTGATATAGTAATTTCCAGGTGCCTGTCTCTAGAAAACTAAACTGGCATATACCCACATATCTGAGATCTTTGGAGAATTATTTGAGCCTTTAGGATAAGTTTAAGGGTACGTTCACACTTACCGGATCTGCAGCGTATTTTCTGCTGTGGATCCGCAGCAGATCCGCAGCAGGTTTCATTTAAATAACTGAACACAGCATCAAACTGCACCATCAAATCTGCTGCGGATCTGCTGCGGATCCTGTAGGTGTGAACGCACCCTAAAAATACTTATCAGATGATTTCCTGGTGTAAAGAAAATGTAGGGTTTGAAGGGGTTATCCAGCAGCTGCTGTATATCCTGCAGGAAATGTTTTCTTTTCAGCCTGACACAGTGCTCTCTGCTGACATCTCTGTCCGAGACAGGAACTGACCAGAGCAGGAAAGGTTTTCTATGGGGACTTGCTACTACTCTGCACAGTTGGCCACATGACCTCTGTGTGTCTGAAATCCCTGCCCACCCGCTACTTGATGGCTCACAGTGCTTGCACCGCAATTGATACAACCAGATACCACTATGTCAGCTGTCATTCTGCCAGGGCACATGCAGAGTTTTAACAGCAAGCAGTAGAAGAGTGGGTATTTTTTTGCACAGAGGTGATGTGGCCATCATGATATTACATGATATCATGGTAAGCCACACCAAAACACAACATTTCTGCTAAAACTTTGTGGGTTTTTTATCATAAGCCATGCAAAAGTTTACTCCATAATAAGTCATACAAAATTGCAAAGTTTCTGCTGATAATGGAATATACTTAATGCATATTTGTTAGTTTCACTATTTTTGAAGTGCAACTTTTTTTTTTTTTTAATTGTCTAGGAGGTCCTGGACCTAATGGAACCTGTCATGTTTTGTAGTGTTTCTACCTGGCAATAGATAGATAGATAGATAGATAGATAGATAGATAGATAGATAGATAGATAGATTTGGGTTCATTAGGTATAAAAATATATACCAAGGTTCTTTTACCAATGAGTGTGCGTTATGAGTGATAATGGAGGCCACATTTCTATTACAGGACTCTGAATAATATATGATGTTGCCACCACTACATTAATCCATGCTATGGATATGTGTGGATGAAATTGCTTACTCTCCCAGCAATGTGTTAATGAGCCTCTCGGGCCGTCCATGATGGGAGCATGCCGCTCGGCAAAGGTAGTCTGCAATGTAACTTAATACAAACTGAGAGCCTGTATGGCTCATCTCTTCCTGAATGAAAATATCATTTTAATCAGATGTCTCTTCCAGAAAAGTACTTCAGCGTTTCTTTGTTAAATCTTTTGGTAAGGTCCTGACAAAATGATATTAGTTTTCAGATGTGAATGTCTTATCATAAACACCTACCCTAAGACAGAAATAAAATGTGCAGGATTTTTTTTTTTATCATTAAATTATGCGTACATTTTTAGTTGTTTTTTTTTTTCCCCAGATAATATTCTGTGCTGGGAAAATGAATGTATTGAGGTGAATGATAAAAGTCAGGACTGGCAGACTAGAAAATTCTAAATGGTGTATTACGAAGAGGATGTGGGGTAATTACTTCTTGGTGTCGTCACACAATCAGGGAGCCCATTACAATTTTAATAATTTGTATCTGTAGCACTTTGTATTAATATGCATGTCGCTCCCTAACTCCTGGCATTCTTATTTTATCATGGTGTCTTTTGCCGCTGCAATAAGTGGATTTGCTAACAAACAATGTCTGCATAGGGTATGTTTACACATGGTAGATACATTGCAAATTCGCTGCAGATTTGTTGCAGATTTTTCTAATTCCCTTTAGGCTATGTTCACACACAGTATTGTAGTCAGTATTTCTGTCAGTATTTGTAATCAAAATCAGGAGTGAAATCTATACAGAAGAAATAGACTGGAAAGATTTACATGGTTTCTGTGTTTGCAACCCACTGCTGGTTGTTGAATATATACTGACAAAATACTCAGAGAAATGTTGTGTGTGAACATATGGAGTAGGGAAATCCAAATCTGAAACAGATCTGCAGAAAATTAGTTTATGTGCCATAAGTAAACATAAGTGATCACGGGACATCAGTATGTACAGTCTATGACAAGGTGCATATGAACCTGCCATATGAACCAGATCACTTCACTAATTTTGTTCTTCTTCAAGGTATGAACAGGGCTACAACATGAACCTAACCTAATATACTAGGGATTGCATGTGTAGTAGTTCCAGTTGTATGACTCCCTAGAGATTCCTTTATAGTGCCGTTCTTGCAGGTTTAGAGAGCATGCTGGGTAGTGCCAGAATAGGTCTGGGTTGCCCAGGTGACTATGCTGGATCTTCACACTCTTGTACTTCTAACTACATGACTACATGCACTTTAGACCTTGACATTTTGGACATCAGTCTTTACATTGAGGGATTAGAAATGAATATTAGATTTAGGAAGTACAGTATTAGATAAGTTAAGGTTTGAGTAGGAAAAATGTTGTCATTGTGATGAATGGTTTTTGGTAAAGTTTTTAGGTAGACATAAGATGCAATGCTTATTTTTCGTAACATAACCTTGAATTGTTTCATGCATTCAGCTTTAGAGATGTGATTTTTTTTTCACCTTAATTTTAAAGTGTTTTAATCCACTTTTGTCCATAATCCACTTTTAACAACCATTCTCTGTATTTTAGATCAAATGCAATAAAATGGCACTGTTCTTAAGAACAAAACTCGCTGTCCTTTCTCTGTGTGCCGCTTTCATTTGCCTAAACGTATATAAATCTTAAGAAATACCAGATTAGGGATTGTCCTAGTTACGGAATTTAATCAAAAAGTTTAGTTTCTAGCATCCCTTTGATGGCGCAACAAAACTGTGAAATTCTATTTCAAAGGCCTGGCAAAGACTACAAGTACACTGTACAGACTGTAAAACCAATTGTGCTTTTAACGTACTGTACATAACTGGGGAAACACAATAACAGAGGCAAAGCTAAGAAAAAACTTTTAAGAATATTCACAATGTGACCTGTTCTTCGGTGGTCAGATCAGAGCCCTCCTTGTATCATAAAACAATGTAAAGCTAAAATATAACAGACTTTATAAGATGATAACTGACCTCACACAGTGACTGTAAATGTGAGCAACCACTTGGATTACATCTAAGCGCTAAATTCACCAACAAGATCATTTACTAACTTCCTAACATTACTTTCTCCTAACCTAAGAAAGAAGTTATAGACTACCACATTATGTAGGACATACGCGCTAATCTTTTCATTCCCATTTCAATGAACATGTCCTACACGGTATGTACAAAGAAGCCATCCAGCAGATTACAGGTACCGAAACAAATGCCTCAGATATAAGGCTCCTGTGCTAAAGTGATCATGTCTTTTGGATCTGGTAAAACTGTATACACATTCCCCCTAAAACTGCCTGCTCAGCCAATCATTGAGTAAAGTGGCACAGGGCTACAGCCAGTGATTGGCTGAGTGGGCAGTTCCCTGCTGAGAGAACTCGAAAGCAGGAAGAAATAGTGATGAGTAGAGACTAAATGATGTCTGACCAGAACCTGTGGGGGATCAGGGTAGGCGAGTATGACCCAGCAAAATATAAAATATTTTTGTGCCTGGATTAATACTGGTCATTTCAGCCATATTCTTATATAATCATACTAAACTGGTAATAATGGGGTCCATATGTGCATGCAAATCACCATTCCAGATTAAAAAAAAAAATCCTAAATTAAGTAGAGCAGTAAGAAGGAAACTCCTGTACCTCATGATAGGGGCCAAACCCACAGATACACACCCAGAAAAGCCAATGACCGGAACAAAAGATAACACAAAAGAGTTTTCAGTTAACATTTTTCAAGATTTGAATTCATGGCTAATGCTAATATGTATCCATTCCACATCTTAAAAGCAGTAAATAACAAATATTATAAACTATAGCAGAGATACAATCTATCTGGTTTACTGTAGACACCACACATAACATACATATAAGAGAATGGGCTCAGTGCTAACTGGAAACTGGCCACTAACATCTAGTAAAGATTTCACTCATAGTAACAAGTAGATTCTTATAAAGATCAAATTAATCATCATGAAATCGAAGGTAAAACCTAGTAAATAGTGCTATCTCCTTGTTTTTCAGTGTTGCGCTGTAGCGTGGGGTTACTGGAAGCGCGGCACTGTGATGCTGTATCATCCCCAGAATTGCACACTGTCATGTGAGTCTGTGCTGAGAATGTGTCTCAAATGGGCAAAGTCTTAAATACAGCAAATCTCTTTTATGAAGATTCCCTCAGGAGAAGACACATATTTCCTTTCAAAACGAATGCTTTTCACAGACATTACA
This sequence comes from Dendropsophus ebraccatus, assembly GCF_027789765.1. Classification (NCBI taxonomy): domain Eukaryota; kingdom Metazoa; phylum Chordata; class Amphibia; order Anura; family Hylidae; genus Dendropsophus; species Dendropsophus ebraccatus. The sequence goes on from NC_091457.1 coordinate 89,708,873, forward strand.
GCCACAGAAAGAGCGGCTTTGATCCTTTTATTAGCAGAATGTTTCTCTATGATGTGCACAGAGATCCACTTCACCTCTTTTCCTGTACACAAAGTAATCCCTTGTCTTAAAAACCAGCAATTCTGACACTGAAACACAAACACGTCCTAAAAAAAAAAAAAAAAAAAAAAAAAACTGAGAGGAAGCAAGACAGAAAGCTGGGTGGTAGGGACACTTTCAATCCCCAGGGACATGTGGCTCGGAAGCTGTCCCATGGATGCTTGTTTTCTTAGGGGTTAACATTAGTAAACACAATAGGCCTCAATGGTAAATCCTGGACATGGAGTGTGTGCTCGGAGACAAGCCTTTTACTCTTGTTCAGCTGAGGACAAAGAATTACACAGGCTAACAGAGTGAATAAAACGGTGTACAGACACAATGGAGGGAATTTACTTTTGCTCAGTCGTCACATATTTGTACTTTCAAACATTGGTGCACGACAGGTATATGGCATTTGAAGGGGTTGTCCAGCGAAAATCTTTTTCTAAGGTTTCCTATGAGGATTCCCATATAAAACCTCTCCTGCTCTGGACAGTTCCCGTCTCGGCCAGAGATGTCAGCAGAGAGCACTGTGTCAGACTGAAAAGAAAACAACATTTCCTGCAGGACATAGTATACGCTCCGGACAGGATTGCAAGCGGCCGCAACGAAAACTGACATGTCAGTTTTGTGAGGCCGCTATTCATTGAATAGCGGCCACACAACCCTGACAGTGCACACAATTGAGAGTGTGGCTCCGGCCGCACTTTCCATTTTGTGCAATGGTGAATTGGGATGCAGGTGCAAACGGATGCGCCTGCATCCCAATTCAATAGAAATGAAGTTTATCCGGCCAGTACATAAACTTCACTGACACCGACCATTCTGTGACACAGCCGGTCACAGAACGGTCGGTGTAATTTGTTGTGTGAACATGGCCTTATAGGGATATAATCACTGGAAAAATGAGATTCCTTTGTTTACTACTGCAGAGGATGACTGTTAACATTAGAAGGGGCCCCAATGAAAAATAATTCTGATCATAGCAAAATACATATAGTTGATGAGCAAACCTGCCAAATGCTTGGGTTTGTCCAAACCCAAACACTTGACTCCTGAGGTCTGGAGAAGTTGGATGCAGCCCTAGGGAGTCCTAGAAAACATGGATATGGTGCTTGACAGGTTTGTTCAACGCTAGTTCTCCCCTCTTAGGTGGAATGGAGAGCAATCTCTTGCTCTGAAGAACTTGTCGGCATTACACAGACAAGCCATTTATTGAATGCACACTATGGGGGAGATTTATGAAAGGGTGTAAATATACAGCTGGTGTACACTGCCCACAGCAACCAATCACAGCTCAGCGTTCAGCTCTGGTAAAATATAAGAAGAGCTGTGATTGGTTTCTGTGGGCAGTTTACACCAGCTGTATATTTACACCCTTTCATAAATCTCCCCCTATGTCTGCATGGGGACACGCTCTGACCATTGTATTGTCAAGAGACTCTTCTAATATGTAGGGATTGTCCAAAGAGAAAAACAAACTTTTACTGAACCACTGAATCGAAGCATATCATAAACAGATATATAGATACATAGATAGATACTGTATATCTGTGTAAAAGTGTAAAACCTTCTTATAGGGTTTAACCAGGCGTAGAAAAACATGGCAGCTTTTCTCAAAAAACAGTGTCCTTAGTCTGGGTGTGATTTTACCGCTCAGTTGCACTAAAATAAATGGAAATAAATTGTTATACCACACACAACCTGGAGACAGGGGTGGTGCTGTTTTCGCAAAAAAAGTAGCCGTCCTTTTTCTAAGCCTGGATAGCCCCCTGAAAGGGGGAGCAGAGGAAGGCTAAACATGCCAGCATGGAATTTCCAATAGCTGCACAGTGCCTCCGCAATATCGGAGACACTGTGCAGCTACTGGACATCGAGTGCAGGTGTAGTTTTGCCCACATGAAATGACCGTGACTAGCCTCACCCCAACATCTTGGCAGGCTTACTTCTGAGACATGGAATCTCTGGAAGTGAGCACTGGAGAGCAGAAGGCATCAGACGTCTTTTGCTCCCCAATCCCTTTAACTTATCATCACTAAGAAGCCTTGTGTACCATCTTAACCTCTCAGCTATACAGAACTGTGATTTGGGCAGAAAATATGAGCATAGATGGTGAGCATGCACTACAATCCCTCTGCATTCAAGCCATTTTTCCATAGGTTATGCATGCAAAATTTTGTCCAATGATCCATCAAACTCCTTATCCTAAACCTACTTCCATATTACAAGAATCCTCAGCTATAATTTAAGCTTGTCACACACAGCTGTTAGTCACTGACCGGTCACTCATTACCCACAAGCCCCTGTGTCTGTATCGGCCACTTTCCTCTGGAATTTACCAACGCAGCCGCTTCTATTGATTTCTGTAAATGTCTCTGTATTTATTGTGCCATGTTGCTACATGATTGCATTGTTTCTGTTTTAATTCCCTTAAATGTTCCTTTACACGTTACATGCAGATAAATGCAGCAGAATTATATATTTTCAAAGTCATTTAATCTTGGCTGAAATATTTGCTTCAAACTGTGCAATATTTACTTGGAAATGGAAATATTTTGTACCTCTCTCTTCTCAGGTGTTTCCTTTCTGTATATCCAGTGGGGATAAGAAGGTCATGGCATTTAGCTGTATAGATGCAGAATTTACACATGTCCTTTAAAGAGCACCTGTCATCTATGCATAGTGCCGCCATTTTGTGAGGTGATCTAATATTAATGCTTCCTGTCAATTCCCTATCACCTTCTGACATTACTAAAGCGATCACGTCAAATATTTATGGTTCAATTGATGTCAAATATTTAACTGGGTACTTTTTGCAATGGATCAGACTAGACAACTGGCGCACACAAAACTGGGAGGCATTGCTCACAGCAGCCAATCAGATTTTAGCTGTCACGTTTCTAGCCTAAACCCGATTGGCAACTCCAAATGTTATCTGCATTGGTTTGCATCTAAGAGCTCAATTCTGAAGGTCAGGACACAGATTCAGGCCTGAGTAGATGAAAGTTCCAATCTGTATTTATTTTAGAATGATTATTATTGTTGAGTGGACTTCTTCAGCTGTTCAGGTTTGGCAACGTTCGTCGAACCTAAAACCAAACACTCGGCACTTGACTCCCAGCGGCTGTAGAAGTTGGATGTTACCCGAAGGAGTCCTGGAAAACATGGATACAGCAATAAGATATATCCATGGTTTCCTGGTAGCCTTAGGGCTGAATCCAACTGGTTTCAATATAGGGTAGATGAGTATCAGGCCAAAGAAGTTCTATAATTCTCTCAAAATTAATTACAATAATAAAAAAGACCACAAAAAAAGAGCATATTATATACTAAGACTCTGATTGTTGCTGATTTCTGATTAACATGCAAATGCAGGATCTGAAGCTTATTTAAGTCATCAAAATATGTTTGTATGTAAAATCAATTATAATAACCTTGCTACTTATTTAATTAAGGATGCAACCGACGGAGTTCATAGTGTTACTTCTGTCTTTTGTTGCTCAGCCTGTCAGACATTAAGACTATTAGGGGGAATTCACATGCCACATATTTGTTATAGGAGTTTGCAACTGTTATATTCATCTCAATGGGGCTTGGAAAACATCTACATACTTGCCACCAAAACAACCGCATTCAGATATATGGAATGAATTTTCAGTGTCAGGCATTTCTGCAACAAATCTGCCACTTAGGAATATACCGTGAATTTACCCTTAGGTTTATTATGACATGTTGTCTTTTTTTCTGAAAAACCTGCAATCAGAGTATGTTCATACTGTATGTTGCGGTCAAATGGTATGTTTGCAGCTATAACACTAACCCCTAACCTCACACACTGTCATAGACACAAATAACTCTCCCACTCTGATGTTCACCTTAGTTATTTCTCAGTCACTATCTGATCATACTGTATTACTCTCTCTCTCTCTGTATATATATATATATATATATATATATATATATATATATTAATGTTTTTGGAACATTGGAGATCTGATATCAGCTTATTAACCCTTCTAAAATCTTGTCCAAAATACATACATGCTGCACTCACGATTTGAAACAGACTTTAGAGCCATGTATACTGAGAGAAATCACCGGCTGCTCTATACTGTTATTAGAATGACAGCGGCACATCTGCATAGTCAGCAATGGTGGGTAACAAGGAGCGCTGTGTGACAACAGCAACATGCTCAGCCTGCGTGCATCTGCCATTCCATGCCAAATACCTGGATATCAGCGCGTGTAGTTTATTATTCCATTTTAGGCCAGAGCGGACCCGGCAGGCTCAGGGAAACAATACCAGGCAGTGTGCTATGAAGGAAGGGACCTGTTAGTTTTCTATATTTTATCTGTTATTAATAGCATTAGTGAAGACAGGACCAAGACTAGTCATATAAACACAGCAACAGGCAACTTAAAGATCCAGAGCCACTGTATCACAGGATATTGGAACCAGGGGGTTAACCACCTAGAACCCTTACCATCTATCTCATACAGTATATAAATGATAAGTGTCAGTGGCTGGAATACCTCTTTTTAATACTGATGTCATTTTACTATTTATTTACTGTGACAGACAGGCCTTGTCAGAAATGATCCATACCCCTATAGCTACTCCATTGTTCATAGGCACATAAGACCTATAATGGAGAAAGTAAGTGCACTTGGCATATTCTTGGGATACCATGTGCTTTTGTTTTGCTTTTAGTTTTTCTCATACTAAGGCATGAGGCTTCACTTTTTATTAAACAGCCTGAAAGAATTTATTTTTATTTTTTTTTTTTTTTCCAATGGAGAGAGAAAAATTTTATGTCGTTTTGGTACAAAAGACATTTAGATGCAAATGACATGATATGCCTTCAGTATAGTAGTTCTGTGGTTCCTTGGGGGACAATTCTCAAAACAGCATTCAAGATATCAGGCTTATATTAGTGCTATGCAGAACGGAACTGGAAGGGAAACTCGGAGCTGCTGCTTAAAAAGTCTCCCATGTTCCAACAAGACACTACATACTGCTCCATCTGCTGTGTCACAAGGTGGCTTATTAGTTGTAGCTTGCATGTCTACGTATGAATGAAAAAAATAAACGAAAAAGTCTCATCCATTCTAAATATGTGCGATCTCTGAAATCTTTATCAACCTATTATTACAGTAAATTGAGGATTTACTCAGTTAACTGCACCTTCCACAACAAAAATCACACAGATACAAGTAAAAGAAATTCTATACAATAAAAAAAAAATCTACTAAAGGATTTTTTTTTCTTTAGTAGTGTGGCCAGAACCACTACAGAAAACTATTAGACTAGCACTGAATGAATGTGAGTGATATAAAGTTGTGCTGCTATACTGCACTGTGTCCTAAAGCTGTGATGGTGAAGCAGGGTAGTAGAGCTGCCTCCTCTGTAGGGCTCCTGATATGTGATCCTGATATGTGCCCTGTTCTGACACAAAGTCTAAACTGTCTATATTGATTTATCAGTATCTGACTTGTAAGAAGCCGACAGTGATGTGAGAAAGCCACATTCTGTGCCCCTTCACCAGGTACTGTAAGGCCTTTGTGATTGCTATACTGTGCCTGTAGCTGTCAGTCCTGGACCGCAGCTTGGAAACGGAACAAGCCAAGCAGTTTCAGATTCACTGCCACAGACATGCAGTGACTGTACTGTGTTGGGGAGAGGCCAGGTTTGTGTAAGCAGACAATTCAGGTCTTGTTCCCATTAAAATGCCTGTGTAACAGAGGCAAAAGCCTTCAAAACCCACATTCACACAGTGTCCAGATTGATTTGGGACTGACTACCTAACACATGAGCATCAGTCCCCAATTGCAGATGGAATGTCATCTCAGCCAGTCGGGTTATAAAGTGGCACTAAAGAAACTAGAAAGCAAAATGCCTGCTACCTTTATTCAACAAATTTAATATATATTGTTAACAAATACTTTTGATTCTTAAACATATTCTTTCTATAAGGATATTGTAACTTCTCAGACATAAGCATGTAGCTGCGGCCTATGGAATGCAGCAGTGTTCCCTGGGCAGGCCATAAACCCGCCAAAAACCCCGGCAAAATGGAGGAATGGTAGAAATTTACAAGGCGCTGGGAATCTTCCATATTTAAATCAATCAATTGTTTCCCTCTCTCTGGAACACGCACTTCAAATCCTTCCTGCTCCAAGTGAAAATGTTTGTGATTATCGCTCTCTTCTGTCTGTCACAGCTGCCAGAAATGTGTTTTACAGACCCAGGAACACAGCACGCATTATTGGGCCCTGGTAAATCCTCGCAGCGTACGTCATACTGAGATATGTGCACAGGGAGACGGCAAACTCTGCACTTATTGTGACCACCTGTGATAATGTGATCCCTAACTTATTGATACATAGCTTTTTTTTCTGGCCACCTCCAGTTTCCTAAAGCCATTGCAGGACATGATAGAGGTAAAAATGTGAGTTTGATGGGGAGAAGGGAACAATGAAGGAAATAGCAAATTTATCACCGGCAAAGATTGACCGGCAAAGAAGTGACCTACTGAGCGTCTAGGACATGTTTTGGGCACTTCCCCCATTGTGGTCAGACAGTAAATTTATCATTATGAAAATATAATTGGTTGGCGTGTTTTCCTGCTGTGCTCTGAGCTCTTTACCTATTTACGACCGTCAGACAGGGGAATTTCAGCCATGGCATGAAGGAAAAGTTTCCTTTCGTTGTTTACAGTCCCAGAAATTGAGAACAATTGCGGTGGAAGATGTTGACACTATGCCAGGTTTATGCAATTCTATGGAGACACTGTGATCCCTGCGTTTCCTCAATGCCTACCGATTAATCAGACCAGACTTGCTGTATGGTACTAAAATAGTGCAGCCGAATTAACCTGTGCAGTACTGGGGAATGGAATTACAAATATTTAATGAATGTTATATTATATTGTGTTTATTTAAAATAACAATAAAACTGACAGGTGAAATGAATGATAACATTGGTACTTGTAGATGGATAGGATCTATTAGGCAACAAGTGAACAGTCAGTTCTTGAAGTTCTTGTGTTGTGTTGTAAACAGGAAAAATGGGCGCACATATGGATTGGACTATTTTTAAGTGCTTAAGTTGTGATATGTAAACAAATGTCTCAATGCATCTTCAAAACGCAGGTCTTGTGGGGTGTTCTATATATGGATTACTTAGTAACTATCAAACGTGATCCAATAAAGGACAACCAGTGAACTGCGACACAAACTGGTTCACAAACTGCTAAAAAAGATGGCTGAAAAAGATCTCAGAACATACAGTGCATTGCAGAATGCTGGTATGGACCTATGTAGCCTTCAACTGGTCAGAGATGGGAGCATCAGAACCATGGACCATAGAGCAGTGGAAGAAGATGGCCTGATTCGATAAATTCAATTGAAAGAAAACAGACAAGTAATACTTACCTGTTCTAGTTCCCTGTAGTGCTGCTGCACCCGACCCTTTACTGGTCACTGATTGGCTTAGCAGCCAGTTCCTGTAGGGCTGTGATGTCACAGGAACTGGAAGATAAAGGAGAACAGGAGGGAACAGGGGTCTAGGACTGGCAACACTGTGGCTGTAGGGAACTGGGACAGGTAAGTATAATTTATTTATTATGCTTCTAACACCTCCTGCCTGTATTTTTTTTTTTAATTTTGCCTGAACTTCCTCTATAAAAGATTTGCTGTTAATGTTTTGATGCTGTTGAGGCTTTGCAAGTTTTAGCCATGTAGTTATTTAATGCTATGATTTAACTGAACATTCAAGCTAGTATTACCGTATTACCCTATTTTTTAGTTTTGGGGATGTTTAACTGAGGTAGTCGGTGAAGATTTATCAAGATCATCGTATCATCGTGTTAAATAAAGCGCCTCTTACTAAATTAGACTGACCCTTTGCCTACTGCACTGCCATGGTAAACACTTGTATGCAAACGTATTCATGATAAATCAGGAGTGGGAGGATGCCACAGGCACAGATTTTTGCAAAATCTTCACCTATTTTCTGTGGCGTACACAAGGGGCACAGATGATAAATCTGCCCCCTTATGTCTCACCAGAGGCTCAGGCTGCTGCTCCCTGCTCCTTTCATGCCTAGCATACTGCAGCTCTGCTTTCTAAGGTTGGCTGCTGTGTGTGAGCACAAGCTCAGCAGGAAGCCAGTGCATGTTGATAGGATTTTCCCTTACACCAAGGACAAATGATTAAACTATAATGAAGCTCCTGTAAGACAAGAAGATATCAAATAACTAGCCCACATACTGAGCCAAGGAGAGAGCTTGAAGTTCTGCTTCAATTTAGGACCCAGCGATCCCTATCTCCTATTAATCTGGCATGTATGAAATAGAGCATTGTGCCAGATTACCAGGAAACCACCTGCCAGTCCAGCACTGGCGTCTGTGGCAGCAAAGACCACTTGATGTATTTTAATTCCTAGTGTTCATTGGCTGAACACAGACGTCATCACATTTTGCTTTTAGTTGGAAAGTAATCTTGAGTCAGCTCATAGTAAGAGAGAATCTGCAGCTAAGGAATAGAATAGGATATAAAGGGAATAAAAAACAAAACAAAAAACAAATTCACACGATTCTGCCAATGATATAATTAGGTCGGATGAGTAACAAATGAAATAAAGTCAAATAAGGCCCCCCTGATCTGCCATTACATTGTGCAAATGTCTCCATTGTTTACTCTTGTGCTTAATACATTTTCTAATATCAGACAAAGCATTGAACCAGGCTGGATTAAGCAGGAAGGAACTTGGGCAGATGCCTAGGGTCCTAAAATGTGTGGGGAGCATATAAAACAAACTCGCAAAAACTAATCTCTGACTTAGGTGCAGAAATACAAAGAACACAAGAGCAAGACCAAACCCTTTATGTGATGAAAGCTAACATGAAGAACAGCGTGGCACAAGAACCCAGCCAGAGGTATGCTCAAGTAGACATCATTTACCCTTGCCCTCTTTTGTTATGGGCATGTCTGCTATGTTGCTTAGTTTAGAACATTCACCACTTAGACTCAGAAATAAGACGTGTTCCCCCCCCGGACCTCCTCACATCCTTGCGGGACTGGGGGCGCTGTGCAGCGGGATGGGTAGTGGCATACGGTGGTGTGCGTTGGGACATGCGGAGGAAGTGGGGGCCATGGACCACTTTCAGGGGTGCCCTAGTTTACAATAGGGGGTGCCTTGTTTTCAGGGGGATGCCTTACTTTAGGCTAGTTGGCAAGGTAGTCGGGGTGTCTTGTTTTAGGACGGCAACTTATTTTCGGGCAAACACTATTCTGGGGGCCTCTTGGCTAATAAGATTTGTTTATAAGGTATACAATATACAGTACATATACTATACACATTCATAGGTTCCATGTACTGGTTGCCGCATTAGATCCACTAGAAATTTATATTATTACTATGGTTTGCAGGGATTGAAATGACAGGTCCAATGTCTTTAAAGAGACTAGTTTATGCTGCCCTTATTTAAGACAGCATAAACATAGTGACAGATTCCCTTTAATATCAAAGTTTATATTGAATAGTGGCTTCTGGAAGGTGGACTTGATATGAAAGGTGACTTAGATCCATATCATTTTCCTATCACAACAATGAGCTGCCTGGGCACAGTACAGTTAGTGTTGTCATAGTAACACTGGAGTTTTTCCAAATATTTCCTGGACACTTCTGGAAATTTTCCTTAAATTATGTAATATCTTTATTACAATGAGTTACCAGTAATTAAAACCTGCCAATAGACTGTATGATATAACAAATATGCTGAAATCAAAAGTCTGCCTTCCCTCTATTAGTTCTGGAATCCTACTGTAGCTCAGAGTTGTCTCTATAAATAAATACATTTATATGTATGTGTATATATATATATATATATATATATATATATATATACACACACACGCTTCCCATTTATGTGTCACCAACGTCAATATACAAAGTAGTGTGATCATTACCAAATGCTCTCATAATATACCAGAGATCTGATCCTGGGACCGCTAAGGGTGCGGCAGCAATTTTGTGATTAGGCAGAATTTTTATTTATTTATTTATTACTTTTTTTTAGCCATTTAATCATAAGTTTATGCATTGCAATGAATGAAAATGTTTCTACATATGTATGTGTAGGAGCAATGATTTAACCTCTATTGAACTGATTCTGTAAAAACTAAGCAGAAGAAAGTGACTCCCACAGGAATTTTATAGAAGAAATCCTTGAGATTGTGGGAAGGAGAAAGGAAGAATGCAAACTGTGTCATCAGTGTTTTACTGGTATCCGCCTAATACTCAACTGCTCAGTATAAAAAAAAGCTTCCCAGTCCTGGGTGGATACTATTTGTCACTTGGTTCAGAAAACAAATGCAGCCCACTAAGAAGTTTCAGTTCTTCTTGTGAAACGCGTTAGCAATTACTCACACAACCCACACACATGAATAATGATGTGGCCCTGTGCTAACCCTGTCAATCTGAGCCCTGCACAATCTTATCTGGACCAGTCATTACGATTAGTCAGGTGTTTTTATATGGTTTCCTTTTAACTATCCAAGTTCTTGCCAGGGTACACAAATAAATGTCCCGTTATGTGCTACATGGTATAACAAAGTAACTGTAAAGGCCCTCTTACACCAAGTGATTATCAGCGGCATTTGGCTGATTTACGGCCGTTACGGCTGATAATCGCTTGGTCTAATAGCTAGTGTTAAAAGGCAAAGATCAGCTGACATGAACTATGTCGGCTGATCCTTGTCTTTTTTAAGACGCTGAAAACAAATGATGCCAATATTGGCGGTCTGCTGGCTGTCGCTCTATGTAATAGGAGTGTTGGCAGCAGACCACCACTCTCCTCTATGGGCTACACGAATGATCTAGAGGTTGCAGGGCAGCCCCCCACAGCTCCCTGCGGCCCACCCTGCTCTTACTCGCTTACAGTCAGTATGTGAAATAGCACTGGCAGACTTGCCGGACTTCAAACTCAAATGAAAGACAAAGGGCTTGGAGCAGCATGATCTCTTGGGTCATGGACCCATTGTGATGCACTCTTCTAACATGTCCCTAAGACCAACAGGGCCAGGCCTGTCTGCAATGAGAAGTAGATTGTCTTTATACACATGGGAGGTTTTACAATCATTACTTGCGTTAAAAAATCTTACTAGAAGGATTAAAGATTTTATATGTAACTGCGGCTTTATTTGTGGTGACCATACATTGGTATCCTTGTTCATTGGCCAGACATCTCCCCATGTAATAAAGGATGTGTAGCTAAAAAGTAATGGAAATAAAGGACTGCATGAAAGATCTAGTGATCATTCGTGCACCCCTGTCTACAAGCTAATCAAACGATGTAAAGGTATTTAGAAAAAACAATCACCGGTTATGTAAATCACCTCTCGCTATCATTCTGCAATCGGCCCATCTCAAAAAAGTACGATTAGTGACTTCCTAGTTATTCAATTCTATATCATAGTGGTGTAGTAAATCAACAAGGCTGCCTTGTACCATTACAGTCCTAGGTTACAATTAGAGTCCCTCTATTTTGCCCTTCTGTTTGTAAGAGGTTTGGCCTCATTCCAGCGTCCGTAGTTCTGTCCAGACAGGTCCTAGTAAGGATCCCTATCTTCAATGCAGAGGTTCGTGAATAGCGGACTACTAAGAATGTACACCAATAGTCCGGTCTGTAATTGTGGGACCACACTACACACATGTGACTGAGGCCTTTCTACCACACTTATACCGATAGGTTAATCATTATCTGAAATCAATGGCCTACCTTTAGTAGAGTCAACTAGTATTAGATTATTGCAGGTTCCACCTCTTGGTACACTGACAATTAGCTGTTAAAGAGGCCAGACACAGCTCCATACTTATAATAAGCTGTAGAAAGCTATACCACCAGTGCGGCCTTTACTAAAAGTACTGAGCTGTGTCTACTTAACAACAAAGGGGAACCCCACTGATCTAACATGGATGGCCTCAGCTTAGGATACGCCATCAGTGTAAAGTACCTTAAAGTGTAATTGTCACTTAATTTTTTTTTATTTGCAGAAATCAATAGAATAAGCGATTTTAAGAAACTCTACAATAGGTTTTATTAGGCAAAAAAGACGCTTTTTGTACTTAAAAAGCAGTTTCCCAGCCTCACCTCTCACTTATCTGTTCATTATCAGATAAAGCCGTCTTCATAACAGAGAAGCAAAGTGAAGACAGGTTTGCTGAGTGCCATTATATCCTATGAAGGGGGGAGGGGCTGAGGGGGATGAGTGAGCAGGAAGAGGAGACAAGCTGTACAGTTTGGAGACTGTCTAGGCACATAAAATGCTGGATTCAGGGGTCTGAAAGGTCAGTGCTTATCTGGGAGCTTGGTGAGATAAGAGTGCAGTATGTGGCATTGTGTAGGGCTACCTTTTCTAAAGCTCACTCACCCCCCTTGACCCCTCTCCATAGAGCGGACACAGAAATCCTGCTTCTTCTGAAGTGAGGGGGAAGGCTGGAAAACAGCCTTTTGAGGTTAGAAGGAAACTTTTTTGCTTAATTAAACCTATTACAGAGTTTCCTAAAATCGCTTGTACTATTGATACTTATTAATTTCTGAAAATGTCATTTAGGGTAAATTCACACGGGCGGATCTGCTACAAGTTTCCTGCGAAAAAACGCTGCTCAAATCACACAGACATCCTATGGTCAATAAAAAAACGTTACAAACACGCTGCGAGTTTTAATCTGCGGATTTATCGCAACGTTAAACTTGGGGCAGATCCGCCCATGTGAATTTACCCTTAAATGACAGTTATGCTTTAACCCCTTTCATTGGCTTTTTTATGGCATTTGCCCCAGTGTGTGTGTGTGTGTGTGATCTTCTGGAGCTGACACTGAAGTATGTTTTCAAAGCTGCAGAATATACTGTCGCTATACTGTAAGTAAAAGTGATTGAATAAGGGTAAAAAAAAATATTCATGGACAGCTAATGATGAACTTTAACAAAGTCAGTCATCCTGTGAGCTGAACCAAAGACAGTAAATGATTATTGACTGAACTGGCAAAGTCAAGGAGGCAACAGGGACAAAGTACAAGTTTGTAAAAGAATTGCTAAAACAATTTCTAGAAGGTTCCATCTAAAAATGTTTGATATTAAATGCTGGAAGTCTCTTCTCTCTAGTATACTAACCAGAGGGAGGAGGAATGGCAAATACCTCTTTGCGCATTAGTTTACAATATTTTAACATTCTCCATTATGGATTGCTGTGTGTACAATGTCTACATGTGTTGCTGGGGAGTGTAAGCAGAGCTGTATGTCAGATCAATGACCCTGAACATTTAAGTGGAAGTGTATGCATATTCTAACACATTCATGTCAGCACTAAACACACTATATGACTCTATTAACTGTTTAGCAGCTCAGATTCCTGGGAAAGTACTGACAGGCATGAGAGGAAAAATCTGTGCATTGGTTCTTTGGATTACTTAACTGAACTTTCGAGATCCATGTACAATGGATCCAGAAATGCTTAGGTTGAAGAGTTGAACATTTAAATAAATAACCTCACGGTATATACCTCTTGCCTCAGTGACATCATATGCATTCGGTCCAGATAAGGGATTTGTAGTATGAGCGTGACTTGAGCATGAGTTAGACTGCTTGGTATTTGAATGCCAGTGGCCTTAAAGGGGCTATGCAGTGCTACAAGAACATGGCCACTTTCTTTCAGAGACAACACGACCCTTGTCTCCAGTTCAGGTGCGGTTTGCAATTAAGCTTCATTCACTTCAATAGAACTGAGCAGCAGAACCCCACCCAAGCTGGAGACAAGAGTGGTGCTGTCTCTGGAAGAAAGTGCCCATGTTTTTGTAACGCTGGATAACCCCTTTAATACCAGAACATGTGCGAGTATCGCTCATCTCTAATTTGTATTTAAGAAGTATGCATTGTTCTCCTGCAGTACTCTGCAATATATTACCAAGATGGTAACAGACCTGCAGATTCAATGGCTTTTCAGAACTATACTTCCTTGTTTAAAACAAAGCAAACATGGTTTATATAAAAATTATGAGGGGTTGGAGCTTTTAAAGGCAAATCTACAGGAGAGGTGATAAGTGTCTGATTATGGTAGGTCCGACCTCTGAGACCCCTGCAATTTCCAGATCAGAGCCCTAATACTGCATGGAGAGGTGGGTTAGCACAACCTACATACATTGTCTATGGGAGTGCCGGAGATAACCGAGTACAGCACTCAGGTACCTTTGGTGCTATCATAGACAATGCATGGACTGTGTGCTGATCCACTTGACTATACAGGGAGAAGTAACAGGTCCCCATTCTGGTAATCCCAGGGTTGGACCTGTGGATAGGGTATACGTTTGCAGAGTCGGGAATCTTGATTTAAACTCCTATGGGCTCTTTCTAACTCACCTGCAGACATTAATTAACTATTGCCTCCTTCAGATTAATTTAAACAGGACTGAGTCTCCGGCTACTTGGAGATGCACAGCAAAAATCTGCACATACCTTCAGCTTCCTGCCTCCCAGTTTCACTTTGTATGCACAGATTGTGAGGTTTTGGACACAGATAACCCCATTAAATGTTGCTAATCCGCATCCAGGCTACCTGATGCATCAAGAAGTGAAAAAACATTTCTCATAAAACATGCATCAGAAAAGCTGATGGGACATGAGTGTGACACATATTTCGTGTGAAGTTTGATGACGGTTCGACATCAGAATTTACACAGAATTCAAATCATGTGAACATTCCCTTATGTCCATGTATGCTATGAGATAACCCAATGAACTGTGGGGTGGCCTTTTGTTGGTCAATTGCTATCGCGTTTGTCCAAAGAAGCCTCAATGTGGTTTCAATTGGCATCTAAATAAAGCCAAATCTACATAGCCAAAATTAGAAAGCATGGACACATTTGATTCCCGAAACTATTATGTGAAATCACGAAATCCTGGGGGACAACGTTAAAGCGACTCTGTACCCACAATCTGACCCCCCAAACCACTTGTACCTTTGGATAGCTGCTTTTAATCCAAGATCTGTCCTGGGGTCCATTTGGCAGGTGATGCAGTTATTGTCCTAAAAAGCAACTTTTAGGCTGGGTTCACACACAGTATATTTCAGGCAGTATTTGGTCGTCATGTCAGGTCCTCATGGCAACCAAAACCAGGAGTGGATTGAAAACACAGAAAGGCTATGTTCACAAAATGTTGAAATTGAGTGGATGGCCGTCATTTAATGGCAAATAACTTCCATTATTTTAATACAACAGCCGTTGTTTTAAAATAACAGCAAATATTTGCCATTAAATGACGGCCATCAACTTAATTACAACATTGTGTGAACATAGCCTTTCTGTGTTTTCAATCCACTCCTGGTTTTGGTTGCCATGAGGACCTGACATGAGGACCAAATACTGCCTGAAATATACTGTGTGTGAACCCAGCCTGCAACTTACAGCCCCGTGCCCTACAGGCGTGGCCTATAATATCTGTGCCCTAACTTTGCACCACCCCTCCGTCCCTCCTCCCCACCCTCTTCATCATTAGGAATGCCACTGGAACATTTTCTCCATGCTGAACATTTGCACAGGTGTCTTAATGATCCAGCCCATGTGCCGGGCTGACACAGCTGACGAATAGTAGTCAATCTGCCTGGAGCATTCCTAATTATGAGGAGGGCGGGGAGGGGGGACAGAGAGGTTGTGCCAGCCTAACGTATACACAATTTAGGCCACGCCTGTAGGGCACGGGGCTGCAAGTTTAAAAGTAGTTTTTTAGAACAATAACTGCATTACTTGCCAAATGGATTAAAAGCAGCTATCTGAAGGTACAAGCGGTTTGGGGGGGGGGGGGGGGCAGATTGTGGGTACAGAGTCACTTAAAAAGAAAATCCAGACTCTCCATTATCTATTAAACCACAGACAACAATCTAGACCAGGAGGGAAGGGGTTCAAGAAACTAGACTGTAAGTCACGTACTCGGCAGACATTGCCACTTTAAATATCTAAAAATGAGCGCTAGCTACAAAAAAGGTTGAATCAAAGTTCTTTCAACTTTTTATTTAATGGAATTCCAGAGTGGAGATAGAAACGCTGGGGGCGACTTATTGCAAAGTATGCAGGAGATTTGTGACAGGACGTTAAAACTTCATGTCAAGCCTTTCATGCAAACAATAAATATTACTTCTGCTCATAATCAGACTTTTTCTCCAGCTTCGTCTTTGAATGTTGAACCTTTTTCAATTAATTAAAAACTATGCACTGCAGAGTGCATATTTTATCAGCTCTCAGCTGCTTAAGTGCCTAGAACAGACCAGGCAGTTTTTCTTTTTCTATTTTTTTCTAGGCAACCCAGAGTAAGTACTTGCAAGGGTCATATCTTTTTAATTATCTTTTCTCTCTTTGATTAATTATTCCGTCTGACAATAGCGGGTTTCTAATGCTATTCACCTGCCTCTGATGATTGACAACTTTTCTGTCTGATTCAAAGCAAACAGCTGCTGCCACGAGTGCCTAGCAACGGGGCTGTGATGGATGAGCCCCCAAGATGGATTGATGTAATAAATCATGTCTACGGCTATAAAACTGGGGGGATAAGAATACAAGAGGACAAAAACAAAACAAGGTTTCTTCCCATGAGTCCACCCGCACCCTCCCAATTACACCTGAAATAGACTCTCCCCCCCCCCCTTTTGAACGACAAAGTTCTTTGCTTAAAAGGGAAGTGGCTCAAAGCTATTAGTGTCACATAAACTTTTCCCAGGTGAAAAAGGTAACTTTGTCTGTCTCCAAGGGACAGATGTTACCTATAGTCATAGTTATGATGCACTTTTTCTTGCACTTCTACATTTTTATACTTTTAACTTCTGCTGTTTGTTGTCAATAAATTACCTGCCTTGCAAAAATGAAAATAGTATATCTATGTAATTGAAATGGGATCAAGTTTTCATGACTGTATATCATCACCCCAACTCACCAAATCTCACCCTTACAGAATTAGAAGGAACAATTGGCAACCACGTATCCTCAGCTATATGATTATTATTTATTTTGAAAGCTGTACATATGATAGGGGGCTAACATACACATGGTAATGTAAAATCATGTACAAACTGGTACTATACTCTACAAGGTGAAGGGAGGTAGACAGTACATAAGGGGAGCAGACGGTCACCGGGCCGTTAAGTGGCAGCAAAGTTAACATAGGTTGTAGCCTATCCTGATAATATGAGATTTCAAGTTGCTTTTAAAAGTTGTGATGGTGCTGGGGTAGTGAGTTCTAGTATAGGGTAGTGAGCCAGATGTGTTGGGGTAGTGAGTTCTAGTATAGGGGAAGCTCAAGAAAACTCTTGGAGACGCGTGAGTGAAAGACAGACAAGCCATAGCTTCTTGGGCATGCATGTAAACTTTTGTTCCAGAAGCTTCACAATTGTTATGTGAAATGACTTTGTAGTGTAAAGATCTGACAGAAAACCTACACATACATTTTGGGAATGAGAACCTTCAGAAATTTTGGAGTAGGTGCACCCGTATTATTGTCTGTACTTATAAACATATTGAGTAGTTCTTATTACACCGATGCTAAAAGTATAAACATTCCTCTAAGGTTTAAACAGAAATCTGTGTTCCCCATGTCTACTCTTCCTGTCATAAAGGTAAATGCAATCTATAGTTCTCTGTTATCAGACGTTTTACATCATTCCTACAAACTAGTGCCAAAAACCTAGAAAAATGCTTGCTATCCATGACTATTATATATGGCTCTGTTCTGAAATTCCATTTACAGCACTGTAAGCCAATCACAGATCTGTTAAATCCTGAATGGGGGTATGGGTGTACTTGTATTGTGGAATCTGTCACTATAAAGTTATAGAACATATTTAGTACTGTCATTGTCGCTGTTGGTCCCCCATAATATTTTAGAAATGAGATTTAATTTGTGGGCTGATCACTAAGGAGGTAAGTTACAAGAGTGAATTTTATGGCATGACTGATGGCCCATCCTTTAGACCATTTAAAAGCAGCTGCTGGAAAAAGTCAAAGACAAGTTATTTTTCCGAGCTATGCAGTTGAGTTTTACTGGTGTGCAAAGTGCCAAAAGATGTAATAATGTCTATTGTTATGTAATTATTTCACAGACACAGTGGAGACAGACAAGTAATGAAGTATGCGTTCTCTAGACAATATGTAAAAACAATCTTTTTCTTCTAAAAAAAATAAAATAATAATAATAATAATAATAATAAAATTGATAGCTCTAACACATGTAAACGGTAGATGATCTCCTGCGCTGAATGACACATGCATCATACGATAGTCACCTAAAGATTGTTCTTTCTGTCTAATGTACATGACATATATTAACTTCCTGTATTAAACAGCCAAGGAAAAGGGAACTTGGAAGAATAAAATGGGGCTTAAAAGACAAATGTATCAATAATCTCATAATAGCTAAACTCATTGATTTTGATCCGGTTTTCACAAGGTAAGAACTTATGACCAAAGAAATGAAAAATGAAAATATAAATATTCAATTTAAAACACATTACAAAACTCACATAGAAATCTATGTTCATGTGATATACCAGATATTCTGAATATGATATAAAATAGTCAAAACACAATAACTGGTACCTAAATATATAAAGATGACTGCAAGCCAAAAACAAAGTCAGAATAATATATCAACAAGGGAAGATAAAATGTATTCTTCATACCACCTAGGCTTAAAAGACTATTAAAACACAAAACCTCTTTAACATCTTAGGTGAACTACAAATATCACACTGCAGAATTAAAATAGTTTTCTAGAAATAAAAAAACATGATGGTCTACACTTAAATAAATAGACCACACCACAGGCAATGTGGTTTGTCCATCCTGTTGATCAGAGGCCTAATGATAGGCAATCAATGTTATATATCCAGAAAACCCTTTAAATAATGACTAGTACTGGCAAACCATTCTTATAAGGCATAATAAATACACCCCACAACTATCATCATTTCCACTCTATACTTATAACCTATGTCACACTGCACTGTATCTATCACATCTTCATCTTACTCCAGGTCAGTATAAAAGTTAAATATTAACAGAAAGATACAATCTGAGTTTTTAAGCCATGACAGGTTGCATTGTTTCCAAGAAAAGTTGAAGTAAAGGAACCGACCAGGTGATGATATCCTTCGGTTACTGAAGGTTTTGGCTTACAATACACCAGTTGAGGGATGGTGGTTTATATAGGCTAAAGTCTCATTTTTTTCTTTGTTTTTCCTATTTGCTTTTAATGTTCTGCTAAGTTCCAAAAACTGCTATGACGACACTTTATGAAGGGCTAAAGTTCTCTGCTAATGACTCCATACAAACAATAAAGGAAGAGCAAGTCATCCATCAAAATCTAGAAAGATCGAGGCCTTCATTCAACCCCTGCTCGTCCACCTCTCAAGTTACTGATGTACACAGCGAGTCTAAATAATATTCAAAATGATAAATGGCACCGCAAGCCTGATATCCGTCATCAATCTTTCTGAAAACACATCCATCTTCCGCAATGTTTGATTCCTAAGGAACCTGGAGTTTGCAGATTCATTTACACACACCCCACCCCCATAAGCAGATGCCAGCTGAGTGATATCTGTCAAAAAGGTTTGCTTTCCCACAAGTACTTAAAACTTAAACAAAGCTACACACAGAGAAAAAGTTGGGAGAAAACATGAAAAAGACTGGATGTGTCCGATAAGCAGGAACAACACAGCCTCTTCAATCACAAGGCTGAATAGTGCCACCCCCTACAACTGTACACACGCTCCTTCCTCCTCACAATCTGCACTGCTGCTTCACTGTTCTAAGGGGGAACAGACAGGAGAACACGGAACGTTGCTCTCTTTTCCCTTGTTGTCTGGCAGGGCCCATTTGATAAATGACACATGTCATTCTGTCAAGAGCAAAGGGTGGGTCAGTGATATATGACTTAGCTGAAACGGAAATCGACTCTTTGGCATTGGTGAAGCTATTCTCCACCAGGATTCAGTCAGAAAATTAAATCTACAACATTTCAAAAGCACAGTCAGGGCAACAGGACAACTTGTCCTTTATCCCTTTCTTTGCCCTTCACATTGATACTTTAAAAGATGGGAAAAAAACATATATACATATTGACTATTTGGGTCAAAAGCAGCAAACAGGAAGTCTTTACTGTAAGGAGTGATGCTGTGTTCGGTTGTGGGGCAACATAAAGGGACACAACAAGCAAATTAGTTTATTTTTCTACATAGTGCATAAGAGAAATAATTTAGATTTTTTTTTTTGGGGGGGGTGATTCAGTTAGGGGTCTCTAACTACTTGGAGTATTTGGAAGAGGTTAACTTGGGGGAGAGATTGTTTTTGTGTGGGGATTTTTTTTTTAAGCATATTTTAACGTATGTAAATAGGCACACATCTATATATGCGCGCACACTGAGAAATATATAAAAATTAGCATGTTTGCAGTAATCGTCCTGCAGCTTGACATCTGCATAGTAAATTTTAAAAGAAAAAAATTGTGTAAGACAGGCTGGAGCGTCTCCCTCCCCCTCTCTTTCATTAGCTCACTGGCAGGGTGGCACTTGTGAACCTCATTACCGAAAGAGGATTTATGAAGCTGAACCCAATGGCAGAGGAAAGGCATCTGTCAATAATTGTAGAGAGCTGTAGTCACAGCTTTGAAATCTCATTAAGTATGCACTTATCAGACATAAAGATCAAAAACATTACTCAACTCCGACAGAATCTTATGGAGGAACATTAATTAGCTACAGGCCTACAGTACAAAAAAAAAATAAAAATGAGAGACTTCCTCTCACACCTGCCCAACCCACAAACCCAAATCAAGCAACGCTCGCCCTCCCCCTCCCTCCCCGTAGACACAAAAAATAATTCTCAGCATCTGAGACTGATCAAGTACATGAAACAAGAGAGAGAGAGAGAAAAAAAAAAACTCAGTTCAGACAGTCTTGGCGGTGAAAAGAGAAAAGGAAGGAGCTGTCACAATTGAGAAGGATGTCAGTACTGGCCCTGATTACAAGGGTCTATACAGTTCCCAGGCCTTTTTATCATCCTTGCCATCAAAAACAGACTCTGTGTCACAGATGGATGACTGATGGATGCCAGTCTTAGGCAGCGTCCGCCAGTCTTCCAAGGCGCCCCTGCTGTGATCCTGCCCTCCAGCAACAGCCCTGACCCAGCTGGAAAGGAACTTTCTGGGCAATGAGCCCAGACCCAAAAAGATACTAGATATAATAACGTACCTCCATCTTGTTCCTGTAGCAAATAAAAAAAAATGATAATAGGTTACTCTGGGATAATCTGTTCAGCTGCAGGAAGAACAGGATGTTTTTATAGACCAGACTGAAACATATGCAAAAGCCTGAGCTGAATAAACCTTCTATGCATGTCCCTGACAAGTCCATTCAAGGTGCCTGCCTGTAACTATACAATAGAGTGTCAGCTCTTTTGTACAGTGACCTCACCTCTAGTATTGTTGTCGTTGCTTTAGAGCCTTGTGTATAGGACTTATTTGTTGCACTAATTCTGTCTCCGGCTGAATAACACACTTTGCATATTTCACTGATCAATTACTCTATATGCAGTTATTAGTATTTACAGAGCACTGTATACATGGGGAAGCGAATGACTTCTGGAAGGACGGAGGGGCAGGACCCTGCAGTATATTACTGTATTAGAAAAAAAATCTGAGCAATGACAAAGCAGACAAATCTGTTGGGCTTTTCTAGAGACGCCGGAAGTCCGGAGAAAAAAAACGCACTGACCCTGGGCAAATTAGAGAATCGCGCAAGGCAAGTGAATGGTGACCAACCAGGATGTGAGAGATTCTTGATCAGTTTCCTGTGAACACCATGCATGATTTCCACATGCATTATTAAAGGCCAACAAAATCCACTCTTCTATTTGTGTTGTTTAATGATGTTAAATAATTAGAGGGTCAGCTCTACAGACAAGGGTTCCGTGGAATATGTCAATGCCCTATAGGAACCTGCGTCTCCGCAATAACAACTACAATGTCCAATCTACTGCAAACTTGTGATCTAAACTTTAGCTGAAATTAAAAAACACAAAAGGCAAAAAAAAAAAAAAAAAAATGGCCATCAATTCCCTACAGTTATGTCTGCGCCTATACAGTATACTTTTCCTTATGCAAATATGGTCTGGAACATAAGGACTGCAAATATGTTTTTTCATGTGCCCATACGTATATCTCTAAAACAAAGCAACAGCCAATGCAGAAAGTGTCAGGGACATCTGCTTCGATAGCAGGCTACCAAATAAAGCAGCAAGTTAAAAAATAAAGGCAGCTGAGCAGCATTCTGTTTCCTGAAACGGTTAACAGCGATGCCACTCTCAGCCTCAGAGGAGCCAATGGAGGGATGAAGTCTGAACTTATGTGGGTGACATATTCTGTAATGCCATAGCTTTCTCTGCATATTTCTTCTAAATATTAGGAAAAGCCTGCTGTGTCTAACAGTAAAGACCACCCATAGCTAACCATTGTGTATTGTCTATGGCCTGTCAATTAAAGGGACACTAAACTGCCAGTATTACAATCTTTATTTGTTGTGTATTTGTTGAATCTATTGCTTTCTGTTATCAGCTATTTCAGGCTGAATGGCTATACAATCACCTCTACACACACAGAGGTCTTTTTCTTGGGGTAATTTTATCAATGCTTACACCAGAAAAAAAATGATGTAAAAAGTCACAAATATTTGCAAAAAACACATAAAAGGCTTGTAAAAAATATGGCTCAATCAATATTTGTCACCATAACCACAAGTGGTCCAAAATACCGAAAAAGGTACACATTCTTCCAATATAGTACTCCACTGTGTTGGTTTTACTACTTGCTAAAAATACTGATCAAACTACTATGTGTGATCACAGACATAGGAGAGGTTGATCAAACATTGTGCAAGAGAAGGGATGAGCAGTTGCCCATAGCAACTAATCCTCCATTTATAAAAAGCCTGTTGAAAATGAAAGCTGGAATCTGATTGGTTGCTTTGGGCCACTGCTCCTCTGTTCTGTTGCACAAATTATGTACTGGTGTTGTACGGCTGAATGTGATGTCTAATCCCTTAAAGGTGTGATAGTGGCAACTAAGTAATTTTAGTTGCAGACCAAACTAAATTTAGAGGCGCAGAATATAATACAAATGCAGCTCTGGTACATTGGTCTTTTATGAAGTAAGGGAAAACTGGTTCATTCCCAGTTTGGACTATGTATATCAGTACAAGGTAGAGTTAGGCCCATATATGCCAATTTATATAACTATTACTGCACAGTCAAAAATATCCCAAGGATCTTCTGGTTCTCCGGGATTAGCAAAACATGGCTGCCTTCTCCGAAACACAGCACCACACTTTTCTGCATGTTGCATGAGGTACTGCAGGTACTAAGCAGACTGCAGTGCAACACGAAACCTATGGACAGTTTTGGCACTGTGTTTGGGAGAAAGCAGCCATGTTTTTTCTAATCCTCTTTATCCACCTGCAGCACAATGAAAAAGGAAAAAGAAAATGATCATTGGTTTTGCAAGCAGCCATAAAAGTTTCATGCATCCTATTGAAGGCTGACAGATTCTTCCACGGAGTCATCTTTATAAGTAACACAGGTTTCCTTGGGCGCATTGAATATGCCAATCACCGGAGGTAGAACGCAAATGTTACTAGCTCCAAAAAATAACTAACGGGCCATTTTGCAATTCAAACCACATAGAAAATGCTTATTTGGAGAATTACAAGTGGGTGGTTTGCAGTATATTTTTCCATATGCTTTACAGCGCTATCTGTGCCGCGTGTAACATTTATGTGATTAAAGCAATTACATCTTTGTGAATTAATTATAAAATAGCTCTTCGTTTTGTAGACTGCTCAGCCATTACCAGAGATAAGGAACAAACAAATAAAATACAACTTTATTGACTGTTTTAACAGCAGACAGCCAAGGGGGAAGAGACCTCAAAAAAAAAAAATTTGTAAAAATGTCACCACTGCCATCATGTTCAAGAAGGAGATCCATAAAGGACGTATTACCTGCCACATCGACACCCTACACCGCTAACTGCTGTCAGGGCTGTATAATTAATTAGGCCTGTCTCATTAAAAGAAATGGAAAAAATGGGGGGAAAAAATGGTCTAAAAAATAAATATGTTCTTAAATAATGACCACGCTTTATTAATGACCATAGTTAATGGAGGGAAGAGTTATACATCTTTACTTATGCAAAATAAATTCATCCGGCTTCATTAATATTCATCTATATTCAAATAACATTTAAAATGGAATCGAGCATTTTGATAAGCCAACAGCTAATTGTATTCATATTGTAATTTACAAAGGAGAATACAAGTGTTAGGAGGCTGGCGCAAGATTACGTGGGTATTACCAGCGACCTGGACGGCACAAATTCCAGGAGAGCTTTTTCCATTTGATTCCCTCCTTGCTTTTTCAGGCGTAAAAGTATTATTATATATGCTTATTGGCATGTACTATTGACCTCAGGATCTTGATACAAACTCAAAAATGTGTCATTACCACGTCAAAAAGAGATATTCAAATGACGCTAATGATGTGTTATTTAAAAGCTTTGTAAAATCGCGTCTGCAAAAGCGAATCCACATATCGTGTTAATGTTCTGTTTTCAATAGAACGCTGGAAATTTCCAGACGTGTTGTGATTTGCAGAGACTTTTTTTTTTTATTTCATAATTTCCACCGAATACAGTTCAACCTGTTCCCCTTTATTCCCAAACAGCTGCTGTAGGTGAAAAAAAAAACCCTCATAATTAATAACATGTGTCCTGACAGTATGAATTAATAATTTATAATTAAAGCACAAACAAGGAAACTTACATCATTCTTCAAGGCTCACACTTTAAGATATTCAGGGAGATAGGACTGAGGGGGTTAGGGCAGGCTGTTGGGCCTGTTTATCGTGCATTGGAATATTAAATCATTTATTAATTGTTTGCTAAGCAACACTGACTCATTTACTAAGTATCTAGTGAAAAACCTTTACATGGGTATGTTACATGTCGCTTAAGCAGCAAATTTACCTAGGGTTCACATGCTCCAAAAATAGAAATGAATTGCATGTTTGACATGTGCTCCCAACACAATAATAATCTAAAGTGTTGAATGTTACATTTTACATTTCGAGTCCCGAAAATAATTTCTCTTATATAGGAGATCAATAAACCCCCTTAGAACCACATACCAGTGTATTGTTTTATTCCTAATATTCCTAATATATCAATGGGATATGAATAAGAAAGAAGTTGTATTGCTACTGCTTAAAGGGAAAAAAACTGCAAAAAAAAAAATACAACTGTTTGAGATTGGTGTCAGTGTAGTGATAGATACAATATAAATTGGCAACTGGGGTGAAAATTTTGGAGTGAAGGATGCACTAAATATTTCTTAAATGTGTACATCATGGGAGTTTATCAAGATGCCCAGAAAGTCCCCACCCTATCTTACTATATGATTTGGTATGACGAATGGGTCCAGTGAGGATGGCTATTACTTCATCTCATCGGAGCAATCATTAGATCAGGATCAGGAGCAATGAAAATAATACTGTTAATAACAATTTGGGAGAAATTTTGCAATAGGCAAGAGCTAACAGATTTGTTGGGACACTTCCCCTGAAGTCTCCTTTTGGTTTTCCAAGCCCTCATTCCGCCATGCAAGACTTCCATATTAATTACGACAACGATAAATTGCAACCTTTTGCAGCAGACCCTGTGTAGAAAAAGATGAAGCGCTACACCTTGGGAATTTTTAACAGCTCAAACTAGTGAAGAGGTACGGCCCAGGGTCAGGCAAAACTACGGCGTCTACGTGTGGGTTAATTGTCGCAATATCTATGGTATTTTAGTGAAACGTAGGCCGGGTGTCTGAGGAGTCTACTTTCCCCCTGTTTAATGCAAAAAGGTTAACAGTAAGCTAATTATGGGTGGCAATTTACCGTAGAGCCAACGGGGTCCTACTAACATGGCCTTCTGTAAAATAAAATAACACTAATGTCACAGAAGAGGTGGAACAATCTGCTTAAAATTTAGAAGATGCCCACATCTAGGAAGTCATCTGCCTGCAGTTACTTTTCAGTCTGATCCTGAGAAACAAACAAACCCATCATCTCTATGGGCCACTGTAATCATGATGCCTCCACTACCCAACCCCTGGCTCAAGTGTATTTCTCATAATCCTATTGCAGTCACAATTCATTCTAATCACTGTACAAAACAATCTTTAGGAAAAAAAAAAAAAAAAAAGAAAATGCAGAGACTTGTGAGCCAATTTACAAAATAACTGCTGATACATCAGCTATTGACTCTTTCAGTCCTGCTCATGATAACGCTGTAGGCAAAACACAGAACAAATGACAACATCAACGACAGGCAATAAACTGAACTGGGAGCGAACACTGAAGTACTAATTGACAGCTGTCAAGCTAATGGGAGAGATGGCAGCTGATTCTTAAAACGGCTCTTATTTTTTTTTTCTCCTGTCTCTGGATATCACTGGAATCTTAAAGCCAAGCTCACAATTTGCACACACACACACCCCATCCTTTTTTTGCTAAATTCCCCCTTTTTTTGCATTGTTCCTTTTTCTTTGCAATGGACAGCCATAGCTAATCATTTTGTCAGCTTGCTACTAAGGAGGAATCTCTGTCCCAATGAACAAATGTATGGCAGATAATATGCTGCAGGGGGGTAACTGTAACTGAATCTATACTAGGAAATATTCAGAGATTTCAGTGCAAGGCCTGGGAAAAAGCAGATTTTGGTGTTAGTGCAAAATGGCCGTGGTGGCAGCGCCGTGCGTCCTTGTGACCCGTGGTTTTATGGTGAAAAATTCCAAATGTATATATGCATAAATGCTATGTGTTAATTCCACAAGGAATACTGGTCTGCAATTGTAAGGGTCTCAAATAGGCTTAAGGTGTAAACTGCAATGAGGCGAGTCTTAATCAATAAAAGGATGCATTATAGGAATAATGGAATTTTGGAAATGCACCAAATTCCCAGCGGGTGCTGTACTTACATTGAGGCCTGTGGTGCCTGCTATTGAAAAAGTGTTTTACAAGACATAGAAAACAAGGCCATATACTGGCTAAAGGAACTGATGCTCTAAGGAGGCCTGGATCATCTGTAGGAATTAACAGGATCTCTGCAAAAGCAAAGCACACAAACATGCTGAGACCAAAAGCTTCCAGCTTAAGCTTCATCTATGACATGTCTACAAATACAGATATATAGATAAATATATAGTGCTGAATATCCTCCAGTATTATTCATTATTGATTAGGATCCTCTGGCATGGCTTGGGTTAAGATGGTGGACTGTACAACTCTCAGTAAAGGTCTGCCAGGTTGGGGCTACTCGCTGCTCCTGGTGCTGCTTTCCTCCCGCAGACCATTATAAAGGCCTAATCCCTATGAAATGATTAACCAGGTACCAAAATCCATTTGTCACCTGCAGCAGCAAATTGAGTTAATGCAAGTAAAGGCAAGCAGGACTGTGTAATATCAACTTGATTACATCAAACTAGCTGCAAACCTAATTCTCCTGGATGACACTGCGTGGAGCTTGTCATTTCCAATCATTAAAGCTGTCAGGAATCCATCAGGTTTACAGCTAATTAGGTGAACACTAATGAAGCTGGCAAAACAACTTTTCTTTTTTTACGGCTGAACGGACCTTTCAGTTTGGGGAAAGAAGAAGAATTTTTTTTTTCTTCCAAGTATTCTTAAGGTTGCTGGGCAAATAGGTTGAAGAGTTACCAACCAGGGCTGTCCCTTTCTCACTGTAAAGCTAATTTGTCATTGTTCTCTGCAAGACACTAAAGTATTCCTGAACCCTACATCTTCCAGCACGGCCATGTAGGTTGGGTGATTAGGAGATACTCTGCATCATAAAGAACTTCCATGTTATTAGCGTTACTACTACCAGCCATCAAGTCTGTATCCACTCCATCTGTGTTTTTCCAGAACGTCCCTGTCTTGTGTTCGGATCTACAATATGCACCTAAGTCTAAACCTATTTCCTGTCATATTCCAATCAACAGTATAGTTGACTCCCCCCACCTTTTTATTTCCTGCTTAAATAAGCAACAATCTGGCCATTCCCAGCCACGTCCATTAAACAGAGACACTACCAGTCTATGAGATCCGTACAGAACTCCCTGGCAGCCTGTGATTGACCATTAGGCTATTGATGAATGTGCTTGTCAGGAGAGAGACAATTAAATCAAATATGAAACAAAGTCGTTTTGACGGGTCATTCTGATAGAGTAAAGCCATTCTCCCATCTCTTATTAATTGTGCAGCCGAGGTTTTATTTTTTATTCCTCTTAACTAACCTGCTAGTTAATTCAATAAAAATGTACAGCTAAATTTTGACTAATAAATCTGTGTATGGCATGGAATAGTAAACTGGGAGCAGGGTGACCATGATGCTTGCTGCTATCTGAATATACTACAGTATTTTACCAGCAGAACGCTGGAAATGTGTAATAGACCAACGAAGCTGAAAGGCAACGTCACCAATCCCATCACGCCGCACACATTTCTGTTCCTTAAACGGAAAGAGACAATTTCTATATAATTAATAGATCTCGTATAAGACATGGTAATATCGAGGTGCATTTATGGATGACATTATGGGCACAATATTACTGCAACATGCTCCTACGTATAAACTGTCATATGCTCAGTGTAACGACCATTGAATTGGTTCTTGTAGATGACCGCAGAGAACAATATTTCGCTCATATCAACAGCGAAAACGCTGGGCTGTAAAGTTATTTTGTGCTGCCTGAAAGAGGGGTAAATGGGAAAAAAAAAAAGACACCATCCTATACACTGAGTTACAGTGGAGAGAGTATAAAGTATAATATTCCTACAATTAGATTATAACCTACTACCTGTAACATACACTTGTATTTATACCTAATTACATGCATACACACTTTGGTATATGCATATTAATTCCACTATATTTCCTGGATATAGAGAGATCTATACTTTTTGTGGTTACACATTTACAGTATGCAGCAACATATACGTTATAGTTGCATTCAGATTATAGGTTTAGTTGTCAGAACAAAGTTTGGTGCTATCTGTGCTTTTTAGCTATATATTTTTCATTCCCACATACCTGTGTAAATATATATATGTGTACACACATATAGACCATATTCTAATAAATGCACTTTATATTCAGTAACACTGCAGCTGCTATCGAATCACTTCAGAAATACTGATCTAACACCACAATGCAAAATACAATAGAATTAAAACAGCAAACACAATGCACACCATTAGGAATAAACTAAAAGGTAATGGGAGCGAGATTTCAGCCAGGCCCAGGCTACATGAGAGACAGTTGGTGCAATCTGCAGCCCAGTCAGTAATACAGTGAAGTCTACACAATGCCACAGATGTGGAAGGTCACCGTCTGTAACCACATGGATCCTGTAACAAGCTCACAGTGCGGAACCTGGCAGGAAGTTGACATGGCACCAGTGACGTCACGGTGCCTGGTGTTACCATGGCAAGTGATTTATTGATGTTTATTGGCATTGAATAGATCAAAGCTGAGCTGGATGACAGGCAATCAATCAGTTGTCACATGAAGGATGGCAGGAGTCCATAAAATGAAATCCTTTCTCACTACTCCACATGTCCTAACTGAGCATTATTGCAAAATAATGTTTGGCTCTGTTCCCCCCTCCTACCTTATCCACCCCTCCTTCCCCTCACCCCCTATAGCCTCAGACAGAGATTGCTAAATCCTTATAAGATGTGACATATGCAACAAGGGCTCCGCATTATCAGACAATATATAGCCTAGCAAAAGGGTGAGGAAGGGTACCATCTCCTGGGTTAGAAGCAGACCTTCAGTGCTGCTTACATTCACCTCTTTAGTTCAGTTAAAAAAACACAGACACAAAAATAGGAGCAGAGGATTTACAGAATCCTCCTATGTGCATTGTGTAGCCAGAGAACAATGTCACACCTCTGCCAGAACCTTGGGTGAACTTTCCCTGCCCCCTTGTTACCCCACTAACCTTAAATTCATCCCATCCTAAGCGCCTCCTCTAAACAAACATGCCCTGACCCCCAGGAAACAATTTCCTCTTCAGAGGCTGCTTCACAAAATGAATTAAAGGAGTTTTAAAAGTGAAAGAGGAAAAAAGAAAAACAGACTGATACTGTGCACAATCCTCAGGAGGGAAGAAGGGGACAGGGGGCACAGTAACCCCATGCCCCCTAAACTTTCTCAGTTCTCTCAGTTAGTGCCCCCCCCTCACCCACACACACTACTACACCCAGCAGGCACAATCCATAAATAAACATAGAAATAGACAAGGTGAATAACCCCTAGAGGCTGCAGAGGGATGAGGAGTATACAATGAGGGGCTCCGTACCTGCAGCTCTCCTGGGCGCTTGCTGCTTTCTCCTCGGCATGCTGCTGGTCAGGGCGCCCGCCTGGGCTCTGCTGGCTCTGGGCACGAGGCACGAAGAGTTCTCGGGGCCCCACAGATCCTCCTGTGATGGGATCCACTTCTGGAAGGCTGCATGCACCGACACCACAGCCCCGGCTGCCTGCACAGCGCAAGTTTGCAAGAAAACAACAGAGAAAATAGATATAAAAATAGAAGGTGTGCAGGGAGTGTGGCCCCCAGGCTGCAGCTGAGTGAGGGTGGGGGGCACATTCAGGACATGGGGGGCACATTCAGGGCATGGGGGGCAATGGAGGCTTCCAGCCTGCTCCTCACTCCGTGCCTCCAGTCTCTGCAACAGGCTCAGGCTGATAGAGGGAGAGCTGAACGCGTCACTCAAACTAGTGTGAGAGGGGAAAGCTCCTCTCTGAGAGACATCAGCAGCACCCACAGGGGCTGTCACTTTAACTCCTTCCTGGGGGGAGCAGCGCTGCTGTCACACTCTCTCTCTGCACAGGCTGCCATTTAACCATGTGTGTGCACAAGAGAACTCTTCCTGAGACTGCCTGCACACAAGGAGCAGACTGAATGCACATGGGCTGCCATTTACAGACTGGTAAGTATATATGTATATGCATTCTCACTGCTTGATGTGTGCACCCAGCTGTACAGTGCCACAAACAGGAAGTAGATCTAGTGGGGGTGACTAAGATGACTGATGTCTATAGAGAGATTCACATGCATTGTCCCCCTCTTTGCAGTATATACAGGGCTGTCTGGACTTTCTGGGCATGCAGTTATGGAGGCAGCTGCTACTTTATAGACACAACCTATATGCATGCACATGGCCTGCCATTGCTCTTATGACAAGATACTACAAGTCAAGATATCTAAGATGCAGCTTTTCACACATTCTCCAGAGACACTAGATAGGAACAGGCTTTGGTTTAACTATGCATGCACCAAACAGCATTTACTACCTATTCTGTGTTGTGTTTGAATGTCAATTTAACTTACCAACCAAGACTGCTGTCTATTTACACACAACATCAGAGCTAGAGCCTAACAATTAAAGTGCAAGCTTCCTGGCAAGAATGGCTGGCATGTACAGTGTAGCTGTCAGATTAACTGTTTCTACTCCAGATTGTAAGCAGCAGCTACTGCACAGACAGATAAACTGGTTGCTGTCACCTTAACTCTTATCTGTGCTGCTACAAAGAGGCAGTGTCTGACAAAGTATATATACACACACACACACATCCGGCTCTGTCTATTAACTCCTTGTATGCCAGTGTGACACAGAAGCATGCTCTTTTTACACAGGAAAACAAGCCATACACATGCATAAGCTATTTGGAAACACTTCTCATTTATCTAGAAAACCCTGGTGACTTGTATGTCTAGAGCCTGGCACTTTCTAACAGAGCTATGCTGCCCCCTTTAATGCTGTGATAATGGGAGAGGATCCAGAAAAAGCTCAGTATTCTACAGACACCAATCCAAGGGTCATTGGATCCCAACTGGGAGTCACTTATTAACAGACTCTGGAAAAGATGATAGATGTGCATAGCCATCTACACTGGCAGGAGACTGGGACTATGATCATGCATACAGCCTCACAATATGTAGGCGCTGTTACCCTTTATAAAGTAAGTAAGTAGATTTCAACTTTGCATAGAGCAACAGCAGTGGAATGCTCATTCTATTCAATGATGCATCAATGGGTTCTGGGTTTTTCTATGTCACAGCTCCCAACACCCTCCCCTGTACTTCGCCTGACTCTAAGCGGTGTAAAGTCACAACATCCTATGAGAGTTGCAGCAGTTTCCCATAACAGACACGCCTTACCTTCTTTTCCCATTTTTTTTTTTTTTTTTTACATGGAGTTAAGTTCAGGCCACTTCCAGAACACAGCATGTTGCTAGAGGCCTTATCCTAAACTATGTGTGATTGCCAAGACCCCAGACCACATGCAGACTCTTCACCCCCCTGCTACAGCTACATCACACTGACCCCTGAATACCCTCACTTTGTGGCTCTGCACATTCCAGCAAGCATAAAGCATGCATCAACTATCAGCATTAGCTCAGATCTACAACAAAACTTTCAGAAAGAGCTAGGAAGTCACTCGAAATGTTAAAGCTTCAATCTTTAAATTTAGAAAACTTTATCCTAACAATAACAGGAAGAATACAGTCTCTCCTGGTTCTACAATGTTTAATGTGGAAAAATGAGAAAACACAATGTGGGGGAAAATGAATGTACTTACAAAAAATGTGCTATTGTTCTCGGGCCAAGCGTACGGTGATGTTTTTTTTCCACGTACACAGATCAATGCATGATTGACAGCGAGCACCTTCCGGTTTCCCAGTGCAATCCCAAAATGGCTTAGTGAGAGGGATTTGGAGTTTCAAGGGAAGCCCTACAAGTTTCTTTCGGGTGTGCATCAAGATTGATCAGCAAGAAACAAAATTATATTTTCTGATTTTCTGTTCTGATTTTGTGTTTTTTTTTTTTTATGTCTTTAGAGTATGTGCCTCGTATTACTCTCGGCCACAAAGACAGCCTTGTCCAGCATCTGGAACATCAGGTCACTTTTGTTTAAGAGCCGGATCCTGCAACGCCCTTTTCTTTTCTCTGAGCGGATTACTTTGATGTCCAGGATCAGATGACACTCTTATGTGGGAGCTGTGGATTACTTGAATCCAAGTTCACAAGAAGGGAACCCCAGGCAGAAGTACAGACGATCGATGCGCAGTGAGCTCGATTACGCATTCCTGGCTGGAATCCTGTTAACATCAGAGAGGGATGGACTCTTTCCTAACACTGTCTCAATGCTTTTCTGAGCCTGGATTGCAAGCTATTGCCAAACACCTTCTTGGCTGCCAATTGCAATTTTTTCCACCCTTTGTGTAGCTAATAGATATTTCATGACAGCAACAGCAAATCACAGGCTTCACTCCAAGTCCCATGCGCCTTGTGCACTCTCTCCAGATCTCCAGCAGATACCAGTAGCTCTGTGCCCTTTACTTTCAGTTTACAGGGAAGAGAGACGAGGAAGGAAAAAAAAACACAGAGAGAGAGGATGAGCTTACAAGATCAAAAAATCTCCTACTGCCCCCATCCTTCAGGACCTGGGATATTTCCAAATGCCTCCTTCTCTCTCTGCAGATGTTTCTTCTTCACATGCTGCATTCACAGGCAGAACAAGACGACTGGTTTCCCAACCAACTTGCAGAAATGCTGCTCTTCTCAGGACTTTGAAGTTCTTTCTTTTTCTCAGATATTCTCTTGATCTAACTGATGCAAAAAAAATAATATTGCTGCTTTTTTCCCTTGAAATGCACTGGAAAATGAGGGATTTGAAAGCAAAAACAAAAAAAAAAGCAGTCAGACAAGAAGATGGTGAGTTGTTGAGATGCTGCTGCTGAATGCCAAGGGTCTGGGGTGCTGGTATTAAGGGGTGATCAGAGGAGCCAGGGTGTGATCTGCAGAGAGGTAAATGCTTTCCACATCCAGTGTGTTGTCTGTCAGGATTAGGTGATTTTCAAGGAATCGGGATTTTTGCAGCCTAACCTCCTTCTTGCCTCCCTCCCTCTCTCTCTCTCTCTCTCTCTCTGTTCTATCTGCTGGTTTGGCATTGCATAGTCTTAGATCCGCCCTAACATCTGTCCGTCTAACCATTGGCTCATCCATCAGTGTCACACTGCTGCACTCTGAAAGCACAACACATCACACACACACAGGCTGCCATTCAATGTGGGACCCTGCACAGCCACACAGCTCAGTCAAGGGGGCTCTCTCTGCCTGCACACTGCTGCTGCTGCTGCTTCTGCTTGCATGCTGCCAACTAACCTGGATTTATTCTCCTATTAACTTCCTATTACTTCATAGAGACAGGATACATCTAACCTCACACTCCCATTCCCACATTCCATACAAATGTAATTGCTACATTTAATGCAAAAAATGACTACATTGCGTCTAACTGGAATAATTGCATTTTATTTTCTTATGCTCTGTACTTAATAAAACACAATACATAGCCTCGCCAAAGCAATAGTCTGTATGGATTAAGTTGAAAATGTGTATTATTATTATTACTACAGTTTTTGGGTAGTAAGACCCATTTTGTTATTTTGCTCTGCATGCAATCACTATTTAGTCTAGAAAAGCAGATATCTGTTCATTTCTAGAGTAACCAAAAAGTTATCATTATGTAGAATAAAAGTACTAGTGCTAATAAGAGAATGGCGAGGAGCAGCGAAATCCATTGACAGTCATGTTCCCAGCACTTTGTCACATATCCAGCTTCTTTTTTTTTTTTTTTTTTTTTTACAAGGGAACATTAGCAGAGAAGTCTCCTTTAAAGTTTTACAACTTAATTTAATCCTCAGCTATCTACCTCCATTGTCTTACATCCTTTCCTATCCACCTACATGTGTTTACATTATTGACTTGTAACTTATACATTTTGCATTTGGACATAACATTACCTATCATTTCCATTTTTATTCTATATCTTATTGGTAAGTAAATGTTAATGTGTCAGTAAATATGCAGGTCCAGTAAACCCCTGCCTGCTCAGAGACCATACTGACAATAGCTTAAGTAAATAAAATACATTTTATGATGATGATGATAATAAGGAACATATGTGCAGGGTGCGGAGGGGGTGGGTAGTATTGATTGGATTCATAATCGGCCATTTTTTTGGATGATCTTTTTTATTAGAGAGGTGGGAAGGTCAGCACCTGCATTAGACACACAGGACCCCTTTCCTGCTGTAGAATGTTACATTAACCTAAGTATTGTAAAGAAAAATCAATAAGCATCCACTTCTGCTTTAATCTGCTGCCTAATCTACAAGAACCTGGACACCCCCCTTGATTTACAGGGATCTCACAAGCCTCTAACCTGCGTGCCCTCATTCAGGCTTTAAAGCATAATATGTCAAGAGGTGGGTGGTAACAGTCATTGAACAGATTTTTATTTTTTTTTTATGAAAAGATTCATTTCATTATGTCTTTTTTTTACTAGGTAAATATTTAACTGATGAATATAAACATGTCATGTGCGTTTACTTTTATTTATTTTATTTTATTTTTTTATTCAGTCAACAGAATTCTACTTTTCGGCAGGGAATGCCAGGGTTATGTGTACCGCTAAGTACCTGCGTTTCCAATATTATACAAGGGAACCATTGTCCTGTCTTGATCCTTTATTAATCTCTAGGTGAGCGTGAATGGTATGAACATTTTAAGCTTTATATATGAAACTTATGCTACTTAAGATAGAAAGTTCAGAAACATTTTTTTTTTGTACTGTATTGGGTATAATGTAATGTGCAAGTGGAAGGAGTGATACATATGTTGTATTTGCTCATAGAAAGATGGCTATATACAGATAGATATGTGATAAATAGATATATTGATTGATAGATAACAATGCATGCTTAAGGTCTAATAAAAGTTCTAAATAAAAGTATATATATTTGAAATAGTTCAATTTGATGGCATTATGCACCAAAAAGCAATCATGTCAAATCATTAGTTTTTTTTCTCCCACTTGTTTTGGGGAAAATTAATTGGAATACAAGGCAATGTTGTAGTTGCATATATCAGATACTTTAGCTGCTAATGTAAGAAGAACACACATATACCATGATAGATAGATAGATAGATAGATAGATAGATAGATAGATAGATAAAAGTAGCAAAGACTTTTCAAGCCAAGATACTATTTTCAAGGTACTGTACAAGATAGTGCAGATCAGGTTTGGACACCAGTCCTGCAGAGAGTGGCATACTAGATAGTCAGGAGGATGGCATGGGGCAGGACAGTGGCAGCAGGTTTGGTGGGGCAGGAAGGAAACAATTGTACACAGAGGTAACTCACACACTGGAGGCTTTATTGTTACAGGACTTAAAGTGCGCTTGTATACTAGCTCTGTTTCTGTGTATCACTTGCTTTACATTAAAGGTAACCTTTGGACTCTCTGCCTCTATTTTTAAGTTTTCTTTTCTTGCAGATATTAAATATAATTGCTGCAGGTGTTTCCTGACTGTACAGTCCTGTGGAAAGTGTTAACGCTATAGAGACAGTAATAATATTGTTCTTAGTGATATACATCCTTCCTGGTCTTCTCTTTTGAATGAGTGATCTTGGTAGACACTTCCCGACCCCCTGTACTGCACATTTTAAATAGGGGCATTGCCTGGACAATTGTCATTTTGTTTTGCGTCATTATAACAATAATAAACGTCTATAACATCACCTGATTTTTACCATTATATGTATGAGGCATTGTTTT
This sequence comes from Dendropsophus ebraccatus, assembly GCF_027789765.1. Lineage (NCBI taxonomy): Eukaryota > Metazoa > Chordata > Amphibia > Anura > Hylidae > Dendropsophus > Dendropsophus ebraccatus. The sequence goes on from NC_091457.1 coordinate 89,745,783, forward strand.
CAGTCCAGGTGTATGGGGGAATGTGCGCAGATATGTGACGATAAAGTACAACTTTTTTACCACCATTTTCTATTAGCTGAACCACTGTTTGCAGTGTGTTGCATAATCTCTCATTCTCTATGGTGTTTTAAGGCATATATCATATTTAATAAGGATCCTCTCATCTGCGCTGGTAACTAGCACAATTTCAGGTAGAGGTCTAAAACCAGAAGTATATTCAGTAAGAAGGAGAAGTATAAGTAATTTCCTTATATTCCTATATTCCTATTTCTTTTAAATAAACTTCTGAGTTAACCTAAAAAATGGATCACAATCTGCAGAGGAAAATGCAGCCCCCCCCCCCCTCTTCAGCAGCAGAGTGTCCCAAAAAATGTAAAAACAGTAAATATAAAATATAATATTAAGCTTCAGCGTGATACTTCAGTCTTGTGTTCTATCTATAGAGGGAACTGTAAATCATTCACCTTTCCCCTATATGCCTAGAAATCAAATACAGCATCATCAGACATTTTATACATCAATTCTTGTGAAATCCTAAAAATACATTTACAAAAAAGGAGAATCAGAAAAAATAGCCATTGTGTGGATTTATCACAGGAACACTATTAAGGACCAGGAAGAGCATTCAGAATTCTATCAGCATGTAATTCATTATTGACCTATTATAGAAAGGATCTGATGGCTTAAATTGATCACTAAAATGAGGCAAAGTGTCTGTAAGGCAGAATAGGATTTAGGTGTGTATGAGCATATGATAGATAGACCGATCGATTGATAGACAGATATATAAGGATGGATAGATAGATAGATAGATAGATAGATAGATAGATAGATAGATAGCTATGGATAGATAGATAGATAGATAGATAGATAGATAGATAGATAGATAGATAGATAGACCGATTGATAGACCGATTGATAGACAGATAGATAAGGATGGATAGATAGATAGATAGATAGATAGATAGATAGATAGACCGATCGATAGACAGATATATAAGGATGGATAGATAGATAGATAGATAGATAGATAGATAGATAGCTATGGATAGATAGATAGATAGATAGATAGATAGACCGATAGATAGACAGATAGATAAGGATGGATGGATAGATAGATAGATAGATAGATAGATAGATAGATAGATAGCTATGGATAGATAGATAGACCGATCGATCGATCGATAGACAGATAGATAAGGATGGATAGGTAGATAGATAGATAGAAAGATAGATAGCTATGGATAGATAGATAGATAGATAAATAGATAGATAGATAGATAGATAGATAGATAGATAGACATAGATAGATAGATAGATAGATAGATAGATAGATAGATAGATAGCTATGGATAGATAAATAGATAGATAGATAGATAGATAGATAGATAGATAGATAGATAGATAGATAGATAGATAGATATTCCACAAGAGGGATATGACTGCAGTCATATCCCTCTTGTGGAATATCTATACTACACGGGTGGAACCAGGTGGGACAGCTGGCACCCGATTTATAGCCTTACCAGAGTGCTGCGGTCTTATTTTGTATATAGATAGATAGCTATGGATAGATAGATTCTCTCATTTAAAATGACTGACAGTACTAATGTATTTTCAGAGTTGTAAATTTTGACTTTTCATCAAGTACTTGCATAGTCTTGAAGGGCTGTATTTTTATACATTTCGCATACACTGATCGTATTTTTGGATTGCTTTGACTCCCAATGCATGTTACACATCTGTATAAGATAACAGTAAATATATGTACATCAGTGAGGTCCTATTGCAATGACACGTGAGCAATTATGTGACATATAAAACTAAAAGAGGCCAGGAGAAGCAGCAACAAAACAACTTCCGGTTATTAGTGGTCTCTTTCTTAAAGCATTCTGTGATTGTAATTTGACTACATCCAGGCAGACCCCTCATACTATTGTGCAAACTGCCTGCCATCTGATTTATAGATACACTGAAACTTACGAGGGGGCACGTGCTATACAGAAGGTGTTTAGACAAAAACTGCATGGCCTGTCATTGATGCAGAAAATATTTCTGATAAAAGATCATTAAGTGACCTGAAGGACCTCAACATGATTCATTCTTATAGAGAAATGCTTCTGACTGCTATAAATAATTGGGGACATATGTCACCAGTCACACCAGCAATGTAGTCCTCAATATTATGAGACATTTGCAAAATCTCCTTAACATGTAAATCCTGTATACATATAAAAGATGTCCTCCTCCCTGTCTATAGTCCTGCTGCTCAATCTGATCAGACCTAGGGGTCATCCATCAGCATGGTAATGGGCAGATTAATTACCAATGGTAGACTCCTCCCTATAAAGATCTGTGGGCTCCGATCACATGAGAAGCAGTATGCTGAGTGCTGTATACACATTATCATGTGTCTTATGGAATGCAAAGCGGTCTGAGACTAGGGTTTTGTTTTCTGGCTTTTTATACGTTTGCAGTCATTTACATGGGTTTAGTATTTTTTTTTATTTTTTTTTTAGACATTCATTTGCCATAAACCTTTCAGATAGCATTTCCCTGTTTGTAAATGACATTGTGGTATATATATATATATATATATATATATATATATATATATATATTGGTGTCAATTACAAAACTGCACCTTCAGTTACACCTTACAAACTTACAATACAGGTATGTTGTGACACAGTCAGATGTGCTTGGGAATGATTACTAATTCCATAAGAACATGACTGGAGTCTGTTTCGTGGGTAAAAACATTGATCAGATTTGTAAGTAGTTCTCACTATTGTTTAGTGATCTGTACATTGGCCCAAAATGTTCCATTAGGGAAAGTAAACATACAGCCATGTTTTTCAGATAAACATAAGCCATAGTAAAGAAATTGTGCATATTTGTTGTTAAGGTTGATCTTTCTGGTATCCTGTCTTTGTATCTGTGGGCAGATTGCATTGTGTACAGCTCCCTGCTGGATAAGGTATATGGTAGATGTGGTTAGACAGTCAATGTACATTATCTGTCCATGTATGTGGTTCTTGTCTAGACAAAGAAAGTAGAGTAATTCAGCGGGTAACATAGAATGCTTTCTATATTATTTATGAATTATGGAACCACATTCGGGACCACAGGTACGTATTCATCCTATTGTCCACTCATACTAGATGCTCATGTTTGGCAAAATAGAGCCCAGGGCTACAGGACGGACAGTGTTCTGCACCAAGACCCATGCAGGTCTTGTGAACTACATAAAGCATCTGTGGCTCATTTCAAGGTATGCCCAGCCAATAATTGTGGAAATATATATATATATATATATATATATATATATATATGCATATCATATTGTAATTTTCTATGTACAGTAATTAAAACTTTGTCCTATGGTATTCACAACGTAAACAGCTATGGTTATATGTGTGTATATATATATATATATATATATATATATATATATATATATATACACCTTGCAGGTTTTCTCACTTTTAATTACCCATAAGTCTGTGGGATTCTATATACACACACATACACATATATACCTGCCGCTTGCTAGGACACACGCACACAAAAAAATCAATGTAAGAGGAGCAGAACAGTTTGCTCCTAAGTGTCTCCCCCCAGCCTCTTAAATTCATATTATACAAAGGGTTTAAGTCCTGGCTAAGTCTTGCTAGAATGTAAATTGTTTTGCTCAGTAAAAAATTTGCACAGCAGCAAAGTTTGTTTAGTTAATTCGCTCTGGATTTTTCCTTCTCTTCATTTTGTAACAATCCAGATGCAGTCTGTAAATTCTCCAATTTCGACATATTGTGAACCTTGAACAGTGTGAATCGGCGGCAGAGTCAATCCTGGCTTTAAAAACTTTTTGTAAAGTTTATCATCTAACCTCTGCAGGGGAAAAAAAAACAGGGCAGGAGCCTACACCTTCTGTAACTGTGTGAGAGACAGTAACAATTGCAGCCTGCCAGCTTCTCTAGGACTACAAGTGCCATCTGCCTGGAACTAGTATATCCACACAAGCAGGAAGGCTATACACTACATAACCCTGCAGCTCTGCATTGTATGTAGGTTTTATTTTAACCGTTTCCCTACCATAATATTTTTATAGTGTTTTTACAAATTTAGATATTTATTCTATTACATTTTTTTCCGGCCTAACTGGCAAGTGGCAAAACTGCTTCCAAACCCTGCTCCCTCTTCTGGGAAAACGTCCTGGTTGTATTTTTTCTCCCTCAGTTGCAGGTGGTAATATTAGCGACAATATTAGCCATGGACAACAATCAGCAGAGAATTTCTCAGGTGGGGCAATACAGACAAACTATTGCATTGATCTTTCCTATAATAAGAATGACTTTCTACAGGGAAAATATCTCCAAATGTAGCAACATATTGGTGTTTTTATGTCAAGGATATTGATTAAATATACAAGCATATGTCTGAATGGAGGGAAATCTTCACATCTATGGCCAGCTATATTCAGAGAATCCTTTTGTAAAGTTTCCAAGGTCACTCAAGGTCAAAGCTTCCCTAATATGCGGAACATTTCATTATAAAAGCATTACAGATCTTTTGGCAAAAACTGTAATAGGAAGAAAATAATAAAAAAAAAATAATAATAATTATAAATCCAGGCTGTTGTAGATTTGAATTAGGGGACTATTGTTCTTTGTACTCTCTCTGTTTCCTAGATCTCATTTCATAAGCTCTCTCCACTGCAGGAATTTTTAGGACCCTTGAATCTTATAGAGATAGAGGCTTATTATATTGAGATTATATTCATAATACGTATTCCTCAGTGATAACTGGTTCGGGGGATACAGAGTTTATGACCTTGTCATAGGCTACTGTCCCCAAACTGAGATATGATACAAGCCACAGGCTTGTTATCAGGGCCCATGGCCAAATTGACACTTTTGCACTTCTGTGCAAAATTTTACAAATTCCTGGTGAATTCAACAGCGCGTATCCATGCGAACACAAGAGTTAATCCTTTTATCAATCATCAATGACTGCTTATTTACCATGTAATAGAAATCTAAAGATGCAACATTTTAGATCATAGTTAATACCCAGGAAGACTACAATGGTGTTATGAGTGCAGCATTCTGGGTGTTTGATGTCCATCCTCTCAAATTATCGTCCAAATGTGAGGGGGGTGGGGGAGTCAGACGCAGGGCTATCTCAGTCCTGATGATGCAGAACACAGAGGCATAATTAAACGCCTTAATTGGCAGCTTTACTTTTGTGTAAACTTAGCAACTAGTCTGTAATCCGCTAATGATATCGATTGCTGATCGCTAATGGAAGCATTATATCGCAAGAAAGCATTGCTTAATTACCTGACTGTACTGTGAATCTTCCCGATGGGTCCCTAGCACAATGGCTAGGGAAAACAGACTGCACTAAACAGAATAGGAAGGAGAAGGGAAAAAAAAAAGATATTGTAACACTCACCTGCCCTGCAATGAGAACATTCCTTCACACTATAGTGACTATGGAGTGGAAATACAAGCTCCAGCATTGCTTAGCAGCCCCCAGAGGTATGCTGGGGCTTGTAGTTTTAGTGTGGCTAAAGAACCAGAGGCTGAATAATAAAGTGGACTCTTTAAGCTAAAATTCTGCAATCATTTGCTACTTTGTTACATGACGTTATTATGAAGCTAACCTATGTTTTATTTGCAAAATAAATAAAAAAAAATATTTATATATATATATATATATATATATGTATATATAGAAAAAAAATTAGGCTGATATATTGTCTATAATTTAATGTTGAAGGTAAAATAATCATCATTCAGCGTTAAAATAAAAGCAGATCCACATGGAATCACCAGATTATTATGTAGATAAAAGATAAATGTTTTTTAACTGTGATTTAATTGCCAGGAAGATCCACCTGACTTATGTGCTTTTTCTATTAAGAATTAATCACATTTGTTGTCTCTAATAAAATATTTAAATGGTATAATTACAATCAAGCAATGCATATTGCGCCCCCCTCCCTGAAATAATAAATTGTCTATGATGTGAGATGGGTCCTCCAAGGCAGGTGTCTCAACAAACCCATAACAGCTATTTCACATATAGTCAGAAGCCAATGAGGACATGCCGTGTACATAATAAATTGCAATAAATTATTCATCCTGTGTCTTCATTTAAATAAGGTAGTGGCAGACAAGAACACATTATTCTTTATTGGTCACCTGCTACATAAGTATCTATTCCCGACACTATGGGAACGCACAGCAAAAAAAAAAAAAAAATCACATAGAACTGAGCTACAAAAATACAAGGTACGTTATTGTGCATCGCAGCCTTTGCTTTACAAGGGGCTCTTGGTCTTTTTTTTCTGTGTTTTTATAATTCCCCATTTCTCAGCTAATTTGTCTCCCTTTTTGGCCTCCTATTAATTCCCATCTTATTTCTAGATAGACACTGCATCACGATTTTCTAACTGCAATAATCTGGAATTACCAAGATGCACTTAACAGGAAAATAATATCTATATATTTATTTTTATTTGATTGTTTGAAGTGTATTTATCTAATTTCCTCAATTTAACCATAAAAATGTAATGACTGCTGGAAAAAAAAAGTCATGTAAAAATCAGATAAAACTGAATGATTGCCCTGCAAGTAACTGGAAAAGGGACCTCTGCAGGCTTATATATTAGCTCGGAGTCATCATTTAATGCTCCTATATTTTAGCCCTTGCTATATATTAAAGTGTATTCAGCTTATTGATCTCTTGCATAGATGTGGAAGCATGCATGTTCTGTATTGCCATTTGCTTTGGAGTGGAACCCATGCCTCAATGCGTATTATTACAACTAGAAAAAAATACATATAGAGAGAGAGAGAGATTTATACCTAATATGCATTTATATTTATCTATCGCCACTAAAGTCGCAAACTTTCATTTTTACTTAATGTGTCATATAGATTTCTTACTAAATAAAAGTCATAATAAATTAATAAAGAAATAATATTAAAATAGCAGGCATTACAAGTATAGAATAAATATAATATCGCTATCTGTCAGAATACCTGCTATAATGTGTGATTGAGGCATATTTTAATAAACAATAACTATTAACTAACAATTACAAAAAGGAGGAAAAAGGGCTTTTGATGAAGTCTACTGCTTAATTGTAATGGGCATGCAACACTGCCCGGGCCCCTTCTCTATACATGTTATGTTAATGAACATGGCCTTTAATAGGTACACAAAGGGTCTGCAATGCTCATTTAACAAGGCCTTTCAGCAGCACCCTTCTATGGCTAACCTTGTTATCCTGGTTACTATGTAGACAAAAAAATTATAGAATGAACATATTGGGGTCTCTGCTGTTTGATGGGTTACTGTGCATCATCAGATTTTGGTTCATTATGAAGCTTTCTTTTTTACTAGTGATAATAACATCTTTATATATCATTGTTTAAAAGTGGTCCCAGGTACTGTGTGCGCACAGATGGTCAATTCCCAATAGGCTTCAATAGATCACATTATTAGGCTATGGTCCCACTTCAGGAACATATCAGGCTAAGGCGGCCCCCTCATAATATAGACAGCCGCTAATAATGATCATGAACATTTTAATTTTGAGTGAAAAATATGGCTGTGTTTTCAGTGTAAGGCTATGTTCATGTCCAAAAAAGAGAAAAAGCATCCACTTTTTCTATTTTAGGGTGGAAACACACACTGGATCTGCAGTGGATTTCACGCTGTGAATTTGCTGCGAAATCCGCTGCGGATTACTTGCCTGTCATTTTCAATGAGAAGACATACTCGCAGCGGGATTGACATCCTGCTGCGTGTATGTAAGTGAAAGCCCCCTTAACCCCCCCGCCGGCCGGGTATACTGTACCTGCTCCACCCTCCGGTTCCCTAGGTCTGGATATCCTGCTTAGCCAATCAGTGGCTGCGACGAGGAAACACACTGATTGGCTGAGCAGGAGGTCAAGCCGGGAACCCCTGAAGCAAGCCAGAGCGCGGAACAAGAACAGTATGCTCTGGCCGGTGGGATGTAAGGGTGCTGTCATTTACACAACACCTGTATGCATCAGTGAAGAGAGAGGTAGTAGCCATAGCAGCCAGGCTCCAAGGGTAGATGCCGAGATCCCAAGCCAGGAGATCAGGGAATGGAGAATGGTAGATAAAGTGTTGGATCCTCGGGGTAGGCGGGGACCACAGGAGCCAGAATGACGGTGCTTCACGGCTTCAGGTTTAATGAAGTAAAACGATGAATTTTAATGGTCTCATAAACAACGCGTTTCGAGGCATAAATTGACCCTTTGTCAAGTAGGAGAGACATAGTGTATCATAGGCAGAGGGTCCTGCCTATGATTCAGCTGTGGCTGTTTCAGCCACCTCTGACCCCAGGGGGCGGCACCTTTTTTTACAATTTCCTGCCAAAAAGATACTTTGGCATATATATAAAGGACCCTCTGTCTATGATACACTATGTCTCTCCTACTTGACAAAAGGGCAATTTATGCCTCGAAAAGCGTTGTTTATGAGACCATTAAAATTCATCGTTTTACTTCATTAAACCTGAAGCCGTGAAGCGCCGTCATTCTGGCTCCTGTGGTCCCCGCCTACCCCGAGGATCCGACACTTCATCTACCATTCTCATTGAAAATGACCGGCAAGGGATCCGCAGCGGATTTTGCTGCAAATTCACAGTGTGAAATCCGCCGTGGATCCTGTTTGTGTGTTTGTACCCTAAAAAGATGTCCATTACTTCCGCGATTTAACTGACTCCAACGCATTGAAGTAAATGGAATGACGGACGTCCAATACACACAGTGTATAAAATGGCGGACATTAAAATAATGATCATGTCAATTATTTTTGGACGTCTTTGCCAAATAGCAGACATTATTTTTACGTTGTTCACACACAGTTTTTCTTTTTATACCGTCCTTTCTGTTTTTACTATTAAAATCAGTGGACTTTTCAATTAAAAACACACCCCAATGCCAATTAGTCCACCTAAACTGAAATAATGTACCAGCAGCTGTTGTTGCACTGATGGGCGGCCAATCCTCAAAATAACGCATTTCATTTTAAAAATTATAAACGGACATGAAAAAACGTTGTGTGAACATAGCATAAGGCTATGTTCTCACTTTGTGAACATATCATGCAAAGGCGAAGTGAGAACATAACCTTACACTGAAAATACGGCCATATTTTTCACTCAAAATTATGGACGTATTTTGCAAGTGTTTTATAGTATAAATGGTGCACACACATTTACCTTATTTAAAAAAAATTGTACCAGGCGCCAAGTTTAGCATTTTTACCAATAAGGTACTGTCAGACTGGTCATATAGAATATTTAAAGAGGATGTACCACCTGGTACATCCTCTTTAACCTGAACCCACTGATCGAACGGCGCCAGCACGGGGAAGCCGATGCCGCGGTCCTTTTTTCAGACCGAGGCTCCGTTCCTATGCACGGCACCGTTCTATGCACGGGAACCGGCCCGTGCTCAAGCACTGGAGGCCGGCCCACCTGCCCCCAGTGGGAGGGAATTCCCCCCCCTGTATGACGCGACTCCGTTCATTCTAATGGAGCCGCGTCATACAGGGGAGGGAATTCCCTCCCACTGGGGGCGGGCGGGCCGGCCTCCAGTGCTTGGGCACCGGCCGGTTCCCCTGCATAGAACGGCGCCGTGCACGGGAACGGGGCCTCGGTCCGAAAAACGGACCGCGGCACCAGCTTCCCCGTGCCGGCGCCGTTCGATAGGTGGGTTCAGATTAAAGAGGATGTACCAGGTGGTACATCCTCTTTAAAGAAAGTTGCAAATGGAGTGTATCCTTTAGGCTAAGTTCCCACAACGTCTTTTTTAAGTAAAAAAAAAAAAAAGAAAAAAAAAAGGCATTTTTTAATAATGACAGCCATTAATAATGAGCATGATCCTTACTTGTGACCGCCATTATAAAATAATGGCCATTATTTTGAAAACAATGCCTATTATTTCCCCTTAAAAGACATTCTGGGGACCTAATATTGTAATATTTGAGCTTGAAAGCCTCATTTACACTAGCCCGTGCGCATGCCTAGAAACATATACTTTTTAACAGATATTTTAGTATGTGGTCTTCTGATTTTTATAATCAGAACTTTTATTTAAAAAAAAAAAAAAAAAAAAAAAGTGACTTTTGGAACTTGTAATTTAGCGATTTTTCCACACTCGGAAAAGTCAGAGTTAAGCAAGTTTTACAAAAGCGTAATATAGGCTTATTTCTGAATCCATATTATCTGAATCCCAGTCTGACTTGGGGCCTCATGATTTGGACTGACAGCATCATGAGTCCCTGTGATGCGGTCAGTTTGGATCATTAGACCTGTGGTTGGGCCACGAGTTGCCTCCATAGTATGGACACTGATGCACATCTCTAATAACCACTTTCTCTGCGCTCAGTATTTTGCATCAATATGTGTCACACCAGTGGGTCCATATATTGTGTTGATGCTGACTTTGTTCACACATAGCTTTCCTCCACATACTATGATGCACATTACAGACCAAAATATTTTGTGAAAAAGGCATGCCTGTTGTTTTCAATAGTATTGCATTTCAATGCATTATATTACAGTTTAAGGCTATGTTCACACTACGTGAAGAGACCGGCCGTTCCGTGACCCGGTCGGGTCACAGAACGGACTGCCTCTGCGCGGATCATCCCGGCCGGTACTGTAGTACTGGCCAGATGATCTTTTGGCCGCAGGATTCTGATGCGGCCGGAGCCGCTTGCTTTATTGTGTGAACTGACAGGTCTTTCTGCAGCCGCAATTCACTGAATTGCGGCCGCAGAAAACTGACATGTCAGTTATTTGCGGCCCCGTACAGGATCCCCGCCGGAGCATATACAAGGTGTATACGCTACGGCCGGGATCCCATAGAAGATAGGCTATGTTATACACCGCATAAAGTACGGCCGTTGTTGCCGATGGCAACAATGGCCGTACTTTTACATGGTGTGAACATTGCCTAAATATGCCCGATTAAGTGACATTTCACTTCTCCCATTGAAGGGATCTATTCTGTGTCCATAATTGCAAATAAAAATGCTGACCAGTCTGTCAAAGTACCCTCGGAATGTCTGCCATGTATTTCACAGCCTAGTTTCCTCTCTCAGGAACACAGAACATTTACCTGCACCTTATGAAAAACATAAGCGAAAATGACAGATAGATAGATAGATAGATAGATAGATAGATAGATAATAGATAGAAGATGGATAAATAATAGATAGATTATAGATAAATAGATTATAGATAGATTGATAGGAGATAGATAGAGAGATAGATAGATAGATAGATAGATAGATAGATAGATGATGGATAAATAATAGATAGATTATAGATAAATAGATTATAGATAGATTGATAGGAGATAGATAGATAGATAGATAGATGATGGATAAATAATAGATAAATTATAGATAAATAGATTATAGATAGATTGATAGGAGATAGATAGAGAGATAGATAGATAATAGAAAGAAAGAAAGATAGATTATAGATGGATTGATATGCTGTACATATGCAGATATGACTATAATCTGCTCTCATAGTGGGCATTTTTGGCTAGCCATTTTGAATACTTGTCATTATTATAGTGATCATACTGAATACATAAAATAAAAATGTATAGTCTGAAGGATGTATCACATCTAAGCTGGACTGATTTCACCATAGACTGACAACTTATTGGTAGGAGCAAAAATCATTGATCATATACTGTGGCTTATTTCTATCCTGTTTAATTGTGAATGGAAAAACTTGAAAGGGAAGGCTCATTGCTAAACCATGTGCTGTTCTGGCTGTGACCACTAGTGGAAGATTGGCTGCAGAGACAAGGGAAAAAGCCAATTCTGTCTGCTCACAATGAGATTCCTCTCATTTACAGAAGGAAGCTAAGCATTCAAATTCATCCTTTCTATCCAAATTCCAGTGACCAAGCACATGTTCTGCTATAGTAAACTGATACGAGCGCACAGTATAAGAGGGAGTTTCTGAGTCCATAGCAGAGGTTTTTACCAAATAAACGCTGGCAAATTCTGGAACTGCAAGTCCCAGCAAACCACCAGATCTTGTAACAATTTAAAGTGCAATAGTTAATGTAGACAGTAGATGATTTTAACTTAACCAAGGAAACCCGAGATGTAGAAGAACTCACAGCACTTCCAATCAAATAACTATTTACTAAAACATTAGATTAAAAGCGTTATCCAGGCTTAGAAAAGCATGGCCGCCTTCTTTTAGAAACTACACCTCTTCTGTGGGTGTGGTTTGGCAGGTCAGTACCATTAAAGTGAATGGAGCTGAATTGTAATATTAATTGTAATATATGACAAGGGTGGTGCTGTTTTTTGCAAAAAAAAAGTATCTTTGCTTTTTTTCTTATCCTAGATAACCCCTTTAAGAAGCTAATCTGAGTGGATTGAGCAATAATAAGTGGTTGATAAGTACTATAAGTTGCCTCATGATGTCTATGGAGTAGAAATTACTATTAGCATAGAGGTACTATAGATACTGCAGAAACTTTGAGCCAGCCAACAAGAGTCACAGCACTCCTGTTCTCCCAATCCCTGTTCTCCTTCGAGATGAAGCTATCAAAATTGTGTGCCATGTCCGGTAGATAATAAGAACAGCTACATGACCAATACTGGATGCATCCCTTTATGACAGGTCAGTGTCTCCTGAGCTGTAGTAGAACTACAAGTCTCCGTATATACAGTCAGAAAGTGATGCAACAGTGATGGTCAATGATAAGGAATTATTATTATTTCTGAGTACTAAATAACGAAATAACAAACTAAATAACTAAATAAAGTTTTCCAAACTTTGGCGGCCATGACGGTCATTGATATAGTATTTAGGGTTAGGTTCAATGACGGACACTTTAACACCCTTTTGGGTGTGGCGGTTTTTAAAGGTTCACAGCATTTTTTGAAAAGACGGCCAAAAAAAAAATCTGTGTTTACAAATCAAAATAAAGGCCACTGTTTGATAAATAACAAATGTTATTTGACCATATTACTTAACTCCTTTCTGCCGAATCACATACCGACACATCAAATTCTGTATAGTGTTCCGGCAGATGGATGTGCATGTATGTGACAGGACCTGCGCCCGTGTCATCTATTGGGGGGGGGGGCTGTCAGTGATAGCCGGGCACCCGCCGCAACTGCTGAGATCGATGTGATCGCAACCCCTATAGTGCTAAAAGAAGGGAGAATCCTCTCCTGGTTGCTGTGACGTCTGGATTCTTCCCCAAAGCCTCCTGGTGTCACAGCTACAGTGGCTGATCAGGCTCAGCCTAAGGCTGAGTCTGATCAGCTTTGCCTATTACAGGCAAAGCTCATTACAGTGCAGATTAGCACTGCAATGCAATATGCCTGTAATCACACAATTGCACAGTCAAGTCCCCATGGTGGGGCAATAAATTAGAGTGTAAAAAAAAAAAACACTCACACAAAAATATTAATAATAAAGTAAAATTCATATATAATCCCCATAGCACCCAATACAATAATACAAAAATGCTAACTTACTCATTTTTTCATGAAATGATTGCATTTTTCACAAAAAATGTTTGCATATTGGCGAAAATTTACCACTAACTTAAAGTACAATATCAGAATCAGTAAGAAAAGTTATAGCATCACGTAGCTACAACCGCATAAAGTGAGACAGGTTGGATTTAAAAAATAGCCTCTGGCCTGGAAGCCAAAATCAGTCCAGTCCTGAAGGTGTTAAAGTGTCACTATCGTTATAACTGTGAAAATATAAATCAACAGTAGATGTGAAATAAAGCAAGTTTGCAATTTACATTCATTATTGTTTTTTAGTTATCATGGAAAACATGGCACTTTCACTTCCAATGGAGCCGCGTCACAGAGGGGAGATCATCACACTGGGGGCTGGTGGGCCCGCCTCCAGTCCTTCATAAATGGCTGGTGCTCGGTAATAGACCGTCTACATGCGTGGAAATGGGCCACGGTTCAAAATAAGGTCAGCGGCACTGGCATCCCTGTGCCGGCGCCAGTCTATTCATGTAAAAAACAATAAACAATATACCTAGTGGTACGTTTGCTTTAGGCCTTGTCCAGTTCACTTGAATACTTCAAAGACACTACTAAATGACAGTGGTATTGTTGTTTAATAAGTCACAAAATTAAGAAGGTCATAAATGGAAAATACTTCATTACAAAAAATATCTGCAGAGGGACACTACTGATCCCTACATCCAACAGAACCTTTCAAATGTGGACTAATATCCTCAAAAATGGGTTCCAATAGGAAAAAAATATCCCTCCATGGTAAAAAAAATATGTAACCGCTGTGTTCTGTTGGAGCCCATTTTTGGTACTGTTAGTCCACATTCAAAGATGGAAAATACAGTGAGGGCATGACCAAGCACAGCCGGTCTGGAAGTGATGTGCTGGGATACATACATGTAAGGGCTGTTCATAAAATACAATTCTATCCCATAAGCCTTGATTCACAATCTCAAAACAATCATAATCTAAAATTCCAAGTTAATAGAAAAAAAAATAAATGCATAATATAGGTCGAAATAAGACAGACATCTAAAACACACTGATTCTGTAAATGAGCCAGTACCTTAATATATTAGAATTAAAGAAATACATTTACTAAGCTATTAGTTATAGTGGGTGCAACCTTCAAAAACAAAGTCCGGTTGTGAGTTGTCACATGGCAGTACCACACCGTTACAGCAAGTAATGTGTTAAGTTTGTCGACGGCCAGTTCAGACGCTCTCATCTCCTGCTCATTAATACCAGTTAGTAATGTGCAACATTTTACCTCTGGCATCATATTTATCATGCAGAATCTCCGGAAAAGTTTACAAAGCGGCTGGTTTTTATGCAATTACCATAGCTAATTTGATCAGCATAAAATATCTCTGAGATATCACGGAACACACAGATCTAAGAGCACTGGGTTTTACCCTGCTATATCCCTACTAATTGCCCTGAGCAGCTGAAAAATAAATAAATATATAAATAAAATAATATTAATAATATTTTATATAATTAGCTTCATGATTTACTTCACCCCTAACGCCAGTTATTACTGTATATAAGGGGTAACATTTTATATGGACAGCATGGACACTTAGACCCCTTGCATATATCAGGAATCTTTTCCGTAATTGTGGATCCACAACTAGAGACAAGATTACGGATGTGTGTGTAACAATCTGCATTTGCACGGTACCATCGATTAAAATGGGTGGATGCGATCATGGCCTGATTACAGATCAGTAGCAAATAAAAGGGTCTATAGAAAAGTGTAAAAAGGTCAATAGAAATCAATAGAATTTATTAATTACGGACAGTATTATACTAATGTGTGAGGAGGGCTTTAGGGTTCTTTCACGCAAGCATTTAATGCATTGTTTTGAACTTCAATGCTCTAATTTTCTGTGTTCAAAGTGTAAGTCTCGTTTACATTTTTTTTGCAGAAATCAATAATACAGGCGATTTTAGGAAACCTTGTAATTGGGTTTATTAGCAAAAAAAAATGCATTTTTATAATGGAAAAAGCAGTCTGAAACTCTCCCCCTGTCTTCATGGTTGTCTATGGAGAGGGAGGGGTGGAGGGAGGGAGATGAGGCACCAAAACAGGACCACAAAGAGTTAATTTACAGCTACATCATCTAGCTATCTCCTCTGAAGTCAGCACTGACCCCTCTGACCTCTGAATACTGGCTTTCACACAGCTCCCACTGTGTAATCCTTTGTAATCCTCCCTCCTCCTTCCTTCCTTCCTTCCTTCCCCCTCCCCTCTCCATCGGTTAGACAGGGCTCGACTGATTTCCTGATAATGATGAGCAGTGAATGAGAGAGAGGACGGAGGGGGTGGACCTGGGAAAAGTCTTTTTGAATGCAGATAATAGCATATTTGCCTAAAATCGCCTGCACTTGATTTCCTGAAAAAAAAAAAAACAACAACAGTGACTCTTTAGCTCCAGAAAAGCTTCCCCTCTCCATGCTGCCCATGGCTCAGTAAGAGCCACACAGAGGCTCAGCACATGGCCACATCTTGTGCAATACATCAGCATCTGGCATGTACATATCTATGTTTATTGGAACATCTATGGAGCATGCATTGTTTTAACAGCATGTTGCCTTTACTAAATGATGCTTAAAAAAAAAAAAAGAGAATAGATGCAGCAGATGCTGCAACCTAACTGATTTTGCAATAGTCTTCTGTGGAATTGGGTGTGATTGAGAGCTGAGGGAAAGCAATGCATACTAAAAATTGTAGTACTGAGCAACTGCTTATCCAGGAAGTACAGAACTAAGACCCTCAAAACAAAAAACGATTTTTGTGGTTTCAGAAGTGGAGCAGACGGGTAAGCAATGATGCAATGTATACTTCTGCAGCATGTTTATTTTTTACCTGATGTCAGAGTACTCCTTAAATGTAAGTTAGTGATTTAACCAATAGATGTTATTATTATGGTTGCCATGGCTACTTTTAGTGACGTGTATAGTAAAGTACAAGTAGATACACAAAGGTAAATATTAACATCTTTTATGCTAAAATATTGTAAGTTATGGTTTAAACGTATTTTCCTATTACTGCAGGATTTCCTGATGCAAAGAACCATCAGTTTCTTCTTATCACCTGGATGTCTGAGGTTTTTCTGACCAGCATTGCTGACTAGACCTGAGTATATTGGAAGACTTTGCAGAGAGCCAATATACTTTTTTTTCTTTTTACCCAGGATAAAAAGCTCCTTTAAGTCGTTCAGGTAGAAGAGATCTGGGAGTGAATGAGTGTTCTGTAGTGAATCACAAGTCTCTCATTTGTAACTGGATATATTTTGAATGAACTCTACTCCCCACTTGACAAACACTTAAATCAATGAACAACACTATATAATTGCCAAGTTGGCTGATTACAAAGGCTGAAGCTTGCGCTGTATAGCCCGTGGTGGAGTTACTCGGCTTGTTTCGTGAGAGAGAGATCTGTTCTCTGGTTTGGATTTAATTTTTATTTTAGTTTTGAATAGCAACAGGCTTCTCAGTTTCATTAAAAGTAAAGTTTTAAAGGGACAACAACAAAGGATTTCAAAATTTCAAGCTATAATTTGTACTGACTACATATTTTCCCATCTAATGCTTACTCCAAAAAAAAAAAAAAACCCACAAATTATATATCATTTTATTTCCTTAATAATACAGTGTGAATACAATAAACTATTACTCATTTCCTGCACAGTGATCCTTTGTTTGTTTTGGGGAAATCATCCTTACAGACTACATCTTTATAGGATAGATATATGTTTATACCAGGCATGTTTACGGTCAGTTACTGTGAGTTTACTAAGCACATCTGCTGGAAGATTGTTCCAAGCATCTACTACTCCCTTTTACCATAGATTCTGTCATTTTAATTCTTTAACTGTAACTTTTCCCATACAGTGATTCATCTCCATGTTCAGTAACAGGAGAGGCTTTGGGAAAACCCCTATAAACTAAAAATATCATAATATTGTGGCATGAACTTTGGGAATATTGGGAATATTAAAAGAAACTCCAGCCCTTTGTATTCTGCTGTAGTCAGAGCCAGACTGGAATTGAAAAGCAGCCCTGCCATGAAACAGCCCAGATAATAACACTCATATCATGGAGAAAAAGGCACACAATGTGTATTTTGGTAATTTCTTTTGTCACACCCTTTACCGTTCCTATAAATATGTAATCCACACTATGACGCATGAAAAAAAAAAAAAAAGAAGTAAAAGTGGAACACAGACATGTCTGATCCCATGGACAGGGACATCTGTGTTTTTAACCCACTCTTGGTTTAGGTTGAAAAAAAGACTAATCAAGACTGGTGGAAATATTATGTGTGAACATAGCCAAGGACATGGGGTTGTTATTAGTGATGAGCGAATAGTGAGATATTCGAATATTCGTACGAATATCCCGCGAATATTCGAATATTCGATCGAATATTCGATCCCATTAAAGTCTATGGGAACAAGTATTCGATTAGTAAAAAAACATCTATTCGACCACTTGAAAGGGTGAAAACGGAAGCTGGGGGATTTGAACACTTATCGAATATATATCGAACATTCGCGGGATATTCGTACGAATATCGAATATTCGAATATCTCACTATTCGATCGAATATCTATTCGATCGAACAGTATTCGCTCATCACTAGTTGTTATCCATGCTGTATCCATACTGTACAGCCCCAGAAGGTAAGTAGTGATGCCCCTGCATGGCCAGTCCATGAAACAGGTGCTCTGTGCCCAACCCACAGAGCAAAACAGTGGTAAAATACAACTCCTCTAGTGTGGAGTCGGTGCGCACCACATGTGTGATTATTTGTAGCACACGATAAATCATGTCTACTTTCAGCGTAAGCTGAAATAGGCATGATCAGCATATATTGGGGAAAAATCGCAAAATTTTCCACTCCACAAAAGTGGCTTATATTGTTGATAAATCTTCCCTTATGTGTGAACATAGCCATAGTCAAGAATAAGTTTACACTACCACTATACAAGAACCAATTTAACCATTAAAGGACAACTCTGGCGATTTGCCTTTTTAGCTTATTTAACACACATTACAAAGTTATATAACTCCCTCCCCCTCCGGTAGTGAAATAAAGTAAACATACCTGATAACTGTCGACCACGTCCTCTTCCCATGGACACCATTGTTTGTCGATGTCATCAGAGCTGGGGGCGGGCCTGGTCTTCTTCCACCTCGGCATCTTCCAGTAAAGTGAATGGGAGAGGAAGAGGCTGAGCTTGCTGGAAGCCATGTGATGCCCTCCAGCCAATGAAAAAGCTGCCGGTGCCTTTGCTGTTCCATTCACTTCGCTGGAACCTGGAAGTGAGGGAGTTCTTAAAACGCTGGCTGCATCCCCGTCCCCTTCTGGCCGACGACTTCGGGACTCCCTCACCTCCAGGGAGATTTAAGCGGCAATCATCATCAGAGCCATGGTGAGTATGAAGTGTGTGTCTTTTTTTTTTTTTTTATCCCGCCGGAGTTGTCCTTTATTACCACCAATAATACCATATGGTGATCAGTGGTTAGTGTGTTAGTGAATACTCGTATTCCCCATGAAATAACATTTCTGGAACTCTGAATCATGCAGGTCCTCTCTTATTCCTCCTGGAAATGTATGAATAAATTGTGGTGAGACCATTCTCATTTTGAGGGGCAGAACAGATTAATAGATAATGTTTATGCTAGACCATGATCTATTTTGATTAACTATCCATGGGATAGGGGAGAAATATATGCCTGCCGGAGGGTCCAGACATTTGGGCCCACTGATGATAATCGCTAGAGTCCCAACCTCAGCTACCTCCCATAGACAGTGAAATCCTCCATACGTTTCCATACATCTCAGTAAACCCAACTAACACATTTCATTCAATAATACTCTGCATTTGAGCTTTAGGATACTGAATATTCCATTAAAATTCAAGATTTGACATGCACTTTAGTAAGGAACAAGAAAAAAATATAATATTCCTATTTTTAATAACACAGTTACTTATTTATCATTGTTATTCTTGTTTCAGCTGCTATTACCATTAAATCTTAATGGCTGTGCAATTTTGCTGTTTACCTGAAAATTTGTGCAGCCATTAACAAGCCATTAGAAAACGGCCAGCTTATGGCACCCGCTGCTGTGTGACATCGGACCCATCGTCTATGTTCACACAATGTTTTCTCATTTTAGAGCATTAGACTATGTTCACACATTGCAGTTTTGCCACAATAGCCGCAGAATGATGCTATTATTTGTATAATGGTTGTAAAAGCCTCAGGAAAAACACAATACAACCATACTGCGTGAACAAAGCCTAACCACACCCCTATTTCTCCCCCCAAGATTCCCACAATGTTTCAAGTAACCTTAACAAAACCACATGGCTATTGCGGGAAAATTGGGGTGTGGTTTCGATGGTGTTCGGAACATATTCTTGAACACATATATGGTAACCCAGACTAAAATGTCTAGACCAGACGAGGTTCACCTGACAAGTATTATTATCAGTAATAGGGGTTCATATCACTTTCTTGTATCTTGGCATATAGCCAGGACAGTAAATGCATTCTCGGTGAAGAGAATGCCCCTTTGGTGCTGTCTGTTTTTATGCCTTGATTTCTTAATATGCTAAAATGTTTAATATGTTCCATTACTATTCCCCACTTGCAAGATACCCAGTGCTTGTAAACATTTTAGCAAGAATTCACACAAGAGATTTCTTGTAGAAATGTATGCAACTGTTCCAATGTTCTAAATTGGGCTTGCAGAAATCCTTGGATTTGCCACCAAAACAACCAAAATATCTGTAACAAATTTGCCATGTGTCAGTTGTGGACGTATAAAATGCTTTTAACTTTCATTTGGCATATTACATAATTGACTTTATTTGACTTTATAATTTTATTTTGATTGCAGCTCTAGAGTGTAATACACTCTGTACAATGGGACCTTGAGCTTGTTTGGAGGTTCTAGCAGGGGAGTGCAGCTACCCGTATACCCTTGACCGAAGATCGGTGCTACCGGGCAGAGCCATTGTCTTCGACTGAGCGCACAGCTTTGGTACGAATGCACATGGAGCGGTGAGGGAGGAAGGCGACACCTGTCTAGCCGGTCAGATCAGCCAAATCTCTCCTAGCTCAGTAGGTCAGCAATGGTGTTCTCCTTCTTTTACTCCCCCCTCCTCTTCGTTTTCCCTCCTTGTCCCTCTCCTTTTGCTCTCACTTTTCTTTGTTCTCCCCTTGTTTGAGCTTTGGCCCTTTTGGATTGGGCCCGTTTCCGTATTTACATTATATGACATTATTTGCTGTAACAATCTTTGGGCCATTTTCTTTGTTGTCATGTCTACCCATGTAATGTGATAATTTTCTCTTTGCGCCTTCCCAGCGCCTGATTTTGTTATATTTGGAAAATGTTAATAAAATTTAGAATTTAAAAAATAATACAGTCTGTACAGGATAAGTGATGTAATGTATGTGTGTACAAAGTGACTCCACCAGCAGACTATAAATGATAATAATAACAATCAGGTGTAGTGGATGTCCAGGAGAATGGTTCTTCAACCCACAGTCCAAGTCACAAGAAATATATATATTCAAAAGGGCCCGTGGAGCCTCATTTAACCCCTGGGCGACCCTGGGCGTACCTGTACGTTCCAAGTTCGCCTAGGTAACTTCAAAGCGGGGCCATGCTGGGGTCAGCGCCGTAATGGCGGAGGGATATCTGGCTACTTCTGTTTTTGTGACCCCTTCCCCCTTATATACTATATTTTCCAGGACTTAGACAGCCAAATACTACTCGGATATCCTGGAGGTGATTTCACCCAATGTGGAGAACATAAAGACAAAACACACCGCTGGGTAAGTGACACCTATACTGTATTATTTTTAGATACCGACCATTACTGCGTGGATACAAACAGGGCAGAGGAATGTTTTTGGACTGCTTGACAGTCCAATTGCATATATACCATCACATAACATAAGAAGAGGGCTAGCAAACACAGAGAGACACATAGGGGGACATGTATCATCGGGCGTACGGATGATTTTCGGCGGAAAGTGCCGATTTGCGTATTTTTTTATTCGCAAATGCCCGATTTGCGAATAAAATATTCGCAAATCGTCACTTTTCGCCGAGTACGCCGGGGGGCGGGGAGGGGGTGTGAAGGGGGCGGAACGAAGGGCGCGGACTCAGAGTCCGCGCGATTCACCATCCGTTCCGCCAAAAGATACGCCGAAAACCTACTCCAGTCCTCAGCTGGCGTAGGTTTTCGGCGGTGCGCACCAGAGTGCACGGGATTTATGTAGAGGCAATCCGCCTCTACATAAATCCCTGTAGCGCCGGAGATGCGGGGACATTTATAAGTCCGGCGTAAAAAACGCCGGACTTAATAAATGTCCCCCATAGTGTATACTAATACAACTGTTTGTTTCATCCAGCTAGACACTTTATCCATCTAGCAGAGTAATCTATTCCTCTAGTTGCTGCACTCACACAGGAGCCACATTTTGAAACAGATTACCTCCAATTTATTGATTAAAGGTATCAATAATCTGACACGCAGCTCCAACAACCTAAATTAACATCTATATTGGGTTGTGCAAACAATATAATATAGGCAGCGCTTTCTAAGTACAAAAAAAAACTCTTTTTTCAGTTTTGGTCATTTGATGACCTCTATCAAATGGGATTGACTACTAAGCGGTACAGGAGGTCCCGAAGTGTGCCCCAGCTGGAGTATGGTGACTGTTTCCCTCTAGTGTCCACAGCTGGCAGATTCTGTAACTTAAAGTTTATTCCTTCTCTTTCACTGTAGTGGACCTTGGCTCTCCCATTACTGGATCACATATCATTTAATGCTGGCTATTCTAAACAATACTATAGTCAATTAGGCTATGTTCACACTACGTGTCTTTCTGGCCGTAGTGCGAACCGCGAATATACACATTTAAACATAGTAACATAGTAAATAAGGTTGAAAGAAGACAAGAGTCCATCAGGTTCAACCTAGGGAAACCGTACTGTGTTGATCCAGTAGTTTTGAGGTTGATGCGTTCGCTTGAAAGTATACGATATACGCCCGCACAGTGCACACTACGTATGAGCTTACGGCCGGATCGTATACCGCGCCGTGAAAAATGAACAAGGCCGTGGATTTCCATGCGGTCCCGTACGGAATACTTCTTTCAGCCAAATTGAACGTGATTTTTCGATCCAAAAGGTTCTGTGTGTTTTATTGGGCTGGGCGAAGATTTCCAAGTAAATGACCTGTTTCAGATCGCTTCGAAACAAACTAGGGAAGCATAACTCTACTACGGGCGTATGTTCGTGGTTCGCCCGCATGTTCGCATTCCGGCCGCATGTCTATTTTTCCCATGGCCGTACTTTCAGCCGCACATGTACGACGACATACGAACTACGGCCGGACTCATACGTAGTGTGAACATAGCCTTAAAGTGTAACTGTCATTTTATTTTATTTTTCAGAAATCAACAATACAAGCGATTTTAATGAACTCTGCAATAGGTTTTAGAAAGCAAAATAGTTTCCTTCTGTACTCAAAAGCAGTTTTCCTACCCCCCCCCCCCCCACCTTCTCATTATCAGGCAAAGCCATCTTCATTACAGAGGAGCAAATCTGGGTTTGCTGTGTCTATTATAACCTATGGATGGGGGAGGGGCCGAGGGAATGAATAAGTAGGGGGAGTAGAGAAATAGCTTTTGCAGTTTGGAGTCTGGCCACATAAAACACTGGATTAACTGGTCAGAAAGGTCAGTGCTTATCTGGGAACTTGGTGAGTGAAGTTTTCAGGATGTTGTGTTGTTGTGCCATACACAAGCTGTTTGTCTCCGCTCTGTGATCCCTTACCCCTTGACCCCTCCCCTCTCCATAGACCATAATAGACACAGATATGGGAGGGGGGGGGGGAGGCTGTAGAACAACGTATTGAAACCTGTTTTTTTATAATCACTTGAACTATTGATTTGTGGAAAAAAAATGAATTAAATAACACCTTAACTTAACACATTTTGTAACCTTTTGTCTCCTTACATTGCATTAAAAGGTTATCTTGCTGCCACTGCGTATATCAGTTCCATAATTCTCCCTATGCAATCATACACCAACCTGGGTAGGCCACAAGCACTCATGGCATTGTTGTGATCACCGGGAAGCATCTGTAACACACTGTATGGTTTTAATAAGCACATAACAGATGGACTTGTCTTCTTTCTGTGGAAATAATGGAAAATACATCAGGTGCACAGAGATTATATACTTAGGTATAATAAATGCTATGCAGAATTATTGATATCTTGCATACAGTCTAGCAATTATATTTGTGTAGGGATAACGCATCAATCATATAAACCAGCTATAGGAAAACAGGCAAAAGACCGATAGCATTTTCTACATTATGTCCCAATCAGACCACAGGAGAGACAGGGATGCAATTTAAAGAACTATGAACATTAACAGGCGTTTTATTCTCCATTAGCTCTTCTTTACATATCTGTTGCTAGAACAGATAGTAGTTACATCTAGAAGGAGTTCCTTTGGATTCTTCTAAGAATTCAGATTTGTTACCTGAGCCCCTTTAGTGAAGGGCTCAGAAAAATTTCACTTTTATTCGATCAGACTAAATCTGCATATTGTAGTCTGTCACATTAGGAAAAAATCCCATGGAATTGGCCCAAAGCTCATATTTTGCTTTCAGGACCTTATCCAAACTTCATTTATCAAGTTTAGTTATTTTTTGTTTCCTGAATGCACACCTGCACATGCCTTACATTATGGAAAATGAACCACACACCATCATTTACCAAGGATACAGCTTAAGTGACTTGATGGACTGTGCTCAGACCTAAAAGTTCATGGCACCTTTACGTTAACCTGCATGTGGCCCTGGGCTGTAAATCTGCGCCATTGTATATGCACAATCTTAGTAAAAAAAAAAAAAAAAAAAATACTATACTTGACTATCAGTAAAAAAAGAAGTTCATGGTGGCACTACTAATCCCAGCCCAAAACATGCAAAGTGTGGAGCAGCAGCAATAACGGTGGTGCCAGTTCAAAACAAGCTAAGTAATGAAATATAATGCAAAAAAGAAGGAAAAAGAACTGCACTCACCGTTAAAATGTCTTTATCTTTATTTATAATCCATCTTCAAAAACACAGGACAAAGTGCTGGACAAAGTGCAGATAGTGCGGCAGCAGACGCCACGGAGGTAAGGTGACAGGCTGTGGTCCGAGGGTGGTCCGTAGAAGCGCCGGAAAAGAGGCGTGAAACAGCCTGTCAC
The DNA here is from genome assembly GCF_027789765.1 of Dendropsophus ebraccatus. NCBI lineage: Eukaryota > Metazoa > Chordata > Amphibia > Anura > Hylidae > Dendropsophus > Dendropsophus ebraccatus. The sequence continues at coordinate 89,770,669 of NC_091457.1, forward strand.
CTTACCTCCGTGGCGTCTGCTGCCGCACTATCTGCACTTTGTCCAGCACTTTGTCCTGTGTTTTTGAAGATGGATTATAAATAAAGATAAAGACATTTTAACGGTGAGTGCAGTTCTTTTTCCTTCTTTTTTGCATTATACTATACTTGACTATGTTCACATGACGTTTTTTTCCTCTCCGTTTATTTTTTTTTACAATGATGTCTGTCATTTTGAGTTGAAAATAAGGTCTGTCATTTCACGGTTTGGCTGCTGATCATTACAATGACGGCTGTTAGTACATTGTTCTAGTTTAGGTGGACTGATTACCCCTTTGTGTCTTTAATTGAAAAGTCTATTGAATGTAATAGTGAAAACGGCGAAAGGACGATGAAAAAAGAAAAACTTTGTAAACAGCTAAAAAATACTGTCTGTTTGCAAAAGACATCCACAAATACTTGTCATGAACACAAACGTCTGTCATTTAATACACCGTGTGCATTGGGCGGCTGTCATTTAATTCAATGAATTCCATTGAGGTCAATTAAAATGTGGTAATAATGAACTTTTTTTTTTTTTTTTTAACTTTATGTGAACATAGCCCTTAAGTGTGATACTGTCTGAGTGAATGTAGCTAATTCTGTAATATGGGATCCTGCCTGTGGAGCTAATGTATCTAATCCTTTTATATATAACACTGTCTGTTGGGATGACATATGTAATCTTATGTATAACACTGTCTGCTGAGACAACAGGGAATATATAAATAAACAAATTTTGGCACAAATTATGATATTCAATACATCTTTAAAACAAATAAAACAAAAAAGTTTTTCACTCTACCCTATGGAGAGTGGTGCTTACCCAAAGAGGGTTTGGTTTTGCATGAAACGGGAGTGGCTTAACATGTTAAAAATGCTCTACCTTGTATGTTCTACAAACAAGTGTGCAAAAAAAAAAAAGAAAAAAAATTAAAGATTGTGTACACTAAAATGAGATGGTCTAAATTCACACTAGATTTTTAAGGGCGCCCAAGATTTATCACAGCGGCACACATGGCGCACATTGTAACATCCAGCCACCCACCCTTTATCAAGGCCCCCTTTACAGAGGCCACTCCCCTTTTGTTGGGACTGGGATCACATTGAAAATGTCATCACACAGCGCTACCTTTTCATCCTGTAATATTATCAGGGCCGAACTGGGACTTAAAATCAGCCCTGGCACTCAAACTCCAGCAGCCCACACACCACATATCATGGATAGTGGTGTAGGGAGTCGGGAGCCGGAGAAGCAGGCAGGAGCGTGGACAGGTAACTTATTAGTCCGGCTGCTGCTGGGTTGAGTGGGAAGGGGCTACATTCTTGCAGAGAATGAAAAATCCGCTGGGAGAATGTAAAGCCAAAAAAATTACAGTACCACTATTGCAAAAGATTTTGCTGCAAAACTCACAGTGTGAAATCCGCTGCAATATGATGCAATACCATACATGTGAAGGCATCCTTAAAGCGATTCTGTACCCACAATCTGACCCCCCCAAACCTCTTGTACCTTCAGATAGCTGCTTTTAATCCAAGATCTGTCCTGGGGTCCGTTTGGCAGTTGATGCAGTTATTGTCCAGGCAAATTGCTTCCTATTCCCCACATGTGTGCATAATGAACATGGGCTGGATCGTTAAGACACCTGTGCAAAGCTTAAACAGCAGTAAATGTTCCTGGATCATTCCTAATGATGAGGAGGGTGGGGAGGAAGGACGGAGAAGTGGTGCCAGCCTAATGCATATACAAATGTAAGCCCCAGCCGTTAGACACAGCGCTGCAGGATTAAAAGTTGTTTTTAGGACAATAACTGCATCACATGCCGAACAGACCCCAGGACAGATCTTGGATTAAAAGCAGCTATCTGAAGGGACAAGCGGTTTGGGGGGTCAGATTATGGGTACAACGTCGCTTTAAACTACCTATAATACCAATAAGGCCTAGTTTACATATATATGTTGCATCCGTTTCCGTTTTTTTGTAAAAAAAAAAAATGACCACAACTGATGTCACAACTGATAAAAACTGACAGAAACTAAGTTCCATCAGTTCTATCAGCTCTATCAGTTGCCATACGTTTATTAATCAGTTGTCATTAGTTTTTTCTTATACAGCATTACAGGGGGCCATCGATGTAGGGGGCAGCAGCACACCAGAGCCTTGGGCAGACCTTGGGCAGCAGGACTTGGGGATATACCCTATAGCAGGGGTAGGGAACCTTGGCTCTCCAGCTGTTGCAAAACTACAACTCCCATCATGCCTGGATATCCCAGACATGATAAGAATTGTAGTTTTACAACAGCTGGAGATGCAAGGTTCCCTACCCCTGTCTTATAGTGCTGCACCTGTACAGAGGAGTTGGGGGGCTCCATAGACTTTAGTGGATGCGGTGCCGCATAGCCTAGCGGGCCGTATGTCAGAACGCTGCATGCTGCGTTCTGACGTGCAGTCTGTCCGGCGGCATCAGTTGTAGAACGGATCATCCGAACAGTCCCATTGAAAAGCAGAAGAGCAGTAAAAGGGTTAAAGGGGTTATCCAGCGCTACAAAAACATGGCCACTTTTCCCCTACTGTTGTCTCCAGTTTGGGTGGGGTTTTGAAACTCAGTTCCATTGAAGTAAATGGAGCTTAATTGCAAACCGCACCTGAACTGGAGACAACAGTAGGGGGAAAGTGGCCATGTTTTTGTAGCGCTGAATAACCCCTTTAAACCTGACACGCAATAATTAAAAAAATAAAAAAGTTACAGATAAGGAGACAGGAGTAGCCAGGGAATGGAGCACCCCCCCCCCCCCCTCCCAGGCCATGACAGGACTGCTGCCCCCACCTTAGGGTAACTCTGTGCTGTTCCTAGTAGCCCTCACTCATAGTGTTTACTCACAGCTGCTGCTTTGTCAGGACGGTCAGCTGGGGGAGGGGTGCTTCCTCACTCTGCTCTGTCAGGACGGGTCTGCTGGGCTTCCCCGCTGCTCGCTCTGGCTTCCAGTCTCCCTGCAGCTCAGCACGTAAGTGACACTAAACCTCCTTGGGGGTGGGGGAGGTGCGATACAGAGGGGAATCTGCTGCTGCTCCTGTCTCCAATCTTTGGGACCTCTCTGCACCATCTGCCCTGCAGGCATGGAGGAGCTGCCTGAGGTAACTTTTTCCCGGCAGGCTATCAGCCTGGGAAGAGGGGTGGGTGCCTTTTCCTCCTTTTAGCTACGACCTCCTGGGTTGGCAGAGAGGTAAACAGTGCTGATTGTGAGTAGACCCGGAACCCCTACCCGTGCTTTAGCAAAAGCCTGCAGCCCATAGGTATCCCTGTAGTGACCCCCCTTACCTCCCCTTAGGTGTTGCTAATCTTAACCCCCCCCCCCCCCCAAGAGCATTGATATAGAAGAGGCATATTACAAAATAATAAAAACACATACTCACCTGTCCCAGAGAAGTGTCCCCATCTCCACTCATAAGTGAGAACTGCTGCTCTCTCTTCCTGCTCACCAGCACACAACGAAATCCGGGGAGACGGGAGATAGAGCGGCCTCTTGTGGCCAGAGGTATAATGCTGCCTCCGGCCACAAGAGTGACTAATGGCTTCCTGGCTCTGTCAGTCAGAGCGCGGCCGCTGCAAACTGTGAGCGTTTATCTTGAACACTCACAGTTAAAGGGCCAGGGCACCGGCCCTCTGCACAAGCTGAATGAATAGCGCAGCGGCCGGCTGCGCTATTCTTGCAGCCACTGCTGAGGACCGTCAGCCTCCGGATTAATAATCCTGGTAGCCCAGCGAGCGTTTGCCCGGTTTGCCAGATTACCAATCCGGGCCTGATTATTGTATATCATTATGAAATAAAGGACATACTGCATGGAATATTACCAATAAACTGTGTCATGTTATAATAAATGCAATCTGATGACTTATGCCGAACTTCACCATCTAAAGATTGGATCTTTATTTCTAAAGATGCAGTGATGCACTATTTGTTCTTTTTTGACAACTGACAACTTTTCTAGGCTGCATAACATGCTGTACTTCTAATACCACTACCCTAGATGCCTCATCAAGGCCCTTTTCCAAGCTGTACTATGTAGTGGTTCTTTAAGAGATGCTTAATACGTTTATAAACACTCTTTCACAGTCTGAGCTGCGTCTGAGTGTGACTTGCCTACGCCCTACACTGAAACCTGTTTTGGGCAAGGCTGTGGCACACTCGTGTAATAAGATCGGCTCAGAAGGCAGAGCGATTTAACACAACACCATTTGTTAGGGGGCAGCTGAGCCAAATATGCTTTTTGTAACGTGTTGAAAATGGAAAATCCTCATGGTATAATCTAGACAGATCCAATGGCTGACCCACAAGAAGTAAAGAGACGGGCAGCCCGACAGAAGTGTGAAAGCTTCCATCTGTGATCACCATGTAAAGGTAAATACTAATAATAAATTAGTGGATATTTAGACTCTGCTGTGTTGATAGCAATATGGGAAGGGAGATAAAAAAAAATGACCTAACACTTATTCGTATGTTAGGAAACTCTGGATACAACTACAGTAAATGTATTGTACTATGTTATAATACAGCCAATGGTTACACCATTATCTAAAGCAGTAAAATCTACAAAGAGAAAAAGACATTTATCTAGACTTTATTGTAAATTAAAAATTGAGTGGGAGAGGACATTGATAGCCCTGAAAGCACACAGAGCAGTGCCTCTAGTGGCCGTACTGTAAACTACAGCCACATCAGTATGGGCTGCTTATAACAGGACTACGGAACTGAACAGGGAACACTGCAGAAACTCTTAGGGGGACGTGTATCAAGTGGCAAATCTTTGCTTTTTGGCGGAAAGTGCTGATTTGCGAATATTTTATTTGCAAAACAGCCATTTTGCGAATAAAATATTCGCAAATCTGCACTTTCTGCCTCGTACGCCGGGCGGGCGGGGAGGAGGTGTGGAGGGGGCAGAAAGGGGGGTGCGGTCTCAAAGTCCGCGCGATCTATCATTGCTTATTGTTAAAGATACGCAGGAAACCTACTTCAGCTCTGAGCTGGCGTAGGTTTCCGGCCGTGCGCACTGGCGTGCACGGGATTTATGTAGAGACAGTCCGCCTCTACATAAATCTCCGTAGCGCCGGAGATGCGGGGACATTTTTAAGTCCGGCGTAAAAAACGTCGGACTTAATAAATGTCCCCCACCGAGTACACTGGAATTTAGATACCAATTAATTATTTGTTAGCTTTCCGCACCTTATGGGTCTTAGAAGGCGAGGAGGAAAAAACGCAAAAGTGACAATTGGCCCGGTCCTTAAGGCCATTTGAGGCCCAGTCCTTAAGGGGTTAAATGTCGGAGCACATCTTGAAGCATTAGCATGCAACTTTGTACAGCACATAATATATTTTTTGTTATCTGTTGTAATTTTTCAGTGGAATTTCATTATCCTAGTAACATGTGTCAGTACCATTACAAACTAATAGACGTACAAAAGTTAAATATTTTTTTTTAGAAACAGTTTGTACTTTACATCACTTCTGTTACTAGCCATTTCAAAGCAATCTTGATAGGATGTCCACATCTAGACATTTATGACACAGATATGGTATAAATGTCAGATGGATGTTGGTCCCACCACTCGGATTTACATCTACCTTGAGATTGAGCACCTCTTACACCCCCATGACCTATTTGCAGATGTGGTTGGGAAGGTTAAAATAGCCAAACAGGCCTTTTACGGTTAATGGCAGTGGTCTAAACAGCATAGCACTTGAAGCCACTCTGATTTTGCAACTTGGGAGTTACAGAAATAGCAATATTCACAGAGCTACACTGTTTACACAACTCCCATTAACATGAATGGGAAATAAGCAAACTATTGAGAACAGCCAGCCTGGTCATTTATGGCTTGCCATTTATCTCTGGTGGTCACAAGCAGGCTACAGGGGGCCAGAGGATCCTTGACTTTGAGAGAGGCTCTGGTTCCAAAGATCTGCATCTATCAGACATTTATGACATTTCTTGTATATATGCCATACATGTGCAGATTGGAACATCACTTTAAGGGGACTTAACATACAGCTACAATCCACAGGGTTCTTTCACATTCCTTAAATTTCAGAGGGACAAAAATCTACATTCTCTATTGTTTCTGAGAGTAATATATTATAATATATCATAAAACCTAAAAAAAAAAGAGATCACATTACCTGCAATAAAATTGTAAGAGTCTGTTTAGAATAAGTGCTTCCTAAAAAAAATGATCCCATTTCTGGATGAAACTTGTTTTTCTAGTAAACAGATGGAGTTTGTAAGTGGACTGACAGAGAATTGGCCAGCAAGGAAAGCTCTCTTACACAGACCTAATATTATGTCTACAACACGCAAGGTTTAATCACTGCGCCAGATTACAGTTGTTGTGTGTCCTCCAGGGAAGTGAAGCGAACACTGAGGGCAACGTAATATGTTGTGTTCAGGTCATGTGATAACCCATTGCAAGGCTCCCATGAGATGCTGATGCTGAACCCATTTTGTGCCAGGGCCAGATATTTCGGGGGGTTTTTACAACTAGATAAAAGAAGTGGGAAAAAAAGTGATATAGAAATGTTATATCCCACCAAAAGCTGCTTGAAATTTATCCAGAGTTTAAATGTGATATCATAAGAAATGTTGTCATATGCTAGTAATTAAGAAAAAGGGAAACATTTATGTCACAAGATCTACTTCTATTCTAATACAGGCAAGGGATGTGTATAAACTATTATGTATGATACTGACCTCCCAGCATAAAGCTACCATGTGTGATATTACTCTCCCCAGCATATAATATAATATTGTTGCATTTTACTAATGAATATATATATATATATATATATATATATATATATATATATATATATTTTTTTTTTTTTTTTTCTTCTTTACTTTTAGGAATCTACTAAATGTACACATCTGTCGTGTAATATTTCATCTCCATTTCTAACTTACCTAATGCTACTAAAATATGTCAGTTCTGAAAAACGAGCAAAGGGGGAAAAAACAATAATTGATGCAATCAAAGAAAGGGAATAATGGAAGAAAGTAAATTGGACATTACCTAAAATATTGCAGAATAAGCAGAAAACCCTGATGTATAGTACAGCAATGTGTGTGCTGCAAGGACAGGACAATCGAGTGCCATACCCCCTATGTTCCTAAGATCTTCCCTATGTTTTCAACTCACCGGGGAGGGAATTATTTAAGAGTGCACTTGATGTACCCAATACATCAATGTCTCCTGGACTGGGTTTGAAATTAAACTTCCATGTAAAAATCTAAACAAAAATGGGATCGAAATTGGCAGGGGTTGAAGAGGGTCAAAGTACTGAAAACATAAAGGTGGACTCTGCCTCCCTTTTGATTTATGATTTGTGAACTCTGCAAAAAAATAGAAGAAAATTAAGGAACGCCATTGTCGGGTTTCTATAGATATAATGAATCATAATCTGTTGTATTTGGACCAATAATCGGCTCTTGGAGCATCTGGCTTCTCTTCTCTACAAACAATTACTATAACTCCCCCCCCCCCCAGTTATTATTTTTTTTTCTCCAAACATTAAAACCTCTGTCCACTCTCAGAGGAGACACCGCAGTAACTGATTGTGTGTGTGGGGTTTCTTCAGACGTGAATATACAAATCTGTTTGTGTGTCTGCAGACAGCGGGTTTTATTGTTTCAAAATATTTTTCAGGCAGATTCCACACGCATCTTCTTGCAGACAGGGATGGCTGCAGACTGTTTTCATTCTGAAAAAGGAAACAAAGCTGTTTTATGCCATTCTGTAGTTTCGTTCAATAGGAGAGATGCCAAGAGCTCAGAATGTATCTTAAAACTGGCTCACAGAAATATGAAGACTAGACACTGAGCGGCCTCTTGACTAGTTTTTTTTATCAAATCGTAACTTAAATAGTTCACGTTTTCAGTTTCTTCTCCCCCTCAAGTGTTTTTGAAAGTCTATTGTTGATAGGAAATTGAACCTGCGCCAGGACATTTTTTCCCCCATCATTTTTAGTATTTGCTTTTAAGAATGAGCAAAATAATAATTTTATATCAAGAAGACAGTACCTATAATGGTCCAACTCGCCCATCAGTGGACCCGACCAGTGTTCCCCAACTTGTGGCTGGGGCCATATATTTTGAGCCCCGTCTGTAACTAACATTGTACACCAGAAAACTGGCAATAAGGGGGAGATTTATCATGCCTGCCCTTAGTAAATACCTGAAAATAATCACAAATTTTTGGACAGAACGGCCGCTCTGTGAAAAAAATATGCAATTATTTTTAAATATTCACCGGGCACAGCCCTGTTTACCTAAAGGGCAGGCAGGCGGGAAAAGACTTGCCAAATTTACTAAGAGTCTTACTTAATTCGGTGCAGCACACAGGGGCAGTTACATTTATTAGAATGGTTAAAGCTGTATGCCGGTTTGATCAATTTCCCCCTAAGAATAAATTTAAAAGGAATAGGAAATATAACAGAAAAACTTATACTTCTGCTTACCACTAGATTCATGTCCACTTTTGGCTCAAAAACTACAGTGGCAGCATGCCATAAAAGTGCTGTGTGTGACAGTCTTAGGGCAAACAAAGCGGAGAGCAGTGCTACTTTGTGATGGGATCAACCTCATCCATACATTTATACAGACACAGAAACCAGTGTTATTCCAAATTTCTTCTGTGTTTGGTGCTATAGGAGTATGCTACTAGGCATAACTAGACCCAACACAACTCTAAGGCTATGTTCCTACAGCATCTTTTTTTTTTTTTGGGTCATTTGAGTCCAAATAACAGCCATTATTTCATAATGAAGGCTGTCATATATACAATAATAGCCGCCATTTTGAAACAACAGCCTTTATTAGGACTTAAATGGACAAAAATGACTTTGTGGGAACATAGCTTAGGGCTATTTTCACACAACGTCTTTTATACAAAATAACATCCGTTAGTTTACAATGAATTACATCAATAATGATCATGAACATTGTTTATCTCCGTCATTATCAAACAGCGGACGTTATTTTGCCTAAAAAAGATGTTGCGTGAACATAGCCTAACAGTAACAATAGATATTGCATTAGATATTGCAGTTCCCTGTAACTGGAGCTTACTGCAGAATAGTACAAAGTAAAATATGCTAAATAATAAAGTCTTTCTTGACTTTTGAGAGACAGAGACTAACAATAAAAAGCTAAAAACTAAATAAAATGAATAAAGTAAACACATGAATTTAAATAACATACCAATAAAAGTCTCTCTCTCACACACACACACACACACACACACACACGCACAAACATCCTCCATCAATCATTGTCGTCGGTTAACCCTGACCCAATTACCCTAAATTAGACGTAATATATCAAAATTAACTGTATATAATGACAAGGCACCATATGATTACTTAAAATTCACTAGCATGTAAAAGAAACAAAAAAAAACAAAAACATTTTTACATTTTTTTTCTAACAATATGTGTAAGGCTGGGTTCACACTCAGTATTTTGGTCAGTATTTTTAGCTAGAACTAGGAGCTACATTTTTAGGTTTGAGCTCCTGGCCTGAGCACATCTAGAGACCTGAACTGATAACACAATAGATCTTTAGGATGGTCACTTCTTGTCAGTCAACCCACAGTCGGGCTGGGATTTGCGGTCGTATTAAGGACGCAAAAATGCAACCATAATAACTGGCCCTGAAATGATACCTACAGACAAATAGTATATTAGTAAAGTACAAAAGTGTGTCTCCTCTACTGGTTAAAGTGACTGAATATTATCCTTAAAGGGGTTGTGTCACCAAGAAAACTAGGTCTATAGTGAAGCATTATGTTTCAAACATATTTCAAATGTACAACCATTTCTGAAAATGTCCTGGTTAAGAGCTATAGACTCACTAATCCCCCCCACCCCCCCCCCCATGTGCTGCTTTGTTTGATAACCTATTCTCCTTGGTGAAGGCCCACCAGGCATCCACTAGGTTTACTAAAAACAGCACATTTGTTCTCCTTTACATATATGTATGTGGTGCACATTTGATTTTACATTCTTTGCGTCTTGCCACCACCCATTTAGGCCCTTTAACCCTTTGAGGACCAGGCCCAAAATGACCCAGTGGACCGCGCAAATTTTGATCTTAGTGCTTTCGTTTTTCCCTCCTCCCCTTCTAAGAGCTCTAGCACTCTCAGTTTTCTATCTACAAGCCATGTAAGTGCTTGTTTTTTACAGGAATAGTTGTACTTTGTAATGGCGTCATTCATTTTACCATAACATGTATGATGGAATTCCAAATATATTATTTATGAAGATATAAATTGGTGAAATCGTAAGAAAGAATGCAATATGGTAACGTTTGGGGGGTTCCTGTGTCTACGTAATGCACTATATAGTAACAGCGACATGACACTATTATTCTATAGGTCAGTCCGAACACAACCATATGCAGGTTACACAGATTCTCTAATGTTATATATGTATTTTTTTTATGAAATCCTTTTTTTTTGGCAATTAAATATTAATAAAATGGGCCTATTGTGACGCTTATAACGGTTTTATTTTTTCACCAACGGGGCTGTATGGGGTGTAATTTTTTCCGCCATGATCTCTAGTTTTTATTAATACCATATTTGTGAAGATCGGACGTTTTGATCACTTTTTATTGATTTTTTTAAATATATAATGTAACATAAAATCGTTAATCTGCACACTTTTCCCCCTCTTTTCGTGTACGCCGTTTACCGGTCGCAATGACGCTTGTTATATTTTAATAGATCGGACAATTACGCACGCTACATATTATATGTTTATCTATTTATTAATTTTTATATGTTTTATTTATATAATGGGAAAGGGGGGTGATTTAGACTTTTATTGGGGGAGGGGTTTTGGGGTAGTGTGTTAGTGTTTTGAACTTTTTTTTTTTACACTTTTGAAGTCCCTTTGGGGGACTTTTACATCCAGTACTTTGATTTTTACACTGATGAATGCTATGCCATAGGCATAGCATTGATCAGTGTTATCGGCGATCTGCTCATTGAGCCTGCCTGTGCAGGCTCAGTGTAGCAGATCGCCGATCGGGCCGCACGGAGGCAGGTAAGAGACCTCCGGCAGTCCGTTTCAATGATCGGGACCCCCGCAGTCACACTGCGGGGGTCCCGATCGGTAAGTGACAGGGGACTCCCCCTGTCACTTACACTTAAACGCCGCGGTCGCGCCGCAATCGCGGCGTTTAAGGGGTTAATGACACGCGGCAGCGCGATCGCTGCAGCGTGTCATTGCCGGTGAGATCCCGGCTGCTGATTGCAGCCGGCCCCCACCTGCTATGAAGCGCGCTCCGCTCCGGAGCGCGCTTCATAGCGGGAAAAACACCCAGGACGTAAGGTTACGTCATGGGACGTCTGGGGACAGACTTCCATGACGTAACCCTACGTCCAGGGTCGTCTAGGGGTTAACAAGGGCCGATTATTGCTATCGAATGTCCCTAGAAGTGCTCATTTACCCAATAATCCACCAGTGTAAAAGGGTCAGCGATCAGCCGGTAAGCAAGCAAACGTCGCTTGTCTGCTGATTTGTTCTTTTGTGAGGCCAGTAAAGTCATTGTAATTAGCCGCACATCTCTCAGGAGAGATAGATGAAGAAACAAAGGGGAAGCTCAGCTTTCAAATATTCATGAGCTCTTGTAAAATGAAAGCTGAGCTGCGATTAGTTGCTATAGGTAATAAAAAACATCCCTACTATAAAAATGCTTGATAAATTGCCCCCCCCCCCCCCGAGTGCTCAGCTGAGAGCTTTTGTCCCTTCATTTTATCCATTGATGGGTGTCCCAGCAGCCACACCCCACTCATCACAACTTCTAAGTATGACATGTCACAAATAGAATAAAAGTTAAGGTACACTTTGGTTCAGTAGAAAAAGATTATTGGTCTGAGATTCTGAAAGAACGGCAAAAACTTTTGTTAAATATTCTTTCTGCAAAATGGAAAGAGAAGTACTTTGATGGACAACATATTCACATAGACAAGGTTTATGTAAGAGGTTATTTAAAGGGGTTATCCAGCGATACAAAAACATGGCCATTTTCTTCCAGACACTCCACCACTCTCCAATTCAAGTGTGGTTTGCAATTAAGCTCCATTCACTTCAATGGAACGGAGTTACAAAACCCCACCCAATCTGGAGACAAGAGTGGTGCTGTTTCTGGATGAAAGTGGCAAACGGGGGGGGGGGGGGGGGGACAATGACACTGCTTCAGCCTCTGATTGGCTGAAATGATGCTGGAGCATCATCTCAGCCAATTAGCGGCTGCAGCTGACACACTGCAAAACACAATAGAGAAAAGTAGTTTATTAAAAAAAGAACACCCCACACCCCTCTTTGACTATTTTGTTTAAAAAAAAAAAAACAACGCTGGTCAAAGTAGTCCATAAAATCCGATGTAATCCTCTGGATAACGATATCTGAAAACAAAAGGAAAAACACACACAAAAAAGGCCAGGAGCTGAACACCCATCATTATGACAGGTGTTCTGCACCTTACAGTAGGCCGCATCTTGGCAGATCCTGCTTACAGCCTGGCACACAAAGTTAAAGTGACTGTACCACCAGGCCCAGGCTGAAGCACTGGAGGCGGGCCAACCCACCCTTAGTGGGAGGAAACCCTAGCCCCTCTATGATAGGGTTCCATTGATTCTAATGGAGTCCCTTTGTGTGCCAGACTGAACAACGTGGCCCCCAGGAGGTTAAGTGAGGATGCATGCCATCCTCACTTGACCCCATGGGGACAACATTGATGTCACAATATACCCATCCCAGCAAGGAAGAGAGTTAATTGCCCCCCTTTCTGGGATGGGTGCAGTGCTGGGGGAGAAGGGGCGCCAGGCTCTGCCTCTTCAACGATGAAGCCTCTGGAACAACGTCTGCAGCTAGGACACTGCTGCAGCCACTGATTGGCTAAGAGGATGATGTTCCAGCGTCATTTCAGCCAATCAGAGACTGAATCAGTGTCCCTGCACAGCCACTGATCAGAAGAAGATGGAGAGAAGACTAGAGGGTAAGTTAACCATCCCCCCTCCCCTTGGCACGAAACATATTTAACCCCGTGGACCAGACTGTGCCGTTTTGCTGAGGAGAGGTTGGGTATAAGGTGGGATGGGATTAGGTGAAGTGCGCAGGTGGTGAGATATGATGTGGAGGGTAGTTTGGAGAGATGTTCTTCTGTGATGGTGGAGAGGTGAGTTAGTGGGGAAGAGCAATGGACGGGCATGAGGGGGGCTGACGGGATTGTAAGGTGAAGCTTACTCTGATGTACTCGATTTTCTACTTGAAGAATGTGGCAGAGATAAGAGATGTGGGGGGTGACACACATCCTTTTTTATGGCATTTTCAGTCCTCCAAAACATTTTTTTTCCACGCATTAGCATTTTTTCTGGCATTTTTTTTCCTGGTGTTTTTGACTTAGTGTATGAATGATCTTTTTGTGGTTTAGATGTTTTTGTGCTGAACTTTTTTCCCCTCTGCCATCCAGCACCTAGTTGCTGGACCACAAAAGGTGAGAAAAATGCCATACACACAGCACTGGCGTTTTTAAGACAACCAGAACAATCCCATTGATTCTATGGGAGAAAAGAAAGCCAAAGTTTGCCAAAAAAAGAGCCACACCCTTAGCATGCTACATTTTGGAAAAACTGCCACAGAGCCTCAAAAACGCCAGAGAGAAGAGAAAAACATCACCTCCCCAAAAAACGCCATGTGTGTAAGGCAGATTATAAACTTCCATTGACCTCCAGCTAACATCTGGCCACTGGTGTTCTTTCAAAAAATAAAAGAAACAAAAACACCATGGCATTTTTATTGGTTTTTTTTTCAAGATTTTAAGGCAGTGTGATGTCAGCCTCAAAGGAATAAATAAGGTAAAATAGAGAAAGCTTACTTGGGGGAAAGATCAGAAGCAGTGTATACAATACCGTTCAAAAGTTTGGGGTCACCCAAACAATTTTGTGTTTTCCATGAAAATAGAGTCAAGACATTGACAAGGGTAGAAATAATGATTTGTATTTGAAATAACATTGTTTTTACATCAAACTTTGCTTTCGTCAAAGAATCCACCTTTTGCAGCAATTACAGCATTGCACACCTTTGGCATTCTAGCTATTAATCTGTTGAGGTAAGCTGGAGAAATTGCACCCCACGCTTCTAGAAGCAGCTCCCACAAGTTGGATTGGTTGGATGGGCACTTCTGGCGTACCATACGGTCAAGCTGCTCCCACAACAGCTCAATGGGGTTCAGATCTGGTGACTGCGCTGGCCACTCCAATACCTATGATAGAATACCAGCTGCCTGCTTCTGTTGTAAATAGTTCTAGCACAATTTGGAGGTGTGTTTAGGGTCATTGTCCTGTTGTAGGATGAAATTGGCTCCAATCAAGCGCTGTCCACTGGGTATGGCATGGCGTTGCAAAATTGAGTAATAGCCTTCCTTATTCAGAATCCCTTTTACCCTGTACAAATCTCCCACCTTACCAGCACCAAAGCAACCCCAGACCATCACATTACCTCCACCATGCTTAACAGATGGCGTCAGGCATTCTTCCAGCATCTTCTCATTTGTTCTGCCTCTCACAAACGTTCTTCTTTGTGATCCAAACTCCTCAAACACCAAACACCTTGTATTCATCCGTCCACAACACTTTTTCCAGTCTTCCTCTGTCCAATGTCTGTGTGTGTTCTTTTGCCCATCTTAATCTTTTTCTTTTATTGGCCTGAAGCCCAAAATCCCGCAGCCGCATCTTCACTGTAGATGTTGACACTGGTGTTTTGCGGGCACTATTTAATGAAGATGCCAGTTGGGGACCTGTGAGGTTTCTGTTTTTCAAACAAGAGACTCTAATGTGCTTATCTTCTTGCTTAGTTGTGCAATGCGGCCTCCCACTTCTTTTTCTACTCTGGTTAGAGCCTGTTTGTGCTGTCCTCTGAAGGGAGTAGTACACACCGTTGCAGGAAACCTTCAATTTCTTAGCAATTTCTCGCATGGAATAGCCTTCATTTCTAAGAACAAGAATAGACTGTTGAGTTTCAGATGAAAGCTCTCTTTTTTTGGCCATTTTGAGCGTTTAATTCACCCCACAAATGGGAAGCTCCAGAAACACAATCTGCTCAAAGGAAGGTCAGTTTTGTAGCTTCTGTAACAAGCTAGACTGTTTTCAGATGTGTGAACATGATTGCACAAGGGTTTTCTAATCATCAATTAGCCTATTGAGCCAATGAGCAAACACATTGTACCATTAGAACACTGGAGTGATAGTTGCTGGAAATGGGCCTCTATACACCTATGTAGATATTGCACCAAAAACCAGACATTTGCAGCTAGAATAGTCATTTACCACATTAGCAATGTATAGAGTGTATTTGTTTTAAAGTTATCTTCATTGAAAAGTACAGTGCTTTTCCTTCAAAAATAAGGACATTTCAATGTGACCCCAAACTTTTGAACGGTAGTGTATATATTTTACTTTACTGAAAGAGTAGTAGATGCTTGGAACAAACTTCAAGCAGATGTGGTTGGTAAATCATTCCACAATAACCAAAATTAAACATGGGTGCGATAAACATATTTCTATCCTACGATAATATGTAAGGAAATACTAGGGCAGACTAGATGGACCCAGTGGTCTTTTTCTGCCAACAGAACGCTAAACGTTAAGGTGTCCTCAGAGACATGGTCCCTACCTTCTCTAGCATTTTTACACTAACAATGGCCTCTCCTGGGCTAAACCAGCCTAAAACTGGGTAGATACTATCTATAGCGGTGCTGCCAATTTTTCCTTTTTTTTCTGTTGAATGTAAGGGGTGTGGCTACCTCCTGTTGGCTTGCACTCCACCCATGTCCCAAGGGTGCTATAAAAAGAGACCTATCTGCCCAGTTGTAGGCTTATTCAGCCCAGGAGAGGCCATTGCTAGTGTGAAAATGCTAGAGTAGGGACCATGTCTCTGAGGACACCTGAACGTGGTGACATGGTACACTCTGTTTGATCAAATAGTTTGCTAAGATCCTCAATTTTCAATATCTACAGAGCAGGTTTTTATTGTGTGTACATCGGGGCGAGTATACACGGTAACATCTTGCACCTGTGGGTTTCTGTTGCACTTTTTGTATTTTTTTTCTGCCGACAGTCTTCTATCTGCCGACAGTCTACAATTCTTGTAGCAAAAGATGACTATTACTGCATTTAACAAGCACATAAAATGCAAAAGAGGTAGTAAAAATGCAGTCTGTGAACCCTGCCTCATAGTGAAGGTGTTAATGTAACACATAGTAACAAGAACACAATATACTGTACACTGCTGCATGAAATCCCTAATAAGACACCAGGCCGCTGTTTCGAACATTGTATCAACTTGCACGTAGTCTGGTTTTAGCAAGCTATTTTTCTCTGAGCATCATTCAGGGACCTCGGTGTTTTAAAGATACTGCAGACACCTCGGTGAGACATTTTTGTGATGGTAATATATTCTTCGGATAGGCAGCATTGATTCCCATAAGCAAAGGGATTTGGATTTATATAGCATCTATACATCCCCATATCCCAGAGCTTTTTAAAATACCGAAAGGATAGAAAGACTAACAAAAGTAAAGAGAAAATCAAGGGTGAGCTGTAGAACCGAACAGAACCAGATAGTTCTAGGGCAATTTTAATGCTTCCCTTTGACACATGAGATTGAACTGAATAACACGCCTGCTTTCTTCCTGAAACAGCGCCACACTTGTCCATGGACTATGCCTGGTACTGCAGCTTGGCCGTATTCACTTGACTGGGGTTGTCTGCAATACAATTATTATCCTGTGGACAGGTGTGGTGCTGTTTTTTTTTTTTTTTTTTTTTTTTTTGAAGAAAAGAAGGCTCCATATCATCACATCTTCAGAAATCTGAGGTCATACCGGACATTAATGTTCATTCTGAATCTTTGCCATAGTTTTGAAGAATGCGGCTAATCTGCATCCTGGCAACCTCATGCAATTTCATTGCTAAAACACTTCAATAAGGGATTGATTCAGGCCATGTGAACTACAGCAAAGATTACCATAGAGAATAATTGGGTACAGGTTTGGAGAAGAATTCACAGAAATGCAAACAGATTTCTTTACTGAAATCCATTGTGTGAATATACCCTAATCCTGGGCACATTTGCCATGAATGTTTAATTTGTGCAGGTGCCAGCTCTGGTCATCCAAGAACAGTGGGCCTTGTCTCAGCTTGCCAAAGAATACTGTATATAGTGTAGTCTATAAAGCAATCAGCCATTTTACCTAAAAGAAAACATGGAATTAGAGAAGCTGCTACAGGAAGATGTAAAAGGGTATAGTGTCCTATGCGTGACGCCAAGAAAAATTATCATGTCCCTTTGGTGGTATTATTGTAATATGCTGAGGGAATTGTGTTGTTGGGTGGTGTAGTGCAACCTTAGGGCTCACCTTCTGAAACCTTCCTGTCATGGTGGGGTCCGAGGGTGCTGGGGCCCTTGTCTTCTTCAGGATACACGCGGGGACTTACAATTTTTAATAAAAGTCTATACAATAGAGGTGAAAGTATATCAAGACTTCGCTTGAAGGATAACTATATACAATCGAATACAGGGGCATCTGATGGTGGCAAACTGTTGGCTTAATCAGAGTCCTTTGCTTCAGGGGGAGGGTTACCTTGGTTACTATAGCTTAGACTTGGTGGATAAATAGGATTTCAAAGAGACAGACCTGTTCCAGAGACTCTATAGCTTTCCGCATTTATAAGGTAAGTGTAATTAGGTACTTGAAGTTACTGAAGAGACTTGACGCTGTCAACGCTCACTATTAGGAAGGAGGAAGACGCATGGACACACTGACTTGGAAGCCAGGAAGATGTGGATGGTGAATGGGAGACCCTCTATCACTTCACCAATCCGACAGCAGGCACTTATAAATACAGAAGATGTCCTGCTGAGACTTAGAAGACATGTATTAGTCCTTATGGCTGACTGGAAACAGGTTAGGGGGCTGAGGATGGAGTCTGACAGGATTACTGAGGTGACGTAGGGAGGTTAGATTTGACTCTGGCAATGCCAGTCTACCAACTGTCACTGACAAGACAGCACAGCCCTTCTGGGTAAAAGGTGGGCGGAGCTAGCTTTCCCCTGGCCAATGACTAGCGTGTGATAGGTTGCAGGGGAGGAGCAATGATCAAGCTCAACACTTGTCTCATTAGCAATTAATACATACAATTAATACAACATATTAAATAAACACATAGCAGAAAACAATACCACTACAAGAGAGCTAAGGAAGAACAGCAAATACATAGGCCCTAATACAGACTGTCTAAGGTTGCCAATAGCAACAATACATCTCCAGACGCCTGACAATAAATACCGTTCTGGGCCATTACAGAGGGAACCAAGTATTATAACTTTACATTCAGCATTTAATGTGATTTTTTTTTTTTTTTTATTTTTTTTTATGGAGAACTTTTAATAGAGTCACGTTAAAATGATTTCTTTTGCTGTTTTCAGTTTTTCTTTATAAACAATATTTTTATTAGCTTGTTGAAATAAATATACAATGTTTTAATTAAAATACCTCTATAAATGGAGAATAAGTCGATTACACTTAGGGAGATCAGACACAACATCACAAGTGTGCGCAGCAATTTTATGTTCAGCCTAGCCTTTAATGAGTATAATAATATGCTGCAATATGTGGATACTCCAGGGACAGGGTGTGTTCTATTCTCATTGCAGCAATTACAAGAAGTAACAATTAATGGGCATTTAACACGTGTAAACAAGTGCTGTATGACAGATGTTGCATGTTTGGGAACCATCTGTGTATTATTAGAGGCCACTAAACTAGCCTTAAAGAGAAAAAACTCACACAACACAGGCAGATCTAATGTAACACACATACGGAAACATTTGCATCAGATGAAGACAAAAATACGGAAACAATGGATGTACAAAAAGTAGAGCTGGAAACTGGATCACTTACTACTGATATGTTTATAATAATTAGATCATCTTATATGCTAAATATAAATATTAATGAGGCCAAGAAAGGTAGCGGGTACCCAAAGATGAATAGTACTCATCAAGCTTTTATTATAGCTATCAGCGTGCAACTCGAGAAGGGATCCTGATGTATAAAGATGCTACTTCCAATAGATGGCACTAGAGAGCAAACTCTTTTTATTCTGGAAGAAAGCTATATCCATACAGATGCATGGCAGGGATAGTGTGTAAATGGCTACTGAACATGTTATTTTTTCAGTATTTTCTGATAGTAAATATTTTTATTTCATTTTTTTTTGTACATTGGGATCGGCAATCTTGCCTGATCTGTTTTAAAGAATATATAGAAATATGTTTTACAGCAAGCCTCACGAATATAGGCACAATAGAACTTTTTTAAGGCAGGCTCTGTGACCTGTGGAGAGGTCCTTATAAAGCAGGAATGTCAAACTGGCGGTCTTCCAGCTGTTGGAAAACTACAATTCCCATCAAGCTTAGACAGCCAAAGTTTTGCCTGTCCAAGCATGATAGAAATTGTAGTTTTGTAGTTTTGAGGGTCGCAGTTTGACAACCATGTTCTACAGAGAGGGGAGACTGAGCTCTGAGTTACAACTGTTGTAAAGCGTGCTTTATACTGGTATCACCTTTCACTGTTATCCTGTCTTTGATATTAAGGAGAGCACTGCTCGAGTAGGGAAGGAGGCAGGCACATGAGCAGGCACCGGGAAGCACCGGGAGGGAGGCTGGCACATGAGCAGGCAGCACAGGGAGGGAGACAAATGAGCGGGCACTGGGCAGCACGGGGCAGCACGGGGAGGGGGGCTGCAACATTAGCAGGCACTGGGCAGCACGGGGAGGAAGGGAGGCACATGAGTCTGCAGCACGGGGAGGGAGGCACATGAGTGGGCAGCACGGGGAGGGAGGAAGGCAGATGGGAACGAGATAGATGGTAACTAAAGAGTTTACCCAGGGGGCTGGGGACAGGGATGATTGCACTACATATACAATACCGTTCAAAAGTTTGGGGTCACCCAAACAATTTTGTGTTTTCCATGAAAAGTCACACTTATTCACCACCATACGTTGTGAAATGAATAGAAAATAGAGTCAAGACATTGACAAGGTTAGAAATAATGATTTGTATTTGAAATAACATTGTTTTTACATCAGACTTTGCTTTTGTTAAAGAATCCACCTTTTGCAGCAATTACAGCATTGCACACCTTTGGCATTCTAGCTATTAATCTGTTGAGGTAAGCTGGAGAAATTGCACCCTACTCTTCTAGAAGCAGCTCCCACAAGTTGGATTGGTTGGATGGGCACTTCTGGCTACCATGCGGTCAAGCTGCTCCCACAACAGCTCAATGGGGTTCAGATCTGGTGACTGCGCTGGCCACTCCATTACCGATAGAATACCAGCTGCCTGCTTCTGCTGTAAATAGTTCTTGCACAATTTGGAGGTGTGTTTAGGGTCATTGTCCTGTTGTAGGATGAAATTGGCTCCAATCAAGCGCTGTCCACTGGGTATGGCATGGCGTTGCAAAATTGAGTGATAGCCTTCCTTATTCAGAATCCCTTTTACCCTGTACAAATCTCCCACCTTACCAGCACCAAAGCAACCCCAGACCATCACATTACCTCCACCATGCTTAACAGATGGCGTCAGGCATTCTTCCAGCATATTTTCATTTGTTCTGCGTCTCACAAACTTTCTTCTTTGTGATCCAAACACCTCAAACTTGGATTCATCCATCCACAACTCTTTTTTCCAGTCTTCCTCTGTCCAATGTCTGTGTTCTTTTGCCCATCTTAATCTTTTTCTTTTATTGGCCAGTCTCAGATATGGCTTTTTCTTTGCCACTCTACCCTGAAGCCCAAAATCCCGCAGCCGCCACTTCACTGTAGATGTTGACAATGGTGTTTTGCGGGTACTATTTAATGAAGATGCCAGTTGGGGACCTGTGAGGCGTCTGTTTCTCAAACTAGAGACTCTAATGTGCTTATCTTCTTGCTTAGTTGTGCAACGCGGCCTTCCACTTCTTTTTCTACTCTGGTTAGAGCCTGTTTGTGCTGTCCTCTGAAGGGAGTAGTACACACCGTTGTAGGAAATCTTCAATTTCTTAGCAATTTCTCGCATGGAATAGCCTTCATTTCTAAGAACAAGAATAGACTGTCGAGTTTCAGATGAAAGTTCTGTTTTTCTGGCCACTTTGAGCGTTTAATTGACCCCACAAATGTGATGCTCCAGAAACACAATCTGCTCAAAGGAAGGCCAGTTTTGTAGCTTCTGTAACAAGCTAGACTGTTTTCAGATGTGTGAACATGATTGCACAAGGATTTTCTAATAATCAATTAGCCTTCTGAGCCAATGAGCAAACACATTGTACCATTAGAACACTGGAGTGATAGTTGCTGGAAATGGGCCTCTATACACCTATGTAGATATTGCACCAAAAACCAGACATTTGCAGCTAGAATAGTCATTTACCACATTAGCACTGTATAGAGTGTATTTGTTTAAAGTTAGGACTAGTTTAAAGTTATCTTCATTGAAAAGTACAGTGCTTTTCCTTCAAAAATAAGGACATTTTAATGTGACCCCAAACTTTTGAACAGTAGTGTATTTATATATATATATATATATATATATATATATATAATAGATTGTGACAGAAGTTCTCCTTTAAGGCTATCCTTTCTGTATAGTCTGGTGGAAAAAAGGGAAAGGGGGGGGGGCATGACTTAAACCTTTAAATATATTAAAGAACTAAAGAGGGTTCAGGAGGGGAGTGTTTTTAATTTAAAGAGGATGTACCACCAGGTACATCCTGTTTCGTCTGACACAGGGATAGAATGGCGCCATCACAGGCAAGCCGATGGCGCGGTATGTTTTTCGTTTTTCCTGTGTACAGCGCCCTTTTATCCACGGGCCCATGATGCGGCTCCATTGATTCTAACGGAGCTGCGTCATACAGGGGAGGGAATTCCCTCCCACTGGGGGCGGGCCGGCCTGCCTCCAGTGCTTGAGCATCGGCCCGGGACCAGGGGATAGAACGGCGCCGTACACGGGAACTGGGCCGTGGATCGAAAAACGGACCACGGCACCGGCTTGCCCGTGACGGCGCCGTTCTATCACTGTGTCAGATTAAAGAGCATGTACCTGGTAGTACATCCAACTGAACTCCAGAACAAGAGGTAACAGTCACAGGTTAATTTGGGAAAAATTACAAGCAACATGAGAAAATATTACATTACTGAAAGAGTAGTAGATGGACAAATTTACAGCAGATGTGGTAGGTAAATCTAAAATAGCTGCCTGAGATAAACATAAATCTATCCTAAGATAATAAGAGAGGGAATACTAAAAGGGCAGACTAAATGGACCAAGGGGTCTTTTTCAGCCGACAATCTCCTATGTTTCTATTTATTTCAGCTGGATGTTTTTTGTTTGATCAAAACTTAATAGAAAATAAAGAGGTGGCTGGGCAGCAGAAGCTTTGCAGAGGAAGAAGCGTGTCTTAGCTTTCTGTCCACTTCCACTCATACCTCTTCCAGCCCCGCTGTCTAAACATTCTGACGCAGTTTATAATTATATATAATGAAGACCTTGGGGAGATGTTATTTTGTAGACTGTGAGACCTTTTTAATTTCTCCTCAGCACCCTTGTAAATTAGGTTATTAATCAAAAGAAATCCTTAAAATAAACTCTTGTCACAAAACCTGATCAATACTGCAAAAGGGGCCGAATGTTCAAAAACAAGGACTCTTGCATGTTGCGGAGCGGATTCCTGCTATTGCTGCCATGTTGTTTTAAGTGTCCCCATTAGCCTGGAAGGAGCTTTCATGTAAGTCAAAAGCAAATGCTATGAGAAGAAAATCTTTATTCTTGACTTGAAATTCTAAAAGGGGAAGAATTTAAGGGGTGAAGTTGTGTCCAATGCACCATTTTCCAGGAGTACGAATGAATACTAAAGGGACGTCAACCTTCAAATATTTCTGCTTAATTTGAAGAAGCATAAGAAAATGTATGCCGTATAAAACTGTATATTACCACTATAAGCAGCCATAGGAAACTGTATTACTCGCACTGTTTAAGATAAGTTCCAAACATGTTATCGGACCATGAATAGTTCAGTAAACACTCTGACGTCAGTTGATGTACCTTCTCTATTTTACGTGCCACTCAGCAATAATGCTATAAGCTAGGGACCTTTTTTTTTTAGCATTATATATATATTAAATATAAATATTCAAATGAAGAAACAGGCATGAGCACTCACTGATCCTGTGGTTTTCTGTATTCGGGTATGATGGACAGCAGGGAGGGAGGACAGATGGAGTGTCGGGTCTTCACTACACCAGGGTAGTGCATGCCCGCCGCTCCATCTGTCCTTCCTCCCTGCTGTCCATCATACCCGAATACAGAAAACCACAGGAGCAGTTAGTGCTCGTGCCTGTTTTTGTATTTGAATACATCTTCTGCTTTCATCTTTTGCATTGAAGCACCCCTCTAAGTTATCTATTCCCCTGCCATAATATATGATGAGTGCCTAAGAGTTAGTGTGGTGACAACTTTATCTCCCATTGTATATAGTAATAATATTTTACTGTCCCCTATGTACAAGAATACACTGCCATGATACAACTAGCTAGGTATTATTACTGTATATAACTACTGCCCCAATGTGCAAGAATAGAACTGCTATAATACTGACTTTTTGTACAAGAATTCTGCAAAGGTACTGAAAATAAGTGGCCACATTGCACCTTAAAGGAGAAGTGTGGCGGGGGAGGGAGCGTTGTTTAAAAATCAATTTGGGCATAGGGCAGGGGGAACATAATGAAGTATGCTTACAAGACCTTGTGCCCGTAAATGTTGCTTTCTCCCAATCAGTGACTGCAGCAGTGTCCTTACCCCAGCCAGTCACTGGCCGCCAGGAGCGGGACACGGCACTGCACAGGAACCAGGACAGGTAAATATACCTTCTTCATTATGTTCCCCCCACCCCTAATTGAAAAAAATATTTTACCCCCTCCCCATACAAATACTGGTACATGTGCAAGTTTTTTAGTACACTGGTCCAGCCTACAGTCATTTTACATCAGGGGGCCTTGAGAAAGGGTCATAATGATAGCAGGTCATATAGAGAACAGGAAACACTGAAGGGAGAAGTCTAAAATATGTCAGGATTTTATAGATGGTGTAAATCTGCAGTTCACAGTTGGTCAAGAATGACTGACATATAGTTTAACATTGGTGCACTGGAATTACTTGACTCAGGTAGCCTTGATGAAAGGGAAATGGATGGATGCAAATAGGCTGGGATAAAACAAATAATTCTGTTAAGATATTGCTTGTGTTCACTGCTTGAGAAAGGCTACACACATAGAGCCGAAACGTTGCATTGGTGTGATTAAAGTGGATATTCTTTTTGGAAGTGCGGTCTCCTTCATCTTTTTGGATACTTCATACGAACCTGCGTCCGGTTTGGTGAGACTTCGGCTACTATTTTTTCTTGTGCTGCTGAAAACTTGTTTTTTGCATTGTTCACTACTAGTCAAGTACACTTTCATTATATGAGGGTTTGTCAGGGCCTATCATGTGGGTTTGATGGGAAGACTAATATTGCCATGATATATGGCTATTTAAGACATGAGCAGAGCACCTGGTGCAAATGTGGATAGATTCTTTCTTTGCATATTTTTAATCAAGTGAAAGAAGTGATACTACAAATATTTCTTAAAGGGTTTTTCTGACTTCATAATTTGTTTTCACACAGGAACATAGGGATGGTGGAAAAAAAACACGCAAAAACTTATACTCAACCTGCTATTTGGTTCTGGTCCAATACTGCCACTGCTCTGGGGTCTATAGCAGAAGCCCACAGATTACTTCAGTGTACACTTCACACGGGAGGGGGCTGAGAGGTGAGTATAAGTTTTGTTTATTTCTACTACTATCCACGACTCCTGGACAAATCATTCATGAAGCACTAAAGCCCCATTAATTCCTATACAAAAGAGTATCTATCTATCTATCTATCTATCTATCTATCTCCTATCTATCTATCTATCTATCTATCTATCTATCTATCTATCCCCCTGAAGAAATACTCTGAATCTCCCTTGACAGCAGCTAAATTGACTGGACATGTGTAAATCTAGGCCTTAGCCATGTTAGGCATTACACTGTAAAATGTGAAGGTCATTTGATTAGATCTGGACATGGGTCAGGGGGCAATGAAATCGAGTCAAATTTTGTTCCAATTTACAAGACTGTAACACATAAAAAATAACAGATTTATATGATTTCCTCTCCTAACACAAACTTTGTGTTTCAGATTATAACAAAAAAAAAAAAAAAAAAAAAAGGAAACACAGCTAAGCACTGAATAGGTAACAAGGAGCTGGGTCTTTGGCTTCAGTTAGTTTCCACTAGGTTAATACGTAGCATATGTGAACCTCGTAGTGAATTGTTTCCGTGCCATGGAATGTGTAAGATGGGAAACTAGAGTATACAGCTCATATGTATGTAACATACTGTGACTAGAGCTCTGCTTCAATCTCTCCAGACATCCTCTCAATAATTTTGAAATGAAAACTTACGATACCCAAGTGACCTGTGGCTTGCTCAGACAATAAAGCTCTTTCCATGCTTACTGATGTGAAGTCATATAAACTAGTTTTTATTTTATTTTATTTTATTTTTTCTTCATTTTCCTGTTCCTGGCGAAAAATAAATAAATAAAAATAAACCAGACAAAATAGCCCAGATTTATCAATCTTTCTAAAATCGAAACTGTCTGGTTTTGCCTATAGCAAACAATCACAGCTTAGAGTTCATATTTAAAGTATCACTGTCGTTTAAAAAGTTTTTTTTTTTGCAGAAATCAATAGTACAGGTATTTTTTATCATGAAGTGATCTTTATGGTTTTCTATGGAGAGGGAAGGGGTGGAGGGAGATGAGGTACCAAAACAGGACAACAAAGAGTTAATTTACAGCTACATCACCGGGCTATCTCCACTGAAGTCAGCACTGACCTCTCTGACCTCTGAATACTGGCTTTCACACAGGTCCCGCTTTGTTCTCTGCTCTCTGATGGTGACTAATCTCCTCCCCCCTCCATAGGTTAGACAGGGCTCGACTGATGTAAAAGAGTCAAGATTCATAGGTGGGGGCCGTCTGCAGTGAGCAGCCTGGCCCTCACCGTCAATGACAGACTGCAGTGAAGTGATCACGCTGCAGCCTGTCATTAACCCCTTAAATGCCACTGTGTGACTGCAGCGTTTAAGTGTAAGTGACAGGTGCAGTCCCCTGTCACTTACCGATCATTTTAACAGACCGCTGGAGGTCTCTCACCTTCCTCCATGCGGTCCGATCGGTGCTCTGCTGGTTAAGTGTGCCACAGGCAGGCTTAATCAGCAGAGTGCCTATCACACTGATCAATGCTATGCCTATGATCAGTGTGTATAATGTAATAAATGTATGTTAAAGTCCCCCAAGGGGATTTAAAATATGTAAAAAAAAAAAAAGAAAAGTAAAAATGTCTTTATAAATACCCCAAAGCCCCTCCCCCAATAAAAGTTTAAATCACCCCCCTTTTCCCATTATATAAATAAAACATATAAAAATAAATAACTAAACATATAATATACCGTAGAATGCATAATTGTCCGATCTTTTAAAAAATAACAATCATCATCGCGAACGGCGTAGACGAAAAGAGGGGAAAAAGGGCCAGGATTACCTATTTTTTGTTACATGATATGTAAAAAATAATAAAAATAAAAAGTAATCAATCTTCACAAATATGGTATCAATAAAAACTAAAGATCATGGCGGAAAAAATGATAACCCATACAGCCCCGTAGGTGAAAAAATAAAATAGTTATAAGCGTCACAATAGGCCCATTTTATTAATATTTAATTGCAAAAAAAAAAAAAAGGATTTCATTTAAAAAAAAAAAAATTATATATATATATATATATATATATATATATATATATATATATATATATGTAACATTAGAAAATCTGTGTAAACCTGTGTTCGGACTGACCTATAGAATAATGGTATAATGTCGCTTTTACCATATAGTGCATTACGTAGACACAGGAACCCCCCAAAAGTTACCATATTGCATTCATTTCACCAATTTATATCTTCATGAATAATATATTTGGGGTTCCTTCATACATGTTATCGTAGAATAGAAGACGCCATTACAAAGTACAACTATTCCTGTAAAAAACAAGCCCTCACATGGCCCTGTAGATAGAAAAATGAAAGTACAAAAATGATTATGCTTGGTCCTCAAAGGGTTAAAGAACTGATAAAATGAAAGCAGAGCTGTAATTGGTTATTATGGGCAAGGCCAGACAGTTTTGGTTTTAGGTAGACAAATCTGGGTTATTATGAGTAAAATATATGCAATTCGGACTTCAAATATGACCATTCTGCAGACTTAAATAAATATAAGCTGTAATGTTATTACAGTCCAGAAATGTATCCAGGATACATTTTACTGATACACAAAAGAGCCAATCACCCAATGTTTCCCCGCTTATTGGCTGATCACTGGCTTTTTTACACAGGCCGATTATTGGCTGAATGAGCGCATCTTGGAACTCTTTTTGCCAATAATCGGACTATGTAAAATGGCCTTAAAGGGGTAGTCCAGGCGTGTAAAACCTTTGATATGTTGCTGCTTTGGCAGAGAACATAACAAGCATGCTATTCTTATGTCGCTGTTCTCCCTCGGTGTCCTCTTACGGCACCTCTGGGTCTCCTGCTGAACAATCCTGCCTCCATGTTTGAGACACACTCATCTTGGTAGTGACAGTCTGCTCAGGCAATCACTGGTTGTAGTACTTTCCCATTTCAGTCAGTGATTGGTTGAGTGGGCTGTCACTGTCCATCTCAGAGATTGAGGTGGAATCGTTCAGCAGGGGCCCCCAGAGATGCTGTAGGAGGACACTGTGGGAGCGCAGAGAGGTAAGCATAGCATGTTTGTTATGTTCTACATCATGGCAGCAACATATCAAATGTTCAGAATGCCTGTTTAAGGTTTTTAACAGGCCCTAACAAATAGGAGAAAACAGGAGTAGATGTTTTTATTCCCATGATCATGCTTAGTTACAAGGTCACCCCTCAGCCATCTTTTTTATAGACTAAATATTAGATATGTTTTCTTTTCAAAAATAATCATATTACTTTTCTCTCTTAAACAATAAAAATGTAACATTTTCCCAGCTTTATACACTAATCCAGGGAGGTGGGGGGGGGCAAGGGGGGGCAGCTGTCCCGGGCGCAGAGACCAGGGGGGCGCCATCACAGGGAGCAGAGAGAAAAGGATGACAGTGGATGAGGCAGCCTGGAAGCCTCCTGCCCTCTGTCAGTGTGGGGAGACAGGAGAGACGATTTTAACTTGATCAAAAGAGGTATTTCCCCTACTGTACTGTCTCCTGGCTGCTGTTTAGCTATAATTTGTGCAAAATCCCTGCGTTTTTACCAAGATTTTGCACAAATCAGGGCTAAACAGCAGCCAGGAGACAGTACAGAAAAGTTACTGTAGATGGTGAAGGATCTTGACATGACTATGATGTCACCGCAGGTCCTGTATGTATACTGCACTATGGAGGAGGAAGAAAGAAAATACAGGTGTGTGGGAAGGGGAGGACAATCAGGGGTGCCCAGTCTGGGGAGGAGGGTGAAGGGTCCCCAGTCTGGGATGGGGGAGACACACAAGAGAGTGTGCAGTGTCTATTTAGGCATCTGGTCTGGTTGTAAATTATTCTATACTTAACCCCTTAATAACTGCCCTCTCCAAATAGTTACCCCGAAACTATCGTCTGTGGATGGATGCCTGCCTTGGTAAACCCTTGTCATGTCGCAATACTCGCCACAGAGTTAGACTTTGACGTAAAAGGGGCCACCCTGGTATTTCCCTATTTATGTTCCAATACACTCAACCGAGTGGGACTTAAAGGGCTACGTATCAGAGTGGTTTGGTGATCTGCATAAAAGGAGAATATGTCAGCTCACCCTTGATAGCCACAATTAGCGCATGTGTGTGTGGACCTCCTGGAAGTGAAGCACGTTCTGGCTGTATTGCGGGCCGCAACCCGGAAAGTTTATTGAAGCCGTGGATGGAATTTTTCGTTTCATGGTTTGGTGATCTCCCCACTGGGAGGCACCCCCTTGGCAATAGGCTTCCCTCCCCTGGAGGGATATCTGGCTATTCCCGTGTTTTGAGACTCGTAACTGAGACTCCACGGACCCTTCTTTTGCATATCTAAATTTATAGGGGGCAATGTATCAATGGAGACTCTTCAGTGAGTACTCCATTTGATTTTTTTTGTCGCTGGTCTCCCTTAGCTTAGCGATTGCTGTGTTATGTTTAATATTCAATTTAAAAACTTTTAACCAGTTTTCTGTACGATCTTACAATCAGTAGATGAGCTAAGAACAAACACTTCAGAATAGAAGTTGTATAACATTTAGACTGCTTAGAATCGGGAGACTGAACCTATAGCTATAATTTAAACTTTGAAACCCTAAAAATATATGATATTTTGTGGATATTTGCAGAATGTTATTGTGCAGACTGTATGACTAGCACAGGTCCTGTATCATATCTAAGCATAACGTTATTAAATGAATATTTAACACAAGCCAGACTCATTTATTGCACAATGACGTTTACAATAGAATAAAATAAAAACTATGACCTTTAGGGTATGTCTGTGCTCCTATTCTATGCACTCGGCTGCACATAGAGAAACTAAATTGTCTTCCACGTTTAATACTCTTTAATGTTATTATTTACAACCTTAAGGAATTGCCAGATATGAATAATTTTCAGACAAGGACCAGCTAGTAAATATTTACTAACATTTAAATGAATTTAAGGAAATTGATTATTTAATGTTCCATAAAATGATTAGCTCAAATGCAATTTCTCAATAACATTTTAAGAGTTAAATGTTTAGCTTTAATTATACAAGCTAAACTACTATTATGTAACAAAACATTAAAAAGACTTTAAAATAAGTATGACTGGGATCTAAGTTGGGCAAATGTTAAATAGTACAGTAGTTACTTTGTTCAACAATAAATAAGCCCTGGTTTCTTGGCTACAAAATAAACAGTTTTAAACCTAGCTCACATTAGTCTTAAAGCATTCCTCTCATTTGTAATAACCTTTGACTGGTCATCAGATGTGTCAAAAGTTATTAATAGCAGCAGGTCTGTCTGCTGTGACCCACTCCGATTTTAATCCTGAGATACAGCCGTGGAGCATGGGTAGAAGTGGGTTCCACTCCCTGGTTGGCTGAACATCTGACTCATAGAATACAACAAAGTGAAAGAGTCAGAGCTGATTGACAGCTGGGGAGAGATGCTCTGTCCACGGCTGTATATCAGCATGGTAGTGGGTCTCAGCAGTCATACCCACTGCCATCAATAACTTTCGACATGTTTGATGACATAACTGTACACGATTTGGATCCAACTGCACCATTTGATAGTCCATGATGCACTTGTACTGGCCAGGTAGTGCATGTAGGACACATGCATCGGTTATTGATCAATTACACCTGTTGAAGTAATTAAACGTCATACCTCATCACTTAAGGATACTTCTGAACTTCTCTATTTATGTTTGATGACATTCCAAAACTTATTACAAATGACAGTGATGCATTAAAGTGAATTTGTTAGCTCTCACATTTATGATGGTGGCATCACTGGATAGATATCAATAAAAGCACTTGTAGTGTCCCATCACGGGTGTTAGTAGTTTATACACCCCTCGCAAAAGCCTGTACTCTAAGTAACAATGGTAATGAAGTAGTACCTAAGTTTTGCCACTAGATGTATATCTGTGTATGTATATCCCCTATATCTTGTACCTATGTATTGCACAGCTGTAGTACTCAAGGGGTTATTGTTATTTGTGATTTGTGCACCAATGAGAGCTCCTTTCTCTCCCCCACCTATATCTATTCTCCTTCTTTATCTGCACTCTCTTCTCCACCACTCACAGCAGGTATTACATACCCTGTAGGAGTTTGTCACATGGGAAGAGGAAGTGTAGTCTTACACTTAGTCAGTCTTAGTCTAATTCCCGCACAGAGAGGACAGTCTAGTGTAGTCTGAAGCAAGATAGTGGACAGACACACAAGGGAAGCACGGACACTCTTTTCTTGAAAGCAGCACTTCTACACTCTATGCAGTGCTAAACGCTCACAGAGAAAACTAAGTCAGGGATCATCCCAGCCCACGCCAGACAGTATCCTGAAGGAAGAGGAACTGATCTGGATAGAACAAAGTTGCTAGAAGCCTACGTACTCTATCTCGCAGTGCGGGTGTAACCAGGAATCCTTGGCCACTCTGCTCAACCCAGGTAACACGGTCTTGGACCTGTGTCACCTTCATAGGACGGGTTACCTGACACTGGGGGGCAATAGGTGGTGCAAAGACAAGAAGTCAAAACACAGGCACAAGTATTCTCTCTAATCTGAAGTATTCTACTTCTAAAGTTCCGGCAGAGCACATTACTACTTGGGTTGGGACTCTCGTGACATCCTCCTCTCTACTTCTCTGTACTCCCTTTACTTCTCAGCACCCAACCAAGCCAGCACGGCTATTCTACCTCTCAAGCTTTAAGCACAAGTCTTGTCAGTGAAGTCCAAAGTACATTGTCAAGTCATAAGTCTACTGTATACTACTGTATCAAGTATTCCTAAATTAAAGAAGAGTTTATTTATGGTAACAGGACTCAACACCGATACAGTCATTGCACCTTCCTTGGGTCATCTCCTCTTTCTGTGGGTGCCAATACCAATAGTCCGAGTGGGTCACAACTCCACTCTGGACCACCATGATAAGCACCCAAGGGACCCTCTCACAGCCCGGCAGGTCACTGACCACAGGGGAAAGGCAGGTGTGCCTCCATACCTGTGTGCCCTGGCACTGGCGTCACGACAGTACAACATGTGGCTGAGCTATTCCTAGACCAACCACCACAGTAGTGGCGTCACACAGTACCACCTAAAAAGTGACCGGTAATGCCTCACAGCAGTGCACCACGCATTCAGAACATACATTTGTTGGCTGCATTTGTGTTTTTATTTCCATCAAGAAAAAATACTTTTAATGTGAATAGTGTCAAAGAGGCGAAGGCCAACATTCCCTGGGCCCTAGCACTATGCCTCACTGGCTATGTGCAGGGTATATGTCCCTGATTATGCAAAGTGTGGGCATACAACAGGGTGATGTGTAGCAGTGCTAGGACCCAGGGAACAATAGGCTCTATTCACAGCCCAAACAAAGGTGCTGTTTTAAATTAAAATAAAATCACAAACACAGGCAACAAAGGTATGAAAAATGTTTTTATTGATATCTATCCAGCAGTGCCACCATCATAAATGTGGTAGCTAAAACGGTCACACCAGTCTTGAAACATAAAGACCACTGGGACATTGGAATAAAGACCCTAGCTACCAATTTCAAACATGATTGGAATCTTTCAAGCCTACCATGTTTACTACTGTTCAAGAGTAAAAAGAAATTCTCAGATCCAGATAAAAAGTTTAAATTCCACTCTCCAAGTCTCCTCTCTCTCTAAATCATCTGTCAGGGGAGAGTTGAGAATCCCCTATATATCGAGACAATAAAACCCACTGAAGTGCATGGGGACTCTTTACAGGTGACGGCCAGTGGGGCAGTGCTTCATGTTGTCCCTTTTGCAAAAATAAGAATAAATATGGATCTTCAGTTTTAAGAAATCACATTGCAGATGGAGTCTGTTACGGTGTCAGCACCTAGGCTCACGAGAGAATCCTTTAGTGGACCAATTTATTCTACGTGAACGGGCACCTTCACAGAAAACCAACAATGTTTGTTTTGCATGAAAAAAAATCTATTAGAAGATATTCAACTTTTTTTATAATTACATCAAACTAGGTAGGTGACATAAAAGTACCATCATACATGTTACCCCTCAGGTTGTAAGGAGGGGTCAGCAACCTTTCAGGCCGCATCATTTAAGAAATGTCATTTTCAATTGGTAACATCACTTACTAAAAAGAAATCTTAGGCTACACAAACAAGGTAAATTGCTTCAGCGGTAAGGTATACTAAGACTGCAGGCACTATATCATTACATCTTTAAAAAGTTTTCCTGTGTGGTGTACAAGAAAAATAGACAATGCACGTCACAATGATGCATGTTTTTGTGGCTAAATAGCAAAGCCTTAGGTCACAATCCGGCAATCTCGCAGTCATTCAATTTGAGAGCACATCAACGTCTCACTAAATGGAAGCCGCCTTTCGCTGCACACCTTATCATAATGTCACAAAAACTATAACATTACAAATCAGTTCTCAGGCAAAATACATGACAGCAAAATTCTGGTACACAAAAGCTGCATTTAATATCCGTCACTGCTGCCTCCTCAAACTTACCTCTGTGCGAGAAAGTGCCGGCTGTAGTTCCCAGCTTGTGGTATTCTAAGATTTGTTTCGGAGTGGAATGAAATAAAAATGACAGTTCATACAACACATGAACATAAGAAATGGTATAAAATATTTAAAATAAAAGACAGCTTAGAACAGAGGAAGCCAACAGAGCCTTTCTCCAACCCAGCCCCTGGGATTTTAACAGTCTGCAATTCATTGAAAATTTCATCTCCATTGTTATTTTTAGTGAAATATTTTGCATCGCTCAGGATTAGATACCCATGTTCTGTCCTTCCTCCTGACAGATAGGCTCTCCTTAAGATTCTGTTTTTCCATCAAAGAGATTTCTAATAACTTTGAGAAAACAAAAGAACAAGAACACAGCGGTTGGTGCAGAGACCTAAATTATTCTATAGGATACCTGGTAAAGCTCTACAATTACACAATGTCACAATTGAACACTCACAAAAAGCCAAGAAAGGTCAGTGGCACAATGTTCTGTGCTGAATCTCGGCTCTCAGGTGAATTCACACAGCGCCTGCAGAGTTCGTTTACTACATGTATCAGGAAAGCTACTAACGCAAATGTCAAACTATCCATAGGCCTCCATTCACCCAACAAGGCCAAGAGTTTCCTTGTTGGTATATGTCAGTATACCATTTTTCAGCTGTATGGAATAGCCCTATCTGCTTCACTATTTCATACAGAGACATGCTACATTAACTCATACCACTTGTCGTGTGGTAAATAAACATAGAAGCCTATGGCTGACAGCTCCATTTACTGGCATCCAATGGTGATATACGTAAAGAAATACATCAGTAAGTATCCAACACACACTTGGTTTTACATGGTAGTTACACAATACTAGACCGTGCACATCTTTTCCCACATAGCAAGAGAGCTCACCCTTCCGCAATGTTAAGATGGCCATATAGATTAAATAGAAGTAGGTTTGTGCTGATATGGTTCCCAGCAGCACAGTATAGACCTACTGTGCAGATCACCAAGGCTACCAGCTGCATCTGCAGCGGTATCTTTACACCGGGGAAAAAGGAGTTTTATTCCAGCACTCAAGGCCAGGAGAGGGGCAGCAACTAGTTATCTGGACAGGGAGCCGTCCATGACTAATCACAGCTCTCTTTCTGTCAGCACACTCTAAAGCGATAATTGACAGGCAAAGAGGTCACTAACAGTTTTCTCTGCCTGTCAATCATCCCCACAGAGCACGCTCATAAGCAGAGAGCCGCGACTAGTCATGGGATATTGCTGCAGATGTGGCTGGCAGCCTCAGAGAGTTGCACAGCAGAGCTATACTGTGCAGCTGCGAACCATATCAGCACAATTGTACTGTTTGGTTACCCTTAAGGCATAGTACATGGGGTGATTCATGTTCTAGCTCGATTATCACTAAGAATGTAATATGTACTTAATGACATTAAAAGATTTTAAGGCAGTCACATTTTTGTCTTCTAAGGGTATGTCCACACTGAGCAAAATAGGTGGAATTCCACCACAGAATCCCGCCTGTCTCAGTGTCCTATAGCCCGTCTATGGGAGAGCGCGCGCTCCTCCGCAGCTGCCGCTCTCCGCTCAAAGAAGTGATGTGTCACTTCTTTGAGCGGAGAGCGACGGCAATGGAGTAGCGCTTGCCCCCTCATTCACTCACAGCGGCACACTGAGCACGGCGGATTTCCGTGGTATTAGCTCAGTGTGAACATACCCTTATAGGAACCGGACTAATTCCATTGAGGCACCTGATAATGATGTACATCAGAGGAAAGAAGACCCTCTCTTCCCTGAATTACTACTAAGAAAATGACAGTGAGACCTGTGGGTGGGATTGTTCAGAGAAATGAAACCTGTTACATCTAGGTAGAAAACAACAAGACTGGGTGTTTTATCCTTTACTCTATTTGGTGCTGCTTTCCACTTCCCCAAACCATACATTTATCTATCTTTATAGGCTGTATCCATGTTATTCAAGACTACCTTGGGCTGCATCCAACTTCTTCAGCCACCAGTAATCAAATGCTGCACGCCTGGATTCAGACTAACCTGAACATGCTGGAGGTTCGCTCATCTCTAGTCCTCAGGTCTTTACCTTTGCTGTATTATAAGGCATTAAAATTTTTTACTTTGTAGTGTGTAAAAATATTCATTATATTTTATAACTGCGTGCCCTTGGAATACATTTCCTCTCTCTTTTTTTCAGTTTACCTCTTGCATCTAGGACTTTCTGTGCTGGGCAACAGACACCCCCTTATTACAACTATAAGCCATAATTAGTGGTATGAAAGGAGGTGGTGTAAGGCAGACAACATATAAACCTATATAAAACTATAAACCTTTATGGAACTGTCTGATGACAATTTTGTAGTCTTTTTCCAATGAAAACTTGCAGTACTATGAGTGTATGTTTGCCATGAACGAGAAACATCTATATATCTATATATTACAAGAAAAGGAAATGCACCATAGAGGTATAAGCCCCTCTGGTTATGATGGGGTTAATGAAGTGGATTTAAAATGCTTTGAGTGCTTGAATTCTTACTAGAAAAAGTTTCAGGAGTATATGAAAGAGATGAAGAGATAAGCTATTTGTGATAAAGTTGTGATCATGAACATATTTCTTCCTTTGCACAGTAGTGTCATTAATCCCTCTGAAGGACAATACAGCCAGGGCCTTTTAGCAGTTTAACAGAACAATAGTTTCCACTTCACTTAAACCATAAAACATTTCAAGTCCAGAAACTTTCATAAATACATTAGTGGATGTTATTAGCAGCTCTTTATAAAATTCATCTTATATTTTAGGGTTAGTGGTCATTAAAACATTAATTCCACTTCTAAGCAAGTGGTTCCATGAATTACACGCCGCCCCCTCCTCCAGTTTGCATAAAGTGTAGATTTACACGTGGGGGACCTGCGCAAAAAAAATTACTAAGAATTCTATTTCTTTTTAGAATTGTAAGCAAATATCAGTAGGGTAAGAAACAACCAAAACAGAAAATTGTGCTTTAGGGGAAAGTCATAAGAGAAATATAAGTTAATAAGTTAAGAGAAATACAGTCAGTATGCAGGTCATCAAAAGGTTAAAAGGGTTATTGGTAGAGCAGAAAAGGTCCTACCTGTTCTGCTCTCCAGCTCTGCACTTCCTCCCTCTGGCCATCTCCAATGAAAACTTCAGAGACAAGAGGTGATTGGGAGCGTGTTGCCGGCAGTAGGCCTGATGTTAACTACAGTATGTTGCAGCGACAACATGCAGCTATTGAACATTGCGCACAGGCGTGGTTTTGCCCACATGCAGTGCTTGAAACAAGCTCCCACTTCCACCTTATGTCTTGGATATTTTAATTTGAGATGGCTAGAGGAAGTACAGCACCAGAGATCAGAACAGGCTAAGTGCCATTGTCATTATATCCTCTATTTTATTTATATGTAAATTAGTAGGTCGGGTGCACTGGGGGCAGGATTACTTAATGCACAGATCCACCCCGCTGGCCTGCCTCCCTTTAGGAATATTCATCCAGTGCTCTGCAGTAAGGAGCCTCTGAAGTGAAATCACTGCAGAGTGCCGCTCCAATATTCATATGGAGGCAGAGGGTGGGTGGGGCAGATTGGTGTGATGAGGGCTGTAAAATGTCCCCCCAGTGCACTGAACCACCTCATTTACATATTAATAGAAAGCAGGATTTCAGGAAAACAGAGGATGAACGCTAGACAATTACTGTACCATCCTTCTCAGCATTCCCAGCCACATGGGAATATAACAGCAGGGTAAAGTGTTAGATTCCCTTTAAAGTCTATGAAAAAGCAGCTGTCAGTGCACGCATTGTATAAAACAACGGACACAATTTCAATGTTGGAATTATGGCCATTTTTATACGATGTGTACAGTGTCACTTTTTTTATAGCCTTTAAGGCCCCGTTCCCACTGAGGAAAGGTAGCGGAATTCCGCGACGGAATTGTCCGCCGCGGAATGCCGTTAGCCTCCCGCTCATAATGGGAGTCTATGGGAGGTGCGCGCTCCTGCTCTGTACGCGCTGAAGAATGAACATGTTCATTCTTCAGCGCGGACAGGGCAGGAGCGCGCGCCTGCCATAGACTCCTATTATGAGCGGGAGGCTAACGGCATTCCGCGGCGGACAATTCCGTCGCGGAATTCCGCTACCTTTCCTCAGTGGGAACGGGGCCTAACACATTATGGCCTCAAACACATTATTAGAGTTTTTATTTTTATTTTATAGTATGTGAACTCACTCATGGTGAAGATAGGAGACCCCCTTCAATCACAAGAACAGGGACACATGTGATTGGAGGGGGTCCACATTTTCACTGGTCGAATGCAGAGACAGATGGACATAAACTCTATAGGCCTCACAAACGCAGACATGTGCATGTCCTACCATTGCTCCATTCAATCAGGGGCACAGGACCCCATTCAGCTGTTGTACCCCCACCAATCAGACACTGATAAATTTTGAGGGTAGGAACGCTCTTGACGGTCACATATTCATACTGTGCAATCTGTTACAAAAATACAAACGGTGCCACGGTTGTTAATATATGTGTCCAAAGAATGAAGGGCAGTCTACTGGTGACCAGAGCAGCGGAATATGGGAGGCAGTACAGGAGCCAGGGAAGTAAATGTAAATGTATATTATTATTTTTTTCTTCACTCACCCCCTCCCTGGGCATTCTGCAGAAGGTCGTCCTTGCCGGACAACCCCTTAAAACCACTTCATAAGATTAATAAGATTTTTATTTGCCATTAAAACAGGAAGCAAAATGACACATACTGTAGATGATGCAGGTTCTTTTCACTGTTCTGGTTCAAAGCAGGATCCAGATGTTTTTTGCTACACAAGTTAATGCAATGGCATAGGCATTCTAATGTAAACATATCTTCTGTCTAATTGTGAATAAAAAAAACAATGCCTTTCAAAAGGCTGCAAAATCATAGTATGAGCGGGACATAATATCCAAGGTTTGCATGAACTTCCCATGTAAATTGGCATGTCATAGCTAAGAACCACAAGAGAATCTGTCAGATTGTAGAATGAGTAGGCATGATTGAGTCTCATCTTATCCTTATTGCATCCAGTATAGGTTTTATTTGTTAGCAAAAGCCTTTTAGCAACTTCTGGAACATATGGCCCTATTCATGTGGGTGCTCTCGTAATGTCAGGTGAAGAATTAAATGGGCCTAAAAACCCCCTGAAGCCAGAAAACAGAGCTAAATCTAATATGAGAGACACAATGATCTGATGTATAAGCCATATGGCAGTATTTTTAAATTGTGTCACAGAGCAAAGTAGATGGGAGACTGGAAGAATAAGGCAACATCCGAGTACAAAATAAATGCTGTGCAATGCCGTCTGCTACTTCTTACAGCTGAGGGGTCAGTACGGTTGTATCCAGTCTGGACAATCCTCCCCCAGGTAAATATGATAGGCACAAATCTCTCTTCCCACAGTTGGCTACAAGTTAAACCATATCAGTCTGGTGTCCAGACTTTCTAGTTCAAAGAGAATTCTCTATACTGGATGCAATTGTAGCCAACTCATATGTGAGTAAAATTAGACTTGTATGTGCTTATGGATAGGAATATTCACAGCAAGCTGAAGTCTTGAAATAGTGAGTGTATCATTGAATTCCAATTTTTTTGCACAGTTAGATATTAAGCAATCCTAAAAGCAAAATTAACACAGGGAAGTGGGATCTATATACAAGAAAAGGTTGCAGAACACAATTTATTAACCTTTACTTTCACGTTCCAAACTAATCTAAAAGCACGTGTTTCCTGCAGTCGGGTTTTACAGTGTTTTAAAAAATGTCAGCTAATGGCACACAGCAGTTCATTCACATAATACATCTCCTTTCACATTGTATAAAGATAGAGTAGAAGTGCCTAAAAAAATATAGCAGCCGGGCACAATTTATTTTATTCCAGTCATTAAAAAATATGCATTGGTAAGAGAAAATGGGTGAGACAAAATCTGAAAAACCAAGACACATCAATTTTTCTACCTCAAGTCGTACATCCTCAATTTACATGAGATATTGCACCAGTAATTACCGCGCTATTCATCAAACACACATATACATCACCGGGTGTCTTCTTCCATCTTGCATGTACTGTATGCAAACACAGACAGAAAGCATCATCCATAATGCTAATATAACTAGTGGCTGCCTGGTAGAGGATGACTGGACAAGAAAGCACCATCGGAAACAGAAGTTTATAGAAAGCAGATGTACAGGGCCACCTGGAGTCAACAAAGTCAACATCTGTATGAATAATACTACTACTTGCGGCAGCACCCATCACACCACTTTCCATATAGGTAAGATGACATAAGCTGATTTGCTGATTTCTAGAGAATTTGCCTATAGCTCATGAGTTTCTTCTGCATCACTGCCTATCATGTACTGCATTTTGCATACTGCATACCATTTAAAAAAAACTTCTGACATGTCATAGTGACATGTCAAATTTATATCGGTCGTAGACTGCTAATACGAGCAGTCTACGGAATTCAACTCCCTGTAGCAGGGATGAAGGGGCAAAGTGCGTGCTCCCATGCCCGGCAGCCCCCTCGTTATAGCTATCGGTGGGGTTTTCAGCAGCCGGACCCCAACCAATATACACTTCTGACATATTGCTTTGACATGTCAGAAGTTTTTTTAAAATGGAAGTTACAGTACAGACACATTTTGGTAATCATAATACACTAAAAGGCTGAGACCGAACGTTCTGTGACATGGCCGTGTCACAGAATGGCCGGTGTCAATGAAGTTCCTCCATTTGCATTTCTTTTGATTTGGAATGCGGGTACAGCCAGGATTTCATAGACTTTAATGTAATCGCTAATTTCATTAAATTATGGCCCTGGTTACAAAACTGCAACTACAGACGTTGTTTAATGAAATTATACATAGTGTGTCAGTTAAAGGCTATGTTCACACAATGTACCTACTGTACAACTGCCGTTGTCCACTAAAGAACAGGCATCCTTACTACGTTGTGTGAACATAGCCTGATCCTGTAAGAGTACTGTAAGTCTAAACATATCTAGCATGTTTTGTATTTCTAGGTACTGCATAATATGTGCATACATGGAGGTACTATATATAATAGCTATTTAACCATACTTTGCCAGTGGAACAATTCAAGTTAATCTGCTACTCAGGTCAGCTCTGGGTCATTCAAGGTGAATCTCACAGCATTGTTTGGAGTAATGGTGCATTTACACAGGCAGATTTATCTGACAGATTTTGGAAGCCAAAGCAAGGAATGGATTTGAAAAGAGGAGAAATCTCAGTCTTTCCTTTATGAACTGTTCCCTGTTTATAGTCTGTTCCTGGCTTTAGCTTCAAAAATCTGTCAGATAAATCTGCCTGTGTAAACGCACCATAAGTATACACCAAGCAGCTGCAACCAGTCCACGCTGAAGAAGTATCTACTAAAAATCATATTTCACCCCTGAGAGAAGAGTATTGTCAAAAGGGAAAAGAAAGGAACAATTGCATTACTGAACACCTAGAAGTCCTCTGGCCAGTGCCAGTGCTGTATGCCTTCAATGCTGCAAACCTTATCACTCTACTTCTTGCCATAGGGAATTAAAAAGAAAAGTCTTCTGAGTATTTTTATTTAACATGGGGAGCCAACCTGGGAATAGCTTATACAGGTAAACCATACCGGGATTGTATCTTAAAAAAACACACACACACACTAGAATTGCTTAAAGGGGAACTAAGAGCTGATAATCACTAGAGATGAGTGAACCAGCCCGATTTCTGGTTCGTATGAATCAGAAATCTCGGCGGCTGACTCCCGCTGTCTGTTCCCTCCGTGCAGCAGGTGGATACATCGTAAGGAACGCTGGTTCGCTCATCTCTAATAATCACCGCTAAAACCTCTGACAAGTATTAATACTACGAAGGACATACCTTATAGACTTATTTTTGTTTAAAATGTTCAGCTTGTCATTTTTGCAAAAAAATATCTTATTATTCCTTGATGGAACAAAAGAGGCACGTCTGCTGCCCCTGCTGCCCCCCCCCATCCCCAAGTTTCTTTAAGGCTTGTTGAATCCCCAAGCAGGTGCTCCAGTGGTGTCTGGGACCTACCATATACACAATTGCAATGATAAACCAAATGCTAGAGGAGTCCTCACTCTAACGTTCCTCCTAATAATGCAGGCACAGGACCCCACCCATTTACAAAGGCTTGGTTACAGTGCATTATTGTATTCCTTTATAGCTTTTCCCTACTCACAAAAGAAGTGATTGTGATGATAAAGATATAATAATAATGTGGGGTTACAAATTGCACAACCTTTGCTTATGTTATAAATACCTTCTATTGTGAAAACTATTTAATATTACAATTGCAAGATTGTTTTGAGAAGAGAAACTCACTCGCAGGCATCTTTACACGTCTGCGCGATTTCAGAAGTCGTATTATTGTATACTTAGGACACCATGTTGTAGAGTCAGCCAGACGGGCAGTTATATTTATAAGGATATACAAGCTGCCGTAACGTAGACCCCCTTGACAAATCTTTGTAACCACACAATCAGCTTGGATGTTTTAAGTACAACAACAGTAAAAGTATATTGCCGCTGTGGGCGAAAGGGAACGGGCTTGTCTCAGGAGGAGAAGTGACGGGAGTAGCTACTGCTAGACAGGTAAACTCAGAACTTTTCACGCAGAGCTGTAAATCATTCAACAAGGAAATGCTAGTTATATGGTTATAGAGCCTGGGTATTTTATGCCTGTAGTAAATGTGCCTCCACGCTCAATGCCACGAAGCATCAGTTAAATACATCCACATATAATTATATTCCTGTGTAATTATCGGAATGAAGCTCGGCCTGGACGGCTCCTAATTACTGGATTTGTTATGTAATTTCTCACTCTCTCTTTTACATATCGGACAGACTCTTGTACACAATTAGATGCAATGCCATAGAGCAAGGCTGCAGAACTGGTGTGGCCTGCGGGTCAGATGAGGCCCCAAGGCTTTTCCTTGCCCTCCTCTATCCCTGACAATATCCACATTGGCTCAAGTGGCTAATAATACCATTTCCTTGCAGCATTTGATGCACAAACGTAAAATAATATAGCTGTCTAGTTCAAGCTAATTCCTAGATAAAAATGCCGGTATGGAATCTTGTCAGATTAGCAATAGATTAACAGTACTTTCTACTTGCATCACTTACAATTAGGGTGTGATCCTCCCAAAGGGTACAAGTA
The DNA here is from genome assembly GCF_027789765.1 of Dendropsophus ebraccatus. NCBI lineage: Eukaryota > Metazoa > Chordata > Amphibia > Anura > Hylidae > Dendropsophus > Dendropsophus ebraccatus. The sequence continues at coordinate 89,813,456 of NC_091457.1, forward strand.
TGTCTATCTATGTCTATCAGTATCAGTCTGTTCTAGGCTTTATACCTACAAATGTATTGTAACTTTGTATAAGTCCCACATTTTACTGTACACGGCTCTGTTCACACTAGGTTAAAAAAAAAAAAGAGAGACAAAAGGCTTCCGCTTTTTCTTTTTAAAATAATGTCCGATATTGCTGTATTTAAATTGACCACAATGCAATGCATTGAAGTCAATGGAATGATGGCCGCCCAGTGTATTTAATGACGGACATTGTCTGCATGCATTTCAAAGTAATGATCATGTCAATTATTTATGGATGTCATTTGCTAACAATGGATGTTATTTTTTTGTTGGTCGCACACAGTTTTTCTTATTTCACCGTCCTTTCACCATCTTTAATATTAAAGTGAGTCTGTACCCACAATCTGCTCACCCTAAACCACTTGTACCTTCAGATACCTGCCTGGAGCATTCCTAATGATGAGGAGGGCGGGGAGGAGGGACAGAGAGGTTGGCCCAGCCTAATGCACATTAATTCTAGGCTACACCAGTTTGGCACAGGGCTGCAAGTTTAAAAGTTGTTTTTTAGGACAATAACTGCATCACCTGCCAAATGGACCCTAGGACAGATCTTGGATTAAAAGCTGCTATCCGAAGGAACAAGCGGTTTGGGGTGGCCAGATTGTGGGTACAGAGTCACTTTAAGTTTAATAGACATTTCAATTAAAGACACATCCAAAGACCAATCAGTCAACTCAAACTAGAACATTGTACCAACAGCCGACATTGTAGTGAGGGGCAGCCAAACCGCGAAATGACAGACGTCATTTAAAAAATGAATAAACATGTAAAAACGTTGTGGGAACATAGCCCATCTCTGCTGTGCAATGTGCAGTCTTGTAATTCTCCAAATTCAGTTTTTATTGTCTTAGGTCTCATTCACACATCCACAAAATTGCTAACAAATTTAGAGCCAATTGATGTCTATGGCCTCGTTGGTGTCAATGGCCTCAGTCTTTCAAATTGGTTCAGAATAACAAATAAATCGTATTACGGAGGTATGCTCTGCTAGAAGCATTAGGTGTAAAAAATACCTCTAATCACAGTGTTAAGCAGGGCCACCATACCATCGCACATGGAGCTCAGCAGCACAGGCCGGTACAGGCTCCGCGTGCATTGCTCTACCATGCGTCTTCCGGCGGTCAGCTAATCAGTGTGCTGTCCCACCGCAACACACTGATTGGCTGGTATTGGGTAGGTGTCAGCAGCGGATTTCACTGTGAACTCGCAGTGTAAATTCTGCGTGGATACGGTACGTGTGAACATACCCTAAAGGGGTATTCCCGTGAAGGACACTTATTTAGCAGATGAGACAATGAGTGCATGAACATTGGGGGTCTGATCATTGCACTAGGCTATTCAAGCAGGGGACATGGGATTTGTGATCACCTATCCTGCAGATAGTTAAGGGAGAACCTGTTTAAACTCTGAACTGGTAAAAACCCTAGCTTGTTTCTGTGTGTAGTTTGGGTGTGTATATAGAGTAGGTAATGCAAGTTTCTTGAGGAATCCTAAGGAACTATAACACCAGCAGAAGACTCTATTCTCCAGTAATTCTCTAACAGATTTCACGCTGAAAACCTGTAGTTTAGAGTTTGACTACTGGATAAATGTTTGCGCTGCTGAAAGTGTGTGAAGCATTTTCTGGCTCACACAGGGCCTGATGCAGATTTGCTGCTGCCAAGCATGATTGGATGGGACACAATGTGACAGGGGTCTGGATGTGTTCCATGGAAAACCCAGGAAGATAAATGTCTGCAGATAGAGATTTCACAGATCACCTTTCACTCCTGGATACATACAACTAAATGTTAATCACTTAATCAACAGTGTTATTTTCCATAAGCCACAGCTTCAGCTATAATGACGGGCCCTTTGTTACATTCACCAGGCGATGCATTTAGGGGGTTCAGCTCATTCATTAAGTAGGAAATTAAAAAAGAAAAGAGACCGGCAGGAGTGCACTATTCTATATTACAATCTAGGGAATAATTGGTGCTTGTATTACAAGAATTGATAGTAATAGGCTTTTGTGAAGTTCAGAAACACTTGTAATGTTGTGGCACTCTACTCGCTTCATATACACACAGTGTATGGCTGTTACCAAACTACAAAAGCTAGCATATCACAAAAGCTGCAGACTATCATGGCGACCGAGACAAGTTATACTGTTTGTACTGTGTTTAGGAACTGTGAAATGTGGAATCCATCATGCTGTAGTTTAGGTGTATAAAGATTGGATAAAGGTTCAGCTAGACTCCTAGGGGGATTTATCAAGCTAAAAAGTTATATTTTTTGGTGTAAAATGGGCAAATGCAAGTAAATTTATTCGCAAATGTTGCAAAAAATTGCCCATCTGCCCATTTTATACCCATTGCGCCAGAGGGGTGGGGAGGGGGTTGGGAGGCGAGCAGAACATAAGGGAAGGGTGAGAGGACTCTGGGTACACTGTATTTATTATTTTTTGCACAGAAAAATGATAAGGAAACTTACGCCAGCTGAGAGCTACTCCATGTGTACACTGGTCCACACAGGATTTATGTGGAGGCATTGCACCTCTACATTAATCTGCGAAGAACTGCCTGTGCAAAAAACGCTAGTCTTAATAAATGTCCCCCCTAGTCTTCAGACTCATTTACAAGAGAAAATTATTTGCACAGGGATTTAGAATATATTGATTCTTTATAAATATGGGGTATAGAAATCAGCAGCTGAACAGCAGGAAAAGTTAGCCAGTGGCTAGATAAGACTTGACTTGATGGTAAAGATTCTAGGGCTTACCAGTTTTATCTCCACAGTTGTTTCTAGTGCTGAGATATACAGTAAGCATTGTTATTAGGGATGAGCGAACTTTTGAACAGTTCGCTTCGGTTCAATCCGGCGAACTTTCTTGAAGTTCGGATTCGTACGAACCGAACCTAAAATGAACCTTGCAATAACGGCTGAATAATTGCAGCTACAATAGTGGGAGTCTGATAGGGTATAGTTTCGATTAGTTGCAGTTGCTATTACAATGAAAAAAGTGGAAAAAATTGTGAACAAAAACTAGCCAAGATGTAAGTGATTACACGGGACATAGGACCCAGTTCCTTGGACCCAGTAGGGTGGAAAACAGACATTTGACAGTGGAACCAGCAGCAGTAATAGTACTGTATTGGACCCAGTATGGTTGAGAACAGACAATTGACGGAGGAGGATGAGGCAGCAGCACTTGATTGCACCCAGCCCAGTATGGTTGAAAAAAGACTATTGAAGGAGGCGGCACCACACACTATTTAAGGAGGAGGAGGCAGTACCTGATTGTACCCAGGCCAGTATGGTTGAGAACAGACTATTTGAGGAGGAGGAGGGTGTTCAGCCTTGGAGTGGTGGCCTGGGAACCCTCGCTGATGATGTTGTTTAGCGCACTTTCCAGAACACGGACAAGTGGGATGATGTTGTTAATCCCATTGTCATGCCTGCTCTCAAACAGAGTTGCATCCTCAAAAGGGATCAACAATTGGCAGGACATGTTTGAAGAAACCTGTGCACTATGAGGTTTATCACATGTGCCATACAAGGTGTATGACTCAGCCCTCCCTGCTGCACTGCAGAGACAATGTTCCTCCCTTTATGGGCTACAACACTTCCCACCGTTAGTTGATCTGAGGTCAGCCATTCACATTTCTCCTCCCTGATGGTCCGGAGGAGCTCCCGCCCACTGTGGCTCACCCAGGCTCACAAAATGGAGGACAGCCTAAGAGCGCCGGGCCTGACATCGTTGGTAAGACACCGGGGCAGGTTGGACTGCAGTCAAAGCAGTGGATGGTTACAAGGTGGTGGAGGCAGAACTGGCCCCCTAAAGCACCGGGGAGGTGACAGTGGCAAGAATGGACTAACTTTATGATGGTCTTCTGGGAGGATGTTGACCCAATGGGCAGTAACAGACATGTACTGCCCTTGCCCATAATTAAAGGACCAGACATTAGCACTGGGGTGCAAGGTCTTGGACACCAAGAATCCCAATGAGTCACCAACATTTTTCTACACAGCTACAGTGATGGGACAGCCAATGTTTTTTTTTTTTTTCTGGGACAGTGATGGGACTTTTTTTTGTTTGTTCTTTGTTTTTTACTTTTTTAGTTGCGGCTAAACAGGGTTCTCCTATTATTTTTTTGAAGCTTTATTGTAAAGATATAAACTGAGATTTTCACTTAATAAAGTAGATCAGCTTGAACACTGAAGTTGCTTTCATGTGTCTTGGTTGATATTCACAGACAGCTGTCACATTACATTTTTGATTAGGCAGCACCCAGGTATATCTGAGGAGACTAATTTAGGGTCTCACCATAACAGGGGTGACGGCACACATCTTGATATTCACAGAAAACCAGGATACAAGGGATTATAGGAGTAATAATCCCTTGTATCCTGGTCTATTCTGTGATTTTATTTGTTTTTGTTTTAACTAGATTCGTTACGAACTTTCTCAAAGTTCGGTTTGGTGACAAACCAAACTTTTTGTAAAGTTCGTAACGAATCTGGTTTGTTACGGTTCGGTTCACTCATCTGTAATTGTTATTAATATGTAAATGAGTCTCAAGTGCCCCACGGCTGGTCCACAGCATGACAAGAGCCCTGGGTTAGCTTGTCCAGAGGCTCTCATTACCTCACTAAAAGAGAAGGCAGCCTAGTGGATGTCAGCCAAAGGGACAGCTTATCCAAGTGGATACAGAGGTGGTAGATAACAGAGGATGGATTGGCTAACCCTGGGCTTTTACCATCCTAGAGAACTCCCCCCGGGCACTTTAACCTAATTTACATATTAACAAAACGGTTATTATCCCTGCACTAGAAAGGAAATAAAGGAGATAAAAAGGTGTGCCCATAATTCTGATGACTAGCCCTATCTAACCATGGGCTGATTTTATTTGGGTCAATATAAACAGACAGCAGCTTCTAGATACCTTAAAGGCTATGTTCACATAACAATCGTTTTGCAGCCATCTTTTTGGACGGCCATATTTTGAACATGATCATTATTTGTGAACGTCATTATGAAAAGACTAAAGTATGCGATGGCCGTCCAAAAAGAAGGCCACAAAATTACAGTGTGTGAACATAGCCTTAACTGCTATTTGGCTGCTGTTCAATGTTGTTTTACTGTTCCTTTTTTTTTCTTCAGCTCTTTAGTTACGCTGGGACAGGACTGTTTCCTAAAAAAGACAAGACACTTGAAAATATAAAGTGCAGCGGCATAATAAAACATCCTCAACACCCACATAAATGTGTATTTCCAGATGTAAATATGAGCATTAGTGTGTCAAATTATTGGAATTTTACTTTACTATATGTATTTAAGAGGATTAGAAAGGCCATTACCTTTCTCAATCCTGCCATTAAGAGTTATAAAGTAAGTTTTCTTTTACCCTTACAAATGGGACAAGGTACCCACACACAAACATACACCCCAACTGTAAACACATGGTACATGTTGGCTCCTGATTTTAACAGGTTTCCAACATTGACACGCAATGGAGGGAAAAATTGTATTGTGAACCTTCCCAATACATCACTCAGCTGCTGCAGACCATCATATGAAGAATAAGGCATGACCTACATGATGGGACCAAAACCCATGTTGACATGCAAATTCATGCCATTTTCAAGTCTGCTGCAGCTAAAAGTATACACACATTTATCTATATTAATATACCAACAAAACTGGAAGCACGACTGCTTGCAAGGTAAGTAAAAGGTAAATAAAGTAATTAAATAATTTTGAAAAGTATTTTCTGCTTTTTCTTCTTATGATCTGGATGGACCTTGTGACCCTAGGTCAGATGCCAAAGAAGAGCTTCAGTCCACCTGGGACTTCTCCAAGTAACCATCAACTGGGCCACTACATGCAAGAAAACGCTGACATTGTACAATACTGCCCCAAAACTCTTTATATTCAGGAATGCTTTTATTATCCTTGCAGAGTTTTTAAAAAGGCATTGAATATAAAAATAATCCATGTGAAAATGTGGCACACATATTCATTTGCCCAATCCTGGGTTTCACCTTTGGGGCAATTTCTGTATCTAAAAGTATTCTGATTGTTAATGGTCAAGTGGTGTTATGGGTAAAACTGCTGTTCCGCTGTGATATCAGTATGGTAATCTTAGGGTACTGTTTTGGCATGGGTAGTGCTTAAAGGAGAAGTCCGGCCAAAATTAATTTTTGATATGTTGTTACTTATGAAAAGTTATACAAATTTCTAATGTACATTAATTATGGGAAATGCACATATACTGCTATTTCCCTTAATTTAGTAGATCAGGAAGTGTTAGAAATATCTCTGAAGAAGTGACGTCACGACCCAGGGTGTAATTCCTATGGAGTGTCCAGCAGGGGGCGCTCTCTATATAGAAGTCTATGGGACTTTATTGTTTCTATGGGTTTCTATGTAATGTAATGTAATGTAGTGTACAGTGCTTTATTGAATGAATACATCTATGGAATACTTTGGGGAGCAAGTGTCCTTGCTCCCCAAAGTATTGCATAAATGTATTCATTCAATACATTCAATACACAGTAAGCCCGCCGATCCGCCGCATTTCCGCCGCATTTCCGCCGAATTTCCGCCGAATTTCCGCCGCATTCCCGCCGATCCGGACCATATACATTGAACTACAGCTCCCATCATCTGCTTCTAGTATGAACAGGTGATGGGAGCTGTAGTTGGGTAAGGGATATCACATGCCGCCGGGCGCAGGGGGGAGCCGCTCAGTACACAGGAGCGCTCCCCCCTCCTCCTCCTCCTTCCGTGATAACTTCCGCCTATACCAATGCTGAGTCCCTGCCTGGCCGCCGCTCTCCGCTCTCCCCCCATACATACCGGCTCCCGATGCATCCTGGTGTCCGCGCTGATGCCGGGAGCCGGTATATGTGAGCGGAAAGCGGCGGCCAGGCAGGGACTCAGCATTGGTATAGGCGGAAGTTATCCCGGAAGGAGGAGGAGGAGGGGGGAGCGCTCCTGTGTACTGAGCGGCTCCCCCCTGCGCCCGGCGGCATGTGATATCCCTTACCCAACTACAGCTCCCATCACCTGTTCATACTAGAAGCAGATGATGGGAGCTGTAGTTCAATGTATATGGTCCGGATCGGCGGGAATGCGGCGGATCAACGTGTGGCGGATCGGCGGGAATGCGGCGGAAATTCGGCGGAAATGCGGCGGATCGGCGGGCTTACTGTGTATTGAATGTATTGAATGAATACATTTATGCAATACTTTGGGGAGCAAGGACACTTGCTCCCCAAAGTATTCCATAGATGTATTCATTCAATAAAGCACTGTACACTACATTACATTACATTACATAGAAACCCATAGAAACAATAAAGTCCCATAGACTTCTATATAGAGAGCGCCCCCTGCTGGACACTCCATAGGAATTACACCCTGGGTCGTGACGTCACTTCTTCAGAGATATTTCTAACACTTCCTGATCTACTAAATTAAGGGAAATAGCAGTATATGTGCATTTCCCATAATTAATGTACATTAGAAATTTGTATAACTTTTCATAAGTAACAACATATCAAAAATTAATTTTGGCCGGACTTCTCCTTTAAGGAGGAGAAGAAGCTGTGCCCATTAGGTATCACTTGTGTGTGCCATCGGCAGGAGAGGATATGAGGCTTCTACAGATATTATTTTTACCCATGGGAATTAAAAGTTTTAAACAATGTGTAATAATAAAACCAATATTATTTGTACCTATACAAAAATAATGCAGTCTGTAGGCATGGATAACACAGCACTTGGATAACCAAAAATCTGAGTATATATAGGAGCCCTAAAATGAAATGTCTAACCCAAATCTTTCTGCAATAATTGACAGAACAGTAAGTACCTATTTGTGTCTTTTAATAGGGGGTGTGAAGTTACCATTTGTAATGTTTCAAGGGTCAGTATCCGGTTTTAGAAAGATTTAGACTGTAAACGACTCCGCTGAGGTTTGAACAGAACAGACGTGGAAAGGTAACAGTATGGATTAATGAGATTTGTTACCAGCTTACCATTTACTTGCAGACAGGGTCAGTCAGAAATAACATTCTCTTACAGAATACGATCACTATGGAAATACAGGCTGAAAATCAAAATGACATTTAAAGTTTGTTTTACTTTATTATAATTCTATTTAACTTTTGCATTAACTTTTTAATAAATGCCTTGAGTATGGCAGCCTCTATTTACTTTTCATCTTAGCCTGCATTCTTCACTGCTGCAGATTCAATAACCATGCTACAAAATAAAAATGGTCTCTGCTTTATATTTGGCCCATGCATATTTAAGGAATGGAAGAACTTTGTCTGTCTGTGATATCACAATAGGACTAGGCTCACACACAGTAAAATAAAATTATATATATATATATATATATATATATATATATATATATATATATGTATATATATATACTGTATTATCCTGCATATAAGACTACTTTTTAACCCAGGAAAATCTTCTCAAAAGTCAGGGGTTGTCTTATATGCCGGGTGTCATCTTATAGGGTCCAACAGGCGCAAATCCAGGTAAAAAAGCAAGGCAAAATAAAGTACTAAAAATGTATTAAAAAACAACACGTATGTTGCGGCCGTATGAAGGGCAGAGCAAAGTTGCAGGCATCCGGGGTATGGAAAAAAGAGATATGGTAAAGTGGCGCTGTGCCCAGAAGAACACACCTCTTTTCCCCGTCTGGTCCGCCCTTGCCGCCTCCAGGAAGCCAACTATTCCCTTATATTGAAGATATAATTTCTAAATAACCATAAAACTGCTGTAGTGGTATAAAGGTGCAATGTAAATGACCAAAATACGTGCAGATGTAATACAGTGTAGGGGTTCACACTACGTATATTTCAGTCAGTATTGTGGTCCTCATATTGCAACCAAAACCAGGAGTGGATTAAAAACACAGAAAGGATCTGTCCACACAATGGTGAAATTGAGTGGATGGCCGCCATATAACAGTAAATAACGGCCATTATTTCAATATAACAGCCGTTGTTTTAAAATAACAGCAAATATTTGCCATTAAATGGCGGCCATCCACTCAATTTCACCATTGTGTGAACAGAGCCTTTCTGTGTTTTCAATCCACTCCTGGTTTTGGTTGCAATATGAGGACCATAATACTGACTGAAATATACGTAGTGTGAACCCTATAATGTACTATATTGCCACCCTCTGGTGACTTCTTCAGCAGAAGTCCTCATACACCATGGACATCCCATCTGACAACTTAGACCTTATTTCTTAACCCCTTAACGACCAGGGGCGTACATTTACCCCCCTGCAGGCTGGGCCTTAACGCAAAGGGGCGTAAATGTACACCCCGCCGGGGGGGCCATGCTATGAAGTGAGCTCAGGAGCTGAGCTTGCTTCCTAGCAGGTGGGGACCGGATGCAATTAATCCCTTAAATGCTGCGACCACGGCGTTTAAGTGTAAGTTACCGGAGCATCTCCCTGAGGTCCTGATCGCACTCCCTGACTACAGGAGGTATACTACTTACCTCCGTGCAGTCCGATCTTCTGGTAGAATCTGCCACAGGTAGGCTTTATCAGAAGATCACAGATAACACTGATCCCTGCTATGCCATCAGTGTATAAAAATCCAATGTAATAATATTAAAGTCCCCTAAGGGGACTTTAACCTCTTAAGGACATAGGACGTACCGGTACGTCCTATGTCCTCATTAGCACTTCAAAGCGGGGCCGCGCGGCGGCCCCGCTTTGAAGTGCCGCGATCCCGGGTGCCGCGTGTAGCCCGGGACCGCCGCTATTAGCGGGCACGGTCCGATCGCCGTGCCCGCTAATTAGCTAATCGGAGGCAGCTGTCAAAGTTGACAGCTGCCTCCGATTACCGGAGGCAACGTTTCCCTGGTGTCTAGTGGGGGAGATCGCTCCTCCGGGACCTTGTCCCGGAGGAGCGATCTCCGTTACTGATGCCGGCCGGGGACGCGTCCAAGATGGCGCCGTCCTCGGCTCGGCACTCGTTTGTTTCCGGCTGCAGCAGCCGAAAGCAAACGAGTGCCGATCTCATGGATCTCTGCAGCATATCTATGCTGCAGAGATCTCAATGAGAGATCCAAGTGTATATACTAGAAGTCCCCCAGGGGGGCTTCTAGTATATGTGTAAAAAAAAAAAATAAAGTGTTGTTAATAGTAAAAATCCCCCTCCCCTAATAAAAGTCTGAATCACCCCCCTTTTCCCAGGTTTTAAATAAAAGTAAACAAATAAATAAATAAATAAACATGTTTGGTATCACCGCGTGCGTAATCGCCCGAACTATTAATTAATCACATTCCTGATCTCGTACGGTAAACGGCGTCAGCGCAAAAAAATCCCAAAGTGCAAAATTGCGCATTTTTGGTCGCATCAAATCCAGAAAAAATGTAATAAAAAGCGATCAAAAAGTCGTATATGCGCAATCAAGGTACCGATAGAAAGATCACATCATGGCGCAAAAAATGACACCTCGCACAGCCCCATAGACCAAAGGATAAAAGCGCTATAAGCCTGGGAATGGAGCGATTTTAAGGAATGTATATTGGTTAAAGGGGTTGTCCGGCGAAAAAAATTATTCACAGAATAACACACATTACAAAGTTATACAACTTTGTAATGTATGTTATGTCTGTGAATGGCCCCCTTCCCCGTGTCCCACCACCCCCACCCGTGTACCCGGAAGTGTGGTGCGCTATACATTACCTGTCACGTGCCGACCACGGTCTCCGATCTTCAGTAGTGACGTCTTCTTCGGGAGGCCAGCGGATCTTCCCGAGTGCTGGCCGCCCTCTGCAGCGTCATCCGAAGCTCAGCCGCGATTGGCTGAGCATAACTGTGCTCAGCCAATCGCGGCTGAGCAGCTGATGACGTGGCCGCGTCATCAGCCGCTCAGCCGCGATTGGCTGAGCATAACTGTGCTCAGCCAATCGCGGCTGAGCGGCTGATGACGCGGCCACGTCATCAGCTGCTCAGCCGCGATTGGCTGAGCACAGTTATGCTCAGCCAATCGCGGCTGAGCTTCGGATGACGCTGCAGAGGGCGGCCGGCACTCGGGAAGATCCGCCGAACTTACGAAGAAGACGTCACTGCTGACGATCGGAGACCGTGGACGACACGACATGCGGTGAGTATAATGCACCACACTTCCGGGTCTAGCGTGGGTGGGGGGAAACACGGGGAAGGGGGCCATTCACAGACATAACATACATTACAAAGTTGTATAACTTTTTAATGTGTGTTATTCTGTGAATAATTTTTTTCGCCGGACAACCCCTTTAACAACGGTTTGAATTTTTTACAGGCCATCCGATACAATATAAGTTATACATGTTATATATCGTTTTAATAGTAACGACTTGAGGAACATATATAACAAGTCAGTTTTACCCCAGGGCGAATGGCGTAAAAACACATTTCCCCCAAATAAAAGAAATGCGTTTTTTTTTTCAATTTCACCACACTTTGAATTTTTTTCTGGTTTCGCAGTGTACTTTATGCAAAAATTCAGCCTGTAATTGCAAAGTACAATTAGTGACGCAAGAAATAAGGGGTCATGTGGGTTTCTAGGTGGAAAAATGCAAGTGCTATGACCTTTTAAACACAAGGAGGAAAAACCGAAAACGTAAAAACGAAAATGGGCCATGTCCTTAAAGGGTTAAAGTGTAACTGTCATTTCAGGGCCACTTTTCTGAAAACAGTAAATATCAACAATTCAAGCGATTTTAAGAAACTCTGTAATAGGTTTTATGTACTAAAAGAGTTTCCTTCTGTACTGAAAAAGCAATCTCCCAGCCTCCCCCCTCACATCAAATGAAGCAGGATTTCTCTGTCCATTATGTGGCTATGGAGAGGGGAGAGGCTGTTAGGAGTGACTGAGCACGGAGCAGCCCTGCACAGCACAACACCCTGCAATCTTCTCTCAGTAAGTTCATAGATAAGCACTGACCTTTCTGAAACCTGAATCCTGCGGTTTAGGTGCCCAGACAGTCTACAAACAGCTGACCTTCATGTCACCTCTTCCTGCTCCCTCATCTCCCTCAGCCCCTCCCCCCTTCATAGGCTTACAATGGAGAGAGCAGAGCCCGTCTTCACTGGCTTCTCTGTAATGAAGACGTGTTTGCCTGATAATGCACAGATAAGAAGTCAGGGGGGGAGGCTGGGAGATTGCTTCTTGAGTACAGAAGGAGGCTTTTTTGGCTGATAAAACCTATTACAGAGTTTCTTATAATCGCTTATACTACTGATTTCTGCAATAAAAAAAAAACATGACAGTTACGCTTTAACCTCTTAAGGACATAGGACGTACCGGTACGTCCTATGTCCTCACTTGCACTTCAAAGCGGGGCCGCGCGGCGGCCCCGCTTTGAAGTGCCGCGATCCCGGGTGCCGCGTGTAGCCCGGGACCGCCGCTATTAGCGGGCACGGTCTGATCGCCGTGCCCGCTAATTAGCTAATCGGAGGCAGCTGTCAAAGTTGACAGCTGCCTCCGATTACCGGAGGCAACGTTTCCCTGGTGTCTAGTGGGGGAGATCGCTCCTCCGGGACCTTGTCCCGGAGGAGCGATCTCCGTTACTGATGCCGGCCGGGGACGCGTCCAAGATGGCGCCGTCCTCGGCTCGGCACTCGTTTACTTCCGGCTGCAGCAGCCGAAAGCAAACGAGTGCCGATCTCATGGATCTCTGCAGCATATCTATGCTGCAGAGATCTCAATGAGAGATCACAGTGTATATACTAGAAGTCCCCCATGGGGGCTTCTAGTATATGTGTAAAAAAAAAAAAAAAAGTGTTGTTAATAGTAAAAAGCCCCCTCCCCTAATAAAAGTCTGAATCACCCCCCTTTTCCCAGGTTTTAAATAAAAGTAAACAAATAAATAAATAAATAAACATGTTTGCTATCGCCGCGTGCGTAATCGCCCGAACTATTAATTAATCACATTCCTGATCTCGTACGGTAAACGGCGTCAGCGCAAAAAAATCCCAAAGTGCAAAATTGCGCATTTTTGGTCGCATCAAATCCAGAAAAAATGTAATAAAAAGCGATCAAAAAGACGTATATGGGCAATCAAGGTACCGATAGAAAGATCAAATCATGGCGCAAAAAATGACACCTCGCACAGCCCCATAGACCAAAGGATAAAAGCGCTATAAGCCTGGGAATGGAGCGATTTTAAGGAACGTATATTGGTTAACAACGGTTTGAATTTTTTACAGGCCATCAGATACAATATAAGTTATACATGTTATATATCGTTTTAATCGTAACGACTTGAGGAACATGCATAACAAGTCAGTTTTACCCCAGGGTGAATGGCGTAAAAACACATTTCCCCCAAATAAAAGAAATGCGTTTTTTTTTTCAATTTCACCACACTTCGAATTTTTTTCTGGTTTCGCAGTGTACTTTATGCAAAAATTCAGCCTGTAATTGCAAAGTACAATTAGTGACGCAAAAAATAAGGGGTCATGGGGGTTTCTAGGTGGAAAAATGCAAGTGCTATGACCTTTTAAACACAAGGAGGAAAAACCGAAAACGTAAAAACGAAAATGGGCCATGTCCTTAAAGGGTTAAGGCTATGTGCACACTGCGTAAGAGACCGGCCGTTCCGTGACCGGAATGGCAGGTCTCTGCAAAGATCTTTCCGCCCACAGTGTTCTGATGCGGGCGCAACAGCGCGCCCGCATCAGAATTTCCCATAGCGCACAGTGAAGCAAGCAGCTGGAGCCGCTCACTTTATTGTGTGAACTGACATGGGTTTCCACGGCCGCAGTTCAGTGAATTGCGGCCGCAAAAAACTGACATGTCAGTTCTTTGCGGCGCTGCATGAGATCCCGGCCGGAGCGTATACGATGTGTATACGCTCCGGCCGGGATCCCATACAAGAATAGGCAGTGATCCATCCCATACAAAGTACGGCCGATGGCAACAACGGACGTACTTTTAGGTAGTGTGAACATAGCCTAAAAGTGTAAAAAATAATTTAATAAAAATGTAAAAAAAAATGCCCCCAAACCCCCTCCCCCAATAAAAGTAAAAATCACCCTCCCTTCCCATTTTATACATAAAACACATAAAAATAAGAAAGTTAATTAACATATAATATACCGTGGCGTGCGTAATTGATCTATTAAAATAAAACAATATTGTTCCCGATGTGAACAAAAAGTGGTAAAAGACAGAAATTGCTTTTTTAAAAAAAATTACATTATATGTATAAAAAATGTATAAAAAGTGATTTAAAAAATTGTCAGTTTTACCGTAAAGTGCATTACGTAAACATGGAACTTTCTCAAAAATTTTTTACCCAAATTCACCAAATAAATTATATTTTGGGGTTCCATCATTCATTTTATGGCCATTACAAAGTACACCTGCTCCTGAAAAAAACAAGCCCTCAAAGGGCCCTGTAGGTGGAAAAATGAAAGAGTTATAGGTCCTAGAAGGCGAGGAGAAAAAACGAAGACTCAAAATTGACAATTGGCCCGGAACTTAAGGCCATTTCAGTGCCATTGAAAGATAGGCTGCCTAGTATTTATCAAATGTAGGGGATTAAAGGGGTACTCCGGGAAAAATGTTTTTTTTTTTTTAATATTTAATTCCATATGGAAAGTTATACAAATCACTAATATACACTATTTATGGGAAATGCACACAAAGTGCTATTTCCCTCAATTGAGTAGATCCGGCAGGCTCACTTACTCAAAAAAAATGTGACGTCACGTCTCAAGTGCATGTCTTCCAGCAGGGGGCGCATGTTAGCCTATGCTAGCTTTGTATAGATGCAATCCCGGAGTATTCAGATAGCTTTCTCCCCTGCCAGTTTCTTTTGTGTATATTTACTTATCAATTTTGTATAGTTACTGCTTCACTGAAGGAGAACTTCTTCTTAGTTAATACCTCCCTAGTTGCCAGGGCGGCAATTTTGTATAGTTACTAATCACAGCATGTTTTTGTTCCAATGTTGCTGTTGGAAACAGTAAACAGCAACCTTGGAACAAAAACATGCTGTGATTAGTAACTATACAAAATTGCCCCCCTGGCAACTAGGGAGGTATTAACTAAGAAGAAGTTCTCCTTCAGTGAAGCAGTAACAGGGATGGGAGGGATGGGAAGCTGGCGGGATACACCGGAGACCCGAAGGAACATACTGGGGGAACATGGACATATAAGCACAGGCATTTTAAAAAAACAATAATCTTTTTATGAGTATTAAACTGTGAAACCACCTTAACAAACACGTCACGAACTTTGCAAAGAATTCAATTCTGTAACGAACCAAACTTTTTGCAAAGTTCATAAGGGATATCAATATGTGTAGTTCGGTTTACTCATCCCTATATAAAATTATATATAATCAAAAAAGTCCACGGCACACAGAAAAAAAAAAGGTTAGGGTGCCAGCTTTCGAACCCGATTCAAAGGTGCAGCAAAATGAAGCGACAAATCCAAAATATGTGATGGAGGTTTAATTGCTCAAAGGAATAACAGTGATGTTTCTGTTCATACAATATGGACTTTTTTCAAGCCAAAGTCCTTGACTTTCAAAGTTAATATTATATGGACAGAAACATTGCTGTTATTCCTTTGTGCAAATAAACCTCTGCCACATATTTTGGATGTGCCGCTTAATCTTATATATATATATATATATATATATAGAGAGAGAGAGAGAGAGAGAGAGAGAGATGGTTCTCCCTGCTTAAAAACACCTGCTGATGTATAAAAATAAAATAAAATGCATCACATCCAGAAATGTTATTCTTTAGGCATAAACTTCCACTAGACAGGGATTCAAAACGTCCACTACTCATCCTGTTTGTTCTCGTGGCTGCGCCTATTTGATATGGTCATAGGTAGTATATTAATCCACTTAGCATAGTGCCAGACCTTAGGAAAGTATGCTGCCATGTGCTGAACATGTATCCAAAATGTATCTATATTTATGGATTATTCACCATCTTTATGTCATCAGTACAACATTGATTCATGGGTCTGTAATGCTGATGGGCAGTTTTCTCTAGAGAAACAGAATACATGCAAGATAATAAAATAAAGGTAAGATACTGAAACATCTCTGATTTTAACATTCTGTAAAGACATAGACAAACACAAGAACGTAAAATGATTAAAATCAGCACATAGAGCATATTTAAAAAATGTACACGTTTTATACAACCATATGAATGGCTCCATAGATTAACATTTGCTCTTCAATGCAGAATGTATAAATACAGACCTAACAAGGATATAAAACACACTAATGTGACATTGGCCAAAGGGAGAAAAGTAGAGTATGGCAACAAAACCAATGCAAACATAAATATTTTATACAGATAGGTTCAAATGTCAAAAGTTTAGTCTCTTCATTGCCATGCAGGAGTAGGAAACATATTCTAAATGTAAAAGTCTTGTGTGATAGTATATGAATACAGTAGAACTGGTAACCCTGCAGGGCATTGAAGGTTAGCATATGCAAACAAGGGGCCCGTGGAGTTGTGAGTCTCAAAACACAACAGGCTTCTTTCTCTGGAGAAAGGGATATCTGGCTATTCCCGTGTTTTGAGACTCGCAACTGAGGTTCCACGGACCCCTTCTTTGCATATTCAATTTTTGTAGGGGGCAATCAGTAAAGACTCTTAAATGAGAACTCCATTGGATTTTTTTCATTGATGTCCCTGAGCTCAGTAATTGTTGTGTTTTGTTGGTCCATTGAAGGTTAGCACCAAGTGTATATTACCAGCATTTGCCTCAACAATCCACAATCAGATCACCAGAAAACTTCTGAACTTTATCACTAACAGACTTCACTGAATACTTAATTTTGCTTACACGGCTATAAAAATGTAACAGCTTGTAATTCAACATGATTAGCAGGTCTTCAGATCTGATTAGCAAATTACCCAAGTAATCAAGGTTAATTCCCGATGCATTTCACAATACTGAATCTTTTTTTTTTCACTGCAATGGATTTTCTCCTAATCAACAAGAATTGGAAAGGAAAAAAAGTAAACACAAAAGTAAAAACCAACACTTACAGTTAAAATCTACAGAGGATCATATCAGGATCATTAGATTCACATTTTGTAATATTACATGGTAGCAATCTATACTTTTTTTATTAGCAATTATCTGCTTTTAGCCCAGTAATCTTAGTAGTGTCCCTCCTCAGCCACTGACTGGTAGACCTGGCAGTTCACATGTAGACCCCAAACACAAAAAGTGCTATGAAAGAGGAGTGGCTTAAAGGTGAACCAGTAGAATCCAGGAATCCAGAAGGGTAAGTATATACTTTTTATATCTCCAGACTGAGCAATTCTGAATATCGATTAATACCTTTATTACAACCTCTATTACAAAAGTATAAATAAATTGTATAGCATGCCCAGTCTACAAACTAGTGGTTTTGCTGGGTTCATTTTCTTTAACCCAATGTCAGTCTCCAAGTGACTGGAACAGCTAAGTTTCTCTCAAGCAAACTGGAGAAACACAATCTCTGCTATATTCTAGTTAAAGGAGTGTACTTACCTTTCTGTGCTCCCCCGGTGTCCTCTTACAGCATTAAAGTTGTGCCATGTTCATTGATGATCCACACGCTGTCCACAGCTCTCCTGGGTGAAGTTAACCCGGGGAGTCACTTGTCAGGTGGCCTTTTCTAAAACCGTGTCTGGCAGCAGAATAGCTGTCATTGACATTGACACTTATTCTGCTGACAGACATTGTTTTTGAACATGTCACCTAACATAATTTGACAGGTGACTCCTTGGATTAACTTCATCCAGGAGAGCTGTGGACAGTGTGTGAATCATTGATGTACATGACACAACTTCAGACTTTGCCCAATTGGGCCTACATAACATAAACCAGAACTGCCTAAAGAGCTCCATGCTTATGCAGGGCCAAGAAACCTCAGCATATGGACCCTGAGACATCTGGGCATCCAATTACTCTTAATGACACATGCACAGTTGGGAGCTTGTAGATGTAGAAGTGGCAGCCAATATGGTGGAAGATACCTTCTCTGATTAAGGGGGAACAAATGCCACAGGAGAAGGTGAGATGGTGTCTGACTTGGGGACTTCCACTGCAAGAGAAGGTAAGATGGTGTTTCCTGCCTTGGGGACTCCCCCTAAAACAGAAGGTAAGATGGTGTGTCCTGACTTGGAGACTGCCCCTAAAGCAGGAGTTAAAATAATATAAAATAAATAAATAAAGAAGATGAGATTGATTCTGCCATCTTGGGGACTCCCTTGGAAGTAGACGGGACTGGGGAGGCGTATTCGGCTGCTGTTGTGATGGCTTTTGATCCTGCCAATAGTGTCAAACAAAGACCCTCAAGCATGTCCAGCAGGGCCTGCACAGGCTGTTGTGGATCTTCCTCCCACACTTCAGGTTCTACTAATGATGAATGAGCTTTCAGAGGCAACCCACTTGGCCTTATTGGGGTGTTCTCCACCTCCTCACTGGGTTCAAGATTGTGCGTGTAGTCCTGGGGGTAGTCCCTCTTGACAGAGCGGTGACTCACAAATACAGAAGACCCATTTTGGAGATCCTTGACAAAGCTGTATCCTCTCACTTTATCAAATTCCCAGACAATGGCTTGTCTACTTTCAGGACACTGTTGTCCTTTGAGGTGGACCGAAGGGTGTAGGTTCTACCACAGGAGGAATTGTCTGGTCTCTCTGACAGTGTTCTGGGCTTAAACATGGCTCTTTTACAAACTCCCAGTCCGGGTCAACAGTTGGGCCTGGAAATGAACCTTTGCACTAAGGGTAGCTAGAGGGGCATCAGGCAAGCCTGACAGCCTCAGTGGGACTGCTAGCCACTCAGTATAGCTTGACAGCCTCAGTGTGACTGCTGCAAGCTTAGTATGGCTTAATGCCATCAGTGTAACTGCTTCACTCACAGTATAGCTTGAAATCCTCAGTGGGACTGCTTGCCACTCAGTATAGCTAAAAGTCTTCCATGGGATTGTGGCATGCTTAGGCAAGCTTGATGGCCTCTCTGGGACTGCTGCATACTCAGGTAAGCTTTACAGCCTCTTTGGGACTACTACACTTCAGTTAATTTCTTCAGCTTCCATGTCCAATACAACTTCCCAGTATGATGGTGGGGTGAACTGCCTCCTTATTCCAGCTGGACTCAATAGCCTCCCAGTAGCTGGGCAGTGGTGACAAGGGAGCCGTTTACAATGACACCATATCCTCCTCCTCCTCAGGCCACCGTATAAGCATCCCATATGCTTACCTGATGCCATACTCTACTCTACTTTTTTATTTCATTATGGAATCTGTATGCCCTTATTCACAACCTGCGGTTCTGACAGCGATTTTGGTGAGGCTTCAGTATGGCAGTGATGAGACTATGCAGGGCCGATTCTAGCCATTCTGCCGCCCGAGGCGAAAATTAAAATGGCGCCCCCCCCCCCCCAATAATTAGTGATCAACTGCACACATACATAAATATACTAGCAGCAATTATACCACACATATAGGTATATATTAGCTATAAATATACCACACACATAAAAATATACCAGCAGTCACTGTATGACACATAAACATATATGCCGGCAGTGTATGTACTGCATAGTAGGTGCCAGCGGTGCGTATACTGCATGCAAACACATGTACCAGCTGTGTGACCAGTTACCATCATTCCCCCTGTCTCTGTGCCTTAGGCCATGTGCACACTATGTATAACACTATATCACTGAAGATCATCAAGTCACTGCAGTACCGGCTGGATGATGTTCATTCTTTCTGAATTTGGGTGCGGGCCCACCCATGTGCGCCCACATCTGAATTCACCGCTGCACACAATGGAGCGTACGGCCGGAGCCACACACTCCATTGTGTGAACTAACAGGTTCTCTGCGGTCGTTATTCAGTGAATGAGATGGAGAGATGATGATGAACTATAAAGCATGGGATCCACATAATCGCTGTACCCTAACCATGCTTTATAAGTCACCTCCCTTGATCAAATGCAGTCATCCTCCAGAGTGCCCAGTAGAGGATTACTGCATTTGATCAGGGGAGGTGACCTATAATGCATGGTGCCCCCTGTAATGACATCACCTGATACCCCCAAACTGATACTGACCTCCTAATAGAAGATACCCATACTCCTCCCTCAGCAAAGACTCACTTTACCAGTCAGTCACCCCTACCACCCCAAACACACAGCACCTAGAAACACTGCATACCCACCCCAGCATATATCTACTGTATAATACACACATGCACATTCACACACACATGTTTACACACAAACGCACACATTTACACACACACACACACACACACACACACATACACACACACACTCACGCAATTCACACCATACCTTCTGTTTCTGATCTGTCTCCTGGCTACACAGGTCCTGGGAGGCTGTGGAGAGTCAGGACCTCAGAAGACAGAGCTCATGGTGCAGAGGAGGGGGGACAACACACACAGAGGAGGGGGGACAGGCAGCACACACAGAGGGGAGGGGGGCACAGGACAGGCAGCACACACAGAGGGGAGGGGGGCACAGGATAGGCAGCACACACAGAGGGGAGGGGGGCACAGGACAGGCAGCACACAGCTCTGCAGGGTCAGTTTCCTGTTCTTCACACTGTGTTTACCTCTGCAGGCTGCCGTGCTGAGTCCCCTCCTCCTCCTGCTTCCAGTCCCGACGCTCAGGCAGCACACAGTGGAGGAAGCACAGGGATCACATCCTCCACTGTTTGCTTTGGAGATAAGGCAGCCGGGACCCAGATAAGGCAGCAGGAGGGAGTCCTGTAACACTGCTGGGCGGCTGTTAAGTCAGAAATGACTTAACTACAATGACAGGGCAGGATTGTGCCGCCCCCCTCAGGGACCTCGGAAGCTGCCGCCTGAGGCAGAATTCTCACTCTGCCTCATGGTAGGAACGGGCCTGAGACTATGTAAGAAGGCAACCTAATGACTCCTGATTCACCTACAGGTCCGCAGGTGGAGAAACCTTAGGCCACCATTGCACCCGATGGATGCTGATATGGCGACCTCCCAGGGAGTACCCGGTCTAGGCTGAGCCCTATGCAGGACATGGCCATGCAAGGACATAAGTACCGTGGAATTCCATTCTGTCATTTGGAGCTTCATCCTATCAGTGTGCATTACGCTCTTGAGACATTCAAGGGGGAGCGGATCGCTCATGCAGACTGACACTGTTTACAAACAATGTTATGCAACATCGCGCTGTTACAACTTTCATTCATCGCTACAGTTCCAGCTTGTTCATTATATCAAGACCGTGGCTGGAATCACACTGGTTTGTGTATACCACAGATGTTTCCGAGTTGTATATTTGAATCTATTTTTGGACTTATTCACGGACTGTATTTATTCATATTAGGTAACTTTTTCTGTACACATATGTTTATATCACATTGTAATGTTTGATTACATCCCGATTTGGGTCTTAGATCACTTTATAGATACCTTTGAATTTGTTTTTGCCTACATCATTCACTTTAGTCATGTGATTGTAATTAGCCAATGATATTCTTGCACTGATGTATAAAGGTTTGCAGTGAACACATGTATTGTCCTGCTTGAGAAAGCTCTGATTGTATGAACGAAACTACGCATCCGTGAGAGCAATAAACTTACCTGTTTGATTCCATCCAGAGCGCTGTGGCGATTTACCTCGTAGATAGATAGATAGATAGATATGCAAATGTTACATGTTGTCCTTGGTCATATGTGAACCCAGGACCGTGCCGCTGTTATGTACGCTGATAGAT
This sequence comes from Dendropsophus ebraccatus, assembly GCF_027789765.1. NCBI lineage: Eukaryota > Metazoa > Chordata > Amphibia > Anura > Hylidae > Dendropsophus > Dendropsophus ebraccatus. The sequence goes on from NC_091457.1 coordinate 89,835,300, forward strand.
AGATAGATAGATAGATAGATAGATAGATACTAGTAGATAGATAGATAGATAGATACTAGTAGACAGACAGACAGACTGACAGACAGACAGACAGATAGATAGATACATAGATGTAAATGTTACAGTTGGTTCTTATTCTGGAAAGCATACTAAAAAAAGATACTATCAGAATCGCTGGTATCTGTCTGAGTTCTTTATGGTCATGTTATATGGCCGTCATAGCATAGGAAATAATGGGAAAACAACCAAGTAACGTGTATCATAAAACATTGATGAATCGATCCCTCTTTTTGCTTTTTATGCACATTTTTCCTTTGTAAATTTTTACGAACAAAGAAAATAGCAGATATATTTGCAGCAATAATTTTCCTGCCATTGAGAATCCTGCAGCAATAAGCAGAGGCTGGGAGGCCCCTAAATCACCTTGGTAAAATAAACAGCACCCGTGTCGTCCTTACATTAGTGATTGCTGTTGATGTCATTTGCACACAACAAAATGATAACCGAGCTGTATGTTGTAGGTCAGAGATCTTCAGAGAATGTCTATACATACATTCCTATCAATAAACCCGCCCTTTCCTTGCCCTGATCCAGTGCTCCAACCTACAAGATTGACGTTTTTACCACTAAATTATACTATGTCTGCCGAGGAGAGCTGTGTCTCCATTCCAAAATTAGCTAGCCATCATCAAATCATAAAACAACCTGTACACGGTGTCATTTCACAAGGATATTGATCCTTGCAGACTTACTGGATTACAAGATGATTTCCCATAAAAGTACAAGCCGTTTTCTTTAAAGCAGAAAATATAGGCATGCACAAAAGATGTATATATATATATATATATATATATATATATATATATATATATATATATATCTCAAATGAGTAGTATTATGAGTTGAGAGAGTGAATGTGCTATAATTAGAGATGAGCGAACCGGGTTCGGGTTCGAGTCCATCCGAACCAGAACGTTCGGCATTTGATTAGCTGGGGCTGCTGAAGTTGGATAAAGCTCTAAGGTTGTCTGGAAAACATGGATACAGCCAATGACTATATCCATGTTTTCCACATAGCCTTAGGGCTTTATCCAAGTTCATCAGCCACCGCTAATCAAATGCCGAACGTTCGGGTTCGGATGGACTCGCTCTTCTCTACCTATAATGTAAAGTAATATGGGAAAAGAAATCTGTGACACTCAAAATCTGAATGGTAAACACTATGCTCCATAGAATGTAGTCGTGGTACTATACAGTCAGCTCTTCTGGCCTCTCAGAATATATTGCTATAGGTTGTGTGTGTAGAACACATTCTCCCTATTGAGGCAGCACATGGGAGACTAGGCACTACTACTGGTGATTGTTCTAACATACATTTTGCAACAGCCGTAATTTATGCAGAAGATACGTTGTATGTGAATGAATGGAATCCCGGACGGAGTGTATTCACATAGTATAAGTGTATATACAGTTTTGTGTGGCCGCTATTCAATCGAATAGCGGCCACACAGACATGTCAGTTCACATAATGGAGTGTGCGGCTCCGGCCATAGACATAGACATGGGCAGGCATAAAACAGACATAAATGCCTGATTTGTGCCTGCTAGCAGGTATAAATCATGGCAGAAATCTACATCTGAACACTCAGACCCGGACCATTTAACCTCTTAAGGACATAGGACGTACCGGTACGTCCTATGTCCTCACTTGCACTTCAAAGCGGGGCCGCGCGGCGGCCCCGCTTTGAAGTGCCGCGATCCCGGGTGCCGCGTGTAGCCCGGGACCGCCGCTATTAGCGGGCACGGTCTGATCGCCGTGCCCGCTAATTAGCTAATCGGAGGCAGCTGTCAAAGTTGACAGCTGCCTCCGATTACCGGAGGCAACGTTTCCCTGGTGTCTAGTGGGGGAGATCGCTCCTCCGGGACCTTGTCCCGGAGGAGCGATCTCCGTTACTGATGCCGGCCGGGGACGCGTCCAAGATGGCGCCGTCCTCGGCTCGGCACTCGTTTACTTCCGGCTGCAGCAGCCGAAAGCAAACGAGTGCCGATCTCATGGATCTCTGCAGCATATCTATGCTGCAGAGATCTCAATGAGAGATCACAGTGTATATACTAGAAGTCCCCCATGGGGGCTTCTAGTATATGTGTAAAAAAAAAAAAAAAGTGTTGTTAATAGTAAAAAGCCCCCTCCCCTAATAAAAGTCTGAATCACCCCCCTTTTCCCAGGTTTTAAATAAAAGTAAACAAATAAATAAATAAATAAACATGTTTGCTATCGCCGCGTGCGTAATCGCCCGAACTATTAATTAATCACATTCCTGATCTCGTACGGTAAACGGCGTCAGCGCAAAAAAATCCCAAAGTGCAAAATTGCGCATTTTTGGTCGCATCAAATCCAGAAAAAATGTAATAAAAAGCGATCAAAAAGACGTATATGGGCAATCAAGGTACCGATAGAAAGATCAAATCATGGCGCAAAAAATGACACCTCGCACAGCCCCATAGACCAAAGGATAAAAGCGCTATAAGCCTGGGAATGGAGCGATTTTAAGGAACGTATATTGGTTAACAACGGTTTGAATTTTTTACAGGCCATCAGATACAATATAAGTTATACATGTTATATATCGTTTTAATCGTAACGACTTGAGGAACATGCATAACAAGTCAGTTTTACCCCAGGGTGAATGGAGTAAAAACACATTTCCCCCAAATAAAAGAAATGCGTTTTTTTTTTTCAATTTCACCACACTTCGAATTTTTTTCTGGTTTCGCAGTGTACTTTATGCAAAAATTCAGCCTGTAATTGCAAAGTACAATTAGTGACGCAAAAAATAAGGGGTCATGGGGGTTTCTAGGTGGAAAAATGCAAGTGCTATGACCTTTTAAACACAAGGAGGAAAAACCGAAAACGTAAAAACGAAAATGGGCCATGTCCTTAAAGGGTTAAACCTTTTGACGTGTCATATGTATAGAGATCCAAACCACACAACTCAAAGCACCTAAAGCATCTGTAGAATCTATGCCTCGATGTGTCAGAGCTAGAGATGGGCGAAGCAGGCGGAAATTCGTTTTGCAAGCTTCGCAAATGTTTGGTCAAACACGTTCAGATTAACAAATCGAATCTTAATGAATTTAATTAAAACAGCCAAAACTATAGTAGCTACAGTACTGGGACTATTACAGAATGGCGAATTTGTTAAAGCATGTTGTTGTAAAAGTGTCAACAATTGAAAAATCACAATCTAAAAATGTCAATCAGCCAATCATCCAATTTCCGCCATTCCTCTCCTCTCTGTCCCTATATCGCTCTGTTAGTCTCTCCCTGCTCTGCTCTAACTGCCTGCTGCCATCCTGCTCTCTCCTTCATACACACAGCTGACTGACCTCCTCCTTAATGAACCACCTTATATAGAGGGTGAGACATCACAGAGGGGCCTGCAGCTGATTGGACAGGCGCTAGGGATTATGGTTAATCTCTTTCTCCTGCCCAGTGACGCTCCAGACAGCAGGTGCGTCTGACATTTTGGGGTATTTTTGCAAATTTCCTTTGCAGAATGAAGCAAATTGAAAGCGCGATTCACAGCGAATCTTGATTCACCAGATTCACTTTTGCTGATCTCTGGTTAGATTTATTTTAATGGCATGAGGGGGTTTTGAAGCTATGGCAGATAGGTGTGTGTTCATATAAAATATACGTACAAAACAATAATATAAATATATAAAGAATAAAAAATGCAACCTACATGTTTGTGCTTGTGTAAGTGTTTTTTTTTTTTTTTTTTATATTCCAGATGGTTCTAAATGTATTCTGTGTAAACATATGAACATATGCCCTACATTCAGATTGGCCTGCATATTGACTTTTCTGGAGTATGTATTTGTTTACAGCCTAAAGGCAGTCTTCTGTCTGCTACATAGAGACTTATATTGATATATTTACTGTATAAGCACACAGATATGCCAGTGTGGCATGCATGGAACATGTACAGCTATTTACATACAACCTCTATGTGTTACTATACAAGCTCTGTTGGGTGTTGTATGTACAGGGATATTTACCCCTAGAAGCCATGCTTTGGTTTAATACCTTTATATACATGTCGCCAAGTGCAGGGCCGTTTTAATACATTGGTGGGCCCAGTGCACAGCCCTCAAGAGTGGGCCCCCCCTTACCTTTCTGCACATTGTATAATGTACTGAATTTGCCCCCACACTGTATCAAGAGCCCCAATACATACAGTAGTTACCTTATAACACTATTTCCACCATTCAGTGATTACATATTACATAAAAAACTGCACTAAACAAAACAGAAAGATATCACCATTGATACCATTACATAATACCGCCATACCATGACCCCTATCAGTACAAGCCTATAACAGAGTGAAGTTACATCCAGTGACTCACCGGGGGCGTCTTCTCCGATCAGAGTCTGTCACCTTTTCTTTTTCTCTCCATCCAGCCTGGGCCACCTTGAAGTCTTCTCCTGGCTGTGAATCTTCTCTCCAGAATCTGCCAGACAAATATTTTAGGCTCCAACACATACAGTAGTTAGGTCCCTTGTACCCCTATACAGTAGTTACACCCCTCTGTACTCCTACATAGTTACACCCCTCTGTGCCTCCATAGTTTTAAAGGTGTCCCTGTAGTATATAGACCCTCATGTGCTCCTCCAGTTATATACAGCCCTCCTGTGCGCTCCCCCATTAGTATATAGCCCCCCTGTGCACTCTCCCCAGTAGTATATAGCCCCCTGTGCTCACCCACAATAGTATATAGCCCCCCTGTGCTCTCCCCCAATAGTATATAGCCCCCCTATGCTCTCCCACAATAGTATATAGCCCCCCTGTGCTCTCCCACAATAGTATATAGCCCCCCTGTGCTCTCCCACAATAGTATATAGCCCCCTGTGCTCTCCCCCAATAGTATATAGCCCCCCTGTGCTCTCCCACAATAGTATATAGCCCCCCTGTGCTCTCCCCCAATAGTATATAGCCCCCCTGTGCTCCCCCTCAATAGTATATAGCCCCCCTGTGCTCTCCATAATATATAGCCCCCTGTGCTCTCCCCCATAGTATATAGACCCCTGTGCTCCCCAATAGTATATAGCTCCCCTGTGCTCCCCAATAGTATATAGCCCCTGTGCTCCCCAATAGTATATAGCTAACCTGTGCTCCCCAATAGTATATAACCCCCTGTGCTCCCCCATAGTATATAGCCCCCTGTGCTCCCCCATAGTATATAGCCCCCTGTGCTCCCCAGTAGTATATAGCCCCCTGTGCTCCCCAGTAGTATATAGCCCCCTGTGCTCCCCATAGTATATAGCTCCCCTGTGCTCCCCCATAGTATATAGCTCCCCTGTGCTCCCCCAAAGTATATAGCTCCCCTGTGCTCCCCCATAGTATATAGCTCCCCTGTGCTCCCCAATAGTATATAGCCCCCTGTGCTTCCCAATAGTATATAGCCCCCTGTGCTCCCCAATAGTATATAGCTCCCCTGTGCTCCCCCATAGTATATAGCCCCCTGTGCTCCCCCATAGTATATAGCTCCCCTGTGCTCCCCAATAGTATATAGCCCCCTGTGCTTCCCAATAGTATATAGCTCCCCTGTGCTCCCCAATAGTATATAGCTCCCCTGTGCTCCCCCATAGTGTATAGCCCCCTGTGCTCCCCCATAGTATATAGCTCCCCTGTGCTCCCCCATAGTATATAGCCCCCTGTGCTCCCCCATAGTATATAGCTCCCCTGTGCTCCCCCATAGTATATAGCCCCCTGTGCTCCCCCATAGTATATAGCCCCCTGTGCTCCCCCATAGTATATAGCCCCCTGTGCTCCCCCAAAGTATATAGCTCCCCTGTGCTCCCCCATAGTATATAGCTCCCCTGTGCTCCCCAATAGTATATAGCCCCCTGTGCTTCCCAATAGTATATAGCTCCCCTGTGCTCCCCAATAGTATATAGCTCCCCTGTGCTCCCCCATAGTGTATAGCCCCCTGTGCTCCCCCATAGTATATAGCTCCCCTGTGCTCCCCCATAGTATATAGCCCCCTGTGCTCCCCCATAGTATATAGCCCCCTGTGCTTCCCAATAGTATATAGCCCCCGTTCTCCCCCATAGTATATAGCCCCCTGTGCTCCCCCATAGTATATAGCTCCCCTGTGCTCCCCCATAGTATATAGCCCCCCTGTGCTCCCCAGTAGTATATAGCCCCCTGTGCTCCCCCATAGTATATAGCCCCCTGTGCTCCCCCATAGTATATAGCTCCCCTGTGCTCCCCCATAGTATATAGCCCCCTGTGCTCCCCCATAGTATATAGCCCCCTGTGCTCCCCCATAGTATATAGCCCCCTGTGCTCCCCCACAGTATATAGCTCCCCTGGGCTCCCCCATAGTATATAGCCCCCCTGTGCTCCCCAATAGTATATAGCCCCCGTTCTCCCCCATAGTATATAGCCCCCTGTTCTCCCCCATAGTATATAGCCCCCTGTGCCCCCCCATAGTATATAGCTCCCCCTGCTATATAACATTGAAAAAAACAAACACTGTTACTCACCTGGGTCCTCGCGTTCCTCTTCTCTTCCTTCCTGTGGCCGCACTTCCTGCGGTCACAAGAGGCTGCACTCCCCTTACCCTCGCGCCGACGCTCCAGTGACGTCGGGCGCTAGAGGGAGAGCGCGGCCTCTTGTGACCGCAGGAAGTGCGGCCACAAGAGTGAGTGACAGGGAGGGAGCCAATGGCTCTCTCTCTGTCAGTGTCGCTGCTGCTGCAGCGCTGAAGCGCCGCAGCAGCAGCGGACGGGGGCAGCGGCGGACGGGGGGGCCCTGCAGGGGGCGCCATGGAGGGGTAAGTAGATTACCCATCCATGGCGCTCCCCCATGACAGGCTGGTGGCCGGAGCCCTGTGCGACCGCATTGGTCGCACATAGCAACGGCCGGCCTGCTCGGGGGGGGGCCCCTTTAACCAGTGGGCCCGGTGCACGTGCACCATGTGCCCTCTGGTTAAAGCGGCCCTGGCCAAGTGCAGCGTGCCACTATTGTTTTCTGTCAAATATAAGCAAAAAACATCAGCTCACTGCACATACTGTTTATTCACCCCACCCGGTGCCTGGCAGTGTAGTGTTCACCAGATCCAAATACGAAAGCAGAAGTAAGCCATCAATGCAAGAGATGGTCCAATAATCCTTATTCTTTCAAAGCTTCTGTCAGAGACACGGCCGGAGCCCACGGGGGTTTCTGGGGGCATGTTGGCACCTCTCTATGATGTTTCCACGACAGGTGCCTGACCAACCCTGGATGATCAGCATAAGGTGTTAGTGATTGTAATTGGTCTGACTGATGGCTGGTACCGCCAGTCAGTGGCTGGGCTTGATCTGGGCTGGGACTTCCGGTCCAATAATTATCCTGCACTTAGGTTCATGCCTTGCCTGCAATAGTGCCTAGTTTACTAGTGTATTTTGACCTAGCATTATTTCCTGCATTGCTTTTTTGGTTATCTGACCTCTGGCTCTTGACTATTTGACTATCCACTTGAAGTCTGTTTTGTACTGCGCTGTTTGTGTGTTACTATCCTGGATCTCTGACCTTACCTTATTGTGTGTGTTTGTCTTGTGTTCTGTGTTGCATCTAGTTGAGATGAGAGTTTACTGTCCAGTTGTCAGGGCTCCTGAGGCAAGTAGGCAGGGACAGCAAACGGGTGCCAGCTTTAGGGCTCACCTGTCCTTATGTCTTCCTGTCCCTCATTCCTAAAAGCTTCATAATAAGAACAGACTCCATACATGAAAGTAGCTGACGTGTTTCGATCAAAGCCACAGCATGCATTGCATGAATAAGATTGATTGAGCAAAATGTGTCAGCTACTTTTGTGTATGGAGTCTGTTTTTATTATGAAACTTTGAAAAAAAAAAAAAATTATTGAACTGTCTCCTGGATTGCTGGCTTACTCTGCTTTTGTATTGTTTTCAGTCTTATGGAAGTTGATAGAAGAAAACCTCTGTATGCTTCCATGTGTTAGAGTCCCCATGCATATCTATGGCTTCATATGAGTATAATGGCCATGTGAGTGATCCCTAGCTGTGATGTATACAGCTAAATGTGAGTGGTTACCAAATAATCATCTTGTTACTTTAATACAGGCACATACACCAACCTTTAGTTATTTCTGACCCAGAAAAAAAATCTTTTCAGAAATATCTGTATATTATTAGTTTATTATTTAAATAAACAGAACGGCCATTTACCAAATGTGCCCAAGAAGCATTACACAGGGCTGTTTAAAGATACTTTATAACTCTGCAAATGTTATAGATAGTTTAAGCTTCTAGGGCAACGGAAAAAAATATCATTTCAATGCTATTCAGTAATAGCCCTAAATCAGCTTGTGTGCTGTGTGAAATTTCCATATATCATGTAAATAACATTTGCATAAATTCTTCATTACAGCCGTTTAATCTCATTATTATAGGTAATCAGATTTCAGCCTTTCATTTTATTCTGATTAAGTACAGAATATACATCTACATTTTTACAAATAAACACCCAATTCTGAAATATATCTGAATACATCAAAGAGTGGAGAACTAAGGCAGGATTGTAGTATTTATGCATTACTTTCGTCTCCTGGTGGAAATCCATTTAACCCAGCAGAGGCTTTGTTGTTCTACCATTAGCACAGTTTCTAGTCTCCCTTATATTTTGGTGCTATCATTAAATTATTCAATAAGTGGGAAACAATGTTCTTGCTGGCTTAAAGGCAAAGTCTTATTTTGTCCTGTGGCCACTCCGTTTCATTATCTGTGAAAAGAAGGAGACTGAAACATGAGTGGGGGCTGTGTCTTTTATTACAAGCAATGATAAAGTCATAGAGCGGAGGCTGCCATTAGTTTATTTATTTCACTTATTTTATTAGCACATGATGGTAAAAAAAATATATTTTAGTCTCCGTTCACATGCAGTGATAGCTTTCCTTTCAAAATGACAGCGCACACTGGAACCCAATGGACCCCATTATATGTCAGTTGGGTCCTTTGGGCACCTATGGTATCTATTGTGTGACTGATCAAATAGAGATTTGTGGCTACCGCTATGAATGGAATCCATTATGTAAATGTAAACAAAGACTTGCGCAAACCCTATCTGTTTCTTTATGTGCAGGTGTATGTACTGACTTTTTGAATAGTGCTTCACAGTCACATCATTTGAATTTATCCCTGACAATGTATGTAAGATCAGCAACATTAATGGCACAGCATGTCTGTTGTGTATCATTGCCTGGAATGTAATGTCATAAGGTAGTGTGCCCGGACTTACAGATGAGTGTGAGGCAATAATAGCCTGAATTGCATAGAATCATGGAATATGATGTCACTGTATGTCAATAATTCAACTTGACACATAAGGACATATAAATCATGGCAAGGGGACTCCAAGCAGGACCATCCCTATTAGTCACAATAGAGAGCAGATACAGAATGACATTTACACTGGCTGACTGAAGAAGACAAAGTATTATCATGGAAACCATTTATTTAAATGAGCACCATGTGATACTAGGTTATAAAATAAATAGCACTGGCCACAAGGTTCCTGAACAAAGAACAGTTCCTCGTCACAGGTTATCTCAAGTAGTAGGACTTCAGTCACAGGACACTTTAACAAAAGGGGATAACTACACCCAACCCTACACAACTATACCCAACTTGAAAAGTTCTATTGTAGATAGGTGATAACAAGCTAATCGGTGGGGGTCTGACCAACAATGTTTGACAATGCTTGGAAGCCCTATAGAGAATGAATGGAGCTTGGGTTCACATGTGCACTGTGCTCCACAATTTTATTTCACTGTTCTCGTGATCGGAGGGGGGTCCCAGCAATTGAACCTAGACTAATTGGCTCGTTACAAGAGATGAGGAAATCTCGAGCTCGTTCAGATTCATCCAAAACTGAGCATGCAGCATTTGATCACCAGTGGCTGCAGAAGTTAGATGTAGCCCTAGGGAGCCTTGGAAACCGTGGGACAGTTTATGGTCCTTTTCTATTCATATCTGGATACCAATACTTGCACTCCATGTTGTGGATCTAAATCTTCCTTTGCCCTCCGAACCTCCCCTGACTCTCCATTTACTCAGCTGCTAGCAGCATTCCCATGCTATTGTATTCCCTGAGTTCTGATTACAAACTTTGATATGAGCTCCTTACCTACTTCCCTCTTTTCTAATAATGCCTTATTCCTTCCTTACTAGACGCCTTTTTATTGATCCCACCTTTGTCTTGGGTCTTCTCTACATGGCTGTGTGTATAGGCATTATGATTGCCTATACATCCTGGTTACTCAGCGCCACATCGATACTAGAGGTCCCACTTTGGGGGTCAACGTAACACATATGTAATTCTCTATTTTACATTTTTTTCTTAAGGTGGAAATTAACTAAATTTATCTTTACTACTGATACCAAAGTTTTTGGTGTAAGGATAAGCTGATTTCTAAGATAAGGATCGGTGTTTACATTTCAGAATTAATACAATTACTGCTATTTCCAGAGATATCGCTTAGCAGATCACATTCTGGCAGCTTGTTTATAGAGTAATAATATGTGTCTGCTTTTTATCTTATATATATATATTTATCAGTAGGAGAAGATTTAGTGGACCTCCGCAGTATAAATATTCTAGAACACATTCTGGATAAAATATTGAAAAGCGTAAGGGTAATTTAATTTCGCCTGCTGCAAAGCATTTCTCTGCATTCTGTTATAGAACCTTTCAGCACCAAATGAATTAAGACTAATGACTTCTAGCCCATTCACTCTTTAAGAAAAAAATCAGTTATATCAAGTACTCTTAGAAAATTGTAGATGTCTCCTGGAAAATTACTTAAGTTATTGTAAAGGATCCATTTTAGGTAACTAATGAATGCCACTAAATTGATGTCAGTCTCCGAGTAGTTTAAACTAATATGGCAAAAAAAAGTCTACAAGACAAAATATGAGATAATTATATGTAAGAAAGTCTAAATAATGAGATGTTAATATTCTTTGGAACCCAGAAATTCGTCTGTTCATTTTTGTCTTTTTTTTCCCTCATTCCTTTCAACCTCTCGGTGGGAGACTACTCTTGTGACATCTTTATATATGATGCTCTCATTTCACAATCTTCAAATGAACGCAGCCTGTGATCTCTGAATGCAAAAATACTCCAGGCAATTGTTTTTACTATATTTACACATGATGGACTACAGTGCAAGTTAATCAGGTCTTAGCCCTATATTCACTTAGCTGCTTCTTCTTCCATGGAATAAAAATCAGTACAGCTTTTCAAGTAATGACTTGTTTTTGAAATTTGCTATAGAGGGATAGCAACTGGAAAAATCCTTACACTGGCCACACAAGAACACAGCCTAGGAGAGTGATGCTGGTCAGATATGAACACCTCAAGGCATCGTGTAAGACTTTTCCAAATCCCAAGAGGATGTGTCACCATAATATATCAGGATTAGGCTCTGTTTACACTGTGCTAGAGCTATATGATCACCAAATACGTAAATAGGGGAATGATCTCAATGTATTCACAGACGTGTTCAGACTTTAAAAGCCAAGTTAGTTTTCTTTTTTTTCCCCAAAGGTTTTGACTATGTTTCTTTTTCTCTTTTAAAACTACATTGAAAAAATCAATTACCTACACTTTAAAAACAAAATAATACAAAAAAGCATTTTAAGACATATTCCAAAAACATATGCCCCAGGTGCATGATAGCCAATGTCTGATGCTAACAAATGACATAAGATAATAGCTGATTGTTGCAGTCAGTGGCGTAGCGACCGCGGTCGCAGGGGTCGCCGCCGCGACCGGGCCGCTACCAAGGGGGGGCCCTTGAGGCCCCCCCTTACCACTGCACTGCCCGCCTCCCACTCCCTCTTGTGACCGCAAGCAATGTTTTGCTTGCGATCACAAGAGGCAGGGGCCCCCGGCTGTCTTGCGGCCCCCAGGGAGCTCTGTGTGCGGCGGGGGGGAAGTACTTCCAGCGCAGGGAGCATCGCGTTAAGAAAAAAAACAGGTCCCGCGAAGCTCCGCCCCCTCCGCGCTAAGCCCCGCCTCCCGCCGGGGGAAGCCCGCCAGCGCGTGTGACCTGGGGGCTACAGAAATCATGCAGGTGAGTATACATTTTTTTGTTTTTAAGGGGATGATGGGGGTGTAGTGGTATGATGATGGAACAAGAGGATGATGGGGGTGTAGTGGTATGATGATGATGGAACAAGAGAATGATGAGGGGTGTAGTGGTATGATGATGATGAAGAAACAAGAGGATGATGGGTGTAGTGGTATGATGATGAAGGAACAAGAGGATGATGGGGGTGTAGTAGTATGATGATGATGATGGAACAAGAGGAAGATGAGGGGTGTAGTGGTATGATGATGATGATGATGATGATGATGATGAAGGAACAAGAGGATGATGGGGTGTAGTGGTATCATGATGGAACAAGAGGATGATGAGGGGTGTAGTGATATGATGATGGAACAAGAGGATGATGAGGGGTGTAGTGGTATGATGATGATGGAACGAGGATGATGGGGATGTAGTGGTATGATGATGATGGAACAAGAGGAGGATGAGGGGTGTAGTGGTATGATGATGGAACAAGAGGATGATGGGGGTGTAGTGGTATGATGATGATGGAACAAGAGGATGATGAGGGGTGTAGTGGTATGATGATGGAACAAGAGGATGATGAGGGGTGTAGTGGTATGATGATGATGGAACAAGAGGATGATGGGGTGTAGTGGCATGATGATGAAGGAACAAGAGGATGATGGGGGTGTAGTAGTATGATGATGATGGAACAATAAGGAAGATGAGGGGTGTAGTGGTATGATGATGATGATGATGATGAAGGAACAAGAGGATGATGGGGTGTAGTGGTATGATGATGATGATGGAACAAGAGGATGATGGGGGTGTAGTTGTATGATGATGGAACAAGAGGATGATGAGGGGTGTAGTGGTATGATGATGATGATGATGATGATGGAACGAGGATGATGGGGATGTAGTGGTATGATGATGAAGGAACAAGAGGATGATGAGGGGTGTAGTGGTATGATGATGGAACAAGAGGATGATGAGGGGTGTAGTGGTATGATGATGATGGAACAAGAGGATGATGAGGGGTGTAGTGGTATGATGATGATGGAACAAGAGGATGATGGGAATGTAGTGGTATGATGATGATGGAACAAGAGGATGAGGGGTGTAGTGGTATGATGATGGAACAAGAGGATGATGAGGGGTGTAGTGGTATGATGATGATGGAACGAGGATGATGGGGATGTAGTGGTATGATGATGGAACAAGAGGATGATGAGGGGTGTAGTGGTATGATGATGGAACAAGAGGATGATGAGGGGTGTAGTGGTATGATGATGATGGAACGAGGATGATGGGGATGTAGTGGTATGATGATGGAACAAGAGGATGATGAGGGGTGTAGTGGTATGATGATGATGGAACGAGGATGATGGGGATGTAGTGGTATGATGATGGAACAAGAGGATGATGAGGGGTGTAGTGGTATGATGATGATGGAATGAGGATGATGGGGATGTAGTGGTATGATGATGATGGAACAAGAGGAGGATGAGGGGTGTAGTGGTATGATGATGGAACAAGAGGATGATGGGGTGTAGTGGTATGATGATGATGGAACGAGGATGATGGGGATGTAGTGGTATGATGATGGAACAAGAGGATGATGAGGGGTGTAGTGGTATGATGATGATGGAACAAGAGGATGATGAGGGGTGTAGTGGTATGATGATAATGGAACAAGAGGATGATGGGAATGTAGTGGTATGATGATGATGGAACAAGAGGAGGATGAGGGGTGTAGTGGTATGATGATGGAACAAGAGGATGATGGGGGTGTAGTGGTATGATGATGATGGAACAAGAGAATGATGAGGGGTGTAGTGGTATGATGATGGAACAAGAGGATGAAGAGGGGTGTAGTGTTATGATGATGGAAAGAGGATGATGGGGATGTAGTGGTATGATGATAGAACAAGAGGATGATGAGGGGTGTAGTGGTATGATGATGATGGAACGAGGATGATGGGGATGTAGTGGTATGATGATGGAACAAGAGGATGATGAGGGGTGTAGTGGCATGATGATGATGGAACAAGAGGATGATGGGGTGTAGTGGTATGATGATGAAGGAACAAGAGGATGATGGGGGTGTAGTAGTATGATGATGATGATGGAACAAGAGGAAGATGAGGGGTGTAGTGGTATGATGATGATGATGAAGGAACAAGAGGATGATGGGGTGTAGTGGTATTATGATGATGATGATGGAACAAGAGGATGATGGGGGGTGTAGTGGCATGATGATGGAACAAGAGGATGATGAGGGGTGTAGTGGTATGATGATGAAGGAACAAGAGGATGATGAGGATGTAGTGGTATGATGATGATGGAACAAGATGATGATGGGGGGTGTAGTGGTATGATGATGAAGGAACAAGAGGATTATGAAGGAACAAGAGGATGATGAGGGGTGTAGTGGTATGATGATGGAACAAGAAGATGATGAGGACGTAGTGGTATGATGATGATGATGATGGAACAAGAGGATGATGGGGGGTGTAGTGGTATGATGATGAAACAAGAGGATGATGAGGGGTGTAGTGGTATGATGATGAAGGAACAAGAGGATGATGAGGATGTAGTGGTATGATGATGGAACAATAGGATGATGAGGATGTAGTGGTATGATGATGATGGAACAAGAGGATGATGAGGGGTGAAGTGGTATGATGATGAAAGGGCAGGAGGATGAAGGGGTAGTAGTATTATGGTGGAGGTGGTTGTAGTATGATGATGGAGGGGCAGGAGGATGAAAGGGGTAGTAGTATGATGATGGAGGGGCAGGAGGAGGGGACAACATGGGGGCATCTGTAAGGGGGATAAAATGGGGGGCATCTATATGGTTGATTACATGGGGGCAATCTATATGGGGGATAACATGGGGGGCATCTATAATAGGGACAACACAGGGGGCCATCTATAAGGGGGAAACATTGGGGGGCCATCTATAAGGTGGACTACACAGGGGGTGTATACAATAGGGGGATATGTACTATAAGGGAGTCACATAGAGTCAGGGCTACCCACTAAATGAGGGTGTAAATGGGCCAATACAGATGTGCAGTTTGTAGAGAGATGAGGATGGTGTCAGTGTGAGGAGCCTAATATGTTTGTCTGGCAGATTCTGTGGATTCGTGGCTCCAAAAAGTTCTCATAATGGCCCTGGGCAGATGGAGAAGATGAAAAGAGAAGAACTCCGATCAGAGAAGACGTCCCCTGTGAGTCACCTGATATATTTGCACTGTAATGTATATGGTGTATAGAGCCTGTGTAGAGCTGGGGCCACCTCTATATGACTGGATGAGGTGATATTGGTCTATGTACAGAGGATTTTATTCAGTAGCAGCGGTTGTGTTAGTCAGTATGTGGTAAGGGGGGGGGGGGCCCAAGTTGACCTCTTGCACCAGGGCCCAAGAGACATTAGCTACACCCCTGGTTGCAGTCGTTTGTCTTTGAACATGTTGGCAGCCCCCGGCAGCTCCCCACGCTCCCCCTGCACTTACCTGCTCGCTGCCACTGCGTGTAATACAACCTTTGAATTTTTTTTCCAGGGACACTTTAGCGTTAAAAAGAGGTGGGGCCTATTGTGGGTGTGATCTCGGTGGGATGTGGCCTAACGGTGTGGGTTCAAAATTTTCCAGTTAGAATTTACAGTCAGAACAACACAAAAGGAGGATTACACACCCCAGTATTAGGTCCCCAGCATATTACACACCCCAGTTACAGGTACCCAGTATATGACACACCCCACTCAGAGCAGGCTGAGACTCATCATCATCCTCCTTGCCCCTCCATCATCATATTACTACCTCCTTCATCCTCCTGCCCTTTTATTATTATAGTACTACCCCTCTTATCCTCCTTCCCCCTCCATGATCATATTACTACCCCTTCATCCTCTCCCTGCCCCTCCATCATCATACTACTACCCCCTTCTTCCTCCTGCCCTTCCATGATCATAGTACTACCCCTCTCATCCTCCTGCCCCTCCATCATCATACTACTTCCCCCTTCATCCTCCTCCTGTCCCTTCATCATCATACCAGTACCCCCTTTAGCATCCTCTTGTACCTTCATCTGTATTAAGAAAAAGCTATACTCACCTCACCAGTATGGTTCCTCTAGTCCCCCAGGGATTTTTGGGGTAGGTCTTGTCTTTGGGAGGAACACTGTAGGAGAGATTTATCAAACATGGTGTAAAGTGAAACTGGCTCACTTGCCCCTAGCAACCAATCAGATTCCACTTTTCATTCCCCACAGACTCTTTGGAAAATGTAAGGTGGAATCTGATTGGTTGCTAGAGGCAACTGAGCCAGTTTCACTTTACACCATGTTTGATAAATCTCCCTCCTAGAAAGTTAGTCACAGAAACACAAAAATCCTTTTCCAACCACCTCTACTAACCCCATGACCAACTATAGGAGATTTTTTTTCATGGTGACATAAGACTGGGCAAGTTCCCATGTAATCTAATGCTATTGGTCAGTCATGGGCTTTGACAATATTGCAATAGTTTGAACAATTAAACTATCTAAGCTTCTTAGCTGTTTAACTGGCTGTAGATTTGTAACCACACATTCATCTGCATTCTGCATCCAATAGCAATTAGGTTTTCTGCAAACAGTTGTCCCTTATAATCCACAATGCTGGCACTACTTAGAGTAACCTAACAGGATAGTGCTCCTTTTCCAAATTCACTCATATAGACTTCAAGATATAAACTTCAAGGGTATTTAATGGCCATAGATTTAATGTCGTCTATACACATTTGAGCCTTTAGTTTTATCAAGTTTGTGTATCTCTAAATAGGACCTGTCGCTGCAACAGTTCTCAAATATATTTAATTAAAAGTGATAATAAATGCAGAGTTTTACACATTTTATTTAGATGGAATGTATATACAGATGACCTTGGAGCAGAAGTTTTCTAGGTACAGTCAGAGGGCGAGTCAGAATGCATTTATATAGGCCTCTATGAATGCTATCCAGTCACCCAGAATCAATAAATCTTATGATTCCATTTTCCCTGCTGCATAAAGTTCAAAGCACGCATCCCTCTGCAATATGACATTAAAGTGCTGTTCTCCTTTTGCCTATGAATAAACAGCAGCACTTTGACTGGCTGTATGTTGCTTAACAGACGCACATGAAATCCATATAAATAATTCACATCACTCAAGAGGTGGCGAGCTGAACAAGTCCCTTCTGGTTAACATTATTTAAAGATAAGGTGAAGTTAAGTAAGTGATGGAACTACCGTGCGGGTCACAGTCCAGGGGGAATTCGGACAGTCTTAGTTACACTCATAGACTGATTTGTACCGAATTATGTCACCTCATAGAATTCTGGACCTTAGGGGAAAGAGAAATGTCTGGTCTGTCAGAGAACTGATATAAGATGAGCTTCAGAAAAGTGAAGCTTTTAGTTCAATAAATTACATCCATTATGGATAGTTCGGCAATTGAAAGGACCTTGTCATTTGGCTTTAGCGATGAATGCCTTTTTCATTCCATTAATTAATGATGAGTCTGTCATTCATGAGTATGAATGGTGACAGACTGTTTTCTGCAAATTAAAGAAAAAAAAAAAGTACTACTTCATTCGGAGAGTTTTTGTGTGTGTGTGTGGTGTGTTTGGGGGCTTTATGTTCATTGTGCACACATTTAAGGACACATTTGAAAAGACAATTCTACAAAAAGACATAGGAAAAATATGACTTCTAGGTGCATATACTTAAGATGGCAATATACTATACACAGTAAGGCTATGTTCACACTACGTAAGTTTCTGGCCGTAGCACGCTCCGTGAATAAGCGCCCGGAGATTTACGTAGTTTGCGTACAATGGAAAGTATACGATCTACGGCTGCACAGTTCACACTACGTACAAACTTACGCCCGGATCGTATGCGGCGTCGTAAGAAATGAACCAGACCATTGTTTCGGGACGGAAATGCTGTAACTTACGGCCGTAGCATAACATGCGGTCCCGTACAAAGTGGTGATTTCTTCTTTTTTCCACTTTGATTTGCCGATCCAAAAGGTTCTGTGGGGTGTCCGGGGCTAGCCGAAGATATCCCAGTAAAATACCGCTGTCAGATCGCTACATACGCCGCTCGGGAAGCGTACGTAGCTTACGGGCGTAAGTTCGCGGAGCGGCCGATACATAGCCGGCCGCAACTTGCATAAATTCCGGCCGGAGTTTTTACATCAGTAATATGAGTAAGGAGACAATGTTAGGCTGGATTCACACTACGTATATTTCAGTCAGTATATGTATATTTCAGTCAGTATTGTGGTCCTCATTGCAACCAAAACCAGGAGTGGATTAAAAACACGGAAAGGCTCTGTTAACACAAAGTTGAAATTGAGTGGATGGCCGCCATTTAATGGCAAATATTTGCCACAACGGCTGTTATATTGAAATAATGGCAGTTATTTACTGTTATATGGCGGCCATCCACTCAATTTCAACATTGTGTGAACAGATCCTTTCTGTGTTTTTAATCCACTCCTGGTTTTGGTTGCAATATGAGGACCAAAATACTGACTGAAATATACGTAGTGTGAACCCAGCCTAACATTGTCTCCTTACTCACATTACTGATGAAAGTCCTAAATTGAGAACCAAATTAGAGGTGAAGAGGCACAGTATTCAGTCATCTTAAAGAATTAGGGGCCTATTCCACTGAGAAATTTCTCACCGATTAACACTCACAAACGAGTGCTATGGTGAACAAACTGGAATCGTTCACCCAATTACACGGAAAGATGATCATTACTTGTGATCGTTCTTGCGGTCGTACTGTTGTCGCTACTGCAAATGACCGGACAACGTCTTATTACACCTAACAATGCGCAAACGATTTTCTAACGATCAACGATAAAAATAGGTCCAAATTCTATCAAATGACCAAAGATTTCTCGTTGGTTGTTTAATCATTGTCTGTTATTAAATTAATAGATTATCGTTCAATTACGAACAATCTTAAAGATTTTTTTCATGATAATTGTCCCGTGAAATAGGGCCCTTAGTTACCTGGATATGGATGGTGACACCCCCAGCTTTTTCCACCATGTACCATATACAAGTATAGATAATATTAAGGTATTCTTATTGCCCAAAAAATGCACCATATATACTACAATTCTTTGCTGAAGTTAATTTGTTAATTCCTGCATTTAGATGGTAAATTGACTTTCTGATACATTATTATGAATTTTGTGCTAAAAATTTTCACACAAACTACACACTTTTTGGCATATTATAAGCCAAGATAGAATTAGTGTAAAACTTTTTGGCACATTAGGCATAGTTACCAAAATTTTGGCGCACAGGCATAAAGCACCAAAAAAGTCATTAATTTCTTAAGTGACCAGAATTTATAAATGGACATGCACAAGAAAATTCATGCACAAACATAGACACCCTGTCTGAAGCTAAGCTACTGCAAAGACCCCCAATATTTTCTACAAAATGAGTAAGCACAGGCAGGATTGTATTGTAGTCACTGGAGCTCCAGTTGGTATATGTATGACCATATTTACTGTGTTATGTGTAACTGGTCCTGGGAGACTCCAGGGAATGCTTGGCGTTTCCCTGCTCCTGGCCCACTGCTTGGTATAGTATATTGCCCCTAGCAACTTGGCTTGATCAAACATCGGAAAAAGCTAAGTTCGATCAAGCTTGAACCTAGCCGGACCTTAAGCATTTGATTCCTGATGCCTTCCCAGTCCGTGCAGAAAGAGGAGACATCCCGGGGACTGCCTGGAGTTCCGGGATTCAGCCTAGGTAATATCCTGAAATTCCAGGCGGTCACCGGGAAGGCATCAACAGTCAAATGCGGAAGGTCCGGCTGGATTCGAGTTGGATCGAACCCAGCTTTTTCCACTATTTGATCAAGCATACTAGCAACCAATTAGATTCCACCTTTCATTTTTCAAACAATCTGTGAGGAATAAAAAGTGGAATCTACTTGGTTGCTAGGGGCAACTAGGACAATTCTACTTTACACCAGTTTGATAAATCCCCCAGCCCCATGTGTTTTGAAGAGAAAAAAGGTCCAGGAGGTGGTCTACAGTAGTGGTCTCCAACCAGTAGTTCAGAAGTCTTTGTTTAGAAGCATTTATTATGGCCATAAGCACTGGAAACAATACACTATTCAAACTTCAGCCAATCTAACCAGTGATGGATGAAGTAACTAGTTCTGGAAATGTTGGGCATTTAAAATTTGCATATGGGATTTTTTTTTGTTTTGATTTTTAAGCACATATGCAACTGCCTAATTTTTATTTTTTAAGCTTGACATCCCCTTTAAGGGAGGCAGGTGCTGCAATTTTTTTTAATAAAAACATCAAAGTTGACAATACGTATATTTTGCCCAATGTTGTTTTTTTTTTTTTTTTTTTTTTAAACTGCGCTGGGAATGTTAAAGATGGTAGTGAACCAAGGGCGAATAAAAGCCTGGAAACTTCCATGCTCAATAAACATTTGCCACTTACACGGAGCGCTAAGCTGAAGCACTAAGTCTTTGAGCAGACAGTTTGTTAAAATAGAGAGAACATTTGTGTTTCCAGCGCTGTTTTGTCAGATGAGATGTGACAAAAAGAGAAAAGACTGCTTGCGAGCGTGTTTCTTTGTGTGATGGAAGTGGTGTGCACCTACTAGTCTCACATCATCAAAGCAACAGACATATATCTATAATTTATGTCTTGCTTTAAGCCTCCGTTGATCCGATTTGGCTTTTGCAGACAAAACAAGCGGCAAAGTCTCAGTCTGTCAATCATCCGGGCACACTCAAACTACGGACCATTAGTAAGGGAGACAGCAAAGTTTCTTTAATGACGCTTTTATATGTAGTGTGTTGGCAGTGAATCAGAGAGGAATTGACTTGATCAATGCATTAGACTAATCATGGGGTTCCTGCCCTTAATTTCTTTTGTCGGTAATTTCCATGCACAGGCAGCATTCAGGATAGTTGTAAAGATACACTTACAGCCCGGCATGATAAATGCAGTCACCTGTGAGATTGGCTTGGATGCTGCACTGTAGGAAGCATGAGAGAAAGATAGGGGGGCTGGTTAGCCGCCTCTTTCAACTACTTTTCACGTTGTGAGAATTAATGTTAAATTCATGGAAAATAGGACATTTCCATCTTTTCTGCATAGCAGTCTAATGAAAAAATAAATTCTAGCCTACTTCAGTTATAAGGTCTTTTTCTTGGACATAAAGAAAAAGACCTTTGTCCATTTACTGGCAAAGTGGCACTCAGCTAATTTAACTTCTGCGAAATTCACATAGACTTCTCAGTTCCATCATCAGCTCTGAATATAGCCTCAGTTGGGTATCATTTTCCGGTACTATTCAGAGTCAGTAGCCGATTAATCAGTGGAGCACAACAAAGCTCAGGAACAGGACAGATACTTTTCCAGAAGAGAGAAATATTGCTCTTTGTTTTGATTTGGAAGTTATTTTGAAGTCATAAGAAAAGTCTAAAATACGCACGATACCCGATATAGTAGGAAAAATATATTTTACCAGTAAATGGTCTTTTTTTATTATTTTCCGGTTAGAGGGACCAGTTCTAAAGGGCCTATTCCACGGGCCGACTGACAGGAGCAAACAAGCGCTATTAGCGCTCGTTTCCCCCTCGTTCCCCGCTCGCTGCTGCCGCTATTCCACGTGGCAGCAGTGAGCGGGTGAGTGCGGGAGGGGCCGTGGGGAGCTGCGGGGGAGCTGCCCAGGGGACCCGCTACTCCACGGAGCATCAGTCATTTGTCAATTCCACAGGACGACAATCAGCCGTAACGGCCGATATCGGCCGAATACGACCGATAATTGTTATGTGGAATAGGGCCTTAAGGAGAAGCTCCATGAAAAAAAAACAAAAAAAAAAAACAACAGAATTTCTTTTGTTGCTTGTAAGCATGATGCCTAAAGTCAAGTTTTATTAGAACACCTGCTTTAATTTGTCAAGATCTTTGCATAACAAGGCTATGTGCAAACGCTGTAAAAAAACGGGCGATCCCGATGATCTTTCGGCCACAGAGTCCTGATGTGGGTGCATCTGTGCGCACCCGCATCAAAGCTCCCCACAGCACACTATGGAGCGAGTGGCTGGAGTCACTTGCTCCATAGTGTGCCCTGACATGGTTTTCTACAGCCGCTATTCAATGAATGGCGGCCGCAGAAAACTCACATTACAGTTGTTAGCGGCGCCGCTAGGGATCCCAACCGAAGCATATACTATGTGTATACGCTCCAGCCGGGATCCCATAGGCAGCAATGGCATGTATATTTTCATATAAATATATACAACGGCCATGGTTTTACGAACATATACGGTGTGTGAACATAGCCCAACAGTGTATACATGAGTAACAGCATCATCCTGTATGATCTCCATTGTCACCAATAGATTCTTTGCCAATGTCCTATCCTCCTTGGATAATCTATATCACTATTCACTGAAGAGTGTTTTTCCCTGTAAAATGGTAGCTAGATGTCAACATTATTGTTCTTATCTACTTTAGGCTATGTGCATTGTCTTAGGCCTTTATTATACCAACAGATTATCTGACCAAAGCCAGGAATGGACTATAAACAGACAGTAGGTAACAAAGGAAAGACTGAGATTCCTCCTTTTTTCAAATCCATTCCTGGCTTTGGCTTAAAAAAAAATCTGTCAGATAATCTGCTGGTGTAATAAGGGCCCTTAGGGATATGGTTCTGTTAGAGGTGGATGCCACCCTAGGGAATCCTGGAAAACCTGGATACAGCCATCCCTACTTTCAAGGCAGTCCTCAGGCTGATCTTCACCTTCTTCAGATGGGGGTAGTGAAATGCTGAGCATTCTGATTTAAAGGAGTTGCCGAACACAGATACTTTCATGAGGTTTGATCAACACTACCCAGGAGATCAGTGGACAATGTGTAATGACAAAGTGATTGCAGTAATTTCCCAGCTACACAGATTCCACTGCCACTTTCATCACACTTTCCTCTATCTCTCCCTCTCTACCTTCTATAACCTTTCCTCTCCCTCACTTTCTTTTTTATCCCTACCTCTCCCTTCTCTCTCTCACTGAATATTGTATGTGTGTGTATCCAGTTCACTGTACACATGCTGAATGGCACACTCCTTGCAGCCACCAGTACAACCTCAGAGCAGATCTCTGAAAGGACAGGATGCACAGGATGCACTGCGGCCGATCACTGGCTGTCCCAGCCAGTGATTGGATGAGTACTATTCCACAGTGACGATAATCGGCCGGATCGGCCCCATTTGGCCCGATTCGGCCGATTATCGTTCGGTGAAATAGAGAGAACGATCAGCCATCAGGAATTTGTTTTGCAGAACGAAGCGAATTGATGGCCCGATTGACAGCGAATTCTAGCCCTAACAGTTTAAGTGAAAGGTATACAACCAGGTACCTGGCAGAAGACACTAGTAAACATCAATCTTCCATTTACATGCTAGACCTCAGTCTCTACTGAGATCTATACATTTAGAAACAGGATGACTGCATGTAGAAGGTTGCAAGCCTGATACACACCAAATTGCCTTGGGTTTAAAGCTTCCTCTTGCACAGCCAACTGTTAAGCTCTATCTATAAACTGGTCTCATCTTTCACTGTTATCCTGTCTGTGATGATAAGGAGGCAACTGCTGGGAAGCCATCTTAACAAAGCAGGAAGCATCAGCTTATTATTAGGCCCAGTGACCAGAATGAAAACTACAAGATTTCAGGATCATTTTATAATCTAAATATTATAATGGAAAATTAGAAATAAAAAACATAATTTTTTTTTTTAAAGAACTTGTTAAACAATAGACACCTTTCTAAAGACTTATTCCCCTTAAAGCCTTATGTACCAAGAAGAAAGGACATGAAGAATAGGTTTTAGAGTTTACTATCATTTCCTCTTTAAGATAAAAGTAGGACTTTGTTTTTAGCTGGATTAAGATTCCTGAGAATATAAAAGGACAATTCAATGTTGATATTGAATGCTAGAAGACAGTTGTGTTTTGTACAGAAGGTTCAATGGTAAGTCACCTTATGGTTTATAAAAACATTTTATAGTTTGTTAACGACAAAAGACTGACATAACATCCCCTGATCAAGAAAGTACTCAGCTGACTTAGCTATGTATTTATTCCAAGTACACACTTGAATAACACACTTACAAATATCACTGGCTGTAACAACTGGCTTTCATTCTTGAAGCCAAGAACATAATCAATACTTCCTACTGTTCAAGGATTCAAGGATTCAGTGGGACACCAATTTTATCTTATTGCCTCCGTGGAGAAATAATGTACGTATGGTCACACAGACCTATTACTATATATATATATATATATATATATATATATATATATATATATATATATATATATTCATATTCATTTAAAAATTACGAATTCTTTAGGATTCATTGTTGCCTTTTTCCTAACAATGAACCAATTATTTGCAAAATATTCAAGTTCATAAGCACATGACGCTGAATATTAAAAACACAGGAAAAAAATGCAGAAACATCTCTGACAAATACGCGTCATGAATAAAACATACAGTTAGCATTTGAAGACATTAGATGTTTCATTTTGAAAAACAATCAAATGAGATAAGCAGAAAATACATTTGTTTTAATAAGTGCAAAATTACGAGGTAATAGTATTGCTTTGGGGTTTACAGTGCTGGAGAACCATGTTTTGATGTCTTTTCTAAGGTGGGATCGATTATTTTTTAGATGAGCATAAAAAGTAAATTTAATCCTTTTAACAACTTTTGTGTTGGGAACGCGGATGCTTATGGCGTGCCTTCCTAAGCAGATAATGGCAAAACGGAATGAAATGTAAAAATCTCAAGACTCTTTATGATTCACGGAGAGTAATGCAGATCAAATGATTCCATATTGCTTGGCTATGAATAGAAAATGAATACAAGACTCTGCTATTATTGTGGTGTGACTTGTATGAAAGAGCAATTCTGCTCTCGGTATTTATACTGTACAGTAGGCATGCTCAAACATATGGTGGGAAGGAGGAGATAAGTTCTGGATATCACAAAATAAAGTCACTTAGCAAAGTTGCCAAAAATCATTAAAGGAAAAGTCTGGCAAAAATATTTTATGAAAGTATTGTTTTGCCCCCCAAAAGTTATACAAATTACCAATATACACTTATTATAGGAAATGCACATAAAGTGTTTTTTTCCCTGCACTTACTTCTGCATCAAGGCTTCACTTCCTGGATAAAATGGTGATGTCACGACCCACTGGAACTACCAGAGCTGTGTGGCGCCGGGACACTGATGGACACGGGGCGCCAGAGGAACACTAAGCATCCCCCTGCCATCATCCTCTCCAGCAGCCACAGCCTGCACAGCTTTGGGAGTTCCAGTGAGTTGTGACATCACCATTTTAGCCATTTTATCCAGGAGCATAGCCCCTGACATGGACTATGCTCCAACTTCGGAAACATATCGAGGAAGGTGGTCATCTTATAACACAGACGGCCACTAATAATGATCATGATTATTATTAGTGGTCATCTATTTAATGAGACGGCCGTGTTTTTCTGATATGTTTCCGAAGAGGAAACATAGCCATAGATTAGATAACGGTTGCATGGACCCAGCCTAACATCTACCATCATATATTATCAGATGCTGAAAAATGTGGTGCAGACTTTGTTGTGTGAATTTGAAATTTCATATTGGACACCTAAGAGTTCTTGAACCTAGAATACAGAACTCATGTTGTTCCTTTCTGTTATGACTGCTCTGTGTGTCTGGCCTCTGTTCCAATGGATTTTTCATGCTTTTTGGCAAGAGCTCAAAACAAAATGGAAATACCGCAGACGTATTCTAGGTCAGTGGGATTCGTCAGACTTTTTATAGCGTCTGTCAAAGCTGTCATAGCTCAGTTAAGAGTGCACGTCATGATGCTAATGTGAACATAGCCCATTTAAACATATTTAGGTCACTGCATAGCAAAAAGGCCATTTCCTTTAGTAACTTTAAAATAATTATTTGGTAACGTTATCATCACAGCTAAGGTAGCCACAGAAGCTTATATTGTTTAAGAATACAAATTATGGCCCATCTTGGCCCAAGTACTGTTCCAATAGAACATACAGTATGTTGTGGCAAGCATTACCCTTCATAAATATCGTATGCTCATTGCTGGGATGTGACTTACATATAGCTCCTAAATCTGCATTTGAAAACATATGTGAAGATCACAAACACCCATCACCCAACAAGATATGCTTTCATCTCTTCAATTAGTGTTTATAAATGGCGATGCTCTGCCGCCATGAGAACTCTCCCCCTCCTGCGCCTGTAACAAAGCTGGCTTTATGGAAAGGCAGAAAAACGCAAATTAGAAAAAAAAAGGTTTCTCATAAACCTGTATGATACGCGAGCATTTATTTCCCTTGTTCTTATCTAATTCCATGACTACTGCGTTTCTCCCTCTCTGCTTCACTGGACTAATTGAATATCTAAACAAACTAATTAATCACCGGAATTCGTAAAAGACGGACAGGTCTGGAGAGGTGATGTTCATCAAACCCCTCAATTTGTTTTTTAATCCCTGCAGCAATTTATTTGCTGACGACGCACATTTTCCTCCCTTGAAATTTTCTTGCTACGGCCAAGGTTAACCGTATACAGCCTCATTCACTATTTATGATTTTGCATACAGGAGATTTTTTTTTTTTTTTCCTACAGTCAGAGAATCCGAGAGCATTAATCAAAAATAATGAATAAAATGATCCGTCTGACAATTCTCATAGCCGCCTAGGTTTCAGGAGAATAACGAACTAACTTTATTAATCAACAGTTCCTGATTAATTGTTACAAAGTGTCATCCATAAATTTTTCTCCATTTTAATAATACTTGCTGAACACTAACAATATCCCCAGTGATTTCAGATTTATTGAGGCCTTGGCACGCAGGAGAGGGGTGGCAACGATCTCTACAGATGACATTATTCTAGATGGTACGGCACTTCAGCGTTACTCTGAGTTATGCTTATGTGACCCCCACTTCTGAATGCACCCCCTCTTTTATTATGACCTGTTATGATCTATTCCCCCCTTTTTGCCTGACTCTTCAGGTGACAACCTGTCCCACTTTGGAGACAAATTTAAAGCCTCATCCTGTGCTTGACTCCCCAGGTCTGCTTTTATGAATGATAAGGTGTACAGACACTACAACCCATTAAAGATGACAGTTTCACTTTTCTACCCTAATTACTCGTTCCTGCCTATTTGGCATTTTCTTAGAAAAATTTGTTGAATAATGACCGGCATTAAAATGGAGGCTCTTAAGAATTTATATGCAAGGTTTAATTTATCATGTACTTTCCTTATCTCCGAGTAGAATTTATTTCTGTGTCTCTCGCTATGACAGCGTAGTCGTTCTCTTAAGGGTACAGTCTTTTAAATGGAGCAATGTTTAATCATGAAGTGCTGGGGTCAATTTCTCTGGAAATGCATGTTTGTTTATTGAACGTGTAGTCTTATAGAAGGCAATCACTGCTAATTACATCTGCTCTCACTTTTATTTTGTAGTAGATTTTTTTTTTTTACCCTTATTTTAAGTGACTATACCAACAATTTATTAAGATCAAGATATAATTGGTTTTGCAAATATGGTTTTACTGCTCCAATAAGACCAATAGCAAATATTGCACATATTATATAGCAAATATTGCACATATATCTTATTGAAAGGGTTCTCCAAGATTAGAAAAAAAAACATGGCTGCTTTTCTCACACCAGTTCACAGGTTGTGTGCGGTATCGAAGCTTAAACTCATTGAAGTCCAAATAGCTGAACTGCAACACCAGATACAACCTGGTATTTTGTAGCCCTGGACAACCTTTTTAAGGTACCCATAAAATTTATCAGACATATCCTAAAATGTCCATCCGAACCCGAACGATCAGCATTTGATTAGCGGTGGCTGCTGAAGTTGGATAAAGCTCTAAGGTTGTCAGGAAAACATGGATACAGCCAATGACTATATCCATGTTATTCACATAGCCTTAGGGCTTTATCCAACTTCAGCAGCCACCCCTAATCAAATGCCGAAAGTTCGGGTTCGGATGGACTCAAGCATGCTCGAGGTTCGCTCATCTCTAATTAAGACCTAATATTATTTTCAGTAGTTTATAACTAAAGCTGCATTCAGTGTTCTGTCCGTGAAACACGGAAGACACGGACATTGAATGCAAACCCTGGTCTGTTTTTTCTCGGACGGCATGAAACTCTTTGAATCGCTGTGGCGATTTAAAGAGTCTCAACGCTGCCGGCATGATGTTGACTTTTTACTCTTTTCTTACTGATTGTTCATTGATGTTGACTCAACTCTTATGTCTCACTGATTGTTCATCGGTTTTGATTACATTCCCTTTGTGTTATCTCTCCAAATGTTGATCCTATATAAAAAAAAAAACATTGCTTACTCATAAGGGTTCTGGACTGCTTTCATAATTGCCAGTCTAAGCTTTGGGTATCACTGAAATCCCACATAATGAAACAGATCCTGCTGCTATCCTGTGGTTACCCAAAACACATTGTTTTCGCTCTCCGTGGTCTCCTCCCAGCCGATAAGTATGTCACTAGCCTCTTAAACACACATCCATACACTCCCAACTTTTCTTTCCGGATGGCCCACTATCCCAACTTTGCGGAAATCCAGCCTTCCCACCTGCTCTACTTCTAAGGACTATCACGCAAATTAGGGATAAAAATGCTACACTTAACGGTTTCCAAAGGCATCAAACCCTTTGAGAACCGCCCTATCCTAATAATCACCCGCCTGAAAAAATCATACAACACAGGTTTGAATATTCTCAGTTAAGAGACTTCTCTAGTTGCCAGGGTTCTCACGTACAATTCAAAGGAAACCTTCTTCCTTTTGAGGCTCTCTGTGCTGCCTCAGCTCCAACACCAAAACCCATATTTACTATTTATGCTCTTTAAGTGGACTCATTATGTGCTTCCCCGCTATCTAATATACAGAGTAGGGAAAGGGAAATGGGCCAATCACTCTCACCAGATGAATGGTATAAGGTTTGTACCCTATGCCATAAAATAACACTCTCCTGCAAGGCCCTTGAAACTCATTTCAAGGTCATATCATGTTGGTATAAGGTTCCAACACTTTTATAAAAAATGTACCCTACAGTTTCGGACTTATGTTGGCACTTTGACAGTGCAAGAGGCACAATGTCCCACATCTGGTTGACCTCTCCAATACTCCAACCTCTTTGATCTGAAGTAACCAGACTGTCGAACAAAACAACTGGTGTCCAAATACAGAATACTATCCCCCACACACTATTATACCTCATTCCCGGCCCACTGAGGAAACTAACCCGCTCTCTCATCGGCTTCCTATTAATACCTGCACACAATGTAATTCCTCGTAAGTGGAAATCATCCTCACTACCCACTATAGCAGAGTGGTTCAGGGAAATTAATTATATTTAATGCATGGAGGAACTCCTCTCAGATAATCTGTACAATGGGGACAGATATTCATGTTGGCTATAGTGGTTGGCCTTTAAGGACACCAATGAATATAAACTTATAACCCCTCTCCCTTCAGATTCCCTATCTTTCTCACCTCCTCCTATACCCACCTCTTCTCAGGTACAGTCACCAATCCATTCCTTCTTTCCATGACCCCATCATCCATATTCTGGAGACGCAGCAACTGGACTCCTCAACTAGCTTTGTCCAATTATCAACCAGAAATACAAGTTCAGTACACCATATTCCTCGGGGTGTCACATGTCAACATATAGGATTCGCCGGCTCCTCAATATCTTAACATATCTCACACTTGAGAAAGGAGGGCATGGTCTGATGAGAATGGTCTGATCCCGGCTCAGTATTCTGCTGATCTGGTCTGCAGCAGACCAGACCAACAGAGCACCGATCTAATGGATCAGTGATCTGTAATATACGCAGCATCTCAATGGGAGATCAATGCTGTGTATATAGAAGTCCCCCAGGGGTCTTCTAATTGCTATGTAAAAGGGAAAGAAAAAGTTTTTAAATTAATAAAAAAAACCTCCCCTAATAAAAATGTAAATCACCCCCCTTTTCCCATTCTATAAATAAAATAAAATTAACATATTTGGTATTGCCGCAAGCGTAATCGCCCGAACTATTGAATTATCACATTCCTGGTCTCACACGGTAAATGGCGTAAGCGCAAAACCCCGCCAAAGTGCAAAATTACAAAACTACAATTCTCATGCCCGGATAGACAAAGCTTGTAGCTGGTATAAGAGTATATGAAAAACATCCATTTGCTACTTTTCTTGTGTTTTGCAAAAATTTAGGAGCAAATATTGACAATGTTGCACAAAAAGTTGCAACATTGTTACAGTATAGTATTGTTGAAGAAGCATGAAGTAGCACTCACCCGTAATTTGCAGCTTTATGACTTTATTAGGTCCACGGTGAGCGGGGAGGGGAAGGGATTAGGTGCAGACGCGTCCTGAGACGGCCGTTTCGGGGACACCCCCCCTTTGTCAACCAAGTTATAGTATGTTTCTGGTATAACCTTTGATAAATTTCCCCTCAAAGTTTTTAAAATGTTAAAAAATAAACCCTCCCCTAACAAAATTTTTGATTATCCTCCCCCCATATTATAACTAACTAAATAAATAAATAAAGGTTAGAATAGAGCCTGTTGGCCATTTACATTATTTATTTATTTTTAGTTATTATGGAAAAGGGGGGAAGGAACAAGAAAAGTGTTTATTTAAGTATTTAAAAAAAAGCCAAAGCTATAGATTGGATTTTGGGTATCAATGTAATTGTACTTACCCATAGAATAACATACCAGTTTACAGTGATTTGGATAGTGTAAAAATATGTCAAATACTGTATTTGCAACATTTAGTTGTTGCTCTTTATTTCACCCCACAAATCATTTTTTGCAGTTTCCCTATACATTTTATGTAAAGATGTCATTACAAAGTATTATTGGTCCTGCAAAAAACAAGCTCTCATATGGCTCTGTAGATGAAAAAAAAAAATAAGAGTTTAAGATGACAAGGGGGAAAAACTGAGACACAAAAGTGATGGAAAACTTGGTCTTGAAAGAGTTAAGCTGTGTTCAAACAATGTTTAACAGTGTCGGTCGCTGGTTGCTGGGCTACATTCAGGACGTTTCTTTTACAATTGATTTGCGGGCTCCGTCGGTGTGCCCACAAAACAATTAACCATTCACTTCAATGTAATGCACGGCCACCAGACGACTTTACATTGTGTGAACAGCTATTATTTTTTGGCGCTGTTCACTGAACAGCGTCCAGAAACAATAGGCATATATAATATTTTAATGCCCGTTCTAAAGAACAGGTAATAAAATAACAGTGTGTGAACACATCGGGCGGCATCCCATTGAATTCAATGAAATGCCGCCCCTGCAGTAAAGCCTTGAAGGTAAACTAAAAGCATTTTAACCTGCTAAGACTCTAGCCTGGGTTTTATGTTCCCATAGAGCACAAGACACTGAGAAAGAAGGTCATTTTCTTACCTTCATCCTCAGTGCAGTTTCCCCCAGATATTCACTGCAATTCAGGTTCCAAACCACTGACACCGCTAGATAGCAGTTAGATCAGGAAGCCACCTCTTATCTTTCATATATCTGTCTGTTCTTCGAGAAGGTACAAAAATTTTTTTGGGTGTAGTAAGAAGAGTCAAAGAGGCTTTTCAGAGCTCCTGAAGTGCAGCAAGCTGTAATACCTACCTCTTCCCCTCACATCCCTCACCCTGCTTAGGACTCAGCTTCCAGGTGTCAATCAAACAGGGAGCAGAGACGAAAGGAGACATTCCAGCTTGCAGCCATTCAGGAGCTTGAAAAAACCTCTTTGACTCCAGAGAATACAAGCATTTCTCTACATCCTAGAAACACAGGTGGCTATATGAAAGTTACCACGTGTCTCCTTGATCTAACAGCATCTAACAGTGGGATTAGTTTAGAACATGAATTATACCTGTAAGATTCCCTTTAATCAATAGGTAAACTAGATGGTTTTGTGCACTGTGCACTGATTCTCCCTGCCGCTCCGCCCTGTGAATATTCATCAGACGCTCTCCAATGATAATCGCTGAAGTCATGTCACTGCAGAGCGCCGGCCCACTATCCATGAGAAGGGATGCACTAGATTGGTGCACTTAGGGTGGTAGTCCTGCCTCCAGTGCACCAAACTGCCTAATTTACATACTGATTAATAAAAGATTTAGCGAAAGCCGCGCCAAATAAGATTACTTTTTCAGCATTCCATGCTCTATGGAAACATAACATGTTAAAGTCTTCTAATTTGCTGTTAGTTTCCCTTTCCGTTAATCAGTGTAAACTAGGGCTTTTAGCGCTGTAATGACAATGTCCTATTTCTTCACCTAAATTTATACTTTAGCCATACTCGTGGTGGCAGAATTGTCACTTGTGTGCTCCTTTTTTTGTGGTAATCCCAACACTTTCTATTCAGTTACAGATTATGAATTGACTGTAGATCAGCTAAAATCCATGCTTGTTTATGTATTTTTTCTTATTCTTTTAGACAAATTCACTAAAAACAAAGCCGTTTTTGAGAATTTAAGTTTTAAACCCATTCTATTAATCTGCATCTTGATGTTTTAAATTCTCCAGTGACTAGATAACAAATTTTAAGCACAATGCCTAGCTAAAGTGTGAACAGCTTCAATCTTCCCTGCATCCATCTGAGTCCTATTATTTAGAATTTGAGTGTACCTAAGGGTGTGTTTTGTATGTTTGTTTTATTACCTGTGCACATCCATATATTATCTGCTTTACTCTCCTTTTAAATGCTGAATTTACAATCCTGTATCTGGAGTTCCACATCATCTCCCAACTTCTAAGGATATTAAAGTGCTCAGTACTACTCCGGGAAATAAACCATTACGCAGAACCTCAGTAGCAAACCTGTGAGAGGAGACCACAATTGTATGAGATATGGGGATAAATTATGGTTAAAGCTTCCTTTGCTTGTTTTCAAAAGTGCATAAATCCCAACAAACAAAATGTGAACTGATAAAGGTGTCCGGGAAACTTTCTGTTACTATAGTATTATGTAAAGATTTCCACTTAATTGGCCCCAGTAGATCACCGGCTCAAATGCTGGCTGATCTCAACAACAATTCTGTGACATAAGCTATTTCTGTTATAGAGGGTCACAATCAAAGCTACACACATTAGATAGCAGTTAAAGGAACTTATGTGGCAGTGGTCACTCCCTCATGAGTTCAGAAGGCTTGGCCATGTTGTATCAACATCTGCTATTGATGTTCCCTTTAGTCTGTCCCCATACAAAGACCAGAGGCCAATCTCACCAGAACCAAGTCAGACAACTTTAAAGGAATTTTCTCATCTTTAAAAATTGAGAACAAATGGTTGACATGGAGTAACATTAACGTCTTACCCCGGCAAACAATCTGGGCCTTAATGATTTAAAGGGGTAGTGCGGCGGTAAAAAATTATTCACAGAATAACACACATTACAAAGTTATACAACTTTGTAATGTATGTTATGTCTGTGAATGGCCGCCTTCCCCGTGTCCCACCACCCCCACCCATGTACCCGGAAGTGTAGTGCATTAAACATACCTGATCCCTGCCAACACGCGTCCGCCATCTTGTGCCAAACGTCATCTTCGGCCGGCCGGCCCAAACACCTCCGATCTTCCCGAGTGCCGGCCGCGTCATCAGCTGCTCAGCCGTGATTGGCCGAGCACAGTTATACTCAGCCAATCGCGGCTGAGCAGCTGATGACGCGGCCGTCACTCGGGAAGATCGGAGGTGTTCGGTCCGGCCGGCCGAACATGACGTTTGGCACAAGATGGCGGACGCGTGTCGGCACGGATCAGGTATGTATAATGCACTACACTTCCGGGTACACGGGTGGGGGTGGTGGGACACGGGGAAGGGGGCCATTCACAGACATAACATACATTACAAAGTTGTATAACTTTGTAATGTGTGTTATTCTGTGAATAATTTTTTACCGCCGCACTACCCCTTTAAGTTATTTAATTATTTATTTATATATTTTCATTTTTCCATATTCACCTGTCAAGCAGTATACTTTTTTATTATTCCATCGACATAGCCGTGAGGACTTATATTTCGCAAGACAAGTTGTTATTGGTACCACTGTGGAATACTTATAACTTTTTAAGACTTTACAGTGATCACTATTATAATATACTGCACTAGCCCTCCAGTGCAGTTTATTGAGCCTGTCAGCATAATGTTGCAGACATGTTCAGATATTCAGGAATTCATCAGGTCAGGCCTTCTTAAGGCCCCTGGCTGCAATGGAGACCCATTGGCACAGGAGATCTTGTTAACCTTGAGCCACGCTCTTTACATGTCGCGGCCCCTATCTGTCATCCCACACCTGCATCCATGTTATTTGCTTGTTGGGTGCAAGGCCATAGAAAAACCTGAAATCGATGCAGCAAATTTCATTGTATTAAAAACCTAACACTGATGCAGATGTGAACCAGTAAGACCAATTTATTAGAATAATATAATCAATATACTGTACTGTAGGAGAAAAGGGGAGAAAATGATCTGCTGTTATGGACTGATTGCTGTTTTGATAAGAAAGCGAAATAAAATAACATATATGTATCTGAGCTGCAGGCAATAACAGCTGAGCTTTCAGATGGAGAGATTTTATAAATTGATGTCTTCCAGCGATACAAAGCAACTGAAAATACACGTATCCATCTCAATGAAAAATGGCACATGTGACAACAGAAATCAGTGTCAATCAAAGTGACAAGTGACGATTCAAGCAGAGAATATTAACAACAGATTGCGGAGAATATCATGCATGCTTTGTGTTTTAATCACTGTCATTATTAATTCTCAGGAAATCCATTCAAATTGGAGCAAACGAGTCGCAAGTCATTAGCGGCTGCTTTTGTTTTATGTAATTAGCAATTGAGATCCACAGATCAAACAATATTTTTATTTCCAATGTAGAGATTATTACCTGTGTGTCGAGTTGACATGTGGTGATGGCTTGTATGGGACTCTTTTTATTTTAACTATGTGATCATCTCTATGTCTTCATAGACCTCCTTAGGTACAATTCATCTATAGGCTTGAATTCAGAAAGTGATTCATGAGTGAAGAGTAAAGAGAAGCTAACCCGCATACCTGGTTTCGATCTCAACTTCTGTTACCAAGTTACATTTGGTACAAAGGCAAAAATTTGCCGGTTTGTTTCTGCTAAATCTGGTAAAATGGTGTTGGTTCCATGTCAGAATAGGAGACAGAGGAAAAAATCACATGACCTAGGTGTCATGACACATTATTCGTGTATGTGTGCTAAATATGGTTGTATGTTTTTTTTTAAATGTTTTTTGGTCTAAAAGATGTTTGCATTTACGTTAGCAGTTCTTATGCCTTTGAGCACGTCCTCCTACATTTACAGCTTAAGGCTATGTTCACACTGCGTATGTTTCCAGCCGTAGTGCGAACCGCGAATATATGCACGTAGTTTTGAGGTTGATGCGTTCGCTTGAAAGTATACGATATACGCCCGCTCAATGCACACTACGTATGAGCTTACGGCCGGATCGTATACGGCGCTGTGAAAAATGAACAAGACCACTGTTTGAGGACGGAAATGTTGAAACTTACGGCCGTATTTTTCCATGCGGTCCCGTACGAAGTACTTATTTCAGCCAAATTGAACTTGATTTTTCGATCCAAAAGGTTCTGTGTGGTATACGGGGCTGGGCGAAGATTTCCAAGTAAATGTCCTGCCTCAGATCGCTTTGAAACAAGCTAGGGAAGCATAACTGTACTACGGCCGTATGTTCGCGGTTCGTACGCATCCGGCCGCCGCATGTCTACTTTTCCCACGCCTGTAGTTTCAGACGTACATGTACGGCGGCATATGAAATGCGGCCGGACTCATACGCAGTGTGAACATAGCCTCAAAATGGTCTTTCTGAACACTGCAATGTCCCAACACACTAGAGTTGAACTTTATACAAGCTGGACTAGCAGTAACAGCCAGGGTGATTTTTTTTAAGCTCAGGGATTAGCAGCTGATCAGAGATACTTGTGTTCTGACACCATTTGAGAAGGCAACACCACAGGCATATTTGAGCAACGGATGGTAGAAGGTTTCCAACAGTATGGGTGTGAAGAAGAAGCTGCATATGGAAGTGGCACTTCCTAGAGAAAGTTAGGATATCACAGGAGGGGATAGGGGACAAGGCACCCAAACAACACAATGACAGTGTTGATGATGGCAGAATAGAATAAAGTCGGAACAAAATAGGTGAAAGATAGGGAGCTGCATGCTTTATTGCTTGAGTGCTGAAAGCTATATTGTGAGCATAAGGCAGAGGGATGAGTACTGGATAACCATACTCTTAGATCCTTGGTATAAAATCAAAATGGTAATTTTTTTTTTCTGTTATCAAAGAGAGAGAATGAATTGGATCAAGCTATGCAGCCAGCGTGTCATGGCTTTCCAACTGTTAAGAACTATCAAATGGGGGAGCTACTCTTCCTCTCACACTGATTCCCAGACTTTGCCAGCAGTACCTCTCCAAGTATTAGAAGAATAATTAAGTTGGAGTACATGATGACGTTTTTTACATCCAGTATGTCAATCTGACATACATCTTCACCAAAGAGATGTTCATCAGCACCTGAACACACTGAACTGGACTTTTGGGTCACCAGATTAGACCATTGACCAAAACTGGACCAGCTCTCTTCAGGTGTTCTGTCAAGTTTACCACCCAGAGAGAGTATTCAGCATAGCATTTGGCATCTTTTTCTTTAAGAAAACAGTATTGTCTGCCAAGAATGCGTCTGATGTCACTCATTAG
Organism: Dendropsophus ebraccatus; assembly: GCF_027789765.1. Taxonomy (NCBI): domain Eukaryota; kingdom Metazoa; phylum Chordata; class Amphibia; order Anura; family Hylidae; genus Dendropsophus; species Dendropsophus ebraccatus. The sequence continues at coordinate 89,872,364 of NC_091457.1, forward strand.
ATATGTCATTGCTGCTGTGGCTTGGCTATTATTACTATTCCCAAGGCAGCAGAGAGGTGGTGATTTGAAGTGGTGGGCCTTTCTTAGCTGGGCTCAAGTAGCCTGGGGAACGCCTTCCTGCATGTTTGCAACTAATTTGCATATTAATAAAAAGCAATAGATCTGGAGAGGACAATGCTAAAAAAAGGTACGGCATGTCTTTAATCATGTCTAAATATTATATTTAGTTATGTGTTTAATTGGGTGTGCAAAAAACTGATGACAGGTCCGCTCTTAAACATCAGGTCCTAGGTCCTAGGTCCTAGGGGACCTAACAAGTGTTATAACAGGGTTTTTAGGGCTCTTTATATACAAGTTTGAGGGATAGTGCTGAGGTTCAAATTTACCTCTGAAACAATCTTTTTGCCAAAATTTTAAAACCTGCCGTTCCAAACTGTTCAAAAGTTTGCTATAAATTTTTTTTTAAATCATAAATTGGGGAGGAGCATTAAAGAATGTTTAGGAAATTGTTCTGGTTAACATGTAAGGCTATGTGCACACTATGTAAGAGACTGGCCATTCCGTGACCCGTTTCTGAAAAGAATATCCTGGCAAAGTCTGGGAATTCAATGAATAGCGGCCGCAGAAAACTGACATGTCAGTTGTTTGCAGCGCTGCTAGGGATCCCGGCCGGAGCATATACTATGTGTATACGCTCCTGCCGGGATCCCATAGAAGGAAAAGTAACGTATATTTTCGTAATAGTTGTGGCCGTTGTGCAACGGCCGTGATTTTACGAAAATATACGTTGTGTGAACATAGCCTAGGTATGTAATCTATTTCACTTAGTACAGTAATATACAGTGGTTGTATAAAATAACTATGATAACCCTAGTTTTACATAGTCAAGTTGAACTCAAGTTGAACAGCTTTAAATAGATGAAGTATTTAGGGGAAGGGAAACTTTTCATTTTCTCCTAGGCCTTTAAATCTAGACTTAGGAGAACTCCTTACACCATTAAACCAGTTCTGACTTATTATGACATACAAAATACTCCATAAGTATACTGTACATTGGCATATATATCCAGTGGCATAATGCATAACTTGGGTCCCAATACAAAATTTGTAAAACAGGGTCCCTTGCAACATAATGTGCCATTTATAATACTGGTATTTTGTTATGGAGCAGGCACCAGGGCCTATTCAGACACCAGGGCGCCAGGGCAACTGCTACCTTTGAACACTCTGGGGCACATTTACTAAAAATTTGCTCTTGGCATATACAATGGAGAAGGCGCATAATGTTGCCTTCCCCAAGGCATATGCCTGCCATAACCCCCACTTGCCTGAGTGGCAGGACAAGGGGGAGACATGGCCTCATCCCGGGCCTCATTTATCAAGGTTTACGCCGCAGCAGGTGTAAATTCTGACGCAATTCCTCCTGTGCCAAGTGCAGGTCCGCTGGGTTTACTATGAGGTGTGCACGTCTTAGTAAATCCTGTGGAGTGAATGGGGCTGGGGCTTTATCTAAGATTGGCATACATGTATCCCTCTCTTAAAAAATGTCCCCCTCTATAGTTGTGCTTCTGAGCAGATTCCTGTTTGTTCTAACAACAAAGAGGCGCTAATGCATTGTAAGCAAACACACATAAGCTACAAGTACAAGAAGCAAAAAGCAAGTATGAATACGACTCTGTTAGAAGGAAAATAAAAAGGGGTCTTAGAAGGTGAGGTGGAAGAAAATATAAGCCAAATATCTAAATTTGGGGGCTGGGAAAGGGTAAATCCACCTACTTCATGTAGCCTGCTTTACAGACTCAGTTACTTGTGTTGTTTCTTTTGCTGGTTGATAGCATGTGCTATATAATATCTTTTTGCCTCCCCCACAGGGTCTTGTTGTGCCATATTGTGTCACTGTAATGAAAAATCTTTGAAACTCTAACAAATAATAAGACTGGTGCAGGGCATGAGCTCCAGTTTCTTGGTGGAAATTAAGCTAGAATTCTGATGCATTTAGCTAGGTTAATCTTCTTCTAAGGGTTTTCCTCAGTGAGAGGCTATGTTCCCACTACGCAGTGTTTGACTGGCCCATTAAAGGACTGGAGGATCCTCCAGTGGGCCCCCAGGTTTAGAACCTGCAAAACCACTGACTGACATGTTGTTTCTCACTGATTCTTCATTGGTGGTCCCCTGGGATCATTTCCTCTGGTGGGCACCAGATACCCCAGTCTGCCACTGCCACTATGGGATAATATTAGGAAAGGCGGCCATATATTGCTAATGTCGGCCACAAATAACCATCATGATCATTATTAATAAATGGCCATCTGTTAAATTACGACACCTTCCCTTAGTGAAAACATAGCCAGATATGTAGTATGAGTGCTTTAAAGTGAATGTACCATCAGATACATTTGCTTTAATGTGACCCATGTATAGAATGGCGCTGGTGTGGAGAAGCTGGTGCTGCGGTCCGTCCTTTGAACCGCGGCCCGTTTCCCGTGTATGGCGCCGTTCTATCCATAGGTACCGGTTCAGGGCTGAAGCACTGGAGGCGGGCCGGCCCACCCCCAGTGGGAGGAAATCCCATCCCTTCTATGACACAGCTCCATTAGAATCAATAGAAGCCACGTCATAGAGGGGCGAGGGTTTCCTCCCACTGGGGCGGGCCAGCCCGTCTCCAATGCTTTAGTCCCAGCCCGGTACCCATGGATAGAATGACGCTATACATGGAAAACAGGCAGCGGTTCAAAGAACGGACCGCGGCACCAGCTTCTCAGCACTAGCGCCATTCTATAAATGGGTCACATTAAAGCAAATGTACCTAAAGGTACATTCCCTTTAAAGCACTCATACGTAGGCATTTTGACTGGGCTGGGAACTGGGCTTCCCCGCGCTGCTGCCGTTCTATACATGGGTCACATTAAAGTGAATGAACCTAATGGTACATTCGCTTAAACGTAAGAGTTACTGTATGTTAATAAACATGTATTGTATTAAACTAGCAGTAAAACCTATCTACACTATAAACATTATGGACAATGGAAGACAATAGAAGATAGAAGATAAGATTGTTTCGGGCCACTTTACAATATAATGCACACATCTAGGTGACTGCATTCATACAGTACATGCCTACTTTGCAATTATAAACACTAACATGCATGTACAGTTGCATAGTTTTGGCCCTGCCAGGACAAAATAGTCAAGATGAGCTTCATAAATCATCCCATTTGTGACATTTGTTTACAAGACCCAAAAGACCCCAAGAATGTATAGTACTGACATGTTAAGAAGAAAATAGGGTTAACAGAGGCCAGAGTTTGCCTTTCAGGGTAAAATTTAAGACATGAACATGAAATAGAAAAAACAAAAAAGACTAATTAATGGCAATTAGACCAAAAAATATAAGAAACCCCCATAGATGCTTTCCTAAATATAGTACTAGTGACTTTTCATTATATTGGTATGGAATGTCAGCTGGAGGCAGCACAGTGATCCAGGACACCCTACTCGACCTAATTACCTAATGTTAAACTAATAGGAAGCATTACACTGACACAAAGTCGGAGCAGAAAATAAAATAACATTTTCTTTGCCTTTTCTTCAAGAGTTCTTCTAATGCGGTCTGCTCAAGCTAGACAGCCGAGGCTGCGCTTAAAACTATTCAGAAGAGGTATGTACCTTTTCCATGCAGTTACATAAATCCTTCTTTTGGTGATTTATCATGGTAAAAAATGATAGCTTTTAAAATGTGAAGTTTAGAAGTGATACTGGGTATGCTACAGGGCTGCGATTCATTATACTAATAAAATTCCATAAAGTGAAGACTAAACGCTAGAGGGTTTTGTAACTTGCAGACAAGAACAATGACAGACACATTCTATATCTCTCAATAGCAGGCAGATATTATCAAGCGAGACAAAGGGAACACAGTGTATGACAATCATTCACTCCTCATCGTGTACAGATTTGTAGCGAGCCGCTAAGTATTCTTTCCCACAAACGCCATGTTGTCCTAAGGCTAGACAGTGAAGTTGTATTTTCTTTGAAAATTCAAGGGCACTTGCTTTGTTTCTATTTAGCTGAAAAATTGCCTTATTTTTATGGCGGTGGCTATTATCAACATTCGGAGTAGCAAAAACTTTTATTACGTATTGAACTTGGAATTTTCTTCTCTGTGTGCGTGTGCGCTCGCTGGCTTCTTGTGCTTGGCACCCGTGCAAAGTTTTCAATAACGGATGACATAGGAGGTAATGAGAAGTTATAGTAGGAGAATGTACAGCAGACTTTTAAATAATGTATGGAGAGGAGCGTGTTCTGTGATTTAGAAAGTCTAGTTATGCGCTTATTCTTTCATATCATAATGGAGAGAAATTCGCCTGCCAGATGCACTTTAGACAGGAACAACATTAGCCCAATACGTACGATTTTTTATACTGACCACATATATGGCAATATTTGGTACAAAACCAATTACAGAGTACAAATGTCACCTTAGAAACCTCTAGCCATGTGCAAACGAACAAGAAAAACTTGAGATGACCAAACAAGACTGGAAAACAATCACCATACGAACAGTCAAATCTAAACAAAAATGAGTTAGAGAAGCCAAGAGACAGAACACATCACCAACATGCCTAGCTAACCAATAGAGATTTCTAGTATAAATATACTTTACACTATACTACACAAAATAGAAATATTTTGCATTCTATTGAAAAGAAAATCTGAATTTTATTATCCAAACTTTTCTATATTTGCTTATGAAAAGTAAAGAGCAGCAAAAATACGTGCCCTGTATTAGTCACAAAGCTCAGGCCTCAGCCTTCTCATAGTCCATGAACTCAAGGCATTCCCTCAAGCCTCCCACATTACTGGAGGGCTGTAGCAAGGTCACTAAGAAGATGGGTGTAGAAGTAGTAGTAGAGGTGGAGTTGGGTGACAGAACTGGCAGAACACAGATTGATGGTCAACAGAAACAAATACTGGCCCTGACTTTTTTCTTCCAAGTCTTTAAAGAGACTCTCTCAGCAGATTTATGCTGTCTTATGTAAGGGTAACATAAACTAGTGACAGAGAAGCTGAGCAGAATCACGTATCACTTACATTGTTCTGTGCAGCTGATTCAGAGATATCCTCCTGAATAACATGGACAACAAGAAGTCCTCTCCATCATGTGCATGAGCCCAGTGGTCCTGGATATTCATGAGAAACAGAAAACTCCACCCACCAGCTGCTGATTGGCAGTTATCTATCCATGCTGTGTATAGGCAGTCAACTGTCAATCAGTAGCTGGAGGGTGGGGGAGGGGTGTGGCAAGAATCATATTCTCCTGCATTTAAGGAGAACGGCTAAACAGAATCATTTAAGTAATATACCGAACTGTTCCAAAATTATATCACTAGTTTATGCTTCCCTCATTTAAGGCATTTACATTTTCTCCTCACCAGTTAGATGGTATTTCTTGCTCAGTTACTGCCACTCTTTAAAGAGTATACTTAAGGATGTTGTCCTTTCGACCACTGGCACTGCCTAGGGAGCAAATACAGAACCCAAAGAATAGGATTGATCTTACCACAGTCTCTACTAGGGTTGAGGTCCCAAACAAGACAGTCTCTCTCTTCAGTCTACACTGATTCTAACTACTCTAAGCTAACCAATTCCTGTTTCTACTGGCATAATATCTTTGTCAGCTAGTCTGAATGGATTAGGATTACACTGGCAACACTACAGAGTTTACAGTGTTCAGAAGTTTATTCTGTAAAATGGCGACTACATAAAAACCAACTGGTGAAGGGAACTGTGACCATAACACTATCCACAAGTCTGGTAACTTTACATCCTTTGCTGTAGAAGAAGGTGTTGTTTGAATAGTTACACAGAAACTTACAGCATAGTTGCCAACAGTTAAAATTGCAGACCTCAGTATAAGGCCCCCAATATATTACACACTCCAGTATCAGGCCCGCAACATATTATAGACCGCAGTATCAGGCCCCCAGCATATTACACAACTCAGTATATGGCCCCCGGCATATTACACACCAAAGTATAAGGCCCCCAGCATATTACACACCTCAGTATCAGGCCCCCAGCATATTCTCACTCCAGTATAAACCCTCCAGCATATTACACACACCAGTATCAGACACCCACCATATTACCTGGTTGTGGGGGGTGGGATTTGGTAGGGTGTGAGCAGGATGTGGTCTGTGTTGCATGTCGCACTATGCACCCCCGCTGGGTGAGGTCCCGGGGGTGCCACCAGTGCCCCCTAGCTGTCTGTGCTCAGTGCCGTCACCTGGCCCAAGAAACGGTCCCGAGGCTGACAGCTGCAAAAGCTTGAAAGTTCAATAGTTTGAAGATGTGGTCAAGTGCAGCAGTCTTGTCCCAGCTCAGAAGACACTAAGGAGGAAGGGTTTATCATAGAAAAGCTGCTGTGTGAGGGAGAGTTGAGACAGCCTATCAGGATAGAGTGGGGTTAGCTAAATGATGTATTCTTAGTATGGTATACACAAGGCCTGCAAGTACTGAACCTCCTGCAAAAAGTTTTAACATCCCCCCAAGCATAGATGTAACTGTAACCATAGCAGCTATAGTGCCTGCTAGAGCATGAGGGGTCTCAGGTGAAACATTTTATACTTTTTATAAAAATAATAAGTTGGCTGATGTATCCTATCTTAGAATTACTTCTGGGACATATGTAATGTTATCAATACTGTTTACTAAAATATTGCAGATATGTCTTTGATTCTTTTTTTTTTCTCTTTCATTCTTTTTTTTGTGCCCCATAAACTTTAGTTATGCCACTGACACCATGAAAATTGTCTCACCTGCTGGTGAAGCCCCACTGTGTTCCGTTGTTTCATTTTATCTCACTTGAACTGCTAGTGGGGCCTGCCACCATCTTTAAATACCACTGTGGCAGTAATCCCTGGTCCACTTTTTTTTTTATTAACTGGTGTCAGAAGGTTATACAGATTTGTAAATTGCTTCTATTTAAAATTTTCAAATCTTGCAATACTTATCATCTGTTATATGTCCAACAGGAAGTGGTGTATTCTTTCCAGTCGGACAGGGTGCTTCCAGCTGTCATCTCTGTCTGTGACAGGAACTGCAAAGGACAGTGGCAAATCTCCATAGAAAACCTCTCCTGCTCTGGACAGTTTCTGTCACAGACAGTGGTGGCAGCAGAGAGCACTGTGTCAGGCTGGAAAGTAAACACCCCTTCCTACAGGGCATACAGCAGCTGATAAGTACCGGAAGGCATTAGATTTTTAAATATAAGTTATTTACAAATCTTTATATTCTTCTGACACCAGTTGGTTAGAAAATTTCTCTGGAGAACTTTTTTACCTAAAAAAAGGAAGCCTCAGTGCAGTGTAAGATCTGTTACCAGACCTGACTGCCTTATAAAGGGAAGTTGGGTTCTGCCATAAAGTCCGTCATGTTGGTCAAAAGATGGCAACTGCTTCCAAGTAATGAGAGGATCTCTAATGGAAGTTCCTGAGCCTCTGACGCACCTACAAATAGAGACAAAGTCTAATAAATAAATGTATTTATTCTCTGCAGATAAGACAGGTTTTGTTTTTTTTCCACAGGTAATTGTGGCTAAAGGCAATCTTAGATGTGTAGTAAAGTGATGTATGGCATCTTAGCTGTGTTCAGGCGGCATTTATTCCAGACAGGCACACTTTATCTGCATTCTTACAAGACACAGAGCCCTGTCACTCAACCTTCTTGTGTAGTTGGGCTGTCTGTGACTCTGCAAGCAGGCGACCTGCAACCATGCTGGGTTTAAAGGAACAGTTGCGAATGCGGTGGCCTTGATTTGATTTTCAACCCCATTTCTTTCCTATAGAGTGAATTCTCTGTGGAACACATTTCTGCTGATAAAAAGCAATGTTGTCTTTATGGCAATCTTCAGACATTTATTGATACCATCATTTTAACAACCTTCTTTTGTACGGCTGAGACGACGTCCCACAGCAAAGTACTTCTATGTGATGTTTATGCAAAAAAATAACCTATAAAAAGACAAATAAAAAAGCCAAGTTTTCCAGAAGACCTTGTGTTTATAAAACTTAATACACACCAAAGTTCCGTCCCTTGTGAAAACTGTTTAACTTGGAATATTTCATGGATTGAAGTGCAAATCAGTTCCAAAAGGAAAATCATTATATGTAGTTTTGATCTGTTCACACTTGAAGGCCGTGCTACTGTTTCAGAAACCAAGTTGTTGTACTAAGTTTATACAAGGAGATCTCTCACTTTCTAATGCAAAACTGATCTGCCATGGCTCCTGTAAATGCGGAAACCATGACACCGGTGTGAATGGACATGTATGCAGGTTTTAATCATCTTTATTATGTATTCTTTTCCTGATTTTATTTTCGAGATTAAGGTGTATCCTCCCTCTCCTAATTTACAAATATAAGGGCTAGTGGCTGTATTCATAACAAAGAAGCCGCGGGCAATGTGGAGATTGGTGGGGGTACGGAGGTCAGACCCCCGGCGATCTCGTTTCCTATGCTGTGAATAGGGGACAAGTTAGTTTTGCCTGGACAACTTCTTTAACTCTTTCTTGGCAGGCTGGGCAGGAGGTATACAAAGAATATCACCTGTTCAGCAGTCCAGGCATTTAAACAGTCTACTCAAAAGCAGATGCTTTCTGCTTTTGGCTTGGAAACCCCTACAAAGCAGGGACTCCTGCCATTATGATCAGATTCCCCACTCCTGTACAATAAGGAGTGGTACTTTACACCCCTCCTTGCTGTACACCTTTGTAAGTATGAGGTGATGCATCACTTAACCCTTTACACTCCTTGGGTCCCGACCCATTAAATTACTGGCTCCAAATTAGGTGGAAAAATACACCACCTCTAGTGTGGAGTCAGTGTGTGCCCCATGTACGACTATTTTAAGTAATCGCACATGGTAAATCATGCCTACATTCAGCATAAGCTGGAAAAAATAAATAATGAAAGTGTATATAGAACATACAACATTCACAGTCAACAGTGCTAGTTTATTTAAAAATCTCAGACTTCCCCTTTAAACAAATGTATGGCCAACACTTTCACGAAGTTTCCTACTATTATATAATGTATAAGCATTGATTTGTTTAGTTCCTACTGAAATTTCAGTGCCTCAAAATAAAAACACTGTGATATCAGATATTACATCATATTCTAGGATTTCTGACATAGGATGGAAATACACAGACTATCCAACACCTAGAAGTGCTCAATACTATACAATGAGATTCTTCTTTGCTTAAAAATGAAATATAATGTCCGCAATGCACGCTCTGCTGGTGGGATCCATGACATACTGCTTGTGGTACACAGGAGGTCTGTAGACTGGCAGATATCTCAGTAAAGCTCCGCACTGTCAGCCATTCTCCTGTCTATGTTCGTCCAAACTCTCTTTAGAAAAGTTTTACCAGCTGTGATGACTGAAGGTACAAAACCAACTTATTTTACTGGTTGAAACTATGGAATAATAAGTCATAAAATGTGATTGTTTGGAGGGTCCAATATTTTTGCTCCTGCTGATAAGGGGCTATTTTCACATCATATAATAGCTAATGGGAAGTAATCCAATGGGAATCCCAATAGTATATAAATACAGTTCACTTACTGTATGAAGAAAGGTTATACAACTTTTGAATGATATTTGGGGTAGATTTATTAATGCATTTATGCCAGTTTTATGATGGCGAAACACTGATAGATATGGCATTTGTCATATTACCATATATTTGCACAATATCGACACTCAACTTTCATACATAAAAAAAGATAATGATGTAAACTCATGCAGACACTTATTAAGATCGGACGGTCTTAAATTAGGCCCCGCCCCCAATTACCCTCCTCATTTACTAAGAGACACACGCACACATTCCAGAGAAGGTGTGAATGTTTGCCTGGTTTCCACCTTAATAAATGAGGTAGAAGAGAAGGCTATGCCTCCTTCTTGCCTTGCTGCGTTACCTCCGCACCAGCCCAGGGTCACATTTTCATAATTGTCCCCCTTAGAGTTTTGCTGAGTGTGACTGGCTCAGTCTGACTTCAGAGCAAAGTTAGGTTATGTTCATACTACGGAATAAGCGAGGAATTTCAAACAGAATTTGCACTGCTGACTCTGCTTGAAAATTTGCTAGTTCCATTGTATATCTCAAGCGCAATCTGACATCCACCCAAAGAATTTTTTTCCAGCTTTTTTTTTTAATTTTAACAGCCAGTGTTTCATGTGCAAATAAAGCTTGTTATTATAAAACAACGACTGACCGTTATTTGTTTAAAAACACCCATTGGGGTTATGGCCTTTCTATTTTTTCAACCTATTTCTCAGTTTTGTTGTTGTCCCTTTAATCTATGTGGGATTACTTTTAATACAAAAAAAAAAAAACCCCTTCTGAAATGAGTAAAAATTAAATAGTCATTTTAAGTAGAGTTAATATCCACAGCCAAGAACTTGAGCTGCTCTGTTAACAGATGACAATTCCGGGCATCTCTACTTTACGATGTCACTTGTGTTGACACCACCTGAAAATCTAATTGTGCTATCAGAATATACTGTCAAAGGAGGACAAGTTAACTACTGAGCCACCACTTCAGGCTTCTGCCTCTTTGAGCGCATTAAGGTGTTTCCAAGAACATTTCCCATAAAAAGAATAGGCAGAAGGTCTCAGTAGGTGACATTAGTAGATGAAATGAAGAGGCAGACGGAAAGCAATAAGTGCTCATCCAAATGTACTGCTCATGGTAACACATAGAAAGTGTAAAAAAAAATGATTTCTACAATTTCAGAAGTTTAGCCTTGTCGCTTATGGATGACATTCCAATGGGGCTGGACACACAACAATAGAAAATCTTATAATGCTAAGTAAAGCTACATTTTCATTCAGAGTGTATGTAATACTGTAATACAATTTTTCTGTTTTTTTCTCCTTTTTAATTACAGAAACCAAAAGGGCTCAACCAAACGTACCCAATATAATCTTATTTACGGTTCGGTCAAGCGTTATGCTGAATTAAAAAAAAAAAATCCCCATTTTAAAATTGGCGTAAGATGTAAAATCCAGAAATCCATGTCTAGTCTCATGAAGGCAGATTTTTAGACTTGGAAAAACAAAAAAAATAAAAAAACACTAAACACAGGAATTCCGGCCAGTACAGAGAGTCACAGCTCAGTGTGTCATCAATCACATGACTGCCTTCTCTCTGTGAGCGCTCAGATGACTTGGGATACACAGGACTTCCTGTTTTCTGACTCATTGAGATAAAAACAGAAAACAGGAAGTGCTGTGTTTTCCATGATAATTAAAAAGGAATAATGAATGTAAATTGGAAACTTCCATTATATCACATCTACTGTTGATTTAGATTTTGAAAGTTATAATGATAGTGCCGTGTGTACACATGAAAAGTAGCAATATTTCTTGCTAGTATATGACCGGTAGGTAACATTGTTTTCAGTTTTTCTCTCTACAGTCAATTGTTAGTTTTTATCCTCCTCCACTCCAAGGCGGGTAAAACAGGCGCAGGTCCAAGGGGTAATAGAGATATAAAATATCATAAAATTTATTAAAAGAATTATGGCAGCGACACAACGCTGACACTTGATAAAGAGACCGGACTGGTCTCGAAACGAGTTGTGTCGCTGGCATAATTCTTTTAATAAATTTTATGATATTTTATATCTCTATTACCTCTTGGACCTGCGCCTGTTTTACCCGCCTTGGAGTGGAGGAGGATACTGACTGTCTTTAATCCCTGTGGGGATTAGTCGGGAGTGGCTTCGGTTCATTCACATGCTATCAGTAAGAGTTGTGCCTTACATCAGCACAACCTACTCAGGTGAGAGTTCTATGAGCTTACTTTCACCACTTCAGCCCTGTCTGAGTTACGCTATGGAGCGCTGTCTTATATTTTGTTTCTAATTGTTAGTTTTGTCTGAGCAGTGTGTCAAAGTGGGTGGAGACTAGGAGGCAAAGAGAAAATCCTGGTTTCCTATGTGTCTGTAGTACACCCACGGAAGCAGCTGCATGAAGGACATCATAAAGCAGTACTGAGCACTTGTGTGAATCAAGTAATGGGGTGAGACCAAACACTCTCTCTCTCTCTCTCTCTCTCTCTCTCTCTCTCTCTCTCTGCTTTGGTCTCTCTCTCTCTAGCAGCTCTCTGTTCCTCCTCTCCTATCAGCATAGGCTTTTATGTGTATCTGTATGTAACCTGATCCCTTAGTGAGCTGATTCTCTATCTTGTTTTTCAAGAGTGAACTAAAGGGGCTATCCAGTGCTACAAAAAAAATGGCCACTTTCTTTCAGAGACAACACGACTCTTGTCTCCATTTCAGGTGCGGTTTGCAATTAAGCTCCATTCACTTAAATGGAACTGAGCAGCAAAACCCCGCCCAATCTGGAGACAAGAGTGGGGCTGTCTCTGGAAGAAAGTGGCCATGTTTATGTAGCGCTGGATAATCCTTTAAGGATCAAGAGGAGACGTGACTCAGGTGGCAAAAGACATTTTCTCCAATAAGATATTCACAGTTTCATATATTCACATATTCAGTACCTGTTTAAAATATATTGAAAAATGAAATTACTTTTCTCTGTCAATCAGTAAAATAATAGAAATAATACTCAGGTCCTAAAATACATGATGACATAAAACAACTTTTTATATTGTGCTGCCTAAACATTTTAACTCCTCATCTGCCCAATATTCCAAACAAAAAGGACTAGACTGTTGCTCCACTCTATTCATTGTCACTATGGACCACTATTACCTTTTTTCTGTTTCCTTGTACAGGACCCCAAAGCTTCATTGCTCCTGTCTTACCATACGTAATGTCCTCCATCTTAACATAATATTCTACATCTCAACACTAATCCCTGCTGTGTGTGAATGGTGAGCAGAGAGAGTGGATGTCAGCTTTCCTGATTACTCTGTATCCTTCAGTCAAGCAGACGCCTTTCCTTGACAATGTAACGAGTGCCCCTACGATTAGCGATGACGTGGCCTGCAGGAGATCTGCCAGAAGCTGGCAGATCATAACCCCTTGCCAATCACACATGTACAAGCCTTTAGATAAACAAAGAAAGACATGTCTAACCACCGATAACCAATGTGATCAGGGCTGAACAACCAAATAGCATTAGATAGTAAAGGAACAAGAGAATGATAGTATGTCTGCAAGATCAAAAGCATAAAAAAATAAGAGATGAACCTAAAAGGCTACTGTTTGGTGTTTATGTTCCTTTACAAAATTCATCTTAAAGTGATATTCCGACCAAAGTAAACTTTTTATATAACATAACCAGCCTATTCTTAAAGGAGAATATTAAAGTATTGTATTTCCCCCCAAAAGTTATACAAATCCCCAATATACACTTATTACGGGAAATGCTTATAAAGTGCTTTTTTCCCTGCACTTACTACTGCATCAAGGATTCACTTCCTGGATAAAATGGTGATGTCACAACCCGACTCCCAGAGCTGTGCGGGCTGTGGCTGCTGGAGAGGATGATGGCCGGGGGACACTTAGGTACACAAGGCTTTTCCACCAAATTGTTATATGAGGTTAATTGGACATTGCAGATTTCCCCACTCCCTAAAGAAGTAACAAAACTCATTCACTCAGACCTACTGAAATATTTGTTTCTTAAAGTGTAACTGTCATTTAAATAAAACTTTTTAGAAATCAAGTATCAATAATACAAGCAATTTAAGAAAAAACTCTGTAATAGGTTTTATAAAGCAAAAGAGTTTCCTTATATACTCAAAAAGCTGTTTTCCTGCCTCCTCCCTCCCTTCGGGAGAAGGATTTCTGTCTCCATTATGGTCTATGGAAGAGGGAGGGGCCGAATGGGGCAAGTGAGCACGGAGAGGAGAAAACGCAGCACTGCACAATACAGCATGCTGCGAACTTACCTTACCAAGTTTCAAGATAAGCACTGACCTTTCTGACCTTTGAATCCAGCGGGGTTTTTTTTGTGTGGCTAGACAGTCTCCAAACAACAGAGCTGGTTCTTTCCTCTTCCTGCTCTCATCCCCCTTAGCCCCTCCCGCTTTCATAGAATATAATGGACTCAGCAAACCCCTCTTCACTTTGCGCCTTATAAAAATAATAATAATAATATTTATTTGTATAGCGCCAACAGGTTCCACAGTGCTCATAATAGCCTTATAATAAACAGATAAGTGTGTGTGTGTGTGTGTGTGGGGGGGAGCTGTAGAACAGCTTTTTTTTGTGTACAGAAACAGTAATAAAACCTATTGACATCACTTTTGATTTCTGCAAAAAAACTTTTTTATGACAGTTTCACATTAACTAATAACATAATATGTAATTTGAAAAAAAAACTTTTCAGACCTCACAATTCAATAAAGAAGATAGTGTAAGTGATGACAAAATAATTATATACCGTATAAGTGAATCAAATGAATAGTCTCTTTGAGAATGCATGCACACAGAATTAAACAATAATTCCTTTTACCTAGGCCGCTGGAGTTGTTGCACTAAACTTATTCTAGCACTGGAAAAATAATGGGGAAAAAAAGAATCCGGCAGTAAAAAGAGACTGTGATTTCATGTGAAATAGCCAATTTATAGCAATATGCCATGTTTAGAAAACAAGCCTATCCAAACACTATAATTACAATGTGCAATGGCAGCCATAACCCAACATTAATGCACTAGATCCTGATACATTCGTCAAAGGGAGTTTTTTTTCCCCTTCCTCTTCGTTCAGGGTAGTTTTAAGTTCAGGGACAGAGACCATGTCTTCATTAGAAACATTAACATTCACAGTCTGTAGTAAATTTTGACAGTGAAAAGGTCTCTGTAACCTTTTAGTTGTGCAGAAATTTACTTCCCAAGAAAATTACAGCTGGCACTGTCTTAATTAATGCGAGCTTTCTTTTCTGAAAATTGTGGGCTTGTCAGGGGGAAAAAAGGCAGAAAAACCTCAGTTTAAAAGGCTGGACACAAAAAAAAGATGCGTATTGTAGAAAAGCTGCAGAGAATAACTCTCTTTATTGGTTTGGCCCCATAGTAGTAGGGAAGTGCTTTATTATTACCTAAGGGGGTATTCCAAATTCAGTAAATACCACATAAGCAATGAATAATAAAAATAAAGTTAAGTTTTTTTTATGTATTTTGCGTGAATGTCTTTATTTTCACAATGTCTGATTGCTGTAATTGAATGAAGGATGACAATCTCTCCTGCTATTGATCAGACAGTACCTGTCCCTTAAAATAAATAGTGGAGGGAAAACAGCTTGCAGAGACCTTGAAGATGATAAGAAATTTATAATAAAATAAAAAGAGCCTGGTCCCAATGTGCAGTACTTCATGGGTCGGAGATGGCATTAAGAATTGCCTGGTCAGCCAATCACTGACTGAGGTGGGACACTGCTGTGGGCAGTGATTGGCTAACAGTACAATTCCTCACTCTGATCCCAGGATGTGCTGCACAGGAGAATCAGGCTCCAAGGTAATGATGATGAGGGTGGGAGAGTTATATTTTCTACCAGCTATATTTTCTGCCAAATATTCAAAATAGTCTTTTAAAGGTTAATGAAGGCTTAAAAAAATTCTGACACATCATAGTGATAAGTTGTGATTGTTGGGAATCCAGTACCCCAACTTATCAATGTAACTAGAAGCCTTATTACATTGAATGGTTTGGGATGATAATCATTCAGTGTTATAGCACATGTTAAAAGGCAACGATCAGTAACGATCATGGTCTTTCAACGTGAGGAAAGATCAATGAGGGTCCAAAGTGTGTTACTCGGTGTAATAGAAGCAGCAGCAGTAGACTGTTGCTTACTTTAATAGGTGCGTGTAGGTCGTAACTAGCTTCTGTAAAGTATTTAAAGGTGTAATAGAGCCTTTAGAGTCAGGAAGGTTCATCTAAGTGCTCTGCCCTGTAAGCTGTAATTGGCTCTCTTTGTGGATGCAAGAAATAGTGTACAAACTCATGGAAACCTAAAATGTTGTGGAATATGTCAATGCCATATAATCAAAGCAATTATCATAATTCACTATGCTATTGCAATTGTTATAATATGTCACTATAACATGTCAAACGTTTTTTGCAAAGCCTAGTTACCTTAAAAAGTTTTCTACAAATAAAGCTTAAGCTAGGCTTACATCAAGTTTTCAGCCACACATATCGGGCTGTACATCAGGAATCTATGAAAAAAGGATTCTGAAGCAAGCATTTTATAAGGAATTTTCTTTTTAGACAATTCCCTAAGATATCTGGTGAAAAAGTTTTGAAGTTGTATAGCACTTTAAGGCTAGGTTTTCAGTACAAACGGTTGTTCACGCGGAATGGCTGTTGTTTCTACAGCGTGTAAACATAGCCAAAGGGTGGGTTTACACGTAACCGATCCGCAGCGGATTTCTTGCTGTGAATTTGCAGCGAGATCCGCTGCGGATCCCTGCCCTGTACACTCTATGGGCAGACAAACTCTGTGTCTGTGAGTATGTCTGCAGCCCGCCCATTTAGCCCTGCCCGCTTCCGAAGCGTATACTTTACCTGCTCTCCGCTCTGGCTTGCTTCAGGGCTTCCGAAACAAGCAGCAGGTGATGTATAAGATGGGACAGGGCGAGAAATCCGCTGCGAATCCGTTACGTGTAAACGCACCCTAAGGCAAGGTTCACACTACGTAAGTTTCTGGCCGTAGCGCGCTCCATGAATAAGCGGCCGGAGATTTACGTAGTTTGCATACAATGGAAAGTATAGGATCTAAGGCTGCACAGTTCACACTACAGTACGTAAGAACTTACGCCCGGATGGTATGCAGCGCGTAAAAAATGAACCAGACCATTGTTTCGGAACGGAAATGCTGTAACTTACGCCCGTAGCGTAACATGCGGTCCCATACGGAGTGGTGACTTCTTCTTTTTTACACTTTGATTTGCCGATCCAAAAGGTTCTGTGGGGTGTCCGGGGCTAGCCGAAGATATCCTAGTAAAATACCGCTGTCAGATCGCTACATACACCACTCGGGAAGCGTAAGTAGATTACGGGCGTAAGTTCGTGGACCATACGTAGCCAGCCACAACTTGCGTAAATCCCGGCCAGAGTTTTACACGTATATGTCCGGCCGGAAATATACGTAGTGTGAACATAGCCTAAAAGGTTACTGTCACTTTTGATAATAGACATCACAGGTGTTCAGACCCTGGCTTATCAGGAGAACAAACCAGTAGAACATTTCATTCCCTGGCTCTCAGCAATCTCCATAAAGAAGCACAAAACTCCGCTAAGCGCTGCTGTCTATTCATTTAAGTAATCAGTGGGGGTCTCAGCACCCAGACCCCCACCAGTCAAGTTACTGCCATTTTTTAAATAGAATTTAGGCACCTTTTATTATACAATTATTTATCATAAAATTATTAATGGCAGTGTTCTCTGTAAGACTATGTTCACATTTTTTTTTTTTAAAGGATGGCCGATGTTTGAAATGAAACCAGCGTCCATTTTCTTCTGCAAAGGCGGCATTGCATTGAGTTGTCTGTCTCTGTTGAATGTCTCTGTGTTCCGGCATTGTTATTTTAACGTCTGTTCGGTAGAACATGAGTAAAAATATTGAGCATGCCTATTATTTCTGGACGCTGTCCACTGAACAGCATCCAGTAGCAATAGCTGTTCACACAATGTAAAGTACGATTGGTGACTGGACTTTATATTGTAGTGAATGGTTAATTGTTTTGCGGGCACACCCAATGGATGGGCATGGCTGTGATTGGACAGAAGGGAAATGTGACCCCGCTGTATAATATCGACGGTAATGTGTCCCACTGCCATTCTGCTACTGATCAAAATACGGATAGGATGCTGCTACAGTGAGCAGGGTCAAACAGGCAGGGCAGAAAGTTGCCATGGGGCCAGTAAATCTGGGTGTTGGGAGCCGTGGGGCCAATATATCTGTGATCTAGAAACTGTGGGGCCAGTACATCCGTAAGTTAGGAGCTGTGGGGCCAGTACATCTGTGAGTTCTTTCTAGGACAACTATTCCTAAAAGAACTGTTGGGTATTTGCTGAACCCAATCGCATATCTGAATAACCATACTAAGACCTAGACTACCTCTTTCCCTCCACCAGCAGCTCTCCCTGTCAGATAACATATTGCGAGTGAATCAAGCATCAGGAGACCTGGGTATATATACACCCCGGTCACCTGATGCAGCTGGACAATTACTGCTATGCCAGCAGCCAACATGGAGTGAATAGTAAGCTCAAATGAGTATGTTCGCTCATATCTAAACTGGAGCATTTCAAAATTGCTGTGGAAATGCTCCCATTCAGGCTGGAGGAGACAGAATGTTTCAAGAAACTAATGGCAGCTGTCCCACAGTACATCATTCCCAGCTGCCACTAGTTTTCTAGGCGGGCCATTCCTGCCCTGCGCCAAGAGGTTAGGGAGAAGCAGGGCCGGACTGGGACTAAAAATCAGCCCTGGCATTTCAGAGCACACAGGCCCACTCGCCGTGCGGTGATAGGTTATGAGAGGATGTCTTCTCTCCCCTCCTTTATAGATGTCCCCCCTCTCTCTTCTCCCCCCTCCTTTATAGATGTCCCCCCTCTCTCTTCTCCCCCCTCCTTTATAGATGGCCCCCTCTCTCTTCTCCCCCCTCCTTTATAGATGTCCCCCCTCTCTCTTCTCCCCCCTCCTTTATAGATGTCCCCCCTCTCTCTTCTCCCCCCTCCTTTATAGATGTCCCCCCTCTCTCTTCTCCCCCCTCCTTTATAGATGTCCCCCCTATGTCTTCTCCCACCTCCTTTATAGATGTCCCCCCTCTCTCTTCTCCCCCCTCCTTTATAGATGGCCCCCTCTCTCTCTTCTCCCCCCTCCTTTATAGATGCCCCCCCTCCTTTATAGATGTCCGGGACATCTATAAAGGAGGGGGGACATCTATAAAGGAGGGGGGAGAAAAGAGAGGGGGGACATCATGTCCCCCCTCTCTCTTCTCCCCCCTCCTTTATAGATGTGCCCCCTCTCTCTTCTCCCCCCTCCTTTATAGATGTCCCCCCTCTCTCTTCTCCCCCCTCCTTTATAGATGTCCCCCCTCTCTCTTCTCCCCCCTCCTTTATAGATGTCCCCCTCTCTCTTCTCCCCCCTCCTTTATAGATGTCCCCCCTCTCTCTTCTCCCCTCTCCTTTATAGATGTGCCCCCTCTCTCTTCTCCCCCCTTTTTTATCGATGGCCCCCCTCTCTCTTCTCCCCCCTCCTTTATAGATGGCCCCCTCTCTCTTCTCCCCCTCTTTATAGATGTCCCCCCTTTCTCTTCTTCCCCCTCCTTTATAGATGTCCCCCCTCTCTCTTCTCCCCCCTCCTTTATAGATGGCCCCCTCTCTCTCTTCTCCCCCCTCCTTTATAGATGTCCCCCCTCCTTTATAGATGTCCGAGACATCTATAAAGGAGGGGGGACATCTATAAAGGAGGGGGGAGAAGAGAGAGGGGGGACATCTATAAATGAAGGGGGAGAAGAGAGAGGGGGAACATCTATAAAGGAGGGGGGAGAAGAGAGAGGGGGGACATCATGTCCTCCCTCTCTCTTCTCCCCCCTCCTTTATAGATGTGCCCCCTCTCTCTTCTCCCCCCTCCTTTATAGATGTCCCCCCTTTCTCTTCTTCCCCCTCCTTTATAGATGTCCCCCCTCTCTCTTCTCCCCCCTCCTTTATAGATGTGCCCCCTCTCTCTCTTCTCCCCCCTCCTTTATAGATGTCCCCCCTCTCTCTTCTCCCCCCTCCTTTATAGATGTGCCCCCTCTCTCTTCTCCCCCCTCCTTTATAGATTTCCCCCCTCTCTCTTCTCCCCCCTCCTTTATAGATGTCCCCCTCTCTCTTCTCCCCCCTCCTTTATAGATGTCCCCCTCTCTCTTCTCCCCCTCCTTTATAGATGTCCCCCCTCTCTCTTCTCCCCCCTCCTTTATAGATGTCCCCCCTCTCTCTTCTCCCCCTCCTTTATAGATGTCCCCCCTCTCTCTTCTCCCCCCTCCTTTATAGATGTCCCCCCTCTCTCTTCTCCCCGCTCCTTTATAGATGTCCCCCCTCTCTCTTCTCCCCCTCCTTTATAGATGTCCCCCCTCTCTCTTCTCCCCCTCCTTTATAGATGTGCCCCCTCTCTCTTCTCCCCCCTCCTTTATAGATGTCCCCCCTCTCTCTTCTCCCCGCTCCTTTATAGATGTCCCCCCTTTCTCTTCTCCCCCTCCTTTATAGATGTCCCCCCTCTCTCTTCTCCCCCTCCTTTATAAATGTGCCCCCTCTCTCTTCTCCCCCCTCCTTTATAGATGTCCCCCCTCTCTCTTCTCCCCCCTCCTTTATAGATGTCCCCCCTCTCTCTTCTCCCCGCTCCTTTATAGATGTCCCCCCTCTCTCTTCTCCCCCTCCTTTATAGATGTCCCCCCTCTCTCTTCTCCCCCTCCTTTATAGATGTGCCCCCTCTCTCTTCTCCCCCCTCCTTTATAGATGTCCCCCCTCTCTCTTCTCCCCCCTCCTTTATAGATGTCCCCCCTCTCTCTTCTCCCCCCTCCTTTATAGATGGCCCCCTCTCTCTTCTCCCCCCTCCTTTATAGATTGCCCCCCTCTCTCTTCTCCCCCCTCCTTTATAGATGGCCCCCTCTCTTCTCCCCCCTCCTTTATAGATGGCCCCCCTCTCTCTTCTCCCCCCCCCTTTATAGATGGCCCCCCTCCCTTATAGATGCCCCCCTCTGTTATAGATGTCCCCCCTCTCTCTTCTCCCCCCTCCTTTATAGATGTCCCCCCTCTCTCTTCTCCCCCCTCCTTTATAGATGGCCCCCTCTCTCTTCTCCCCCCTCCTTTACAGATGGCCCCCGGTCACTGCAGCCCGCTCCTGTTACCTCCTATCACCGCAGCTCGCTCCTGTGGCCTCCTGTCACCGGAGCCCGCCTCTGCCCCCTCCGGTCACCGCAGCCCGCCTCTGCCCGCTCCAGTCACCGCTGCCCGCTCGGTCCGCCTCCTGTCACCGGATCACAGCCTCTGCCCGCTCCGGTCACTGCAGCCCGCTCGGCTTGCCCCTGACGTGCACTAATCCAATCAACGTGGAGCAGCGTGGGGCCGCTGCGGTGCACGTAACGCGCGTTCCACGGCCGGCCGCAGCGGCCACACGCTGCTCCAAGTTGATTGGATTAGCGGAGCACGTCAGGGGCGGGCCGAGCGGGCTGCAGTGACTGGAGCGGGCAGAGGCTGTGATCCGGTGACAGGAGGTGGGCCGAGCGGGCTGCAGTGACCAGAGCGGGCAGAAGCGGACCGGAAAGAGAAATGGGCCGCGGCGGTGTTTTTTTTTTTTTGATGCAGCCCGGGCGGCCCACGGACTGGTAATCTGGCCAGCCCAGCGGGCATTTGCCCGGCTTGCCAGATTACCAGTCCGGGCCTGGGGAGAAGATAAGATTTGAACTGTTCCACGCCATCAGTGCTAAGGTCCACATTGCCACCGATTACCACTAGTTATTATCAGAGTCGTTACATCTCCACAACATCCCAATGGGTTGATGAAGTAGTGGGTAGGTCTGATACGAAACCGCAATAGAACAGTAGACAGATGAAAAAGGTTGTGTGCGACAATGGGTGAAATCTGGTAGCAGTTCTGGGCTGAGCCTCTTTACCACAAATCCCTTGCTCTTAACTTGGTGGTGGAGAGCTTCCTGGCACAATACTTTGGTATGCCTCCAGAAATTCCCGCCCTGTGTGCGCATTTTAGTCATTATGACTCTACAGTGGCTCGCTTGTCAGCACTGCAGCAGGACTTTGGCCTTCCAACCCACCGCCTCATTTGTGACGTACCCACACTCTGGAACTCTACCTTACATATGCTGCAAAGATTCTTTGAGCAGCAGCAGGCAATAGTCAAGTTTTAGCTGCAGAATGCATGGGTAATTAATTCAACGTGGATAATGTGGTTCATAAAAATGAATGAGGTGTGGATCCCACAGGACTTGTCGGTCCAGGTGCTCTTAGCCAGAGAGTGGATCACACTACTGACGTGCTCCCTCCCTGGCCATATCTCCTAATCATGGTGAATCTCCTCTTTGATCGATAACTTTTGACACGTCAAAATTTATTTTTGATGACAGGTACTCTTTTAATATCATTTTTATTTATGATAGGTACTCCTAAACTAAAAGACAGAATGTGTCAACTGGGGTTTTTGTTCTTAATTTTGAAAACTGTTAGCCCCTTTTTCCCCCCTGATCAAAACAATGGTTTCTAAAATGAGGGTTTTAGATAAACTGTATTCACCTGAGCCAACAGGTCACATCCATCTGCAAACAGGTACTGTACAAAGTGATATGCCTATAACACAATGGCCTCATGCAATGCAGTCCGAGAGCCGTGGCCTGCAATGTAGATGGTGAGACAACCAAGAAAATCAAATATTCCCATTAATGGGTTGCAATCCATAGGTAGCAGGCAAAGGTATACTCTTATAACAAGTCATGCAAGTAAGCAACAAGTCCAGTCACATTGCTGTTAGCTGGGGAGACCTCCATTTACACTGATCTTCTAGTAGCGCTTTCTCCATGTCCTTGTATAAACATGAGACACATGCTCTGCGACTCCGACTCTGATTTATCTGCTTGCAGCTTACATCTCTCCTCTTTCTTTTTTGTGAATAGTTCCCCAGAGGCTGAAAAATAATACATCACTGTGTTCTTAGCCTAACAATTGTTAACATATGACATTTGTGTGTGCCAGAAGACGATGTACAAATATGTTTTACAGGGCTCTTGTATGAAAATCATGAGATCCCATTTTCTGTGCCCTTATAATAATAAGAGTGCACATTAGTCCTTGATTTTACAGTTCTCTGTGAGTTTGGCATTCACCTGAAAGCAGCTAATGTCAGGGAGAAATCCACATGTACCGTACGTTGTGCTAAGTAAGACCTCAAAGCATCAGAATAAAGCCACTAAAAACTGTCATTGAAAGACAAACAGCTTGAAATTGTAAATTAACTTACATGGAAAATTATGAGTTTACCGTTTTTATGAAAGTATTGATCAAACCATTAATTAACTACCTCGCTGTACCACTTCCCTGCTTCCTGACCAGACACATTTTAACTTTTTCTTACACGCAGATTTGAAAGATATAACATTTCTTCTCTTTAGGTCTGTCATTGTTTATATCAGTAGTAGAGATGATGGAGACCGCGATGCTCTACTAATTGATCAAATTTTGAATCCCATTAAAGTCTATAGAAAAAAATGCTAGTGACTTGGTGATCTCCAAGTCCTCGAATTCAGGTTTCCAAGTCCACTAAGACACCTAAGATAATAATGCAAACACCTCTGGAATGCAACTGGGACAGCAGGGGAAGCATGCCTGGGTGCATCTAACACACCAAAGTCGCAGCATTACGCCACTATCAACTATCAACTATACACTCCAAACACAATATAACCTCTATGTTAAGTGGAAAAAAAACACCAGAAAACCTTCTTTCCTCTACCTTAGCATTGACAGAAAGCCAAATTTAAAGCAAAAAAAAAAAATTTCTTAATTTATTAAATCACGTTGCCTATGACAACGACAGATGGCATAGGCAAGGGGGAAATCAAACAGCACCCACCGCTAACTGTCATTGTGTGTGTGTGTGTGTGTGTATGTGTGTGCGTGTTTGAAAAGGAGGAGGAAAGAAGCTTCAACAGACATGGCACTTTATCTTATGCTGTTTTCCACCAGTAGAGAAGCAAACTCTGGGTCAATCCAATGACTCTTCATTTTGATAAGCATCAGCCTGTCAGCAATATAATTATTATAAAAATTATTATAATTGAAATTATAAATATATTTGGCATACTCTCAGTATACAGCCGTATACCTGATATATGAATTTTAAGAAATGCCTTCAGGCAACAGGTGTACACACTGTCTCCTTGTCTAGCTACAAAGTATCATCTGAAATCCACTATTCTATTACTGTGAAGGTCAAATGGTTTAGCCAGCAAATGAATGCAGATGAAAAGCGTGCACATGCAGGGAAGGGAGGCCATGGAATGGCCCTGCAACCCCAATGTTACAGGACCAAACCCAAAATGCCCCACCAAAACCCAGCCAGCACCACCGGCGGGGAAGGCTGCCCCCAAACAACACAAGTATGAATATGGTATTGCACTCACCACTGCTGCTGCAGACAGAATGGGAAAGACATAAGGTACTGACATGTGAGCACAGGTATATCCTGCCAATTTGGGTCATGTGGGTCTTATGAGGGGGAGTGCCAGCTGCTCAGAAAAGGGAGAACTATAAAATAAGACATGGAGAGAAAGGAGCGGCTGCACATCCCACCTGTGGCTGACAATAATGCCGCTAGGCCTATTATAAAAACCAACGCCAGGATGTCGGTATTTAATTTGATCAAACCATATTGCCCCATGTACCACGTGCAGGTCTCCTGGTTTACGCGGGTCCCTACGCCAACTCTACACTGTGTCGGTCAGCGACCGCCAACCCCGCAAAGCGTGCACATGCAGAGAAGGGAGGCCTTGGTCCTGTGACATTGGGGTTGCAGGGCCATTCCATGGCCTCCCTTCCCTGCACGTGCACGCTTTGCGTGGTTGTTAGTCGCTGACCGACACAGTGTAGAGTTAGCGTAGGGACCCGTGTGAACCAGGAGACCTGCACGTGGTACAGGGAGCAGTATGGTTTGATCAAATTATATACCGACATCTTTGCGTTGGTTTTTAAAATTAGCCGAGTGGCATTAGTATCAGCCATTGGTGTGATGTGCAGTAGCTCCCTTTTCTCCATGTCGCATTTTATGTTTTTCTCCCTTTTCTGAGCGCCTGGCCCTCCCCTTTATAAGACCCATGTGACCCAAATTAGCACGATATACCTGTGCTTACATGTCAGTACCTCCATGTTTTTCCCATTTTGTCTGCAGCAGTGGTGGTGAGTGTAATACCATATTCATACTTGTGTTGTTTGGGGGCAGCCTTCCCCGCCGGTGGTGACGGCTGGGAATTGGTGGGGCATTTTGGGTTTGGTCCTGTAACATTGGGGTTGCAGGGCCATTCCATGGCCTCCCTTCCCTGCACGTGCACGCTTTGCGGGGTTGGCAGTCGCTGACTGACACAGTGTGGAGTTAGTGTAGGGACCCGCGTAAACCAGGAGACCTGCACGTGGTACACGGGGCAGTATGTTTTGATCAAATTATATACCGACATCCTGGCATTGGTTTTTAAAATTAGCCGAGTGGCATTAGTGTCAGCCATAGGTGTGATTTGCAGTAGCTCCCTTTTCTCCATGTCGCAAGGAATATCGAGCAGTACTCGCTCAGAGATAGGAAAAGAGAGAGAGAGAGTGAGAGAGAGAGAGCAAATAGATTTTTGGTAGTTTCCGACCTGGGGCAGACAAGCAATGCTGTTTTCAAAGCTGCCTCTACCATAAGGTAAAATGAGCATCTTGCCTCACATTACTGATTCCTGAGTCTCTGAAGGGGCAGTGCGATCTGGCCTGTGATTTTAATTACATCACTGTCTGAGTTAAATAAAGCAGGTCCACATAATCTAGCTGCATCAATGTGCTCTCAACCCTCTCTCGATTAAAAAGGTTACCGTTTTAATCCCCCCTCCCCCGCTCATGCCACTCATGTGCTCATGTGTGTATGTGAGTGACATGACAAATGTTGCATCTGACACACCCACATGGCATTGAACACTGAAAGACCAGACCACACAGTCTATCAGGGACAATTTAAAGGGGTACTCCAGCATTTAAAAACTTGTTCTTTCATTATGTAAAAAATAATAATCATCTCATTCTTATCTTTCCATGCTCCCACAGGAATTCCTGTGCTGTCTCTGGTTCCCCCATGTCTTGGCAGCGAAAACGCACTCAGCCAATTACTCACTAAGACAGCACTGCACTGTGGCCAGTGATTGACTGAGCGGTCCGTCACTGCCAAGATGAGTTCAGACCCAGAGGCACTGCAGGAGGACAGGGGAAAGAGGACAAGTAAGAATAAGATGTCTTAAGGGCAGCACATTTTTAAAAGTTTTTGCATCCAAGGGTGGGTTCACACGTAACGGATCCACAGCGGAATTCTCACTGCAAGTTTGCAGTGAAATCTGCTGTTCATCCTTCCCTGCGCACTGATTGGCTGAGCGTGACGTCTAGATGCAGGGAGCCCCCGAAGCAAGCCGAAGTGCGGCCCTGGTAATGTATGTGTAGCAGACTGTAGGGAGATGTACTAGGCCGTGGTGGGTTGAGGGGGATGCCTTTTACATACTCACAGCGGGTTGACAATCCTGCAGCAATTATGTAATCTTAATGAAAGTGACAGTTAAGGATCCACAGCCAATTTCACTGCGAACTCGCAGCGTGAAATCTGCTGCGCATCTGTTACGTGTGAGACCACCTTAGAAGTGCTTGTATCTGTCTGCTATGCCTATGATTGTCATACACAGACTCACTAGTGTTCCTTCTGTATATTGCACTTCTTGTTTTCTCTGCTCTTTTGCATGCACTTCTGACTATTCTCTTGCCTGTTGATTTTATACCTTGCTGCCCTCTTCTAGTTCTTCCCATTTCTGTCTTGTTTGTGTTTAGTGTTGTTCGCTCTCAATCTTTGCTGTGCACTTATAGGCTATGTTCACACAACGTAAAACTACGGCCGTAGTTCTCACCGCAGAACTATGGCCGTAGTTTTGCGGTACGTAACAAAGACTTATGTGCAATGGTATCCCGGTCGGAGCGTACACACATCGTATACGCTCCGTCCGGGATCCCGCACGGCGCCGGCAAAAACTGACAGGTCAGTTTTCTGCGGCCGGAATTCAGTGA
Organism: Dendropsophus ebraccatus; assembly: GCF_027789765.1. Lineage (NCBI taxonomy): Eukaryota > Metazoa > Chordata > Amphibia > Anura > Hylidae > Dendropsophus > Dendropsophus ebraccatus. Next base: position 89,899,188 of record NC_091457.1, read on the forward strand.
ATTCCGGCCATAGAAAGCCCTGTCAGTACACACAGTGAAGCGAGCGGCTCCAGCCGCTCCCTTCACTGTGGGCTATGGTAAGCTCTGATGTGGGCGCTCGCTGATGCGCCTGCATCAGAGATCTGCGGCCGGAAAGATTACCTGGCCGGTACTTAAGCCGGGTTCACAGAACGGCCGGTCTCATACGTTGTGTGAACATAGCCATATAGTGTAGGGTTTGTCGCCCAGTTGTCACATGCGGCCTACCGTCAAGATCGTCAAGAAGGCTGCGACAGAGGCTATTGATGAGATCAGGACTCACTCCTTCTCCTTGTCATGACAGGTGGTCTGAAAGTATATAAAGGAATTAAGATTGCAGACTGAAAATTGTAACCACTAGCAAATATTAGATTGATGTTCTCCAAGTCAAGGATATTCACAAGCTTTAACATCCCTCTGCCTCTTGACATACTATCACAGTATGTTATAAGAACTATACAGTTCTCTTAAACTAATGTGTTGGTACATTATAGGGATGGCACGGACTGAGAAGTTGTGCTTGCTTCATCAGTTGCGAGTACTAGGTGTGTTATATAGCCACCAACTCCTTAGATAGTGTGGTTAATACAAATCATAGTATCTAAGGAGTTTGAGGGAGAGGGCTCCATGATTTCCTTCCATTATCCCTTCCTAACTAAACACTCTCTGTACTGGCCAGAATTCCTGTGTTTAGTCTCTTTTTTTAACCAGCACAAGTCAGAAAATCTGCCTTCAGGAGACTGGACCTGGATTTCTGGTAAGTTCAGCTTTGTTTTACACCATGACAACAACAAAAAAATTAATGTATATTGCAAACTTGCTTATATCACATCTACTGTTGTTTTAGATTTTAAAAGTTATAACAACAGTGACACTTTAACATAAAGATATATAAAAAGAAAAATAGGGGGTGCTCTTACCCGTTAACATCTTGTCTTTATTTCTGAGAAGCGCCAGCAAGCTGCAAAGCAGCTGTCATGCCTGTGACTTCTAGGTGTTTGGAGTTCCCTCCATCCACAAGCCGAGCTGATGGATTTTATGTTTTCAAGAAATAAAGACAAGATTTTAACGGGTGAGTGCACACCCTATTTTTCTTTTTATATATTGTTACAAGATTGTTGGACTATATTCAAAGTGCAGTATACAAGAGGGTCTGAATACGGCACTACACACCATCCAAAGGAGGACTACATGCACACTTGTGATAGGCATATAAAAAATTGTAAACTTTTTCGGGGTGGTGTAGAAACAGTCCAGTCAAATATAATATCCAATAGAAAATATAGACATGGCACTCACCCTTACAAAGTCTTCATGATTTCTTTATTTGGTCAAACAAACAACATCTTGGTGATCAGGTCTGAGAGAGGACGCCCTGAGCACTAACAGCGTCCTCTCTCAGACCTGATCACTAAGATGTTGTTTGTTTGACCAAATAAAGAAATCATGAAGACTTCGTACGGGTGAGTGCCATGTCTATATTTTCTATTGGATATTATATTTGTTGGACTATATCTAAAGGGAACAGCATCAAGATATATAAATATATATATATATATATATATATATATATATATATATACACACCTGTTAGCCTCACACAGTCCCACTCTTTTTATGCACCTGTAGTGCCGGCACTGTAACTTCAAGTGACTAGTAACATGAAGATGATGCTTAAGAAAACCATTTATTCACTCATTTATGATATGGTGTGACATGTCAGGTAAAGGGGGGCAACCATTATGTCAATTCATAAATGTATATAGGCATTTGCAAAAGTGTGATCAGTATATCGCTTTTCTTTAGGGTCCATTTACACAGAAAGATTATCTGACAGATTATCTGCCAAAGATTTGAAGCCAAAGCAAGACTATAAACAGAGATCAGGTCATAAAGGAAATCCTTAGATTTCTCCTCTTTTCAAATCCATTCCTGGCTTTGGTTTCAAATCTTTGTCAGATAATCTGTCAGATAATCCTTCTGTGTAAATGGGCCCTTACAAAGGCTTAAAAACTTGATGACATGGCCAGCAAAGAGTGTGAATCTCAACGACTCCAACCTGTACAACTAATCTGTCAACTACTGCTTCATTTGCAATGGTTTATGTATATAAAGTAGTTGCATAAATATGTGCGTTGTTAAAGTTTTAAAGTTTTTTTTTTTATTGGAAAATCCTGCACACAATTAATTAATTTACCAGGGAGAAACTGACTACAGTGCAGCAAAAACTAAGTTTTCACTCCCTTTTGTATAATAAATGGACACCTTGCCTTCTGCAGATTTATCTGTGAGAGTACAATTTGCTTTGTTCAAATTGTTGTTTATGCTGCGTCTGCTACAATGTCTAAGAAATGATCTGCCTCTTATGGTAAAGGGAATGCATCACAGATAAGACACAGTCACTACATCTTAAAAACATGGAGCTAAATACTGCAGGTGTTTACAAGAGGAAAAGACAGGATTTGTTACTTGTGGCGCATAACGGAATCTCAGAATGGATCAATAATCTTTGATTATAGACTACCGTTCAAAAGTTTGGGGTCACCCAAACAATTTTGTGTTTTCCATGAAAAGTCACACTTATTCACCACCATACGTTGTGAAATGAATAGAAAATAGAGTCAAGACATTGACAAGGCTAGAAATAATGATTTGTATTTGAAATAGTTTTTACATCACACTTTGCTTTCGTCAAAGAATCCACCTTTTGCAGCAATTACATCATTGCACACCTTTGGCATTCTAGCTATTAATCTGCTGAGGTAAGCTGGAGAAATTGCACCCCACGCTTCTAGAAGCAGCTCCCACAAGTTGGATTGGTTGGATGGGCACTTCTGGCGTACCATACGGTCAAGCTGCTCCCACAACAGCTCAATGGGGTTCAGATCTGGTGACTGCACTGGCCACTCCATTACTGATAGAATACCAGCTGCCTGCTTCTGCTGTAAATAGTTTGTGCACAATTTGGAGGTGTGTTTAGTGTCATTGTCCTGTTGTAGGATGAAATTGGCTCCAATCAAGCGCTGTCCACTGGGTATGGCATGGCGTTGCAAAATTGAGTGATAGCCTTCCTTATTCAGAATCCCTTTTACCCTGTACAAATCTCCCACCTTACAAGCACCAAAGCAACCCCAGACCATCACATTACCTCCACCATGCTTAACAGATGGCGTCAGCCATTCTTCCAGCATCTTTTCATTTGTTTTGCGTCTCACAAACGTTCTTCTTTGTGATCCAAACACCTCAAACTTGGATTCATCCGTCCACAACACTTTTTTCCAGTCTTCCTCTGTCCAATGTCTGTGTTCTTTTGCCCATATTAATCTTTTTCTTTTATTGGCCAGTCTCAGATATGGCTTTTTCTTTGCCACTCTGCCCTAAAGCACAAAATCCCGCCGCCGCCTCTTCACTGTAGATGTTGACACTGGTGTTTTTCAGGTACTATTTAATGAAGATGCCAGTTGGGGACCTGTGAGGCGACTGTTTCTCAAACTAGAGACTCTAATGTGCTTATCTTCTTTCTTAGTTGTGCAACGCGGCCTCTCAACATGGAGGCCATAGATTTTAAAGGTGTAGTTTAGCAAAAAAAGAAAAAACTTTTAAATCAATTGGTGCCAGAAAGTGACAGAGATTTGTAATTTACTTCTATTAAAAAAAAAATCTTAAGTCTTCCAGTACTTAGCAGCTTCTGTACCTCCTCCAGGAAGTGGAGTATTCCCTCCAGTGTGGCAAGCAGGAGAAGTTTTCTATGGGGATTTGCTACTGCTCTGGACACTGAGGTGGCAGCAGAGAACACTGTGTCAGACTGGAAAGAATACACCACTTCCTGCAGGACATACAGCAGCTGAAAGACTTAAGATTTTTATAGGAGTACATTACAAATGTCTGGAACATTCTGACACCAGATTTGAAAGTATTTTAGTTTTTCTGAGCTACCCCTTTAATGCACACACTGAAGAGATTTAATTTGAGCCAGTATTTTGGCATAGAATTATTACAAATTATAGTCGATTTCATATTTGTGCTATAATTTGCTACTTTTCGAAAAGTGTCAACCTTATAGATTGTAAGCCCTCGTGGGCAAGGTCCTCTTCCCCCATGTACCAGTCTGCCATTTGCCTTCATATAATGTGTTTTTGATCTGGTATTGTTCCAGCTTGTTACCCCCTATCTCTTGTATAGCACTCTGCAATTAAGGGAGCTCTATAAATAAATAAATAAATAAATAATAATAATAATAATAATAAAAGAAGAGGAGGTATGGTCAGACATGTTCTGAAAAAGTGATAATTTCTAAATACTTAAAAATGACGCAAATTATGTTGCAAATCTGTGCATGTTCACACCAACACTATTAACATAAAGATCATGCAATTTACTGTATTTTTACATTCTTATTAGCTTAAAAACAACTCCTATACCAAAAGATGTATGCTAAATATCTGCAAGACTGTATTTACACTTGCATATTTGGGATAAAAAACCTGACATAAATAGAATGCTAAATACAGATTATTTAATCGTCCAAGTTTCATGTTAGTAATTTGCTCTGTATTTCAAGCAGAATTGAGAATAAGGTTTAATTCAGCAATAAAGGCAAGTATGAAATCATTTCCTTCAGCTGACTGAGGCGAAATGGACATACTTTTGGTCTCTGTAGTTAAACACTAGTATACCTTTTTATTTTTGTGGTATGCCATAGTAGACTACCCTATTCAATACTTAGATTTACTGTAGCTTTTTTGTTGTTGTTACATAGAGCCAGTACAGCAGTGGAGGGGTTCCCTATAGCCAGGACAGCAGTGGAGGGGTTCCCTACAGCCAGGACAGCAGTGGAGGGGTTCCCTACAGCCAGGACAGCAGTGGAGGGGTTCCAAATAGCCAGGACAGCAGTGGAGGGGTTCCCTACAGCCAGGACAGCATTGGAGGGGTTCCATACAGCCAGGACAGAAGTGGAGGTATCACATCCAGGATGGCAGTATAGGAGTTACATTTGCCCAGAAGGGCAGTGGAGGGGGTTACATTCACCCAGGATGGCAGTTGAGGGGTTACATTAAGCCAGGATGGCAGTGGAGGGGTTACATTAAGCCAGGACGGCAATGGATAGGTTACCAGTGGAGCTGTTACATACAGCCAGGACAGCAGTGGAGGGGTTACATTAATCCAGGACAGCAGTAGAGGAATTACATTCACCCAGGTAAGCAGGGGAGAGGTTACATTCAGCCAGGATGGTGGTGGAAGAGCTACCAGTGGAGGGGTTACATACAGCCATTAAAGCGGTTTAGGGGTTACATACAGCCAGGACAGCAGTTAAGTGGTTACATTTAGCCAGGATGGTAGTGGAGGAGTTACATACATCCAGAGAAGCTGTGGAGGAGTTACATACAGCCAAGGCAGCAATGGAGGGGTTACATAAACCAGAACAGCAGTGGAGGGGTTATATACAGCCAGTACAGCAGTGGAAAGGTTACATACAGCCAGGATGGTAGTGGAGGAGTTACATACATCCAGAGAAGCTGTGGAGGAGTTACATACAGCCAAGGCAGCAGTGGAGGGGTTACATACAACCAGGACAGCAGTGGAGGGGTTATATACAGCCAGTACAGCAGTGGAAGGGTTACATACAGCCAGGATGGATGGGTTACATAAAACTAGGACAGCAACAGTGGACAGGGGTTTCAGACTTTTGGCAAGAGAGAAAATAATTGGATTTACAAACTCAAGACTTTCAATCCACAGAGGCTCAATGAATTAATTGTGAATTTTCTATATTTCTGAATATATCCTCTCTACTTGGTTTCACTGATTCTTATTCATGGCCCATGTATGTACACTCCTTTATCCAAGTTATTAAGATATGGTTTTGTGGTGACCTGTCGCATATTATATATAATGATGTCACATCTTTTTTGCCATATGTCATTATATAAGTGTTCCTTTACCTTTAGCAATAATATTTGTCTAATATGTATTTATTAATTGTCTATTTATTACCCCTATCATTATTGTATATGCATTAGCATTGTTATATGTCTAATAAGCAGATTCTTTATTCAGGTATTTACCCCAATCTCAATAGTATTTTGCCTACTTGTTTCTTCCCCTGCAATACCTGGCCTCACTGACAGCATTCACTGCTAGGACATCCTCTCTGTTTCTCGATTGGCCAAGTCTCTACACACCCTCAACAATTATCTCTTCCAGTCACGTGACCACTAATCTTTGAACTTCATCCTGCCCATTTTGTACAACACTACAGCACTATGGGCATTCACCAAAATAAATTCCTATCCTTTTTTCTCGTTTTCCTCTTGCAGTAATCTCCAATGTTTGCATTAATCTATTTGTTGAACCTATATTTGTATTATTATGTAATCATTGTGCTTGTATACTTACCTTACTTCTGCACCCCCCCACCCCCACCCCCACCACCGCCAGAAACGGGGCGGTGTTGGGGCTTTTTTGTGTAAACTTGTTCTGTACCCTACACTATATGCACTGTATCTGAGTAAGGGAAAGTATTCCTGAAACACCTGTAATACCTGTGTGCATTATTTTACATAAAATTCATTTTTACATCCTGGACTTCCCACTGTTTTTTGGGGGCAGTGCAGGCAACTTTGAGTATGGCCAATTGTCATTTTTTTCCCCTTCCCTAAGTTTTCTTCTCCCCCCTGGCAGCAAGTTCCTGCACTGTGAGCAGAGGGGGTGGGGCCTAAAGAGGCAGGAGGCAGAGCAGACAGGCCTCACTGCTGTGCATGAAAATTTTGCCGTGAAAATCTGCTGCGAGAATGCAGAGATCGTAGGTAAATAAACTGTGGATCTTGCAGCGTTAAATCCACTGTGGATGCAGTAAAAAAAAAATTCCCCCAATGTTCTCACAGTAAATTTTAAATAGGTTTTTTTTTTTTTTTTTTTGGCAAAACCTTCAGACTTTTGCTATGCCTTTGCATTTGAAGACCTTGGTTTGATGCAGATGTGCAGGATTAGTACCCTGATTCTTAGAAGTTTGCCACCCATCTGCAGATTTTCACAATGATTTATACCTTTCTCCAGGCATATATCATGGTAAATTGAGTGCTAGAGGAGGCCACAACTCCTCTTTGCTTTGCCACATCCCCTGCCCACCCATTAGGTGAGCAGGGTGCACATTGACAAAAAGTCACACATTTTTGTGCAAACCAGTGGGGTAAATTACACATTTTTGCTGATCTATGCCGGACACAGGGATAATAAATCCCCCTTCCCTTCAAGTGTACTAATTATAATGTGCATCCAGGAAACTGATCTAAAAAGCAATTAAAATGAAAGTATACAGCAGGTAAGCATCACATAGGAGATAATGAAATATATATACTTTATTTTAGATCACAATTATAATTCTGCTATGACTGGTCCCTGAACACACACCTACCATGAAATATAGGAGCATCTATTCATTAGTGTAGTTTATATCCATGTCACATATATAGCATAGGTGCATTTGCCAATAACATGACTTTTATTCTACATTTTGCAATGGAGCCTTGGCGTGAGGTTGTTTTCACACTATGCATACACTGTTAAAGTTGTTGGTGCATGCATCATACACGTAAGTATTTTCGACTTCTGATAGATTGAAAAAATCCACTGTGTAGAATTCTACAGTCTTTGCACTATTCCAGAAGTAACAAGTAGTGTTGATCGAACTGTTCGAGAAAAGTTAGGTTTGAGTCTAACATCTCGATGTTCTCCAATTCGAACCGAACATTTTACTGTTTGTTCGAGTTAGCGTTCGAGCAACTTTCTGCCAGCCAATCAATGCCGAGCACATAGAAGTGTCAGAAACGTCATTGCTGAGGTGTAGGGGTCTCATTGGCTGCTAAAATCACATGACCATCTTATATAAAAGTCACTGTGCTGCGTCCTGGACGCCATTTTCAGCTCACTCACTGTGCTGGATAGAGTGCTCTCTCAGTGTATCATTGTTTCCCTGCATGCTGGCATTTCGATTAGACAGATAGGAAGTGAGATTAGTGAGATTACTGAGATAGGTAGTGAGATTAGTGAGATCAGTGGGGTGTTTAGCAAGGTTAGACTAGCATTTTTGCAACAGCATTTTCCTGTCCATAGACAGCATTGCAGGAACAGCAATACTTAGCTGTGGTATTGCAGGCTGCATATTGGATTTTCCAATGTATACATAGTGCCAAAAAGTGTATTTTGGTCTGCTCACATCTGTTATACCCAGTAATTAATCGTACATCTGATTTGTGTACGTGGGTTTTTTGAGTGATTACAGCTGTATTCCTATCAGCTGACATATGTTGTCAGTTCGATAGTCTGTAATATCAGTCCAGTAGTCTGAAATATCAGTCCGATAGTCTGAAATATCAGTCCTATATTCTGTAATATAACTCCGACAGTCTGGAATATCACTCCTGTACTCTGGAATATCAGTCCAATAGTCTGGAATATCAGTACTGTAGTCCGTAATATCAGTCTGATAGTCTGGAATATCAGTCCTGTAGTCTGGAATATTAATCATGTAGTATTTAATATCAGTCCGATAGTCTGGAATATGATAGTCTGGTAGATGAATCAATATTTGGTACATAGGAGTTGGTGGTCAAATTTTTCCTGAGTGGGTAAAAAGCCCATTTTGGTCAGTTTACATGTATTGATGTTTCGTACAGAGGAGTTGGTGGTTAAATTTATCCTGAGTGGGTACAGAGCCCATTTTCATAAATGTCCCTATCCCCTTTTTACAAATGGTGCGCTGTATGTTAATCACCCCCATGTAGTCATCTGGGTGGTGGGCGGTTTGCAGGTAGTCATCGTCCCCTGGGTGGTCCTGCGATGTAATCACACCCCTGTGGATGTGTGGGGCATTCTTATCACGCTGCACATCGTCGGTGTGCCGCTGTGCGCTACAGCACGGCTTCACTGCTGTTTAAACGGCGCCCCTCACACCCAGAGAGGCGTGATTACATTGTAGGACCAACCAGGGGACGGTGACTACAGCCCACCGCCTAGATGACTACTTGGGTGTGATTAACATACGGCGCTCCAATTTGTAAAAGAAAGTTTATAAGTTTTACTGTGCAGGAACGCAGGGACTAGGGACATGTATGGGAAGTGTGCTGAGTGATGTATCAGCACATTTCCCTAGCTTTATAGGTACTGCAGTACCGGCCGGATGATCTCTAGCGCTGCGGAGTTCTGATGCGGGCGCACATCAGAACTCCCCAGTGCACACTATGGAGCATGCGTCCAGAGCTGCTCTCTCCATAGTGTGCACTGACAGGGTTTTCTGAGGCCGCTATTCACTGAACATGTCAGTTTGTGTATACCCTGTGTATACACTTCGGCCGGGATTCCCTCGGCCTGCAGCACAACGTAGGTTCCGTACCAATAACGACTGTTGCAGCAACGGCCGTGATTAGTACATAACTTACGTTGTGTGAACATAGCCTTACAATACAATAATTCTTTCAGTTTACAAACTGAACAAATATCTGCATATATCCTGTTATCCTACTTATCATAATAACATAATACTACATTCTGTCCCCCTTGCATCGATTCAGCGGCAGTGATATAAATGATGGTACCTTATTCATATAGTCAGTGCTCTCTGATGTGCATAAGTGTCCATGTTGTTGAATAGCTGCCTTTGGGTTGAATGGCGCTTTTTGGACCACTTGTTACCTGGCAACTTTGAGTCACAGTAACAATGTACTCTTTAATTTTTAGTATTATTATCAGGCCTGGCCTGAAGCACTTGAGGCGGGTTCGCCGACGCCCCTGTTCTGAAACCCCTTCCCTCTGTGACGCAGCTCCATTGATTATAAGGGAGCCACGTCACAGAGGGGGTTTTGTCACACTGGGGGCTGGCAGGTCGATCTATTCATGTAAAAAACATTAAAGCGATGTACAGTACTTGAGTGTACATTCGCTTTAAGGCCAGGTTCAGACTATGTAACTGTGCGGCTGTATTTGCGGCTGTAATTGTGCGGCGGTATTTTTGGTGGTTCATGCGTACGCTGGAAAGTATAGGATATACGGCTGCACAGTGCACACTATGTATGAATCTACGGCCCGATCGTAAACGGACCCGTAAAAAATGAACAAGACCATTGTTTGCGGCTGGACATGCGGCCGAGGATTGACAGGCGGTCCGTAAGGAGTACTTCAAAAATAGCCGGCAATGATGCCGAATGCCGATGCCTCTAATAGTTAATATATTAAATTAATAAAACACATTCTCTTTGTAATAAAGTCCCTTTCGTTGGTCAATAATTTAATTTGAACGAATCCATCATTTTGCAATTAAATATACTGTTAAAATAAATAGATATATAAATAAATGTATATTTATATATATATTTATTTTTTGACAGTATATTTAATTGCACAATGATGGATTCGTTAGAATTAAATTATTGACCAACGAAACTGAATTTATTTCAACGAAAATGTGTTTTATTAATTAAATATTAATTAGTACAGGAAGCTCCATAAGCCGTTAATTCATATGCCGGCAATAGAGCTTTCTGTACTAATCATCACTTTACTTTAATGAAAACATCAAATGTTTCTTCTAATTATGTTATCACAATAACATTATTAGAAGAAACATTTAGAATTATATGTGCGCTCAGCTGATTGGCTGATCGGCTCAGCGCACATATAATGAGCCGGTCCGCAGTACAGTGACTTCATAGTGCTGCGGACCAGCGAAGAGGACACATCGGGGTGAGTATAGAGCTCTCCCCACCCCCTCCCCAGCACTGCACCCCTCCCAGCAAGGAAGGGGGGGGGGGGGGTCAGTTAACCCCTTCCTTGCTGGGATGGGTGCAGTCTGACATCAGTCTGGCCCCCAAGGGGTTAAGGGGGATACAATACATCCTCCCTTAACCCCTTGGGGGCCAGACTGTAAGCAGCGATCTGTAAAGATGCTGCATACTGTAAGGAGCACAACACCGCTCACAATGATGGGTGTTGTGCTCCTGTTTGTGTGTTTTTTGTGTGTTTCTCCCTTTTTGTTTTTCAGATATCGGTATCCTGTGGATTACGTCGGATTCCGTGGACTACGTCGATGACCAGCGTTTTTTAAATGTTTTTTTTTAATAAAATGGTCAATGAGGGGTGTGGGGGTGTTTTTATTTGAATAAATTTTTTTTTTTACTTGTGTCTTGTCTTTATTTCTTTACTTTATAGACTTAGTAGTGGAAGCCGTCTAATAGACGGAATCCATTACTAAGTTGGGGCCTAGTGTTAGCCGGTATAAAATGGCTAACACTAACCCCCTATTATTACCCCAGTACCCAATGCCACCAGGGGTACTGGGAAGAGCCGGGTGCCAGTGGTCCCGGAGCGTCAAAATTGGCGCTCCTGGACCGGACGGCAGCAGGCTGGTAGGATTTAGGCTGGGGAGGGCCTAAACCAATGGCTCTTCCCACCCTGGTGTTACCAGGCTGGTTATAAAAATAGGGGGGACCCTATGCGTTTTTTTTTTTAATTATTTATTTATAAAAAAAAAAAAACGCATAGGGTCCCCCCTATTTTTATAACCAGCCGGGTTAAAAACCAAACGACAGCAGCCTGGTAACACCAGGGTGGGAAGAGCCATTGTTTTAGGCCCTCCCCAGCCTAAATCTTACCAGCCTGCTGCCGCCCGGTCCAGGAGCACCAATTTTGACGCTCCGGGACCACTGGCACCCGGCTCTTCCCAGTACCCCTGGTGGCATTGGGTACTGGGGTAATAATAGGGGGTTAGTGTTAGCCATTTTATACCGGCTAACACTAGGCCCCAACTTAGTAATGGAGTCCGTCTATTAGACGGCTTCCACTACTAAGTCTATAAAGTAAAGAAATAAAGACAAGACTCAAGTTAAAAAAAAAATTTATTCAAATAAAAACACCCCCACACCCCTCATTGACCATTTTATTAAAAAAAAAACATTAAAAAAACGCTGGTCATCGACGTAGTCCACGGAATCCAACGTAATCCACAGGATACCGATATCTGAAAAACAAAAAGGGAGAAACACACAAAAAACACACAAACAGGAGCACAACACCCATCATTGTGAGCGGTGTGCTCCTTACAGTATGCAGCATCTTTACAGATCGCTGCTTACAGTCTGGCCCCCAAGGGGTTAAGGGAGGATGTATTGCATCCCCCTTAACCCCTTGGGGGTCAGACTGATGTCAGACTGCACCCATCCCAGCAAGGAAGGGGTTAACTGATCCCCCCTTCCTTGCTGGGAGGGGTGCAGTGCTGGGGAGGGGGTGGGGAGAGCTCTATACTCACCCCGATGTGTCCTCTTCGCTGGTCCGCAGCACAATGAAGTCACTGTGCTGCGGACCGGCTCATTATATGTGCGCTGAGCCGATCAGCCAATCAGCTGAGCGCACATATAATTCTAAATGTTTCTTCTAATAATGCTATTGTGATAACATAATTAGAAGAAACATTTGATGTTTTCATTAAAGTAAAGTGATGATTAGTACAGAAAGCTCTATTGCCGGCAATATGAATTAACAGCTTAATGGAGCTTCCTGTACTAATTAATATTTAATTAATAAAACACATTTTCGATGAAATAAATTCAGTTTCGTTGGTCAATAATTTAATTCTAACGAATCCATCATTGTGCAATTAAATATACTGTCAAAAAATAAATATATATATAAATATACATTTATTTATATATCTATTTATTTTAATAGTATATTTAATTGCAAAATGATGGATTAGTTTAAATTAAATTATTGAACAACGAAAGGCACTTTATTACAACGAAAATGTGTTTTATTATTTTAATAGATTAACCATGAGAGACATTGGCATTAGTGCAGAGGATCGCAAACCCCGGTAATAGCAATTCATGTAAACTGTGTTCCCTGCTTTCCCAGATGCATCCAGAGGTGTTTGCATCACTTTCTTAAGATTTTATTTGTTATTTTTAGTTGAACCAGATTTCAAAGTAAATGACCGTATGTTTTGAGCCGCATGTCTATTTTTTCCCACGGCCGGAGTTTCATCCGCACATTTACAGCCGCATAAAAAATACAGCCGCACAGTTACATAGTGTGATATCAAGAGTTATGCCCTATCTACAAGATAAGGTATAACTAGTGCGTTGAGGTGGACCAACCATTAGGACCACCACCGTTCTTGAGAATGGAGGATAAATAGCCTTCAAGTGAAGGGCATTGTACATTGTCAAGCTCAGTGATCCTCTAGATAGAGAACAACTTTTGATAAGGAGAATACCGCTTTAGTTTAAAAAGATGTTGGCCTCAAGAATCAACTCTTTCAGATGTTTTTATAAAAGATTAGCGACTGAGCTGTCAGAATTAGTGTTTGGAGACAAAGGTCTATTAATATTTTTATTCCATTTGCACAGGAATGTCATGTGTATTACTTTCTTCTAAGAACATTACAATTAGGGGCCTTAGTAGTCCATCAGCCAGCATACTTTCAGTCTTCTTTTTTAGCTCTGTCTGAATACATGTGCCCTTTTGCACTTTTCCGTTCACTCACAAGGCACTGTCAAACTCCGCAGAGCAACATCTCTAGGAGAAGCGGGGAGGGCCCTGAAAGCTGGTCCAGAACCTGTCCCCAGAGATGTTTCCTCAATCGTAATCTTCACAAGCCACATCCATATCTATCAGAAGCTGCCTAATTATAGAGCTCGGAGATTTTAATGGCTCACTGAAATTTACATGCAGTTGGAAGTATGAATATTCCTAAGCTTGCAGTCAAAATATCAAATGATTGGCTTTAGAATTGATGAATTATAATGTAGCATTTCATTTGCAGAGGTTGGCGCCCCAGAATGCTCAGCGTGCATCATTATGGATGGAGCAAACGCCGCTTGTCATTAAACATTTTGCATTTTACAATTCGTTATCACTTGTACATCTCAACCTTTACATATGCCTACATAGAACTGAATCAACAACTAACAAATATACAAATATATACTGTGCAGAAAGCGACTAGAATGCATTCAGACCACCTCTTTCTGTGACCTTTATATCATGTAAACAAGTTCTTCACATTTCAGTTCACTACACATTGTACATCCTTTTGATATTTTTCATTGGGTACTTTACACAGTGTTTTTTTCCCCAGTCGTCTTCTGTTGTTTTAATATATATGTTTCTCCTGCCTCTTGGAAAGATCCTTATATCTAGATGCTGAAGATAAGGAGCTAGAACTGCGAACCAAGCAGCCCTCAAAAAACAGAGAGTGCTGTTATAAATCCCATTTTATTTTATGAACAAATAAATGCTCAGATAAAATATTCGAGGATCGTTGCTTGAATACTTGCCATAGGAGCGCTACTGTTATAGCCACAGTGACATTAATTTACTGCAATGTGCCGTAGGAAGAAGAAGGAAGGAGGGAGAAAGACATTAAAAGAGAAAAATTACTATCCCTCGGATTTATTGGGATTGGCCTTCCTCATTTTCAGCCATCATTAGTTGATTAGGTGCTGATGACAGTATGGACGAGCGTGCTAGGATAGTTGGCTACAAAGGGCCCTGAAGGTACTCTGTTAATTGAGATGATGTTCATATTCCTAGTTACTGAATATAACTGCGGTGAAATGAATAAAGCAAAAAAAAAAAAAGAAAGAAAAGAAAATCCTCTTGTGTAACTGACCACCTGAACTTTTGTCTGTTGTCTCTGATCAGAACAAGAAATCTGAATACCCAGAGACAGGGGGTGCAATAACAGCTCTTCACTTCTCTTTTTCTTCTTTTTCTGTTTTTAAATTAGGCTTTCATCGTTATTAATTCAGTTTTTTTTTCTGTACATGAAATATATCACTAAAGATTGGTCCTATTAAAACGCAACTTTCTTAAAGAAGAATTCCCCATTGGTGCCCACATAGCCTCTCTACCGACTGGCCTACAGCTAAGGAGGCCGAACGTCAGGGTGTCTAATGCATCTCTATGAGAGTGCTCTAATAGAGATGCATTGGAGACCACGACTTCTGGCCTTGAATAGCTTTGGAGAAAAAAGAGGTGTGACATCACTGTGCATGGGATTTGACCAGCACCATAGAACCTGAATGAAACCGGGCAATGGGACAACGATTATCATTGGTAAGTGTATGCACCAGCCTTCTGAAAGGGGACAAATAAAAACAAAATGTGGAATGCTTCTTTAAAGGAGAAATCCAGCGAAAATAAGTATTGTATAGTAAAGTATTGTATTTCCCCCCAAAAGTTATAGAAAGCACCAATATACACTTATTAGGGGAAATGCTTATAAAGTGTTTTTTTCCCCTGCACTTACTACTGCATCAAGGCTTCACTTCCTAGAAAAAATGGTGATGTCACAACTCGACTCTCAGAGCTGTGGCTGCTGGAGAGGATGATGGCACAGGGATGCTCAGTGTCCCTCCAGTGCCCTGTGCCCCTCAATGTCCCCCTGCCATCATCCTCTCCAGCAGCCACAGCCCACACAGCTCTGGAAGTCAGGTCGTGACGTCACAATTTTATCCAGGAAGTGAAGCCTTGATGCAGTAGTAAGTGCAGGGAAAAAAGCTCTTTATAAGCATTTCTCATAATAAGTGTATATTAGGGATTTGTATAACTTTTGGGGGGCAATACAATACTTTAACCTCTTAACCTCCGCAAGAGGTGTTCAGAGCTCTAAACCGCCGCGATCCCAGGTGCCGCGTGTAGCCCTGGACCGGGGCTATTAGCGGGCATGGTCTGATCGCTGTGCCAGCTAATTCAGTAATCGGATGCAGCTGTCAAAGTTGACAGCTGCATCCGATTACTGTATGCAGCACTTCCCTGGTGTCTAGTGTCGTGGGTCGCTCTTCTGGGAGGTTGTCCCGGAGGAGCGATCTACACATCCTGCTCCGGCCGGGGTCTTCGCCAAAATGGCACTGATCCCGGCTCGGCACTCGGATGCTTTTGGCTGCAGCAGCCGAAAGCAAACGAGTGCCGGTCTCATTGATCTTTGCTGTATAAGTATACAGCAAAGATCTCCATGAGAGATCAGTGCACTTATACTAGAAGTCCCCCAGGGACTTTTTTGTAAAAAAACAAAAAAAAAGTGTTGTTATTAGTAAAAAAATAGTAATAAAAGTTTGAATCCCCCCCCCTTTCCCATGTTTTAAATAAAAGTAAATAAATAAATAAACAAACATACATGTTTGGTATCGCCACGTCCATAATCGCCCGAACTATTAATCACATTACTGATCTCGCACAGTAAATAGTGTAAGCGAAAAAAAATCCCAAAGTGCAAAATTGTGCATTTTTGGTCGCATCAGATCCAGAAAAAATGTACTAAAAAGCGATCAAAAAGTCATATATGCGCAATTAAGGTACCGATAGAAAGTAAACATCATGGTGCAAAAAAAGACACCTCACACAGCCCCATAGACCAAAGGATAAAAGTGCTATAAGTATGGGAATGGAGCGATTTTAAGGAACATATATTTGTTAACAATGGTTTAAATTTTTTACAAGCCATCAGATAAAAGAAAAGTTATGCATGTTATAAATCATTGTAATCGTAACAACTTGAGGAACATATATAACAAGTCAGTTTTACCCCAGGGCGAATGGCGTAAAAACAAATACCCCCCAAATAAAATAAAATGTGTTTTTTTGTTCAATTTCACCACACATTGAATTTTTTCCTGGTTTCGCAGTGTACTTTATGCAAAAATTCAGCCTGTCATTGCAAAGAACAATTAGTGACGCAAAAAAAAAAAAAGGTCTCATGTGGGTTTCTAGGTGGAAAAATGCAAGTGCTATGGCCTTTTAAACACAAGGAGGTAAAAATGAAACCGTAAAAACGAAAATTGGCTCCGTTCTTAAGAGGTTAATAAAAATTTTCGCCGGACTTCTCCTTTAAGATTCTTTACTTTTGGCTTCTACAACAGGAAATCTCCTAACGTCCAGCACTATATCCGTTACAAATGTTGTCTATATACAGTCATGGCCAAAAGTTTTGAGAATGATAAAAATATAAATTTTTACAAAGTCTACTGCTTTAGTTTCTAAAATGGCAATTTGCATATACTCCAGAATGTTATAAAGAGTGATCTGCTTAACAGCTTAGGCTAGGTTCACACTGCGTTTTCAGCATCCGTTTAACGCATCCGTTTTTTGCAAAAAACGCATGAAAAATGGATTGCAAAAAACGGATTCATTTGTGTGCATCCGTTTTTCCATTGACTTCCATTATTAAAAAAAACTGATCCGTTTTTTTTGGCGGACCAAAACGGACCAAAAAACGTTGCTGACCCTATTTTTCTGGACGTTAAAAAAAATGGATCCGTTAAACGGATGCTGAAAACGCAGTGTGAACCTAGCCTTACTTGCAAAGTCAATATTTGCCTAGAAAATGAACTTTATCCCCCAAAACACATTTCAACATCATTGCAGCCCTGCCTTAAAAGGACCCGCTAACATCGTTTCCGTGATTGCTCCATTAACACAGGTGTGGGTGTTGATGAGGACAGGGCTGGAGATCAATCTGTCATGATTAAGTAAGAATGACACCACTGAACACTTTAAAAGGAGGCTGGTGCTTGGCATCATTGTTTCTCTTCTGTCAACCATGGTTCTCTCTAAAGAAACATGTGCAGTCATCATTGCACTGCAAAAAAATGGCCTAACAGGGAAGAGTATCGCAGCTAGAAATATTGCACCTCAGTCAACAATCTATCGCATCATCAAGAACTTCAAGGAGGGAGGTTCCATCGTTGTCAAAAATGCTCCAGGGCACCCAAGAAAGACCAGCAAGCGCCAGGACCGTCTCTTAAAAGTGTTTCAGCTGCGGGATCGGGCTACCAGCAGTGCAGAGCTTGCTCAGTGAGGCAGAGACTCTTGGAGCAAGGCCTGGTCTCAAGGAGGGCAGCAAAGAAGCCACTTCTCTCCAGAAAAGACATCAGGGACAGACTGATATTCTGCAAAAGGTACAGGGAGTGGACTGCTGAGGCTTGGGGTAAAGTCATTTTCTCCTTTCCGATTGTTTGGGACATCTGGAAAACAGCTTATTTGGAGAAGACGAGGTGAGCGCTACCACCAGTCTTGTCTCATGCCAACTGTAAAGCATCCTGAAACCATTCATGTGAGGGGTTGCTTCTCAGCCAAGGGAATCGTCTCTCTCACAGTCTTGCCTAATTACACAGCCATAAATAAAGAATAATACCAGAATGTCCTCCAAGAGCAACTTCTCCCAACCGTCCAAGAGCAGTTTGGCGATCAACAATGTCTTTTCCAGCATGATGGAGCACCTTGCCATAAAGCAGGTGATAACTAAATGGCCCAGGGAACAAAACATAGAGATTTTGGGTCCATGGCCTGGAAACTCCCCAGATCTTAATCGCATTGAGAACTTATGGTCAATCAAGAGACAAACAAAAAACAACAAATTGTGACAAAATGCAGGCATTGATTGTACAAGAATGGACTGTTATCAGTCAGGATTTGGTCCAGAAGTTGATTCAAAGCATGCCAGGGAGAATTGCAGAGGTCCTGAAGAAGAAGGGTCAACACTGCAAATATTGACTTGCTGCATTAACTCATTCTGTCAATATAAGCTTTTGTTACTCATAATATGACTGCAATTATATTTCTGTATGTGATAAAAACATCTAACACACATAAAAACCAAAGGGCAGCAGATCATGTGAAAATATAATATTTGTGTCATTCTCAAAACTTTTGGCCATGACTGTACAGGTTTTTTTTTTTTGTTTGTTTTTTTAGGGGGGGGGGGGGCTGGGGGCACAAAGAGCAGCAGACTGCTCTTGACTATTCAGTAAATATATGTATCTTTATTCAGTAAAGATATGCTAATGAATGTCCCTAGAGATGTGCAAATTATTTGGGACCAAATTGGATTCATTTGAATTTTGTATGAAATGTGATTACTTTGAATCCAATTTTTTTGTGATTCACTTCCGGCAAATTGCATGCAGGAGCAGGGACACTTACCAATGATTTCCCTTTCCTGTCTGTTAGGGACTCCAGACAGGAGTCTCCTTTGTTATGATCAACTGCCCAGTAAATATATTTTACTACAGGGGTCTTTTACAGGAATCTCTGCTTCTGTATCCTGGTCCAGAGATAAGCAGTGATGCTCTATACACACAAGTACACTCTCTGCACCTGGCCCAGTGAGAGTAGGGCCATATCTGAATCCAACCCATTGAATCGAATTTAAATTTGAGAGTCGATTCATGGAAAACCTGCTGCAACTAATTTCATCAGGTTTGTTCACCTCCACATAGGGTTTCACTAAAAGTCAAAAGGACAGTGTTTTTGTCTTATCAGGTAAATTGGAACTCATGATTCCACTTAAAGGGATTGTCCGGCGATAAAAAATTATTCACAGAATAACACACATTACAAAGTTATACAACTTTGTAATGTATGTTATGTCTGTGAATGGCCCCCTTCCCCGTGTCCCCCCCCCCCCCCACCCGTGTACCCGGAAGTGTGGTGCGCTATACATTACCTGTCACGTGCCGACCACGGTCTCCGATCCTCAGCAGTGACGTCTTCTTCGGGAGGCCGGCGGATCTTCCCGAGTGCCGGCCGCCCTCTGCAGCGTCATCCGAAGCTGCAGAGGCGATTGGCTGAGCATAACTGTGCTCAGCCAATCACGGCTGAGCGGCTGATGACGCGGTCACGTCATCAGCTGCTCAGCCGCGATTGGCTGAGCACAGTTATGCTCAGCCAATCGCGGCTGAGCTTCGGATGACGCTGCAGAGGGCGGCCGGCACTCGGGAAGATCCGCCGGCCTCCCGAAGAAGACGTCACTGCTGAGGATCGGAGACCGTGGACGACACGAGATGCGGTGGTGACTATAATGCACCACACTTCCGGGTCTAGCGTGGGTGGGGGGAAACACGGGGAAGGGGGCCATTCACAGACATAACATACATTACAAAGTTGTATAACTTTGTAATGTGTGTTATTCTGTGAATAATTTTTTATCGCCGGACAACCCCTTTAATGTTTGTGGCAAGAACTTTACTAGCGCTTACACCAAATGTGCAGTAAAATGTAGCGTGAACAGAGCCTTATTATTAAAAAGACCCCTGAGTATGAGATGTTTCTGTTGGGAAAAATGTGCCTCTGTTCTGCTGTATTAATTAGTTATATTGTAATTGACCACTAGTGAATAGTTTTAATCTACTGTACATACATATTGGGAAGCGTGTTGCATTAGGGACATACATGGCTATCTATTACAGTGGTTTTCTTGTCTACTAGCTGGTAGTTCCAAGCATGACCATTCTTCAACAAAGTAGGCGGGCATGGGCAATAACATGGTATGGAGCAGAGCCTTGACTCCTCCTATGCCCTATAATTTACTCCTGGAACTTATAGTTGAAATGTATAGCGGCTAAGCAGCCTCACATGCACCACCTTTATTGAGGGGGTCTCCCCCAAAACCAATCCACCCTCCTCCCCTATTGTTATTTTATAGTGAAAACAAAGTTAACATGTAAAACTTTCATGACATTTCATATCACTAGGTATAGACTGGCACTGTTCAGTTTGCACCATGTTCCCTAAAAAGCAAGCAGCTCAGTGGAAGTTATTTTATGTCTCAACTCTTTAAATTGCAATACACTATTCATTCTTATTAGATCATGGATTTTTAAATAACTTTGTCTTCTATAAGTATACTACCATTTGCTTTATTGACCAAAATGGTTAAATAGAAATAACAATCTGCAAAGCACAAAGGCTGCTCATTTACCATTAGAAGCAACTGATTATTCAGGTAGGAATTTCCATTTATTAAAAAGACCCTTTAGGAGCCCATGTTAAAGGGCATTTATATGGTGCATCAGTTACACACCCTGAAAGTCAACTTATACAGCTTGAGTTATTGTTTCCGCTAATAAATGAGTAATTACATATGTAAACTTTTTCAAAGTGCTGTGTTGCAGTGTTGTGAAGTCATTGTCTTCGAAATAGCCATGTAATAAATTAACTTGTCAAGAAGATACGACATGTAATAATGGTATTCTGCCTGTCCAATATGCAAATAAACTCGGATTTACACAACTATTCAATTTTTCCTTTGCTAAAACCTCCAATTAAAACTGACAAAGATTAGCTCTTTAACCCCTTATTTGCTAAAGGAGAATCTAGCCTTTTTCAGGCATCTGCACATAACAGGGATGCATGGTAAGGAATGAGTTAATGCATATATTATAGTACAGTATTATAGCACAGTATTGTACTTGTTTACATGAATGTAACTCTTAAGTCTATTGGGGAAAATGACCATCTGAAATCATTGGAGCGGCAAACTTGAGCTGGAATTCATCTAAAAATAAGGAACAAAGGCATGCGATTTTTACAGCAGCCTTTTTTTTATGTATATGCACTTTATTGGATTCATATTGTTAGTGGGGCCTTTGTGGTAATTAAGATTTTCTGGTAAGGTTACTGATAGTACAGAAAATATCCAGAAAATCCTTGTTTCCAGTTACCCAGCACCTACTAGTCTGCTGCCAGTTTTATCTCCATACTTGGATATATATTAACCATACTGAACATCTGTATTATTTATAATCATGAATAACCCCTTTAACTGAGAAAAACCATACTGGGTTTCGCAGACCCTGGCAACTCCTAGAGATGCCCGACATTTAGCCGGCTGATCTATGAATGTGTATGTCTCGCCAGCAGAGTATGTAGTTAACACCTGCTTCATGTTGAATCTTGCATGAGCAGTAAAGCAGTCCTGCAGCAGTTGATTCTCTTCTTTACCCTTCCTATATTACATCCCCAGCACCACCCAAATATTACACCTAAAGGCCCCATTAACAGCTACAGTTCAGCTACTTTCCATATACAGTGGTACCTCTGTTCTCAAACTTAATCAGTTCTGGAAGGCTGTTCCAGAACTGAGCAGTTCGAGAACTGCGCAGTGTGTTTCCATAGGGAACAATGTAAATGTGTTTAATTGCTTTTATACTCCATGGGTCAGGCGCAGAGCACCCGTCCGACAGAGTGTAAAGACTCTCAGTAAGTAGCAGTGCATCTTGCACCATAACTTACTGTAAAGGAGCAAGGATACCCCTCAATATGAGGGGAATCCCCGCTCCTTTACAATAAATTGGAGACAGAGAGAGAGGCAGGAGCAGGTGGCTATCTAAAATTGTCGCGTCGCCCTTGGCCCTTGTTTCTTCCCACCGCGGGGAACAGCTTCCAAGACCCCGGTTTAGATTGCCCATAACAATCACACTTCACGCTTTTACCGGAGCTGAAAACTAAGCTACGTTTTTTTGCTGTGGACAGTTTAGACCATTGTCTACATGTACTTTGTAATACCAACTTTATTTTATAGGATAGGATAGGATTTATAGGATAACAGCAATACCTAATTCATGTGACCAAACATCAGCAATTGGTTTTATATGAGCAATTATTTAATTGCTCATACCAACCAATGCAGTACATATGTACTACGTTGATTCATTAAATTTCACTTTATTAGAAAAGCCTGATGTAAATAGGCTGTATTAATAGCTGAGTCATGGCAATCATGGAGGCCTAGCAGAGGCCTTGGGCTGCCATGGCAAAAGATTGTCTCCCTGCAATCTCAAGAAGGGGAGTCAATCTGTGCATCGTACTACCAGTGAAGTGTATGTTTAATGTTTAAATGCTACTGTCAAAATTAAGAGCAGCCTAAAACGGTTAAAAGAGCCTGAAATGCTCCGGTCAGCCATTAACCACTGCCCTCTGCTGCTGATAGCAGCCGGGTGCCACTGGCTATAGAAAGGGTCCAACCCTAAACCCTCTCTATAACTCCTAAACAACACTATGATGTAATTGTACGTCATGGTACAGAAAGGAGTTAATAAACAGCCACAAAGCTTGGTATTAAGAATACTGGAAAAAAACACAATGCAAACTGTGCTGACCTGTTGACAAATGCTGAAGATCCTAAATACTATCAGATAGACAATGAAATGACTTCATGTAGTACAGACAGACCATACCTCATTTCTGCCTTTTTAGATGAATTATTAGTTCTTATACACTAGGATGAGCAAGGTCATTTTTTTTCCTTTGGTGGGACTGGACAAAACAAACACGCTTTTAAGTGAACAACAGGCCTTCCTAGCATTCCATCAGGGATATTTCTAATTGTCATAATGAACTGCAAAACACTGTGACCTTCGAAAGCGTCCGGTAGAAGAAAAAAAAAGGAAAAAGAAAAAACACTCCATATATTTAAAGGTAACAAATGATTCATGGCAGCTTAGCAGAAAGGCCTGTGGGTCTTCTCTTCCTGTGCGAATATTTTTTTCTGCATTACAAACTCTAACATTAAATTGTGATAAATGGAGAGCGGAGGCTATTCATACAAATCAATGGCTTTAGTGTATGTGTCATTAGCTTGAGAGATGCAGGCAGCGGTCAGTACTATTAATCATGCGATGATCCGCTGTCTTCAACTGGATGCAAGTAGATGCGTAAGGAAGGTTGAGGAATTAAATTATCTGTGTGTTTTGTTTTATATATATTCACCTGGTAATAGTGGAGGATGATGGGCTTCAGTGTGCTGTTTAAGAAGAAAGCACCCCCCCCCAGTATGTGAAAGTTATCATTAATTTGCATTTAATATTGAAATAAAAACATTGTATCATGCAGTAAACTCCCTCTGTAGCTAATGTAAATACACAATGCACAATGACATGCGCACCATGGTACTGCACATCAAGATGCAATAAAATAAATATTGCAGCAGTGATATCAATGATTTTTCTTTATATTTATCCATAAAACACAGAGGGCTCTTTTTATTTCTTCTTTATTGAGTAAGTCCAGGGCTACATAGAGCCTTCATGATCGGGAGCAATATTATAACGTACAGTATTCCTCTCTCACATCCTATAAATCTAATGTTCACTAACCCATGACCATGTTCTTCATTCCGGTAACTTGCCGTGGTAAGGGGTATGATTAGAATTTAATGTATTACTGATAGAGTTCATTTTTGGCTATCACTCTATGACAGGGATATGTGAAAGAATTAGTAGTGTTTTTGGGGACCGAGTTTTGAAATCACAACAGAAAGAGGATTTTCAGAATGGATAAATATTGCTGGTGTCCTATGAATTTATCATAATAACACACAGCATGGATTGGATTTGCAGCTTGGCAGAATATATCTTTAGTTTACAGGGTTAGAAGAAGAAGCAGTGTATGACATTAATATTCCTAAGTGCGTGTCCCATTCTGTTTTTAAAAGACTGTGCAATGGAGGCAGCCATTTTGTTAACGCTATTATTTGAAAGTTGTCAGTCATTAGGTGCGTTTACGTAACGATTATCGTGCGAATTTGCGCTATAACGATCGAATTCGAACGATAATCGTACGTGTAAACGCAGCAAACGATCAAACGACGAACGAGAAATCGTTCATTTTGATCTTTCATCATGTCATCAAATCGTCATTCGCAAAAAATTCGCCGATCGTTCTGTGTAAACAGTCGTCGCGCGATAGTCCAGCCGCCCAGCCCCCCGGTTATCCGCAGCCCCCTGCGCCGGTTTGATCACCAACCCCGCCGCCGCCACTCCGATCGCCCCCGCCGCGAGCATACGTTACCTGCTCCACGTAGCAGGTCTTCCGACATCCCCGGCTCCCCTCTTCAGTGCACTGATTGGCTGAAGAGGGGAGCCGGGAATTTCAAACGGGGGCGGTCGGAGTGGCGGCGATCGGAGCGGCGGCGGGGGTGCCGATCGGGGCGGCAGGGGTAGCGATCGGGGTTTGGCTGCGGATGAGCGGGGGGCCGGGCTGCCAGCGGGGGGGGGTCGGGCTGCGGGCGGGCCGGGCTGCGGGCACGCGGTATATCGTACCGTCTAAACGCTGATCGTTACGAAAAAAAAATCGTTACTCCGACATCATTAATCATGCGATCGGGCCAATTATCGTTTCGTGTAAACGCACCAATTGGTTTGCATATTAGAAACCACAGAGAAACAGGTGACAATTATTATTACTATTCAGGTCAGAAGTGTTACATTGAAGAAAAAAAAGAGTGCAATAGACCTGTTGTCTCCCCTGGTATGTCAATCTAAATATACATTTTTATTTATATGAAATATCAAGAATTTGTAGCAGGCAATAGTCTTATTAATGATAGCCATGCTTCAGTGGGTTTGCCCTATCATTTGGATAATACTGTGTATTACATGTACGACGTACAAAATTGCACTGGGCTTATAAAGGCCTTTGCGTTACTTTTGCCATGGTGGGGCCTTTTTTAATTTTTTTTTATGTTAAGAGTAAGATTAATCATGTGCAATTTTTCAGTTTTTTTGCACAAAACATGGCCCAGCAGTACTGCATTTCTACCCTAACATAGTTTTTAGGTAAAGCTGTTTTAGCCAAAATATTTAGCAAAAATATGCACACGATTTATCGAGGCACTTTCACCCAGTGTTAATTTTGGTGCAACAACCGTAACCTTTTCGCAACCTATAAAAAGTACTACCTTTTTTAAAAAAAAAAAAAGTGAGCAGATGATGCATCTGCCCCAAATTTATCAAACCACCCGGATCTGTTTAAAGAGGTGAGTAGAAGCTGGGACAAAGATGTGGCCGTGGATACTGAATTTAACACTGTCCCTTATTGACATTGTCTGATGTGTAAATTAAGATCTTTCGGTATAGAAAATGAAGTTAATAACTGGATTGAAAACATCTCAATGATCCCCATTTATAGGTTTAATACCCCAAGGTTTAGTACTGATTCTCCTTTTGCTTAAAGAGGATGTACCATCAGGTACATCCTCGTTAATATGACCCACGGATAGAACAGCGCCGTCACGGGTAAGCTGGTGCCATGGTCCGTTTTTTGAACCATGAACCATTTGTTCCGGGCCGGGGCTGAAGCACTGGAGGTGGGCCAGCCCGCCCCCAGTGGAAGGAAACCCCCACCCCTCTATGATGCGCTCCATTGATTCTGAAAGAGGGGGTGGGGAATGCCCTCCCACTGGGAGCGGGCCGGGCCGCCTCCTGTGCTTCAAAAAACGGACTGCGGCACTGGCTTCCTCGTGACGGCGCCGTTTTATCCGTGGGTCATATTAAAGGGGATGTACCTGATGGTACATCCTATTTAAGCTATTTATTAATGATATGAAGCATGACACCAAGCTTTGTAGGACAGTACAGTTTGCATAAGTCACAAGCTAACTTGGACACAATGCATCTACTTGGCAAATTAAGGCCCTATTCCACGGAACGATTATCCTCCATATTTGGCCGATATCAGCTGCTACGAACGATAATCGTCCCGTGGAATAGAGTGCAACGATCAGCCGACATCGTTCATGTCGGCTGATCGTTGCAGTCGCTTGTTTTTCAACATGTTGAAAAACAAGCGACTGATATAGCAGCGATCTGCTGCCGTCGCTCCATTGAATAGGAGCGTCGGTAGCAGACGCTGCTATATCCTATGGGCTGCCCGGACAATCTAGCGATCCCCCGGGCAGCCCCCCCGCAGCCCCCCCCGCCGCCCCTTTCGCACTCACCCGCTCGCTGCTGCCGCGCTGAATAGCGGCGGCAGCGAGCGGGGAACGAGGAGCAAACAAGCGCTGAGAGCGCTCGTTTGCTCCTCTGACGACCCGTGGAATAGGGGCATTAAGTTTTATGTGGATAAATGTAAAGTTATGCACCTGGGTTCTAGTAACCCACATGTCCTAGGGGGGAGTGCAACTATGAAAGTCAGTTGGAGAAGAGAATCTGGCTGTACTTTTCTATATCATAAAAATCAAAGTCTGTCTGTCTGTCTGTCTGTCCTTCTGTCTGTCCTCTATAGACTTCCAAACGCCTGAACCGTTTGACCCCAAATTTGGCACACAGATACATTGGGTACCCAGGAAGGTTATTGCGAAGGTCCCGTCCCCGCCAGATGTACAGGAGGGGAGGGGGAGGGGGAAGAGCGCCCCATAGAGATGAATGGGAAAATCTCCTCACTGCAAACACAGGTGATATAATTAGCTGCAGCAGACACGGCAGTTGGAGCCTTAGCAACCGATAGGATTACTGCTTTCATTTTCACAGGGAGCAATGGTTGCTAGGGAAGCTGCCTCACAACATCCACAGTAATAACTGGTAGACCCCCTACTCCATCTATACAGTACATGTATATACAGGACCCCCTACTCCATCTATACAGTACATGTATATACAGGACCCCCTACTCCATCTATACAGTACATGTATATACAGGGCCCCCTACTCCATCTATACAGTACATGTATACAGGACCCCCTACTCCATCTATACAGTACATGTATATACAGGGCCCCCTACTCCATCTATACAGTACATGTATTTACAGGACCCCCTACTCCATCTATACAGTACATGTATATACAGGGCCCCCTACTCCATCTATACAGTACATGTATATACAGGGCCCCCTACTCCATCTATACAGTACATGTATACAGGACCCCCTACTCCATCTATACAGTACATGTATATACAGGACCTCCTACTCCATCTATACAGTACAAGTATATACAGGACCCCCTACTCCATCTATACAGTACATGTATATACAGGACCCCCTACTCCATCTATACAGTACATGTATATACAGGGCTCCCTACTCCATCTATACAGTACATGTATATACAGGACCCCCTACTCCATCTGTAAAGTACATGTATATACAGGACCCCCTACTCCATCTATACAGTACATGTAATTAAGGGGCCCCCTACTCCATCTGTACAGTACATGTATATACAGGAGCCCCTACTCCATATATACAGTATATGTATACAGGACCCCCTACTCCATCCATACAGTACATGTATATACAGGACCCCCTACTCCATCCATACAGTACATGTATATACAGGACCCCCTACTCCATCTATACAGTACATGTATATACAGGGCACTACAGGTATACCAAACTGTGACTGGGTAACACTGTCATACCAGACCTGACCAATACCGCAATACTGTGACTGGATAACACCGCCATACCAGACCTGACCAATACCGGCAAACTGTGACTGGGTAACACCGCCACACCAGACCTGACCAATACCGCCACACTGTGACTGGATAACACCATCATATCAGACCTGACCAATACTGCCATACAGTGATTGGATAACACCGCTATACCAGACCTGACCAATACCACCATACTGTGACTGCATAACACTGTCATACCAGACCTGACCAATACCGCCATACTGTGACTGGATAACACCGCCATACCAGACATGACCAATACCGCCATACTGTGAATGGATAACACCGCCACACCAGACCTGACCAATACCGCTATACTGTGCTGGATAACACTGTCATATCAGACCTGACCAATACCGCCATACTGTGACTGGATAACACTGCCATACCAGACCTGACCAATACCGCCATACTGTGCTGGATAACACTGTCATACCAGACCTGACCAATACCGCCATACTGTGACTGGATAACACTGCCATGCCAGACCTCACCAATACCGGCAAACTGTGACTGGGTAACACCGCCACACCAGACCTGACCAATACCGCCATACTGTGACTGGATAACACCATCCTATCAGACCTGACCAATACTGCCATACTGTGACTGGATAACACCGCCACACCAGACCTGACCAATACCGCCATACTGTGACTGGATAACACTGCCACACCAGACCTGACCAATACCGCCATACTGTGACTGGATAACACCGCCATACCAGAAATGACCAATACCGACACACTGTGACTGAATAACACTGCCATACGGGTAAATACAACCCTGCAGGTATACAGGACACTACAGGTATACAGGACCCCAAAACTATACACTACAGGTGCACGGGACCTCCACAAAACTATATACTACAGGTATACAGGACCCCAAAACTATACACTACAGGTATACAGGACCTCCACCAACTATATACGTCAGGTATACAGGACCTCCACCAACTATATACTACAGGTATACAGGACCCCAAACTATACACTACAGGTATACAGGACCCCAAAACTATACACTACAGGTATACAGGAACTCCACCAACTATAAACTACAGGTATATAGGACCCCAAACTATACACTACAGGTATACAGGACCTCAAAACTATACACTACAGGTATACAGGACCTACACCAACTCTATAATACAGGTATACAGCACCTTCACCAACTCTATACTATAGTTATATAGGACCCTCAAACTATTCACTACAGGTATACAGGACCCCCGAACTATATACTACAGGTATACAAGACCTCCACCAATTATACACTACAAGTATCCAGGACCCTCAAACTGTAAACTACAGGTATACAAGACCTCCACCAACTATACATTACAGGTATACAGCACCAACTATATACTACAGGTATACAGGACCCCCGAACTATACAGTACAGGTATACAGGACCTTCACCAACTGTACACTGCAGGTATACAGGACCTCCCTCAACTATACACTACAGGTATACAGCCCCCCTCAACTACACACTACAGGTATACAGGATCCCCCCAACTATACACTATAGGTATACAGCCCCCTCAACTATGCACTACAGATATGCAAGACCCCTAAAAACTATACATTGTGGGTATACAGAACCCCTCCACCTATGCACTACAGGTATACACTAATTCCACTGATTAACTCAGATGAAACAATACCATTAGCTTGGCCTCCTGGGCACCTTAGAACAAATCTAATTAACACACTGACACTTTATACCCGGGCAGCGCCGGGTACATTTTCTAGTAGATAATAAACTACAGAACAGCATGCAATATCAATCAGCTGCTTCTAAGGCCAGCAGGATATTAAAGGAAATTATTTCCCCCCCTATTTTCCATTTTAATATCTATATTGCAGTTACAATCTTGAAATTTTTATTCTCACCACTGGGGCTAATACTAAGCTGAGACTTCCTGATGTGTCTGTGGTGAAAAGAGGAGTCTGCTTTAAAGTGACATGTACAGCATTACAACAACATGTGACACCAGTAGATATATAGTATCAATAGACCAGTAGACAATAGCAGTTCCCTGTGGAATGATCTCTTCAAAGGTCACAGAGTATGCTCAGTAAAGTTTGACATTCATCTAAAGGGGACAGACAGTTCTATCTATACAACAGACATGGACTCACAGGACAGGGACATAATATTACTTCTTTATAAATCTTTGGCGCAGTCTCATCAAGAGCAGTGTCGGACTGGGCGACCTGGGGCCCACCAGGGGAAATTATCCTGGGGGCCCACCAATGAAGAACCGCTGAGAAGCGACATGCTGACCCGATTCTATGCTGGATTGTAGGGATGGTCCGAACCGACAGCGGTAATCGTTGGAGGGTTCGGGTTCGCACGAACCCCGTCTGAACCAGGTTCGGACCATCCCTACTGGATTGATCTGTTTTAAAGTTTTCACTCGAACTACAACTCACAGAATCAGAATGTCCGACACTTATGAAGCTGTCAGGGTATAATGGAAGTTGTAGTTCCTAATTGGACAATCCTTTAATAAGTGATGGTTGTGTAGAGGCTTCTGGAGGCTGCAGTCTGTCACAATCATCAGCCCTGAAGAGCCACTAATAAATCCCTTTACAGCACCAGCAATTATCAGAGGATTGTCCGTTCAGATGTACTACAACTCCCATCATATCCTGAGGACTGTGTGATGTCAGTTAATGCTGGGAGTTGTAGTATTTACAGTTGTTGTAGTTGGAGGATCCTATGTGTACACTGGAGGCTTTGTGGGAGATTAAAATACAAAGAAGTGTGGGGACTCAGGGTGTGTAAGTGACCCCAGAACAGCACTAATAGGGAATAGAGCCTATATATATATATATATATATATATATATATATATATATATATATATACACACACATATATATTGTCCTATGCGTGACGCCAAGAAAAATTATCATGTCCCTTTGGTAGTATTATTGCAATGTGCTGAGGGTATTGTGTTGCTGGGTGGTGTAGTGCAACCTTAGGGCTCACCTTCTGAAACCTTCCTGTCACGGTGGGGTCCGAGGGTGCTGGGGCCCTTGTCTTCTTCAGCATACACGCAGGGACATATCATTTTTTATAAAAGTCTTCACACAATAGCAGTGAAAGTATATCAAGACTTTACTTGAAGGATAACTATATACAATCCAATACAGGGGCATCTGATGATGGCAAACTGTTGGCTTGATCAGAGTCCATAGCTTCAGGGGGAGGGTTACCTTGGTTACTATAGCTTAGACTTGGTGGATAAATAGGATTTCAAAGAGACAGACCTGTTCCAGAGACTTTATAGCTTTCCGCCTTTATAAGGTACGTGTGAATAGGTACTTGAAGTTACTGAAGAGACTTGACGCTGTTGACGCTCACTATCATGTAGGAGAAAGACGCATGGACACACTGACTTGGAAGCCAGGAAGATGTGGACGTAATTGGGAGACCCTCTATCACTTCACTAATCCGGCAGCAGGCACTAGTAAATACAGAGGATGTCCTGCTGAGACTTTGAAGACAAGTATTAGTCCTTATTGTCAATAAACTCCACTATATTTTGTGTCACCCCACTACCATTACCACCACATAGTAACTAATAACATTACTAACTAACATCCAGTATATAAAGACCAGTATCCCACATACACTGACCCGTACTGAAGTAGATACCAGCTGTACACAGACTCTCCACCCCATATAAATGATTACAGTGCAACTACATACAGTGACTCACAGGGGCGTTGTCAGGAACCGGACAGCAGGACAAGACAACACAGTGAGCCCTAAGCTCAGCCCCGCCCACTGTCCTCTACCTATTTGCCACAATCCGCCCTAAGATGGCGGCGAGCAACTGGGCGTCAGTCCCTGCACTGGCTAGGTGGGACACAAGGACAAGACAGACAGACAAAACACAATAAAGAATGGTCGACAGTCCGGGTCACAACAATCGGGCAGCAAAAGTACAAAATCACAATCCAAAGGCAAGGTCAAAAAACAGGCAGTATGGTCAGGGGCAGGCAGCAAGCAGGAAAGGTCAGAAATACAAAGCAGAGTCAGAATAAACAGAGCAAGAATAGCAAACACAGAACCAGGCAGAGACAAGCTCAAAATCCGGCAAAGATATCCCAGACTGAGGTAGTTATATAGGAGGCCAGGGTTCTGATCCAGAACATAATTGGACCATCCCCCTGATCTCCAAGCACAGACACCTGAGAACAAAACAGATCCACTGGCAGGAAGACCTGTCAGTCACAGCAGAACCAAAACACAGATTAACCTTGACATGGCCAGACAGAACTCAGCAGGTAAAGTCGGGTGTGTCTCTCAAGGTGAGCAAAACCAGTGTTCACACACTACAAAACAAAACACAGAAACAGAATGCAAGAAAATCAGCACCTTCTCGGCCGCACAGCATGAGCAGAGGAACGCATGACGCTCCGCAAAGATACCATCCTGACAGGCGTCTTCTCTGATGCGGGTTGGTCACTTTTCCTTTTCTTCTCCATCTCACCTCGGCCATCATGTAGACTTCTCCCAGCCACAACTCGTCATCTGCCAAACATTTTAGTCTTCTCGCTCATATAGTATAGGTGTCCTCTGTGTGTCCATATAGTAGTTACAAGAAAGAGAAAATAAACAAAAAATAGGAGGTCTTCCCCAAAAGTCAGCGCTGCCCAAGAAGAATGTCCGGAGATCAAATATATAAAACAAAAAGAATGTGATTTACATAGAATGCAGAGCAAAAACACGTTTCAGCAAACTATAGTGCACGACCACTAAGAATGGGAGCCGTCTCTAGAAACGCATTTTCTGTGCATTCTGAATAAGTCACTTCTTTGGCAGCGCTGACCCCTATGGAGTGCCCCCTATTTTTGTTAATTGTCTCTTTGCTATAACTACCATGGTCCCCTGTACCATGGAGCATACCATTTGCAGAACTCTGGTCAGCTGAGAGCAGCCCTTATTCCATACAGCTGGATTGTCCATCAGATAGAGGACACCATAGCCAGACCATCTGTACCCCTGTCATTGCGGTGATACACAAAACTCAGGGGGCTTAAAGGAGAAGTCCGGTGTCGGACATTTTTTACACAAGAGCTGGGGAGCAGGTGGCTGAACATACCATGCACCTACCTCCCCAACTCCCGCGCCGGGGTCCACTGTCCTTCACTCAGACCAAGAAGCGGACGGGGGATCAGGAACCGGTGTAGGGGACAGCTGAGCCCAGTGCTGGAGCCGGGGAGGTAGGTGCATGTTGGCTGGGCTGAATGGCTGAGCTGCCTTGAGATGTCACGTCTCAAGCCGCAGCTCAGACCAGGAAGTGGCAGCCGGGGCAGTGCAATCTGGGACCCATTGCTGGAACCGGGGAGGTAAGTGAACAGCGCGTCTATATCCACCCCCTCCCCAGCCATACAGTAAAAATACCCCTCACCCCATGTACCCCTTTAATTTCTCTCTAATTTATCTTCATGTGCAGCAGATTTATTTACAAATATATATATATATACACATATATATATATATATATATATATATATATTTATATATATATATACACACACCCTGCACCCCCACACTATATCTATATATAAAGCAAATTCAGTCACACTAATACATGTAAATACTCCTGCACCCCCACACTATATCTATATACAAAGCAGATTCAGTCACACTAATACGTGTATATACTCCTGCACCCCCACACTATATCTATATACACAGCAGATTCAGTTACACAAATACATGTATATACTCCTGCAGCCCCACACTATATCTATATACACAGCAGATTTAGTCACACTAATACGTGTATATACTCCTGCCCCCCCCTCACTATATCTGTATACACACCAGATTCATTTGCACAAATACACATACATACATGTATATAGTATCTACACTACACCCCCACACAAAATATTTATATAAACACACAGCAGATTCATGCACAGATATACACATACACTGTATACAGCCTGCACCTAGTCACCTGTCAGACCTCCCTCTATATCAGTGCTTCTCAATTCCAGTTCTCAGACCTCACCAACAGGTCATGTTTTGAGGATATCCCATACAAAGAGCAGCTGTGAGAATACCTGATGTATAACTATATCACCTGTGAAATACTAAGGAAATCCTCAAAACATGACCTGTTGGTGCGGCCTGAGGACTGGAATTCAGAAGCGCTGCTTTATATTAACCCACTATACCTGGCTGTATACTTGGAGTTTCTTCCTCCTGACACTCCTTGGACAGCAGAGGAGGGAGGGAAGGAGGGTGGCTAATAGGAAGCTGACCTCTGCTGGACGATTGTTCAGGGGCAGCCACTCGTCTTATCAGCACTGGAGGTGACTGCAACTTCATCAGAGCAGGGTGAGGAGGTGAGCAGGGGCAGCTCCTGTGATGTGACCTGTGCAGCGTCCTCAGGGCCGGACTGGGACTTAAAATCAGCCCTCGCAGTCAAACCCCAGCAGCCCACATACTATATCATGGATAGCCGTGTAAAATATGCGCTGTAGCAAATTCTGCTTCATTTTGCCGTGTCCCCCACTACTCCCTTAAACATGTGAACCCACCATCAGCACCTAAAAGTAATGATATAACATAATCTGCTGTGGATTTGATGCAGCATATTTATGCAATCATTTCAACTGATTAAATCAGAAGCATCAAATCCGCATTGGATTAGGTATGAATGTTCCCTTAAAGGGAACCTGTGGTGTCTATACCAGGTACACAGCTGTAGATCCCAGCGTACAGATCAGGGACTGGACCTTTAGTCCAGTGTAAACCTCTATAATCATTCTTTTCATTACCAGCTGTAGTGTCACAGAGGTGGAGCCACAGCAGCACCTTCTGCCCCGCACCTGCCTGCTCTGACTGATGGACATATAGGTTAGTGCTGCTGCAGCTGCTGTTGTGAAACTTTAGTTGGAAATGAAAAGGACAATTATATAAGTTTACACTGGACTAAAGATCCTGTCAGTGATATCTCCCTCACACCTGTCTGCTGAGATCTACAGCCCTAGACCTAGATTCTCTTTAAAGGAGAAAAACATGGCCACCTTCTCCCAGAAACAGCGCCACACTCTTCTTCAGTTTGTGTGAGGTATTGCAGCTCAGTTTCATTGAAGTGAATGAAGCCAAGTTGTAATAACCATACACAGTCTGAGGACAGGGTGGTGCTGTTTTTGGAGAAAAGTTACTATATTTTTAAAATCCCTTTTATCCTGACTATGTCTGCACATCATATAATGGCGGTATAAGTAGTAAGGTTTTAATGGTTGTGATCTCATGTGTAATCAAAGCTACATAATAAGCTGCTAGATAGATAT
This sequence comes from Dendropsophus ebraccatus, assembly GCF_027789765.1. NCBI lineage: Eukaryota > Metazoa > Chordata > Amphibia > Anura > Hylidae > Dendropsophus > Dendropsophus ebraccatus. The sequence continues at coordinate 89,934,559 of NC_091457.1, forward strand.
TTCCTACTGGATATCTATCTATCTATCTATCGTATAAGTAGGGCCCCAGGACAAATTTTAGTATATATAATGGTAATGTAGGTAAGAATTTTCTGTGCATGATAATACTGTCATAGTTAATAACACCAGGAAGCAAATATTATCACCACACTATACACCTTACTGCTATACTGTTATTAAGCAAACCCACCAATATTCCAATACTACCAGTATATAAGTAACAAATAATATCACCACACCATGAGCACGGCCATTATCACCACACCATGAGCACGGCCATTATCACCACACCATGAGCACGGCCATTATCACCACACCATGAGCACGGCCATTATCACCACACCATGAGCACGCCCATTATCACCACACCATGAGCATTGCCATTACCACCACATAATGACTAATACCGCTATACTGTGACTGAATACAATCCACTATATAAAACACTAATATTACCAATAATACGAGTAATACCATCACACCATGCCCTCTACCCGCAGCATACGGTGACTGGATAATACCACTATACTGGCACCAAATAACAGCCACTATATAAAGACCAATATTCTCCCAGAACAGTGACCATAGAACACAGGTGTCACACTCCGGCCCTCCAGCTGTTACAAAACTACAGATCCCATCATGCCTAGACAGCTAAAGCATGATGGGAATTGTAGTTTTGCAACACCTGGAGGGACAGGTTTGACACCCCTGATACTGAGGTAGATCCCAGCTGTATAAAGGTTCTGAAGACCTTATAAGGGTCTATTTAAACAGAAAGATTATCTGCCAAAGATTTGAAGCCAAAGCCAGAAACAGACTATAAACAGACATCAGGTCATAAAGGAAAGCCTGAGATTTTTCCTCTTTTTAAATCCATTCCTGGCTTTGGCTTCAAATCTTTGGCAAATAATCTGTCAGATAATCTTTCTGTGTAAACGGACCTTTAGTGATATAGTGCAATTACATCCTGTCACTCACAGTAGGCGTCTTCTCTGCATGAAGAGACGTCCACTTTTCCTTTTCTTCTCCATCTGGCTCCGGCCATCATGAAGGCTTCTCTGGCCAGGACTCCTCTCCACGGGATCTGTCAGACAGACATTTTAGGCTTCTTACTCCAGCAACATCCTCATCTATACATCCCTCCAAATAGAATACCCCCCCCTGCTGTACATCCCTCCATATAGAATAGCCCCCCTGCTGTACATCCCCCATATAGAATAGCCCCCCTGCATCCCCTAATAAAGAATAGCCCCCCTGCATCCCCTCATAAAGAATAGCCCCCTGCATCCTCTCATATAGAATAGCCCCCCCTCCTGTACATCCCCCCATATAAAATAGCCTACCCTGTACATTCCCCCATATAGAATAGCCCCCCCTGCATCCCCCATATAGAATAGCCCCCCCTGCATCCCCCATATAGAATAGCCCCCCCCTGCATCCCACCATATAGAATAGCCCCCCCCTGCATCCCGCCATATAGAATAGCCCCCCTGCATCCCGCCATATAGAATAGCCCCCCCCCGCATCCCCTCATATAGAATAGCCCCCTCCTGTACATCCCCCCATATAAAATAGCACCCCCTGTACATTCCCCCATATAGAATAGCCCCCCCCGTGCATCACGCCATATAGAATAGCCCCCCCTGCATCCCCCTATATAGAATAGCCCCCTGCATCCCCCCAATATAGAATAGCCCCCTGCATCCTCCTCCCATATAGAATAGCCCCCCTGCATCCCCCCAATATAGAATAGCCCCCTGCATCCTCCTCCCATATAGAATAGCCCCCCTGCATCCCCCCAATATAGAATAGCCCCCCTGCATCCCCCCAATATAGAATAGCCCCCTGCATTCTCCTCCCATATAGAATAGCCCCCTGCATCCCCCTCCTATATAGAATAGCCCCCTGCATCCCCCTCCTATATAGAATAGCCCCCTGCATCCCCCTCCTATATAGAATAGCCCCCTGCATCCCCCTCCTATATAGAATAGCCCCCTGCATCCCCCAATATAGAATAGCCCCCCTGCATCCCCCTCCTATATAGAATAGCCCCCTGCATCCCCCTCCTATATAGAATAGCCCCCTGCATCCCCCTCCTATATAGAATAGCCCCCTGCATCCCCCTCCTATATAGAATAGCCCCCTGCATCCCCCTCCTATATAGAATAGCCCCCTGCATCCCCCTCCTATATAGAATAGCCCCCTGCATCCTCCAATATAGAATAGCCCCCCTGCATCCTCCTCCTATATAGAATAGCCCCCTGCATCCTCCTCCTATATAGAATAGCCCCCTGCATCCCCCTCCTATATAGAATAGCCCCCTGCATCCCCCTCCTATATAGAATAGCCCCCCCCTGCATCCCCCTCCTATATAGAATAGCCCCCCCTGCATCCCCCTCCTATATAGAATAGCCCCCCCCTGCATCCCCCCATATAGAATAGCCCCCTGCATCCCCCTCCTATATAGAATAGCCCCCCCTGCATCCCCCCATATAGAATAGCCCCCTGCATCCCCCTCCTATATAGAATAGCCCCCCCCTGCATCCCCCCATATAGAATAGCCCCCTGCATCCCCCTCCCATATAGAATAGCCCCCCTGCATCCCCCTCCCATATAGAATAGCCCCCCTGCATCCCCCTCCCATATAGAATAGCCCCCTGCATCCCCTCCTATATAGAATAGCCCCCTGCATCCCCCTCCTATATAGAATAGCCCCCTGCATCCCCCTCCTATATAGAATAGCCCCCCTGCATCCCCCTCCTATATAGAATAGCCCCCTGCATCCCCCTCCTATATAGAATAGCCCCCCTGCATCCCCCTCCCATATAGAATAGCCCCCCTGCATCCCCCTCCCATATAGAATAGCCCCCCCCCCCATATGGCCACATATGAAGGGGTTAAAAAACAAACAAACATTCTCACCTCACCTCGAACCCCAGCAGCTTCTTCCTCGGCTGGATCTTCGGTCCACGGCGGCGGGGGGCTCTCCTCTCTCTTCTCCAGGTCCTCAGCGGCGCGTCAGGGAAGTGACGTCACCGCTGGGGGCCTGGTGGAGGTGGCTGCAGACGTGCCTGCGCGCGGCACGTCTGCGGCCCTCGGCACTTGGTGGGGGGGGGATCAGGCGCGGCGGAGACACGCCACTGCAGCCCCCTCCCGCAACCACAGCCCGCTCACCTCGACCCGGCTGGCCCGCTCCTGACGTGCTCCTGCAATCAACGAGGGGCCGATGCGGCCGGCCGCATCGGCCCCACATTGATTGGATTGGAGGAGCACGTCAGGAGCGGGCCGCAGCGGTGATTTTTTAATTTATTTTTTTTTCCATTGTGCGGCCCCCGGGCTGGTAATCTGGCCAGCCCAGCGGGCATTTGCCCGCCTTGCCAGATTACCAGTCCGGGCCTGAGCGTCCTGCTCCTTCTGCACATCCTGACAGCAGGACCAGCGTGCTGGGGTCCACTGAAGGCTCAAGCACAGCTGCCCAGGGAGTTTGCCTGTTGCAGGGGGCCCCGGCACTGGCTGTCATCTGACTGGGAGAGACCATCCAGGGCCCATGCCACAGCTGCACACACTGACTGTACCTTGTGTAATGCCAGTGTTACTACAGGCTGTCACAGCTCTGCCTGGATGCCGGCTCTGCAGGGGCCCACCAACAGGGAGGAAGGGGAAGAGGCCCGCTGGGGGTTTCCCTGGCTCCCCGGTGGCCCAGTCCGAGGCTGATCCAGAGTATGATACTTACTGCTGGGCACCAGTCTACAGAAAGGACTTTAAAAAAATCTTATTATATCACTACTGTATATGTAACAATTCCGGAACTTCCTTGCTTAGAACTCTTTGTTGTGCTGTTACCTTGTGTGTCTTTATATAGACAAAACACAAATTGGACATTGTAAAACCATAACTCATAACACTCAGATGTCTATTCATTCAGACATTTATAAGAGGAATAACAGGAATGACACACCATGGGACTTTAAAGGGATACTCCAGAGGGAAAGAAACGTTTTTAAATCAACTCCTTTCATAATATTAAACCGATTTGTAAATGACTTCTATTTAAAAAAGAAATTTTTAAAAGCATTCCAGTACTTATCAGCTGCTGTATGTCCTTTATTGCCTTATTCTTTCCAGTCTGACACAGTGCTCTCTGCTGCCACCTCTGTCCATGACAGGAACTGTCCAGAGCAGGAGGGGTCTGCTATGGAGATTTGCTGCAGCTCCAGATAGCTCCTGACTAGAGATGAGCAAACCTGGAGCATGCTCGAGTCCATCCGAACCCGAACTTTCGGCATTTTATTAGCGGTGGCTGCTGAACTTGGATAAAGCCCTAAGGCTATGTGGAAATCACGGATATAGTCATTGGCTGTATCCATGTTTTCCAGACAACCTTAGAGCTTTATCCAAGTTCAGCAGCCCCCGCTAATCAAATGCCGAATGATCGGGTTCGGATCGACTCGAACCCGAACCCGGTTTGCTCATCTCTACTCCTGACCAAGTCTGTGGTGGCAACAGAGACCACTGTATGACACTGACAAGAAAGAATAAACCACTTCCTGTAGGACAGCAACTGTTTAGTACAGCAAGACTTTAGTTTATTTTTTTTTAAACTAACGTCTGTTATTTCAAATTAGGATTATCTGCATTGAAGTCAATGGAATGACAGATGCCCAATACACACAGTGTATTGAAAAACATGCATCGTTTGATGTGGCTGTCAAATAATGTTCATGTCCTTTAACCGCAGACGCCTTTTCGGCAATGACGTCATTCTGTCATTCTATGTTCACACACAGATTTTTTTTGATCGTCCTTTTTCTGTCTTATTAAAGAAATTCAATGAACCTTAAATAATTGCCACACCCAAAAGGTGTCGAAACTGGCCATCATTTAGCCTAAACTTAAATAATGTAGCAACGGCCATCATTGCAATAACGGCCACCAAATTATGTTAAACACGGCCGTTATTTGGTACTCAAAACAATGGACATAATTTTGAGTATAAAATAAGAGTCGTTGAACATAGTCGAAGAAGGGAGAAGTCTCTTCCAGAAATACATGGTCTATTTTTGCCTTTCAATAAGAAAACATTTATTTAAAAAAATCAGGCTCAGTCTTTCATCACCCATTGATTCTAATGGAGCCGTGTCATAGAGCGGTGGGGGCGGGCTAGCCTGACTCCAGTGCTTTAGCCTTGGCCGCTGCCCCAGAATAGAACGGTGCCGTATGCGGGAACCGGGCCGCGGTTCAAAAAAACGCAGTGGTGCTGTTCTATCCATATGAAAAGCTTAAAGCGAATGTAATGCTGGTAAATTCGCTTTAACCCCTTTACGGCTTTTTTACGGCGGTCACTACTGGTCTTTATTCTGTCCCCGTCAACTTTTTACGGTGGGGGAATAAATGGTACCGGTGCTCAGGAGATCAGCTGACAGCTGATCTCCTGCTGCAACTACCCGGAGCGGTAGTTTTAACCAGTTATATGCTGCTGTCAAGTCATGGCAGAGGCATGTAACAGGTTCCGGTCAGGGACGGTACTATACTCACCTGATTGGAAGTCCCACGGCGTGGTCTGGGCCTCCAATCGTCGCCATGACTATCTCGGGGGGCTTCTGAAGGCTCCCATGATTGCCAGGGTAAAGCCTCAACACAGCTCATTGCTGACATAGGCAATACACTGCACTACAGTAGTAGTGCAGTGTCTTGTAACAGTGAACAAAAGATCACTGCTTAGTATACACTAGTGTACAGTAATATACACTAGTGTAAAAGTGGGGGGGGGGGAAAGTTTGCAACAAAACACACAAAAATCCCTGGGGGGGCAGCTGCCCTGGGTGCAGAGGCCAGGGGGTGCCAGCACAACGAGCAGGATGGCAGTGGATGAGGCAGCCTGCAGGCAGTCCTGCCCTCTGTCAGTCTGGGGAGGCAGGGAGGATGTTAAGCTGATCGGCAGAGGTACTTATCATACTGTACTGTCTCCTGGCTGCTGTTTAGCTATCGCAAAATCTCTGCATTTTTACCGTGATTTTGCTCAAACCAGGGCTAAACAGCAGCCAGGAGACAGTAAGTTACTGTCTCCTGGCTGTTACTGTAGAAGTTAAAGGACCTTTACATGTGACTATAATGTCACGGCAGGTCCTGTATGTACACTGCACTATGGAGGAGGATGAAAGAAGATACAGGCGTGTTGGAAGGGGAGGACAATCAGGGGTGCCCAGTCTAGGGAGGAGGTAGAGGGTGCCCAGCCTGGTGAGGAGGTACAGGGTGTCCAGTCTGGGGAGGAGGTACAGGGTGCCCAGTCTGGGGAGCAGGGTGAAGGGTATCCAGTCTGGGGAGGAGGGTGAAGGGTGCCCAGTCTGGGAAGGAGAGTGCCAGTCTGGGAAGGAGGTACAGGGTGTCCAGTCTGGTGTGGAGAGGGGGCAGGGGGTACAGGGTGACCAGTCTAGTGTGGAGAGGGGGCAGGTTGTACAGGGTGACCAGTCTAGTGTGGAGGGGGACAGGGGCTACAGGGGGACCAGTCTAGCGTGGAGAGGGGCAGGGGGTACAGGGAGACCAGTCTGGGGTCCAGTGTCTATTTAGGGGTCTGGTTGTACATTATCCTATACTTAATCCCTCAATTACTGCCCTCTCCAAATAAATATATATATCACATTTTTATAAACCTTACCTACTACTACTGGCTCTATAGCTGTTGCAAAACTACAACTCCCATCATGCCTGGAAAGCCAAAGCTAAAGCTTGGCTCTCCAGCTGTTGAAAAACTACAACTCCCATTATGCCTGGACAACCAAAGCTTTAGCAGGGGCGTAGCTAATGTCTCCTGGGCCCTGGTGTGAGAGGCCAACTCCCCCCCCCCTCCTTTCACGACCAAGTGATGCTATTGGTGTATATATATGTATATATATATATATATATATATACACACACACACCAAGACAGATATTACCAATAACACCAGCATATTGGAAGAGAAAGTATTATCACCGTACATATTACCTCCATACTGTTACCTACCAAATCCTGTATACTGAGACCAATATTACTAGTAATACCAGTATATAGAAGGAAACATTACCGCCACACCACAACCACTACCATCACCACCATATTGTTACTGGCCAAATCCAGTATACTAAATCACCTCATCCAGTCATATAGAGGTGGCCCCAGCTCTACAGAGGTTCTATACACCATATACATTACAGTGCAGTTATATCAGGTGACTCACAGGAGACGTCTTTTCTGATCGGAGTTCTTTCCTTTTCATCTTCTTCTCCATCCGTCCTGGGCCGTTATGAGAACCTCTTTGAGCCACGAATCCACGAAATCTGCCAGACAGACATATTAGTCTCCTCACTCTGGCACCATCCTCATCTCTATACACACTGCACATCTGTATTGGCCCCTTTACACCCTCATTTTGTGGGTAGCCCTGACTCTATGTGACCCCCTAATAATATATGCCCCCTCTGTGTATTCCCTCTCCCCCTATGTTTCCCCCCAAAATAGATGGCCCCTCTCCCCTCATGTTGCCCTCCTTATAGATGGCCCCCTCTCCCCCACCCTCCCTTATAGATGGCCTCCTCTCCCCCCTCCATATAGATGGCCCCCTCTTCCCCCTCCCTTATAGATGGCCTCCTCTCCCCCCTCCTTATAGATGGCCCCCTCTACCCCCTCCCTTATAGATGGCCCCCTCTCTCCTCACCCTCCCTTATGGATGGACCCCTCTCCCCCCTCCTTTATAGATGGCCCCCTCTCCCCCCACCCTCCCTTATGGATGGCCCCCTCTCCCCCTCCTTTATAGATGGCCCCCTCTCCCCCCACCCTCCCTTATAGATGGCCTCCTCTCCCCCCACCCTCCCTTATAGATGGCCCCCTCACCCCCTCCCTTATAGATGGTCCCCTTTCCCCCCTCCCTTATAGATGGTCCCCTTCACCCCCCCTCCCTTATAGATGGTCCCCTTTCCCCCCACCCTCATAGATGCACCCCTCTTTCCCCCCACCCTCATAGATGCCCCCCTCTTTCCTCCCACCCTTATAGATGGCCCCCTCTTTCCCCCCACCCTCATAAATAGCCCCCTCTTTCCCCCCACCCTCATAGATGCCCCCCTTTCCCCCCACCCTCATAGATGCCCCCCTCTTTCCCCCCACCCTCATAGATGCCCCACTCTTTTGCCCATTCTCATAGATGGCCCCCTCTTTCCCCCCACCCTCAGATGCCCCCCTCTTTCCCCCCACCCTCATAAATGCCCCCCTCTTTCCCCCCACCCTCATAGATGGCCCCCTCTTTCCCCCCACCCTCATAGATGCCCCCCTCTTTCCGCCCCACCCTCATAGATGGCCCCCTCTTTCCCCCCACCCCCGTGCAGGCTGATTAAAAAAAAAAAAACTCACCTGACAACGCGCTCCCACGTTGATCCTCTCTCCTCCTGGTCTGTCCCCGGCTGCGCGGATGCTGGGTGTGTCGCGTCTTATCCCCGTCAGCGCGCGCATCCCAGAGCTCCTTGTGCGCCGGAACTGGAAGTCAGGGCCCAAAGCGCCCAGGGAGCTCCGGGATGCGCGTGCTGCCAGAGATAAGACGCGACACCCCCGGCAGCCGCGCAGCAGCCTGGGGGGGAGACGGAGCCGGACTCTTGTGACCGCAAGCAAAACAATGCTTGATCGGGAGGGCCTTGATTGATCGGGAGGGCCTTGCGGGGCCCTGAGGGCCCCGCGGGCCCCACCTTTGTGGCGGGCGGGTCGCGGCGGCGACTGCCGTGACCGCGGTAGCTACGCCACTGCTCCCAAGCCTAGCTTGTCCCCCTGAGAATTTTGAGCCGTCTCCCGTATTTCTAGCTGTTTCCGTTCCATAGTTATGAGTTTTTTAGAAAGCCGCACTATATCCAACATGGCACCAGCCAGAAAACTACATCTCCCATCATGCAATGCTTATGTCTGATTGGTCCATGATGTAAAAGAGCTGATATCCACAAGATATAGCAGAGTGACATAGCAGTATTGAGAGTGTTGCGTAGCAGAGTCGAGAGTGTTGCATAGCAGAGTTGACTATTGCATAGCAGAGTTGAGAGTGAAAATAGCAGAGTTAAGTGTTGCATAGCAGAGTTGAGTGTTGCATAGCAGAGTCGAGAGTGTTGCATAGCAGAGTTCAGTGTTGCATAGCAGAGTTGAGCGTGAAAATAGCAGAGTTGAGTGCTGCATGGCAGAGTCGAGTGCGTTGCATAGCAGAGTCGAGTGCGTTGCATAGCAGAGTCGAGTGCGTTGCATAGCAGAGTCGAGTGCGTTGCATAGCAGAGTCGAGTGCGTTGCATAGCAGAGTCGAGTGCGTTGCATAGCAGAGTCGAGAGCGTTGCATAGCAGAGTCGAGAGTGTTGCATAGCAGAGTCGAGAGTGTTGCATAGCAGAGTCGAGAGTGTTGCATAGCAGAGTCGAGAGTGTTGCATAGCAGAGTCGAGAGTGTTGCATAGCAGAGTCGAGAGTGTTGCATAGCAGAGTCGAGAGTGTTGCATAGCAGAGTCGAGAGTGTTGCATAGCAGAGTCGAGAGTGTTGCATAGCAGAGTCGAGAGTGTTGCATAGCAGAGTCGAGAGTGTTGCATAGCAGAGTCGAGAGTGTTGCATAGCAGAGTCGAGAGTGTTGCATAGCAGAGTCGAGAGTGTTGCATAGCAGAGTCGAGAGTGTTGCATAGCAGAGTCGAGAGTGTTGCATAGCAGAGTCGAGAGTGTTGCATAGCAGAGTCGAGAGTGTTGCATAGCAGAGTCGAGAGTGTTGCATAGCAGAGTCGAGAGTGTTGCATAGCAGAGTCGAGAGTGTTGCATAGCAGAGTCGAGAGTGTTGCATAGCAGAGTCGAGAGTGTTGCATAGCAGAGTCGAGAGTGTTGCATAGCAGAGTCGAGAGTGTTGCATAGCAGAGTCGAGAGTGTTGCATAGCAGAGTCGAGAGTGTTGCATAGCAGAGTCGAGAGTGTTGCATAGCAGAGTCGAGAGTGTTGCATAGCAGAGTCGAGAGTGTTGCATAGCAGAGTCGAGAGTGTTGCATAGCAGAGTCGAGAGTGTTGCATAGCAGAGTCGAGAGTGTTGCATAGCAGAGTCGAGAGTGTTGCATAGCAGAGTCGAGAGTGTTGCATAGCAGAGTCGAGAGTGTTGCATAGCAGAGTCGAGAGTGTTGCATAGCAGAGTCGAGAGTGTTGCATAGCAGAGTCGAGTGTGTTACATAGCAGAGTTGAGTGCTGCATAGCAGAGTTGAGAGTGAAAATAGCAGAGTCGACCGCTACCGGTAGAGGGAGTGTTGTGCGGGGCGGGGGGGGGGATGCCAAGATCACCGAAGAGATGCTGGGGGAGGCCACTGTCAGATGGGATCCGGTGCGGGGGTTTGCAGCGGGTTTCAGTCACAAGATGTCAGATGAGATGCGGGGGGAGCAGGCCGCTGCCGGTCACCATCGGGAGTGATCCGGGGGCGGGGGGTTGTGCTGGTCACCATGAGAGGTGGGGGGGTAGCGGGCCACTGCTGGTCACCATCGTCAGGAGCTTCGGGGGAGGCCACTGTCAGATGTGGGGGGGGGGTATTGCCTCGGGCGCTGGCGGGCGCTGAAGAGATGCTGGTGAGCTTCGGGGGAGGCCACTGTCAGATGCGATCTGGAGGGGGGGCCATGGGGGCTTGCCATCACCAGGTAAGACAAGGGGGCGGGGGGTTGGGGGTGCCGCTGGCGGCCGTCCGTGATGCGGGGGGGTTATTGCCACGGGTGCTGCTGGCGGTCACAGAAAAGATGCCGGGGGAGGCCACAGTCAGATGGGAACTTGGCAGGGGGGTCTGGGCATGGGGGCTTGCCATCACCCGGTGAGATGAGGGGGCGGGGGGTTGGGGGAGTTGCTGGCGGCCGTCCGTGATGCGGGGGGGGTCTCTGGGGGAGGCCACTGTCAGATGGGATCCGGTCGGGTGCCGGTTACCGGAGATGTCAGATGAGATGCAGCGGGTTCGTGCCGATGCCGGTCACCATCAGGAGTGACGCGGGGACTGCCGCTGGCGGCCGTCTCCGATGCCAGGTGAATTCCAGGGGGGGAATGGGGTTACACACTGGGGGGGCTGCTTTCAGAGTGGGAGACAGTGATCAGCCAGCCCATTGAAGAGACTGAGGACACGTGATGCCGCCTCAGAGGGTGAGGGCCAGCTACCGGTAGGGAGTGTTGTGCGGGGCGGGGGGGGGGGAATGCCAAGATCACCGAAGAGATGCTGGGGGAGGCCACTGTCAGATGGGATCCGGTGCGGGGGTTTGCAGCGGGTTTCAGTCACAAGATGTCAGATGAGATGCGGGGGGAGCAGGCCGCTGCCGGTCACCATCGGGAGTGATCCGGGGGCGGGGGGTTGTGCTGGTCACCATGAGAGGTGGGGGGGTAGCGGGCCACTGCTGGTCACCATCGTCAGGAGCTTCGGGGGAGGCCACTGTCAGATGTGGGGGGGGGTATTGCCTCGGGCGCTGGCGGGCGCTGAAGAGATGCCGGTGAGCTTCGGGGGAGGCCACTGTCAGATGCGATCTGGAGGGGGGGGCATGGGGGCTTGCCATCACCAGGTAAGACAAGGGGGCGGGGGGTTGGGGGTGCCGCTGGCGGCCGTCCGTGATGCGGGGGGGTTATTGCCACGGGTGCTGCTGGCGGTCACAGAAAAGATGTCGGGGGAGGCCACAGTCAGATGGGAACTTGGCGGGGGGGTCTGGGCATGGGGGCTTGCCATCACCCGGTGAGATGAGGGGGCGGGGGGTTGGGGGAGTTGCTGGCGGCCGTCCGTGATGCGGGGGGGGTCTCTGGGGGAGGCCACTGTCAGATGGGATCCGGTCGGGTGCCGGTTACCGGAGATGTCAGATGAGATGCAGCGGGTTCGTGCAGATGCCGGTCACCATCAGGAGTGACGCGGGGACTGCCGCTGGCGGCCGTCTCCGATGCCAGGTGAGTTCCAGGGGGGGAATGGGGTTACACACTGGGGGGGCTGCTTTCAGAGTGGGAGACAGTGATCAGCCAGCCCATTGAAGAGACTGAGGACACGTGATGCCGCCTCAGAGGGTGAGGGCCAGGAGCAGGCAGCGTGTCGGGTTGGACTGAGAGTTGATGATTCTATGCATTTGGTGGGGGTGAATGCATCTAGATAACAACAAAACTGTGCAGAATCCATAATAACTTTATATTGGAAAGATGGAAAGCTATGGGTGGGCAATGTATTAATGCAAAAATAATTTTGGGGGGAATACCCCTTTAAGTTCACGCTGCTGTAAAGCCTTTCTACAGTCCAGTCTCCTACTCTTGTACCTGGACCCCCTGGCCCGTCCACCTGCATAGATTGTCTGACCTCCCAGGCCTGCATAAACCCTACTTGGCATATAAGCTATCCCTTTCCTCATAACATAATGTAAAAGAACAAAACAATTAACACATATGCATGGGTGTAACAATAGCTGTATCACCAATACATAGCTGCTGTTATGAGGACCAAAGGTTAAAGGGTTACTCCAGAGAAGACAGTTTGTTTTTTTTTGTTCTTTTTTTGTGAATAGATTGCGTTTATGAAATTATGTTAATATAATATAACTTTATTAAAATATATATATATATTTTTATATACCAGCAGTAAGGGGCGATATGGGCCCCCCTGTGTTTAGGTCGCACACGAGAGGAAGGGGGGCGCCAAATTGAATCTTTGCCCTGGCTGCAGCAGAGCCTAACTACACCTCTGCAAACAACCACCTAAAAAACATAAAACCTATATATGTTTGGTATCGCCACGTCTGTAAAGACCCAATCTATAAAACTCTTTTATGAATTATATTGCATGACACACGCTGTAAAATAAAAATAGAAAAAAAAGCGCTGAATTGTGTATTTTATCAATCCGCTTCTGAAAATATGTCATAAAAGAGATCAAAATGTCATATATATGTAATACTTGGTATCAATAAAAACTACACATCTTTCCGCAAAAAATTAGCCCAAAGCCAGCTCTATTGCGCGAAAGATAAGAACGCTATGGATCTTGCAGTGTGGCGACAGTTTTTATCTTTTTTTTCAGTAAGATAGTTTCTATTGTGCCAAAGTGGTCATAATAATAATAAAAAAAAAAACTATGCAAATTTGGTATCGACATAACCGTAGTGACCCAGAAAATACAATATGTTATTTTTACTGCATGCATAATAGCGCATGTTTGATATTTAAAAAATGGGAAAAATTTATGATCATTTTTCAAATTTTTCATGATATTTTGATGTTTTTAACAAAAAACACACAAGGTAGTGACCAAATTTTGCCGCTAATATAAAGTGCAATATGTCACGAAAAAACAATCTCAGAATCGCTAGCATACATTAATGCATTACTGCACTATAACTGCATAAAGGGAGACAGGTCAGATTTAGAAAATTTAGCTTGGTCATGAAAGCCCAAACTAGCTGCAGCAGTAAGGGGTTAAAGGTCCTTGCCCACAACCTATTTACTACTTAAGGGTGCCTTCACACATAATGCATCCGCAGAAGATATCACGCTGCGAATTCGTAGCGAAATCCGCTGTGGATCCATTGCCTTGTATTTTTTTTGAGAATACATACTCGAAGCAGGATTCCTCTCACTGCGAGTATGTAAGGTTACTATTACACGGAACGATAATCGGCCGAATTGGCCCGATTCGGCCGATTATCGCTCCGTGTAATAAATGCAACAATCAGCCGATGACAACGATCATCGGCTGATCGTTGATATAGGTTAGACCCTATTTTCGACGGGCGCCGACCGCGCACCGCTGCGTGTAATAGTGGTGCGTGGCCGCGACTAACAATATACATTACCCATCCACGTTCCAGGGCTGCTCCTGCCGTCCGCTTCTCCCAGGGTTCCGCGCGCGCTCTAGCTTCACAGAGGCCTGTCAGCTGATAGGCCGCTCAGCCAATCACAGGCCGCGGCGGTCCCGGCCTGTGATTGGCTGAGCGGCCTACCAGCTGACAGGCCTCTGTGAAGCTAGAGCGCGCGCGGGATCCCGGGAGAAGCGGACGACAGGTAATCGTCAAATGACTATCGGGCCGTGTAATAGGCTCAGTAAACGAGCAACGATCTAGCAGATCGCTGCTTGTTTACAGGTATTATCGGGCCCTGCTCGGCCCGTGTAATACCACCCTAAGTTAACCCCCCCGCCGGCCGGAGCATACTGTACTTGCTCCACACTCCGGTTTGCTTTGAGGGTTCACAGCTGGACTTCCCACTCAGCCAATCAGTGCGCTGCCCCGCCGCAGCCACTGATTGGCTGAGTGGGCGTGCAGACACCGAGAGCCCCCGAAGCAAGGAGGAGCGCGGAGCAGGTATTGTATGCTCCGGCCGGCGGGGGGTTAACTTACATATTCGCAGTAAATTTGCAGCGTGAAATCCGCTGCGGATCCGTTATTTGTGAAGGCACCCTAAGGGGCCATTCACTCAAAAGCAGGTGAAATCTCAAGCGGAGCCTGTCCCTGCCTGTCCCATTGTATCAATGGGATTTCTTGTTCGCCTCCACTCAAAGAATTGAGAGTGTGAACGTCCCTAACAATAAATGCTACTCTCAGCATACAAAAGAATATAGATTTTCTTTACAATACAGAATGGACTGCAATATCTTCTCTAGAGTGGTGAACCCCACTGACATCAGATTGATGGGAGTTTAGGGATTGCCTACCAATAAATGTATAAGTGATGTATATATCAACCTGTAACTTGAATATCTGTGGTCATTGTAGTGAGAATAGTTGTGGCACTCAATAATAGGTCTTTGTGCACATGTAACCAACTGTAAATAGCTCCTAGGTGGACCTTCACACTAAAAGCCGTAGACAAAATATGTTTTTCTTATCAGAGCTCCTTTAGACTAATGCACTTTAATGCTCATAGATTTTCATCTTGGCTCAGTAGGATTTTCTTGGCTATTTGGACTCATCTAGTCAACCATTAGCCAGGTAGAATGGAAATTGTTGATTTTTCTTTCAACAAACACTGTAGTGAAGAGACGAGACCCGGCATGATATTGACACTGTGGGATTGGCATCTCTAAAGTGATTGCTTAGAGGAAGGAGCAAACGTCTTATTTCCTGTCATCATCTCATTAATGCTCCACTCAGAAATAGCTGGTTCCTCCACACAAAAGAACCTTGACAAGTTTTATGAACAGAGGTTGAAAGAAACATTAAACTAATTTGACCGCACATGAGCCGCATAGTCTTGCTTGTTAGAAGAAATGCATATTTCCCAGACTGGCTAAATGTATTTACAGATATGGTAGATTGTACAGAGCCAAATCACACCCTTCAGACTAAACCTATAATTGTCTTCTGACAAGCCGCTCCTCATAGACCCGTATTATAAGAAGTCAGGAAATAAGCTGAAATGTGTCTTTAGTATATCAAACAGTAACTTTTTATGTACAGCTTATTAAGAATATACTAGTAGCCCTTTATAATTGAGCTCTTCATATGCTGTAGCATTTTTATTATACTCATTCTCAAAATTAAGTCCCTGCGTGTTTATGGGAGCAGTGTTGGGGGGTCATTTAGATACACAGTATGTAAGCAATGAGCCCTTGCAACTGTGGTCCCCAAGATCATGGTGACAACATTAGCAGCAGTGACCAAGAGCAATTATTATAATCAATGAGGATATATATACATACTTATAAGCTACTATATATCCTGCAGAAGGTGTTATTTACATTCAGAAACAGTGCTCTCTGCTGACATCTCTGGCCGAGACAGGAACTGACCTGAGCAGGTTTTCTATGGGAATTCGCTGCTGCTCTGGACAGTTCCTGACATGGACAGTGGCGGCAGCAGAGAGCACTGTTTCTGAATGTAAATAAAACAACACTTCCTGCAGGATATATATTAGCTTATAAGTATGGGAAGACTAGAGATTTCTAAATATAAGTAAATTACAAATCTATATAACTTTCTGACTTGATTTATTTGAAAGAAAAAGGTTTATGCTGGACAACGCTTTTAATTATTCCTTATGATGCATTTGTGCATTTTGTATAGAAGCTTTAACCATGCTGCACTGCTTCAATAACCATTTATAATATGTAGCCTATGCAAAGAGTGTCTCGGAACATCAACACTGTCAAAGGGCAAATAGTTGTTTTTTTTAATTATTTTAATATCATGTTTTTAGTGTAATTCTTCCTTTTTTTAAACAATTGGGAGAGATAATATCCTAGAGTTTTCTGGGCATTAACCCCTTCATGACCAAAGGTCATTGATGCACAGATGTCCAGGTCACAATGAAGCAGCGCTCTCTTCCTTTGCGTTCTAAGAGCAATAACACTTTTATTTTTTCCACTTAAAAAAAAAAAAAATTATCACCTTTTATTAATTTACTTCTGATATATAATTTAAAAAAAAATCAGCAATCCTGGTGTTTTTTAACACTTTTTTTACTGTTAAACATGCAATCATCAGATTACATATACTGATTAATGGTATGCCATTGCATAGCATTGATCAGCACTATCAGCGACCTTCTCATAGAGCCTGCCTGAGGGCACACCCTATCAAAAATGGCCGATCCGACAGGATGGAGGTAAGGAGATCTCATCCGCCTGTCAGTGTCAGCGATCATTCAGTGACAGGTATTTATCCTGTCAGTAACTACCTTAAATGCAGTGATCGCTATAGATTGCAGAGTTTGAAGTGTCACTGTCATTAAAAAAAAATTCAGAAATCAATAGTACAGGTGATTTTAAGAAACTTTGTAATTGGATTTATTAGCTAAAAAATGCATTTTTATCATGAAAAAGCAGTTTGAAGCTATCTCCCCTGTCTTCATTGTTCTCTATGGAGAGGGGAGAGATGAGGCACTAAAAAAGGAAAACAAAGAGTTAATTTACAGCAACATCATCAGGCTCTCTCTTCTGACATCAGCACTGACCTCTCTAACCTCTGAATAGGGTTTTCAGCAGCTCCCTGCTGTGTAATTCTTTGTTCTCTGCTCTCTGCTGCAACTAATCTCCCTTCTCCCCCCTCCCCTCTTCATAGCACAGACAGGACCGTCTGATGTAAAACAGTCGAGATTTCCTGATTCTGAGCAGTGGATGAAAGAAAGAAGAGGAGGGGGGACCTGGGAAAAGCCTTTTTAAATGCAGATAATGGCATATTTGCCTAATAAACCCAATTAGTAAGTTTCTTAAGATCGCCTGGACTATTGATTTAAAAAAAATAAATAAAAAAATTAACGACAATGACTCTTTAAGGGTGACTTTGGCTGCCTGTCATTACTTCCAGAGCCTGCGACACTGATGTGTGTGGGACCGCACACATTGGAGAGGCCCCGCACACATTAAAAGCCCCGTCAGTGCAGAGGCGCATATATATACATTCCAACTGCATGGGCCATGTGCAATAGAAACTATACACATGGTTGCATTAAGGGGTTAACTGTATGGCCTATCCTGAGGAGGCCTACACATGAAAAATACCACAAATGTTATTCTTCTTCACATTAAGAAGATGGTCTTGAACGAATTAAGCACATGTGTGGTGTTTAGCCCACATGCAGTGAAATCTCCTTCAGCCCCTTCTGATCCGGCCAGTTCCGATTACATCACAGAGAGGGCAGGGCCTAGGCTTCCAGGTTGGTCCATTTTGAAGATGTCATGGAGGGGGGGCTAGGGCACCAATGTAAGCAGGGATCTATGGCATAACGGTCATAAAGCCCTGGCCAGATGGCGCTGTCCACCAACAATGCATTTTTGAGCTGGGAGACCATCAAGAAATACTATATACAGTAATACAGTATATGAATGGTGCTGAGAACTCTTTATATGGAAAGGGGGGGTTGACATTATTACATTTAAGAGAAACTGACAGCACAGATATGCATATATCTGTGCTGCCAGTTACCTGTTGCTGATCAAACGATGAGTGCATACCTTCACCACTGCTGTCTGATCTGGTGTGTTGCCTTAAAATGTTCTTGACAGTATCACAAAGGCGGGTCTGTCACACTGTAAGCTCCCACCCCGCTCTCAGACTGCCCCCACGCCCTCCAAAATGATTGGTAGCCAGAGGATGTGGTGGTCGCCTGAAGACACAGCAGCGGCCAGAGAACGAGGAGAAGGCTGACATGTCACAGACCTGCCTTTTTTGGTACTATCAGCCTGGAATAAAGAATGTTTTTCATCAACATGCCGCATCACAAATCAGGGCTGATGGTATGTATGCACATGCTCGTGTGATCCATAACAGGAAACTGGCAGCAAAGATATATGCATATCCATGCTGTCAGTTTTCTTTAAGTCAAGTGTTGAAATGGAGTACCGAGGCCTTCCACCAGTAAAATTGACTCGGTTAATATTCGATCCTGGGGGCCCACCAATGAAGAACCAGCGATCCTGGGAGCCCTCCAATGAAGAACCAATTAGAAACAACATGTCAGTCAGTGTTTGTGTAGGCTCTAAAGCTGGGGGCCCATCGAAGGATCCTCTGGTCCTATGGTGGGCCAGTCCGACACTGGATCTAATGCAAAAGATTCTGCAGATCTTGTTTGGAAGCCTCAATTGTGAGTTTCAATACTATTTTTTTCTTTCTTCTTGCTGGTCTTTCAATGATCCAGTAACACATGGTTTAATCTGGTAAATCGGATGCACTTGTCATCGCTGCCTTTGTTTTCTATCGGGCCATATGTTTATTTTACATTGTTTTATATTTACTCTGCTCCAAAGATAAAATAAACACTTATGACACCTGCACATTTTAATATGCAAAGTAATTCCTTCCAATCATTACACCAATTACCATCGCAGGAGCAGAATTTAGTTTAGGAAACTGATCACC
Source organism: Dendropsophus ebraccatus (assembly GCF_027789765.1). Taxonomy (NCBI): domain Eukaryota; kingdom Metazoa; phylum Chordata; class Amphibia; order Anura; family Hylidae; genus Dendropsophus; species Dendropsophus ebraccatus. Next base: position 89,953,372 of record NC_091457.1, read on the forward strand.
TGTAAAATTGTTGCTTATTATTTTAACTTCTTCAGAAATAACTTCCAATTTAGAAAGCAGCCGCAGAGAAGGAGCCAGGGAGAATAGATATTTCTTGGCTGAAACTCCAACTTGGTTTAAAGTGAACATGCACTTGATTGTAAATGTGACTTTCTTTGTCAGTTATTTCTAACAATTCTGTTATTCTTGAAATGAATCGGATTTAAAAGTATCAATGAGTTCTGTTCCTTTAGATTTTTTTCAGAGATAAAATTTGCCTTTTACTTTTACAGTCATATACACTAGAGTAAGACCGCATGTGCCCCCATGCATGTTCTGTGCCCCATTTGTGGGCTCACAAATAAAAAAATTATTTCCTTCCACCATTCCTACACTGGTTCATAGCTTTTTCTCCTTCCTGGAAAATGCAACCAAACATACATGGCAGGAAGCAGTGATGTGCTGCCTGTATGCAGAAGCTACGTCCTTAGCTGTTGCCGTAAAGCAGTCCACAGCTTACAACAACAAGTGTAGGGACAGAAAGCAGATGGCTCTCTGCTCTGCCACAGTTTTCAGCTAAATTTGCATCAAAAGGACACAGATACAATTGAAAGTGTTCTTCCTAGTCGCAAGTGATGTGCAGAGATGGGGGTAGGGCCTTTCACCACCAACCCACAGGCCCCATGGGGGGACATAAGACAGACCTCCTGAAATAGCAGGGAAATATCTGAAATTGAGGACTGTCCTGCTGGATTTGGGACAATTGGGAGGTCTACAATCATCAATATCTTTTTCTGACAGATTGTGCTATTGAGGAAACATATCTCAAAAAGGAAACAGGGTCATATAGGATGGTACATTATCTGTCTTTTCCTTCAGGGAATTCTTTAAATGATTGTATATCAAGGGATTTGTGTTCGGTGTCATATGCCACCTTTGATCAGGCCTTTGACCTGGTTAAGGGGTTTGGCTTAGGTTGTTTCTTATCAAAGGCCGATATTGAATCGATTTCGGCTTTTACCTACTTATCCAGGTAGTTTTAGCTTGTTGGGTTTTCAATTTGATGGATTTTTTTTTTTTGTGGATAAATGCTTGCCCATGGGATGTTTTTATTTTGAGTGTTTTTCTAGCTTTTAGAGTGGGTTGTGGCTGGATGTGGGTTGGATGATTTTTTATTTATGAGCCCTGGTGACAGTTCTGCCTGTTAGGAAGTGTTACAGTGTTTTCAATACTAAACGTGTTTGGAATTCGGTGTACCGTTAGCGCAGGATAGAACTGTGTTGACTACTACTTGTTTAGATTATCTGGGAATTACCATAGATACTGCTAGAGCAGAATGTCGGTTGCACATTGCGAAGGTGGAAAAGATTTGCGAATGGCTACATAGAATGTTAGCAAGGAACTCTGCTTCAGTAAAAGAATTGCAGTCACTTCTCGGTTTATTGGCCTTTGCCTCTAGAGTAATGCCCATGGGGCACATCTTTTGTAGAAAAGCAGCCCAGCAGATTGCTTGTCTACGTAATCCTGTTTTGCACATACCAGTGGATCAGGAAATGAAGGAGGATTTCTCTATTTGGTTGGGTTTCCTACAGAGCTATAATGGGCGGTCGTTTTGGCAGTCTGGTTTCTTATCTGCAGTTCAGCTTGATTTGTTTAGTGATGCCACCGACTCTGTCGGCTTTGGAGTTTATTTTGCAGGACGTTGGTGCGCGGCTAAAAGGCCACAATCCTGCATAGAGCTGTAACTAACAAAATTGTGGTACTAGAGTTATTTCCCGTTGTGTTTGCCCTCTGTTTATGGGGTAATCACTTTGTGAATAAGAGGATCTTTTTTAACTCTGATAATAAAGGAGTGATGTATGCAGTAAATTGTTTGTCATCCTCCTGTCCTTTGGTAGTTCGTTTGGTACCTTATTTATTACTGTTGTGTTTGCGTTTGAATCTCTGGATAAAGGTAAAATCCATTCCCAGTTGCTGTAACAATATCGCTGATGTCTTGTCTTGCTTCCAGTTCCGCAGATTCCAGAAGTTTCCATCAGGGGCAGAGCAGGAAGTGGAGAACTGCCCGGCGTTCCTGTGGGATCTAATCTGGTCTTGATGTGGGCTCTAGTGCAGCGATATATGGCTCCAGGTACGTGGTGTAGTTATGTGGGGGCCTGGAGAACTTGGGATGGGGTTGTGTCTGCAGTAGGTCTATCTTCTTTTTGGTTTTCTGAACAGGCTGCCTTGATTTTCTTGTTTCATCTCATGGAGTTTGAAGTGTCTCATGGCTCCTTGTGTAAGATTGTTGCTGGTGTATCTTTTTTCTTAAAGCTGCCAGGTGAGTGTCCGTTGCGTTAAGCAGCTTTTGAAGGGTTATGGGGAAGCAAACAAGCATCTGGATGGGCGCTGTCCGATCTCTCCTGAACTTCTGATGAAGTTGTGAATAGTTTCTCATAAATGTTGTTTTTCTCCTTAGGAAGTGTCACTGTTTTTGTGTGCATTTGTTCTTTGCTGCCTTGCTTGTAGGGGACCTACTTTCCCCAGGCAGGGCTGCAAGCGGAGGTTTACGCTTAAATCACTTAGTTGTGCGTTTGAATTGTCTTTTAGTGTTTGTGGCCCAATCAAAAGTGGATCAGGCTGGAAAAGGAGTTTGGCTGTGGGTTGGTGCTTTGCCGGGCAAGGCTTTGTCCAGTTTCTTTTCGTCAGAGGTATTTGGCAGTTCGTCCTTCTGGTGGTTTGACATTTTTGGTGCATAAGGATTTACGGCCTTTGACCTAATTTCAGGTTCGGGCTGTGCTTAGAAAATGTTTACAAGAATTGGGTTTGGGGGCCGCCCATTTTAATCACACTCATTCAGAACTGAGGCAGCGACAGCGGCTTTTTCTGTAGGCCTTCCAGCTGCATCAGTTAAGAAATTAGGGAGATGGGACTCTTGTTATGAGAGATATGTCTGATATGACCTTCTGTTTTTTGCAGGTCTGGTGGCTTGGATCGTTGGCCATTCGTTCATCTATTGGGCCGAATGCAGAGCCGCCAGTCATTGTTATACAAGGAACCTATCGCCAGAGGCTTCGGTTTACTGGATGGAAGTTGGAGGACAACGGTGGGATGGATTGCTCAATCATCTACTCCTCATGTCTGTAAAGGCTCCTGATTCTGATGTAATCGTGATACATCTAGGCGGCAATGATGTGGGTAAGCTGGGCCCCATAGATCTTTTGTTCTTAATGAAACGCACTTTGGTAGTCATTCAGGGAATGTTCCCGAAGGCACGTTTTCGGAAATTATCCCTCTCCTTTTGTGGCTTCAATCTACTGATTTGCGTTTCTTTGAAAAGTTCAGAAATGGCTGAACAGAGCATTGGCAAAGTTTATGCCATCTATTGGCGGATTTGCCTTTTGTCACGTTGATCTTGAAGGCAGAGTAGCTGGCGGACCCACCCCTGGTGTGGTAAAGCCTTTGTAATTAAGAAAAGGGCTCTCATATATATATATATATATATATATATATATATATATATATATATATATATATATTTATTTGTTCATGACATGGTTGAATGTATGGTCTGAGCTGGAAAAGCTAAACTGTTGATGTTTGTATATTATTTTTTTTATTCTACAGTCAAATGAATTTAAGCTATTTATAGGTTTTTATTAATTTGTTTATTTTAAAAGAATTTGAAATAAATTAAGGTTTATTCCAATCTATACCTGGTCTATATTTTAATATTGAGTTTAGCTTATGATATTGCTTGGGTACAATTAGTATGCTCTATTCCTTCATTTGTAGTCTCTGTTGTAAGGTTAAAAAAAACAAAAACCTTTACATTCTCATACAGTTCCAAGAAGATGATTACAGATGGTCTGGAGGTCTGGATATCGACTGTGGGCCAGCTTTTAAAACCTCAGGAATTGCTTTGTCCCAATTACCACACAAAATACTACAAGATCGGGTCACTGATGAAATGGATTAAATGTTCAGACACACTGGTGCTCTCAGCTATTTAACTGGGGCGTTAAAAGCTTACATGCTTTCTAAAGCACTGTCTACCTGCTCCATCCTCTCTCTCTCTCAGTCTTTCTGAGTTTCTCCTTTTTATCCTTTTAGTCTGTAAGAAGCCTAATTAAAAGCATGAGCAGGGCTCTCTCTGCCCTTAAATCAGTAATTGGGTTCAGCACAGAGACTGTCAGGAAATTAACACATCACATCATGACAGCTGTTAATTTTTTTTTTTACTTATTTGTCGTATGAATCACGGCTGATTTGCTGTAGTGCATAACAAATTAGTTGTCTCTAATCAGACCCCTCTCTATGGTGTGTAGTATATGCTTGTATGTGTGTACTTGTGTTGACGAGTATACAATATATATATATATATATATATATATATTCATATATATCTCTCTATATATATTTAGAGGTCTGCTACGACAGAGCTGCAGAGCTGTCTTTCCACTAGGTGTGTCATCGTCAATAAATCAGTGTATGCAAAGGCTGAGAGCTTAAGAAGCTGTTTAAAGTTTGATGAAAGCTTTTAGTTACATTTTTAAACTTTCACATCCAACATTATTTTTCAAATTGACATTCCACAGCATAATATCACGTCAAGTGTCTTGGTGCAGTTTAAAACTTCTGCATATTTTGCAAGTGGGGATATATATATATATATATATATATATATATATATATATATATATATTAAAGTTTGCGCAAATATGAATGATTTGAACAGGGAAAATTCATATATGCCAAATTTATATTTATTTACTAGATCATGTACCGTATAAAGTGTCAGTGTGTTAATTAGATTTGTTCCAAGGTCACCCAGGAGGCAAATCTATACTCTTGTTTTTTTGTTGTTTAAGGGGAAATCGCCAGGAGCCCTATATACCCCTTTATACCCTATATACCCTGACAGTTCAGCACTGTTTATGTAAATTGTAGCTTATGCACATTAGAAATAAACTAAAAACTTTAAACATCCTAAACACCTAATAACCAAACTGAGATGTCATGTGATCAGACTGTATACAGAGCCTGGTTATATACAACATTGGCAGTGTAATATACAGCCTGGTTATGTACAACATTTGTAGTGTTATGCTGAGCCATTATTTCAAAACAACAGCGGCTATGTTCACACAACGTCCAAAAAAGGAAAAAGGCATCCGCTTTTTGTGTTTAAAAAGATGTCAATTATATGTCAATTAGATGTAATTGCATTATTGTAAGCGACTTGAATAAAATGCATTGAAGTCTATGGAATAATGGACGTCTTTTTCACAAATTGAAGTGAATGTGTCCGTCTCAAAAGACACTCGTCATTCATTACAATGTGTGAAAAAGATGTCAGTTATTCCATAGACTTCAACGCATTTTATTCAAATCACTTACAATAATATAATAACAGATGTCTTTTTAAAAGTAAAACACGGACGCCTTTTTTTGGACGTTGTGTGAACATAGCCAGCTGTTGTTTTAAATAACAGCAATCATTTGGCATTAAATGGCGGCCATCCACTCAATTTCAACTGAGATTTGAACCAAGAAATGAACTGCTGGCAGGTCGCTAGACAGGTGAGTTTAAGGCCAAGTTGAAACACTGTTCAGTTACATTGACCAAATGGGACAATGGCTGTAGTGTATATATACTGTATACACTACGGCCGCAGAAAATAATTGAAACGTCCATTTTCTATGACCGCAGTTCAGTGAACTGCGGCCACAGAAAATAGGCTGTGCTCACAGTGTAAAGTGTGGCTCCCAACTGTACTTTACACCGTGGTCAATGGTAAATTGGATTGCGGGAACAACTGCACATTCCGATTAGGGATGAGCGAACTTTTGAAAAGTTCGGTTCGGTTCAATCAGGCGAACTTTCGTGAAGTTCGGATTGGTCCGAACCGAACCAAAAACGAACCTTGCTTTAACGGCTGAATAATTGCAGCTACAATAGTGGGAGTGTGATAGGGTATAGTTTTGTTTAGTTGCAGTTGATATTACAATGAAAAAAGTGGGGTTAAAAAAAGTGCTAAAATAATGAGAAAAAAAATAAAATAATAATAATAGGAATAATATTAATAAAATATAGTGAATAAAAGTGCCAAAATAGTGACAAAAAATATTGAAAAAAAAAAGTTTACAAGAAGGATGCGGCAGCACTTGATTGCACCAAGGCCAGTATTGTTGAGAAGATACAAGTTGAGCAGCAAGAGGAGACAGCAGTAGATTGCTCGCTTCTCAGGCCAGTATTGTTGAGAAGAGACAAGTCGAGGAACAGGAGGAGGCAGCAGTAGATTGCTCGCTTCTCAGGCCAGTATTGTTGAGAAGATACAAGTTGAGCAGCAAGAGGAGACAGCAGTAGATTGCTCGCTTCTCAGGCCAGTATTGTTGAGAAGAGACAAGTCGAGGAACAGGAGGAGGCAGCAGTAGATTGCTCGCTTCTCAGGCCAGTATTGTTGAGAAGAGACAAGTTGAGCAGCAGGAGGAGGCAGCAGTTGATTGCTCGCCTCTCAGGCCAGTGTTGTTGAGAAGAGACAAGTTGATCAGCAGGAGGAGGCAGCAGTTGATTGATTCCAGTGCAGTATTATTGAGGAGAGGCTACTTGAGGAGGAGGCAGCAGTTGATCGATTCCAGGCTAGTATTATCGAGGAGAGGCTACTTGAGGAGGAGGAGGCAGCAGTTGATCGATTCCAGGCCAGTTTTATTGAGGAGAGGCTACTTGAGGAGCAGGCAGCAGTTGATTGATTCCAGGCCAGTATAATTAAAAACAGACTACTTGAGCAGCAGTAGGAGGAGGCAGCAGCAGTTGATTGATTCCAGGCCAGTATAATTAAAAACAGATTACTTGAAGAGCAGGAGGAGGCAGCAGTTGATTGATTCCAGGCCAGAATTATCAAGGAGAGGCTACTTGAGGAGGAGGAGGCAGCAATTGATCGATTCCAGGCCAGTATTATTAATTCAGGCACGATTCATCTTAACAAAAGTCAGCATCTCAACACTGTGGCAAGAGAGCCTCGTTCTTTGCGGTGTTGCGATGTTACCCGCTGCACTGATTACCCTCTCTGACGCCACACCAGTTGATCGATTCCAGGCCAGTATTATTGAAGAGATTTGACTTGAGGAGGAGGAGGCAGCAGTTGATTGATTCCAGGCCAGTATTATTGAGGAGAGGCTACTTGAGGTGGAGGCTGCAGTTGATTGATTCCAGGCCAGTATTATCGAGGAGAGGCTACTTGAGGAGGAGGAGGAGGCAGCAGTTGATCGATTCCAGGCCAGTATTATCGAGGAGAGGCTAATTGAGGAGGATGAGGCAGCAGTTGATCGATTCCAGGCCAGAATAATTAAAAACAGACTACTTGAAGAGCAGGAGGTGGCAGCAGTTGATTGATTCCAGGACAGTATTATCGAGGAGAGGCTACTTGGGGAGGAGGAGGCAGCAGTTGATCGATTCCAGGCCAGTATTATTAAAAACACACTACTTGAAGAGCAGGAGGAGGCAGCAGTTGATTTATTGCAGGCCAGTATTATCGAGGAGAGGCTACTTGAGGAGGAGGAGGCAGCAGTTGATCGATTCCAGGCCAGTATTATAGAGGAGAGGCTATTTTAGGAGGAGGAGGAGGCAGCAGTTGATCGATTCCAGGCCAGTATTATTGAGGAGAGGCTACTTGAGGGGGAGGAGGAAGCAGCAGTTGATTGATTCCAAGCCAGTATTATTAATTCAGGCACGATTCATCTTCACAAAAGTCAGCATCTCAACACTGTGGCAAGAGAGCCTTGTTCTTTGCGTTGTTACCATGTTACCCGCTGCACTGATTACCCTCTCTGACGCCACACTACTAGCTGGGCAGGACAGCAGAGCCAAGGAAAACTCTGCCAGTTGAGGCCAAATCTCCAGTTTCTCTGCCAGCAGAGCAGTTGATTGATTCTAGGCCAGTATTATTAAAAACAGACTACTTGAGGAGCAGGAGGAGGCAGCAGTTGATTGATTCCAGGCCAGTATTATTGAGGAGAGGCTACTTGAGGCGGAGGCTGCAGTTGATCGATTCCAGGCCAGAATTATCGAGGAGAGGCTACTTGAGGAGGAGGAGGAGGAGGCAGCAGTTGATCGATTCCAGGCCAGTATTATCGAGGAGAGGCTAATTGAGGAGGATGAGGCAGCAGTTGATCGATTCCAGGCCAGTATAATTAAAAACAGACTACTTGAAGAGCAGGAGGTGGCAGCAGTTGATTGATTCCAGGCCAGCATTATCGAGGAGAGGCTACTTGAGGAGGAGGAGGCAGCAGTTGATCGATTCCAGGCCAGTTTTATTAAAAACACACTACTTGAAGAGCAGGAGGAGGCAGCAGTTGATTTATTCCAGGCCAGTATTATCGAGGAGAGGCTACTTGGGGAGGAGGAGGCAGCAGTTGATCGATTCCAGGCCAGTATTATAGAGGAGAGGCTATTTTAGGAGGAGGAAGCAGTTTATCAATTCCAGGCCAGTATTATTGAGGAGAGGCTACTTGAGGGGGAGGAGGAGGCAGCAGTTGATTGATTCCATGCCAGTATTATTAATTCAGGCACGATTCATCTTCACAAAAGTCAGCATCTCAACACTGTGGCAAGAGAGCCTTGTTCTTTGCGTTGTTACCATGTTACCCGCTGCACTGATTACCCTCTCTGACGCCACACTACTAGCTGGGCAGGACAGCAGAGCCAAGGAAAACTCTGCCAGTTGAGGCCAAATCTCCAGTTTCTCTGCCAGCGGAGCAGTTGATTGATTCTAGGCCAGTATTATTAAAAACAGACTACTTGGGGAGCAGGAGAAGGCAGCACTTTTTTGGTTGCGGGCAGCTAGACGGGGTTGACGGCAACCAGCAGAGCACAAAAGGACAGCTATTGTGGGGCGCTGACTTAGCATCACTTAGAACAGCTGATCAGCTGAAGTTTTTTTTAAACTTTTTTGCTTGCGGCTATACACGGTTAACGGCACCCAGCAGAGCAGCAACGTCTAGCGTCTCCTCTCTGTCACGGAACAGTAGCTGGTTCAATGCTACGTGTCCTGAGTGACTCTTCTCACTTTTCTCTCCCTATTTCTTTTTTCCATCTCCCTATCTTGCGATTTTTTTTTAATCTTCCTCTCTCCTGCTTCTCTCACAAACAATATATACTCCTTCTCTATCTCTCCCTGTACTTATCCAGTTGTTTGGATATGTAATCTATGTGTTTTCACTGCAGCCAGGCTCAAGCACTTTCTGTTCCTGGAGTGACGTCACACACCTTGATATTCACAAAAAAACAGGATACAAAAGGATTATAGGAGTAATAATCCCTTGTATCCTGTTCTATTCTCTGATTAAAGTACAGTTTTGCGACGCCGTTGCGATTTTAACGAACTTCGTCACGAACTTTTTGAAATAATGTTCATCCGGCCAATTGGTGAACATGTAAGACAGTCGCCATTGTTTTACACTGCTGTGTCTAACAACGGCAGCTGTTTTTAAAGAATGTGAACATGGCCTAAGGCTATGTTCCTACAACTTCTTTTTTCGGCTGTTTTGGGGCAGTTTTTTTTTTAATGGCTGTCATTTTGGCCCCAAAATGCAGTCTTTTTTTTGCAATTTATGATCCCAATTTACATAAAATGGCTGTGTTTTGGTGACAATATGAAAAAAAATTACAGCTTCAAAATGGCCAAAGATTTCGCGGGAACATAGCCTTACCAAGATTTGATGCAGTAATTGAGTGCAGTTTTTACAGGTTAACATGTAAAAGTGTTTTATAAACTTTGTAAAAATTGTTACGCTAATTACCATCTAAAAAAAGCATGGCAAATGGTGGTAAAACTACATATGTATAAATACACCTTAACAAAATTTGTGTTTTCTAAAGAATTGTTTCATATTGTCATCAGAAATTATTTTAGTATTTCACTCTACCAACACAACAAACTATAAAATAAAGTGATGTTACTCCTATACACTCCCAAGTGTCTTTTTAATTGAGGAAAAGGGATGACAGGTGTTCTCTAACATCAGAAAATTAAGTGCAATTTGATTAAATAGCTAACATACAATGGGTCCTGGCAAGACTATGAAAACCTAACGTGTCACTCTAATTTAATCTGCCACAAATATTAGAAATACGTTGCTATATCTTAGGGAAGTTCACAATACTGTTCTGCATAACCAAAGTTTTTTTCTGAAAAGATAGGCTATTCCAGATGCCGTAGAAACAGATGAAGTAGGTCTCCCCCAGAGACCATAGATTAGTAGTACTAACAGGCGAGTACTGGAGGGTAATTGTTCCTGTATTTCCTGAAATGTCACTACAAAGTGGGACCCAGTATAGATTGTTGACCTTGTAGTACTCTAGTAGCCTATTAATTGTCGCTGGAAGGGAAAAGGCAGTGTGACAGTCTTTTGTAAAAACCATACAACCAGGAGCAACCTGTCCTATGTTACACTGGTTGCAGAAGCACAGATTTTATCCAGGTAACTATAGACTTTTGCCACATGCTCATATTTATTTCATTTATTTTATTTTTTTTGCATGGAATAGTACCTCTTCGTTCATGTCTTTGTGTACTAACTGCCCTTAAAGGGGCAGGGACTGTCTGCTAAGTCTTTTTTGTTTTTAGTGCCCAGGGAGGCATCTAAAAATGTATTTTTCAGTGGAAAATCCATGCAGAAATTGTCTTTATCAGTAGTTGGTTGAATGCATACAGGAGTATCTTTACAATTAAAGATGTATCACATGTCAAAATCCTACTGCGTAACACACGCAAGTTGCCTACGGTCATTTCGCATACTATGACATTTTGTCAAAGCCTTGAGAAAGCATCACAGCACTCATACTGGTTGTAGACCGGACAACTTATTTTATTACACTCATGATTTTATGAACCTACTATGAAGCTTAAATAAAGAGTGCGCTATGAAACAGTTTACTTTGCTACACAAAGCTGTTCACATCAAAATGTATTACTTCTTTTCGGGAAAAAGTAAATTAAAGACCACAGTACCTTAAAGGGGTACTCCGGCTCTGGAAAAAAAAATCAATCAATTATAAACATAGTTTTTACACTTACCATCCCTCCTGAGTCTGTCTCCATTTAAATTTCCCCCTCTCAAGCTCCAGTTGGTGGCTTCATTTTTTCTTTACTTCCTAGTTAGGGCTTTCCCATGATGCACTTTGTCTCCTGTGACGTCTAACTGACTCTGTAAAATTGTTAGATGGCTTACATCTTGTTCAGCCAATCAGAGCTGAAGTGTCTCAAAGGGTTATGTACCAGATTCTGTTAGCCAGTAGGATCTTTCCTTTCTTCTGTCCTATCACCTCTCTTCTTTTCCTCTTCTGTTGCACTCTTTCCACCCAACCACAGCGCACCTTACATGCTGATTAGGAAGTTAGGACCCAGCTCAGATAGCTCTCCACCGCGGTTCTACCTGGGTCCTGGCCCTCTGCCAGGTCCCCTCCAGTCGCAGTCTTAGTCAGTACCCCGCATGGTTAGGACGCAGGACAGAGCCCCTTACAAACCTCTTTCTTGAAGCATAAAACACACTGTGTGATGCACTGCTAAACCCTTCAATAGAGAACTAGCCAACAAATCACCTCAACCCACGCCGAGGACTAGGAGTAACTACAGTGCAGGACAGTATCCCTAAAAGAGCCAAAGCGCTAGGAACTGCTTCAGGTGGAGCAAAGTTACTGAAAGTCTATGAACTCCATCTTGCAGGGCGGGTGTACTCCCATTGTCACCCATTGGTACGGTTCTGCCAAAGCTAGTGGGCATAAGGTGGTGTGAATACTAGAGAAAAGGTCAATACACAGGCACAGGTTGATTCTTCTTCTTCTTCTACAAGTATTCTTCGATGCGCTCCAACCTCCCAGGAGAGCACATTACTACTTGGGTTGAGACTCTCACGGCACCCTCCTCTCTACTACCTCAGTACAACCTTATCAACTCTACTTCAGTACTTAACACACAGATCTGGGGGTTCTATGTGCATGCATTTATTAGAACTGTATCAAGTGTATTTCAAGATTATTTTTATGTTTATTATGTTGTTTATTTATTGTTTTTTATGTTTATATGTAAGGGCTGGGACTTCCTGTGTTTGATCTCTTTTTTGAACACAGAAAAGACCAGATATCAGCACAAAGGGAGCATGGACCCCAGTATGACAGGAAGGAATGCTCCTGGTGGCTATATGTATAACATTGATTCAAACATGGAAAACAAAAAAAAAAAGAGAGAGTTTGTTGCAAGACTGCTTTAGTCCCAGACCAGCCCCTAAAATGAATCAGACCCCAGACCCAACCCCTTAAAAGCATTCAGATCCAAGAGAAGAAATCTAAAGTCATCAGATGCCTGGCATGACCCTAAAATAAATTTAGACCCCTAGATCCCTAACCAGTATATATCCCAGACCAGTCTCTAAAATGAATTATACCTCATAACAGACTCCTAATGAATTCATTAGGGGTCTGGTATATCTGGGGGTGGGTATTACCACTCCTGGCCACCATGACAAGTGTTCCAGCAATAAACACGAAGCCCACCTGCTGCATAACACCCTCAGCACCTGAGCCATGGCAGTATCAATTGCATACAGGAGCAGGGTTGTCTGCAAAGGCAGAAAGCATACACTACTTTATCTCACCTTACCTGGATGTTGTATGCACTTACACTCTTACAGCACTTACACTTACTACATTCACTTAGCCAAGCTCTCTGCACCCAGAATCTTGAATGTTAACTGACCTGTGAGGCATGTGGTTTATGCCTCACTGCTTAGTGTACTGGAGCAGGGACTTCTGTCTTTCCGAATCGAATCAACAGTCTCAATTTTTCTAAAACAAATGTAGGGATATTCGCTCATCTCTAGTACTGTCTCATCTGACGTTGAGTAAAAATATTTTCATTATGGAAGCAATCAAGCCTCTAGGGCCTTTATTTCTTAAAGCCTCAAGGATACTATTACATTTGAAGCTTCATCATTCCTCTTTTCAACATTATTTTATCAGACATCAGCAGATTTTTCTCCACAGTCAGATTTTGTGGAGCGTTTGCTGAGAATAGTGGCATCCCTGGCCATTATATAACTTATATGTGGTAGTTTTCCCTTCTGCAGCAAGAACTGTGGTTGTATCACTGGAATTAGCTAAAATACTTACTACAAGCTACAACATATCTTTCTGTATGTTTCTGCAGTTGCCTTTCTCCAGTACCACACCCCTCTCTATAGACTAAAAAAATAAGAATGAAGATTCAATGCAAGATGGATAAGAAGAACTGGTTCATAAGTGGAAAAAGAGGATTTTTTTTTAAATCTAAAAAGTGTAATCTATAATGTTTCTTATATTCTTTTGTACTATTGATCCATCTAATCTAAGCAGAGATGAGCGAACCTTCCATCCGAACCCGAACTTTCGGCATTTGATTAGCGGTGGCTGCTGAAGTTGGATAAAGCCCTAAGGCTATTTGGAAAACATGGATATAGTCATTGGCTGTATCCATGTTTTCCAGACAACCTTAGAGCTTTATCTAAGTTCTGCAGCCCCGGCTTATCAAATGCTGAACGTTTGGGTTCGAATGGACTTGAACCCGGTTCGCTCATCTCTAAATCTAAGGATTTTACCCTTCTTACTTTTGTTCATTGAAACTTCTTCCATGATTGGAGTTACATCTGAACTTTACATTTCCGCACTGTGTCATAATTTGTTCATGCAACTCAGACTGTCATGTTTTCCCCCCTCTATTACTTTACTATACTGTAGAAAAACTCTTCTTAGTGCAGCCCCACACTGCAAATAGTATTAGACACAGAATTTATAATATATATATATATATATATATATATATATATATATATATATATAAATTGCCTTACATTGTATTTTCTCATTATATCATCCCACAAGCCACATAGTTTCAACTTTGTTGGATTTGTTAGTTATAAGGCTGCATGCTATATAATTAACTAGACGGATAATCCTCTTGACCTCAAGAGAAACAGGAATTTGTTTTAATCAGAATGACTCAAGTGTTGGATTATGGCATTTCTCTTCAATTGTCACATTGCTAAGTGGGAAGTATCAAATTAATTGTCATCCACACAACAGACATAGCAGATGATTATTTTGAACAAAAAAAAAAGGTTAATAAGATTACTGAGGACACATTGGAACTACCTGATACCTGTAAAATGGCACAAAAGAGTACTTTGTAGCAGCAAAATTACAGAAGAAGATTAATAGGATCTATGGAAAGAATTGTGTGTCTACTCACGCAGCTGGTTGGAGACTTGATAACATAAGCTTTGTCTCTTTGGCAGAATTTATTTCTATTTTTCTCTTTCCCGATTATTCGCCACCATTGTAAAACCAGCAGTTATACAATTGTGAATTTATTATTCTTATCTACTTATCATGTTAATAACAATATACATATACATAAAATATATCTTTCAACTTAGTAAGAACCTGTTCAGATCACGTTTAGCTATCCTGTTAAAAATGTCTGTTTTGTTTTGCTGTTGATTTCTGTTCAAACAGATGTTATTAGATGTGGTTTACACTATGGTTATTGCTATATTCACACCCTGTCAAAATTAAGGCCGTTTTTATTGGACAGCTGTCATTTAATGTCAAATAAGGGGCATTACTTGCCGTTAAATAATAGCCCGTCCAATAGAAAAAGCCACCCCATAAAAATGGTCAGGCTATGTTCCCCCAAAGAGATTTTAAATCACAGCCATTTCCCACTATGGGATTTTATTGGGAAAAGGTAGCCATCTTTCGATAGTGACGAACGCAAAAAAAATGATCATGATCTCCTTTTCCTGATAAAATCCCATAGTGGTAACATAGCCTTAAAGTGTCTTTCTGTGTTTGTTTTTTTATTTTTCATCAAGATACTTTTAATTTTCTTTTTCTTTTTCAGGGAAGACAAATGGAGACCAAGGCTCTCATTTACTAAGATTGTTGAGTTTTCAAAAACCCTACACACAAAGGTTTTCGTTTCCCAAACCACTAGATTTTTAAAAGTGTCTGACTGCCCTTGGCAAATGTGGTTAGTTTTTCACATGACAAAACTAGAACTCAACATTACCACCGCACTAGTGGACGCAAAATCCATAAAAAATTTTTTTTTTAATAAGTATATGATGGTGTTTAGAGCAGATTTTTAGGAGACATGCTTACTTTTTGGCTTTAAAGCACAGTTTTCAGATATTTTGTGCTGTACTACTGTTATGGTCAGTAAGGCAAAGGCAGTCTGACAAGACACGGACAGTGAGCCCTGAGCTGACCCCACCCACTGACCCTGCCTACTTGCCACGGGCGGCCCTAAACGTCCCGGACAACCACAGAGTCGGTCCCTACACTGAATAGGTGCGACACACAAACCACGGACAGACGAACAAAACACAATAAGAGGTGTCAGAGAAACCAGGTCAGCAACAGTCGAGCGGCAAAGTACAAACACAGCAAACAGGAGAATAGTCGAGGTCAGATGCAGAAGGTCCGGAATACAGAGATCAGAGTAACTAAACAGGGAACTGAGCAGGCGAGTGAACTCTAATAGTCAGCAGGGAAGAAAGAAACTTGCTGCTTCTTATCTAGGACCAGAGACTGGGTCCAGCAGATGATTGGACCAGCCCTGATCGCAGCAGCAGGTTTAGCTGAGAAGATCAAGCAGAGCAGTAACCCCTGCACTGCCAGGAGTCTGCCAGGAAAAGCGGGTGTGGCTGGCAAATACAACACAATTCAGACAGAGTAAAAAAAAAACACAGACAAACTCAGCACTTCCTCAACCGCCCAGCACGGACCAAGGAGCGCAAAGTCATATTCCTAACAACTACATTAGTAAATACAGGGAAACCATAAATACAGTAAAAACCATAGATTTGAAGACAAAAACTCAAAAGTAACTGAGGGCCTGTTTGTCCTGTTAAACAAGATCCTTATGGATCAATTTTTTGTACAATACAATTCATCGTGCGCAATTTGTTTGCACCACCCTGTTTGACATTCTATTTTTTTTTCAATAAAACTTGCTATTGACTTCTCTTACATACTAAAAAAGCTTCCATTTTTTTCAGTTGAAAATATACTATTTATAACCTAACCTATCTTATATTCAGCCATGGATAGTCATGCCCACCCTTCCTAAGACCTATCTCCATCGGCGAGTTAAGGAATTTTTCATGAAAGAAAAGTACAAGAATTTGTTTTAAAAACCAAATATGTGAAGCCGGTGTAAGAGAAAAAATGAGCATATAACAGCAGCGTTACAAGCTTCGTCTGTCCCTGGCAATCCAGTCAATAAAGCTCAGGTGCGGTTGATGATGAGCTGATTGATGTAAATACCATACAAGTCCTTGTTCCTGGGGATATTAATCAATTACAGTGAACATCAGACACAGAGCTAAGGATCTGAATCCCAGCAGATTAAACACCTTGCCAAAAGCCATAGTGCATGAATGAGTAAGACGAGAAATCGTTTCAACGTAGAAGGATCTGGATAGTTCACTTGAAGCACCCAAGTAAGAAATCAGCATTATTCCAATGAAGTTGGGAAATTGTGCTTGCAGGGGTTATCAGAAATGATACATAATTCCCCTACTGCTCATTATTGTACTTGGTATTGGAATTAAATTTAAAGGATCTGTCCAGCGTTAGAATGTAGGATCTACTTCATTCTAGTAATAGCATTTCTCTTAAAGCGTACCTACCACACTTCAGCTTTTGGAACTTCCGCATACAGATGTGGATGCAAGTTCCGAATCATCAAGTTCTGTGCATGAGCCCTATTAAAGAGGATGTACCACAGGTACATTCTCTTGAATTTACCACACCGATAGATCTGCGCCGTCATGGGGAAGCCGATGCCGTGGTCCCAAGTACGGCGCCATTCTACCCAGTGTTACTGGGCTGTACTGACGCACTGGAGGTTGGCTTGCCCGCCCCCAGTGGGAGGGAATTCCCTGCCCTCTATGACGTGGCTCTATTGATTCTAATGGAGCTGTGTCATAGAAGGGAGGGAATTCAAAAAACAGACCGCGGCACCGGCTTCCCCATGACAGTGCCGTTCTATCGGTGTGTTAAATTCAAGAGGATGTACTTGGTGGTACATCCTCTTTAGGTTAGAATAGAATGCATACAGTTCACAAATGCCTGGGACATTGCCAGGGCAACTAAAACTTCCTTTGGCATGTGTCTGCATACGGAAGTTCAAAGGGTTCATTGTGGCAGGTACACTTTCAGAGAAGTGCTATTACTGGAAAGAAGCAGATCCTATATCATAACCTTGGACATCTTCTTTAAATGATTTAGCTATACAGGCTGTGTCTGGTACTGCATTCATCCTTATTTACTTCAAACAGATAGCCTTTAGACAAAATGTTGCTGTTTTTAGAGATGAACTTTTTTTTTAGCCCGAAAAACCCCTTCAAGGTATACCTACTATACTCTCTTAGGTCCTAATAAGGGTCCTATAGACAGCCGAAGCCATTGTGTCTGGTCGGTTCCATGCACAAGCTCTAGTAGATCAGAATGGGGCTTGTGCATGGAACTGCCAGGGTGGCTCATTTCGCGTCAAACTCTAAATTTGTTGCGAGTATTGCGGTATGACAAAGGTTAAACAAAGCCAGGCATTCATCCATTTGCCTCTCGTCAGTGTGGAGCAGGATTCTGGCTAACGGGAACAATGAAAAGTAGACCAACAAAGCAAAAATCACTGAACTCAGGGAGATCAATGGAAAAAGTCCAATGAAGTACTCACTCAAGAGTCGCCATTGATACATTGCCCCCTATAAATTTAAATATGCAAAAAAAAGAGGTCCGTGGATTCTCAGTTACAAGTCTCAAAACACAGTAATAGCCAGATAACCTGTTACCAAGGGTTGCCTCCCAGTGGGAAGATCATTAAACCACCCTGATAAGTAACCCCTTAACTCCCATTCTCCCTGAGCTCAGTGATTGCTGTTTTGTTGGTCCACTTTGATTTGTCACAAACCCCTTTAAATTATGAAAGTTGTTTTTGTTTCAGGCAGATTGATAAATTTCAGCTACTGTCGCTTCTGTTGTAAATTTTAGCTTACTTGTCCTGCTTCTCTTCCCTTCTGGCTGCAGCTGCGGCAGTCCTCTGGTCCATAGCATCCAATGTTTTGTCTATGCAATGCTAGCTGCTGCCTTAGAGCCTTTTCCTTGGCTCAGCTGCGAGTGAAAGTTCTGTCCTCTCTTCCTCCTTCAAGCCAGATTTGCTTTGCTTAGGGTCCTATTACATAAAGCGATTTTAACGACTAAGGATAAACGATCGCAAACGAGATCTGATCCCAGCAAAACAATGAAAGATGTGCAATTACACTGACCAATTAGTGAAAAAATGCGGAACTTGAGCGAAAGAGTTTGGATTTACAGCAAACGATTAGCGAACGATAAGCGAACAAATAACAATGATTTTAGGTTCAGATCTAAATCAATGATCAACGACACATGAACGATTTTTCATTCGCTGCCTGAACATAAATGTTACATATACTATAAGAAGCAGATATAAGAGGCTGCAGATATCTCTGTCATTATTAATCTTAGGTGCTTGCCTTTTAGCTGAATAATCACCAGCCATATGTCTTTTGTAACCTTTGTCAGGGTCCAGACGTGGTATAATTTGCCATGGCATCTGCCCTGCTGGTCTGCAACAGGCCAATATACTGTATGTGAATGAAATTCTCAAGGCCCCATCTGGAAAAAATTTGATCTGAAATGTAGATAGGCTGAAGACTTTCAAAATTGCAGCGTGCTCATTATATTGCTGGTTTACACCACAACATTCACCCTTTCTATGCATAGAGTAATATCTGCTGCTGATTCTGTGATCAAATCCACAAATAAAAATTACACACATGCAGATTTTGCTGTAGATTCACAACAAATCTGCAGCAGTAATGTATCCATCATACCTGGACTTGCTTCTGACTAAGGTAGAGAAGGGGGCCAATATTTTGAGAACAGCAATTGTCCTCTGGGACACCTAATCCACAATTGTTGCATATAGAAACCGGTAGTTGCGATGAGGAAACTCCTTTAAAGAAGCATTCCAGAATTTTTTTTAATCTTTCCCCCCGCTACTCACTGGTGCGTATACTCACCAGTGATGATCGTGATGGTTCGTTTCGTTCCTGTGGTGGCATTCAAAAGAGGGGTCAGAAGAGCGGTGAAGTGAACGCGCGCGGGATTTGAATGTTGCTGCGGGACCATAACGAACCGCGCCACGGGACACCCATCATCACTGGTGACTATACGCGGGGGGGAGGGGGTTCAGGTAAAAAATTTCCGGAATTCTTCTTTAAAAAAAAAAAAAGGTGTAGACACAAATCAGTAGCCATGACCATAAATATGTTGGCCATTTACAGGGGCCCTTGCAGGCTTGCTGGCTGTTTTTAACTCTGGATCAATAAACATTACTTTTTATTCTAGATCTGGATGCTGGATTTGAAATTTTTCTGTGGAAAAAATTTGATTCAATCCATAGTCACCAATCATGTGTTCCCATTCTTACTTTTATTTTATGATTGTTATCATAAACATGTCTTAATGATCATGGTTAACTTTCATTATTATTAGTTGGATTTTAAGTAAAACATTTCTTTGAATGCTGTGATGAAAATCGTGTGGTCCTGACTGATAATGATCTGATGGTGAGAATGTGAGAAACGTGATTTTAATAAAAGAATAGATACTTGGAAAAAGCATCCAGCAAATGTGTTTGGTAAATCTTCAGAAAGTGAATGCAAACCTGTCTGGGAGATATAGTAAGATTGAAATAACAAAGGAAATAATATTATGGCAGACTAGATGGATCAGGTAGTCTTTTTCTGCTGATAGATATCGTATTTTTCGGCGTATAAGGCGACTGGACGTATAAGACGTCCCCCAACTTTTCCAGTTAAAATATAGAGTTTGAGGTAGACTACCCCTCTTCCAAATTCCAATTTAATAAAAATTAATAAAAAAACATCAGACAGGAGCAAGATCTGAGAGGCAGAGAAGGAGGTACAGTAATACCAGTAGGATACAAGGGCGGCCAGACGGGTGAAAGAGGTGTGTTTTTCTGGGCACAGTGCCACTCTACCCTAAATCTTATTTCAATACCCCGGATGCCTGCAGCTTGTTCTGTCCTTTATTCAGTTGCCACATACGACGGGGATGTGGCCGTTTTTTAGCTCTCCCCAATGTATGCCGCAACCACAGATTATCCATTCCATATCCAAAGCTTTCAGTACCCGCACCTATAAGATGGCCCCTGACTCTTGAGAAGATTATCCTGTGTTAAAATGTAGTCTTATACGCAGGAAAATACAGTACTAATAATAAATTTCATCAACCTTCATCAGTTAAAATGCATTATTTGTACTGTAAGCTGAGTAACCAATCCAATGTAACTTAACAGAAGTTACACACAGAAAAAAAAAATCTTAAAGATTAATTGCTGAGACAAATGAAAGTTTCTGGACACTAAAACGCTCAGGAAAGACTGCAAACAGATGTTCCAATAGTGAAAATCAGGCCTCTACAATCAGCACAATGTTATGGTACTTGGGAATAACTGATTTTATTTTGCACATTACGGCATTTTTTTTCTTATTCTCTTCAAGCACAAATGAGATGTACTTGCTGAAATCACACTAGTCTTTTTCAGCAAATCTACCAAAGTCTGTACTATAGAATGCAGCAGAGGCGGCCATAAATCACCAGAAAATAACGTCTTTTGTTGCAGTCACAATCGGTAACAAACAAGAGAGAGAAGATGTTTTGTTATCAATTCTCACTTGAAATTTTAAAGGTTAAAATAGTAATAAAAATTATTATATCTCTTTTTTTATAAGTTCTCGTCTTTTATCTGTCATTGAAAGGATCTATATCTTGCGTTCGAGAGCTTTGATCAAACTGTCAGAGAAGACGTTTAGGGCTTTTGTTTTCGGAAGTCCGCTACTAGTTGATGATCCGAGTTGCACGCACATTAATTCAAAACTATCTGGAAGGAAACGTGTCAATTGGAAGAAAGATCTATGATTTATGTCTGTTTCTGGAAAGGTTTCATCTGTTTCAATGATGGGTGAGGTAGCTGCTACCAGGCTTTGATTTTCGCCCGGATTGTTCCAGTCTTGTGTTGTGAAGTCTTAAATCTTCCCTAACATCAGGCAATGATTTTAAAGGATTATCTGTTCTGCTGAGGTGTTTTCCTTAATGATACTACTACTCTTTTTTTTCTTTCCTTCTTTTCATTACTAAAATTCAATATGCAAGACCTGCTGTTTGTCAATATAATGTACATACTGTGCTTACGAACAAACCTTCACATTGTTCCCTGTGATTCTTATTGTACCCATTACACACCACAGAAAAAGCCATGTTTCCTTCGTTGAGAAATGTTCCACCAACCTAACATAAAAAGAAGGTGTTTTAAATTTTTCAACTATTAAATTGAATATTAATGACCTAGTCTTAGGCAGAATGTGTGAATGTTAGCGACTGACCCCTGATAATCCATTGGTCTGTATAAAGAAGGAGGCTGCAGCTGTAACATGCTCCATTACAGCTGTATCTGGCATTACTAGGCATCATGTACTAAGCTGAAGCACAAACATCCAGCCCTATGGATGGCAATGTGTCAGGTAAAGCAGTGAAGGAGTAACTGTTGCTGCAATCCTTTCAGCCCTTGCATTGCCTGTAGAGTAGCTTTTGAGGGCCTGTCTTTAAGATAGGCCATTACTTTAGATCCAATTAAAGGGGCACTATTAGCAGGTTCTGCCCAATGACCCTGCTGATATGCTCCAGAAGCTGTTTACCTTACAAGTCTTACAATTCTTTGAATATCCCCTAATTGCCCCTATGCTAATTCGGGGCTTAGGAGCATTTGGGGCATCTCCCATCTGCCCCAAGCACCCACTCGGCCCTCCCGGACCGCCCACTATGCATATTCATAAATGCATAGTAAGGCCTCTATTTCCTGAGCCTGTGCAGGGAAGATGTCCCATCAGAGATGGGCTGCTTCCTACGCATGCTCGATTTGGCCTGGCCTCCTGGCTCTCTCCGTGAGAACAATGTTGGACTGCAGTCAAAGCGGTGGATGGTTGCAAGCTGGTGGAGGCAGAACTTTGAACTGACCCCCTAAAGCACCGGGGAGGTGACAGTGACAAGAATGACCTAACATTCTGGGGGAATGTTGACCCAATAGGCAGTAACAGACATGTACTGCCCTTGCCCATAATAAAAGGACCAGACATCAGCACTAGGGTGCACGGTCTTGGACACCAAAAATCCCAATGAGTCGCCAACATTTTTCTACACAACTGTGCAGTGATGGGACAGCTGATGGGATTTTTTTTTTTCTCGGACAGTGATGGAACTTTTTTTTTTTTTACTTTTTTTTTCTCAGACAGTAATGGGACTTTTTTTTTACTTTTTTTTTCTCAGACAGTGATGGGACTTTTTTTTGGGACTTTTTTATTTAAACTTTTTGTTGTTGCGGCTAAACGGGGTTCTCCTATTTTTTGAACCTTATTGTAAATATGAACTGATTTTCTCTTAATAAATTCGATAAGCTTGAACACTGAAGTTGCTTTCATGTGTCTTGGATAATACTCACAGACAGCTGTCACATTACATTTTTGATTAGGCAGCACCCAGGTATATCTGAGGAGATTAATTTAAGGTCTTACCATAACAGGGGCGCCGTCACACATCTTGATATTCACAGAAAACCAGGATACAAGGGATTATAGGAGTAATAATCCCTTGTATCCTTGTCTATTCTGTGAAAAAAGTACAATTTTGCATCACCAATTATATTTTTACAGCATTCGTAACAAACTTTCTCAAAGTTCGGTTTGGTGCCGTACCGAACTTTTTGCAAAGTTCGTAACAAATCTGGTTTGTTACATATTGGTTCGCTCATCTCTAGTGCTGACAGTGTGCTGTAGCTGGCAGCCCCCAGTGAGCATGGTGCCTTTTTGGTAATTTTCCGTTCAGCGGATTATGTACAATCTTATGTCTCCTACTGTACTAAAGAGTCACAGAGCAGTTGTTCATGCCACACTATGGCATGCCTCCTCCTTCCTCTTCATAAATAATCAATGCTGCCCGACCTCCTCCTCGCTCAGCTGTCAGATTGCAGATCAGTCCTCTGTAGGCAGTTTATGTCTGAAAGAAACACTCTATAATTGAATACCTTCTCCCTAATGTGTTGGAGCTGTGGTCTAGTGGTAACTCAACCGTCTAGAGACCTGCCAGCAGTTCATTCTCTGGTTAAAATTCTCTGATCGAAATTAAATAGATGTCTTTTTTTTTTTTATGATTGTATCATTTTTAAGGCTATGTTCACACACAGTATTTTTCCTCAGTATTTTGGTCAGTATTTTGCAACCAAAACCAGGAGTGGATTGAGTACACAAAGAGGCTAGGTGCTCACACTTTCTGTGTTTTTAATCCACTTCTGGTGTTGGTTGCAAAATACTGAGCAAAAACACTGTTTGCGAACATAGCCTTAAAAATGATACAATAATGAGAAAAAAAACACATCTATTTTATTTCCATCAGGGGATTTGAACCAGAGAATGAACTGCTGGCAGGTCTCTAGACAGGTGAGTTACCTCTAGACAACACACATTAGGGAGAAGAGATTCAATTATACCTGAGTGTTTCTTTCATACATAAACTGCCTACAGAGGACTGATCTGCAATCTGACAGCTGAACGAGCAGGAGGCCAGGCAGCATTGATTATTCATGAAGAGGGAGGAGGAGGCATGCTAGAGTGTGGCACGAACAACTGCTCTGTGACTCTTTAGTACAGTAGGAGACATAAGATTGTACATAATCCATTGCGTGAAAAATTACCAAAAAGGCACCATGTTCACTGGGGGCTGCCAGCTACAGCACACTGTCAGCACCTCAGGTAGGGCCCAGGAGCTGACAGATTCCCTTTAAGAGGGTTATCCAGTGCTCCAAAATCTTTAACATGTTGCTGCCATATTAGTAAACATAAAAATTTTATGCATACCTCTCTGCACTCCCATGGTGTCCCCAGTTGTCTGAAGCCACTGTTGCTTACGAGATGAGTGTCACAAGCAGTGATTGGCTGAGCAGGCTGTCACTCCCAAGACAGGCTTGTCTCAGAAGTAACAGCAGCTGCAGACACTGGGGGACATCGGTAGAGCGCAGAGAGGTAAGCATATAATGTTTTTTATGTTTACTAATATGGCAGAAACATGTTAAAAAATTTGGAGTGCTGGATAACTCCTTAAACTCCACTCAGGAGAGTTGTGGACATTGATGGTTCACTGGCGTACAATCATTCATTGTACACAAGGGATCCACCGCTGTCCTCAGCTCTCCTGAGTAAAGTTAACCAAGTGAGTCACCTGCCAGGTTACGTCAGATGACATGTCCTAAAACCGTTTCTAGCAGATGAATAACTGTCACTGACTGACACTGACAGACATGCTTTTAGGACAGGTCACCTGGCGTAATCTGACAGGTGACTCACAGGGTTAAATTCACCCAGGAGAGCTGTGGACAGCGGTGGATCACTTATGTATAATGACTCAGTACATCAGTGATCCACTACAGGGGAGCAGGGGAGGGGGAAAAGGACAGGGAATCAGGTAGTGTGTAGTGACAGAGATCTTATAGAGAACCTAACAGACAATTCCAAAGGGTTTAAAATCTGGGGGCACGGGTCTGTTAGGTCAGCAAGCGCCGTTAAGGAAAGCTAACTCTTGTTGCTTATAAATTGATGGGCTCTTAACATCCCAGCAGAGATCCATTCTCAGAACACCTTAGTCAGACTGGGGTTAAGAACTTCCCAAGATAGGTGTAATCGCTGAGGTGATTGGAACAAAATGCTGTCATATCACCTTGCCCTAACAAGCATCTACCAATAGTGGGATGGTAATTTACATCACCATGGTAGGCGATTGCTATCCAAGCAATAGCCCGCAAGGGAACACCTGAGTAAGATTGATCAATGGCAAAACCCACAGTTTCCTACCAATTCTACACCAGTCCACAATATGAGAGAGATGGGTAGCAAGATAATATTTCTTGACATCAGGCAATCCAACTCCCACATATTCCTTAGGTCTCGCAAGGAAAGATTTACGAATGCAAGCTTGCCCCCCCCCCCCCCATATAAAGTGCATCTGAACTGATGCCAAAGAGAGAAAGAATGTTGCAGGCAGACAATTTGACAAGCACTAAAAGAGGAGCAAGATTCTGGGCAGTATGTTCATTTTATATTTGGCACAATGGTTGAACAACATGTGCAGACCACGAGACCACCATGCACAGTCAGCTTTGATGGCATTGCACAATGGTATATAGTTACTTTGGTAAAGGGTACTGAGATCAGGAGCTAGATTAATCCCTATTTGATCAGGCGCCCATGCAAAATTAAAAGAGGAATGAAGGTGTTCCACTAAGTTGCTTGGTAGTGAGACATTTTGGGCTTCTGATTTTGTGAAGTTAAGAGTCTAGCATATTTTGCAAACTCTGACATCAAATTAGGTAAGGCAATCCGGGGGGTTGTGATAAAGCATAGTAGATCTTTAGCATAAACCACTATTTTGTAATCAGATCTATGGATTATAACTCCCCCAATATTCGGGTTTGCATAAACTGGGCCTACAAAGAAAAAAAAAAACAGAACTGCATACAACTGAGGCTCTATAACTTTTCCTATTTAGCAACAGGCTGATGCATGGACAAGAATCAGGCTAAACTGCCACTATGGGAGAATGTGATAAAGTCTTGGCTGCTTAACCCTTAGGCGACCTCCCCGCGTTCAGAGTGGGGCTGTGCGGCGGCCGCGCTCTGACCCGCCGCAATCCCGGCTGCCGCATGTAGCCCGGGATTGCGGCTATTAGTGGGTACGGTGTGATCGCCGTGCCCGCTAATCAGGTAATCGGAGGCAGCTGTCAAAGATGACAGCTGCCTCCGATTACCGGCTGCAGCACTTCCCTGGTGTCTAGTGGGTTAGATCGCTCCTCCGGGACAGTGTCCCGGAGGAGCGATCTCTGTGCCTGATGCCGGCCGGGGACCTCTCCAAGATGGCGCCGTCCCTGGCTTGGCACTCGTTTGTTTTCGGCTGCAGCAGCCGAAAGCAAACTAGTGCCGATCTCATTGATCTTTGCTGTATAAGTATACAGCAAAGATCTCAATGAGAGATCTGAGTGTATATACTAGAAGTCCCCCAGGGGGGCTTCTAGTATATGTGTAAAAGTAAAAATAAAAGTGATGTTATAAGTAAAAAGCCCCCTCCTCTAATAAAAGTCAGATTCACCCCCCTTTTCCCATGATATAAATAAAAATAAACAAATAAATAAATAAACATGTTTGCTATCGCCGCATCCGTAATCGCCCGAACTATTAATTTATCACATTCCTGATCTCGCACGGTAAATGGCGTAAGCGCAAAAAAATCCCAAAGGGCAAAATTGCACATTTTTGCTCGAATCAAATCCAGAAAAATTGTAATAAAAAGCGATCAAAAATTCGCATATGCGCAATCAATGTACCGATAGAAAGTAAATATCATGGCGCAAAAAATGACACCTCACACAGCCCCATAGACCAAAGGATAAAAGCGCTATAAGCCTGGGAATGGAGCGATTTTAAGTGACATAAAAGTGCACAAAAGATTGTCGGTAGGAAAAAAAAAACACCTGATCAATCTAGCCTGCCTTTTTAGTAGTTCATTTATGTTTATCCCAGGCATGTTTAAATTTAGTTATTGTACATTTACCTACTATATCTGCTGGAAAATTGTTCCAAGCATTTACTACTCTTTCAGTAAAGTAATATTTTCTTATGTTGCTTCTGATCTTTCCCCCAGCCAACTTCTGACTGTGTCCTATTGTTAACAATGGTTTGAATTTTTTACAGGCCATCAGATACAATAAAAGTTATACATGTTTTATATTGTTTTAATCGTAACAACTTGAGGAACATATATAACAATTCAGTTTTACCCCAGGGTGAACGGCGTAAAAACACAAACCCCCCAAATAAAAGAAATGCGTTTTTTTTTTTCAATTTCACCACACTTTGAATTTTTTTATGGTTGGAGCTGGTGAGGTGAGAACAGACACTGTAGGGATGATCTCTGCTCCTGGAAGTTGGCTTTCTGGTAGTAGTCCCAGTCGCAGGCTTTTAGGCGTTTTAACCAGGGCATGAGATGGGTGCTGGGGATCTTCTTCCCAGTCCTCAGACTCTGTGCGGGCAATGGAAGGTCCCAGTGGCAACACATCAGGCCAGGTGATTACGGGAGCCCACATCCACTTAGCCCTCACATGTACTCCACCCCCCCACAAGGTTCTAGGTTATGCAGATGCTCCGGGATGTAGTCTATTTTTACGAAGCTTCTGCCAAGAAATAGAGTATGGCTATGCTGGGGATCTCTCTAAGAGTCAATACCCCTTGTATTTGTCAAATCCCTGGACAGTGGCTAGCCTCCAACAAGGACATGCTTTACCCATGCTTCGGTTCAGGCATTCTAAATGTCTTCTGACGTCCCACACCTTTTCCTTCTTCTCTACATACCATCTTTAAAAAGACAGAGCTGGACTATGGGCAAAGGTGTTGGTGCAGGAAGGGGTGCCTGTCCTTTTCCTAGCGCACATGAGGCTTGGCAACTAAGGTTACTATTTCACAAAACGATTATCGGCCGAATTGGCCCGATTCGGCCGATTATCGCTCCGTGTAATAAATGCAACGATCAACCGATGACAACGATCGTCGGCTGATCGTTGACATAGGTTAGAACCTATTTTTGTCGGGCGCCGACAGCGCACCACTGCGTGTAATAGCGTTGCACGGGCGGAGACTAACGATATACATTACCCATCCACGTTCCAGGGCTGCTCCTGCCGTCCGCTTCTCCCGGGGTCCCGCGTGCGCTCTAGCTTCACAGCGGCCTGTCAGCTGATAGGCTGCTCAGCCAATCACAGGCCGCAGTTGTCCCGGCCTGTAATTGGCTGAGCGGCCTATCAGCTGACAGGCCGCTGTGAAGCTAGAGCGCGCTCGTGACCCAGGGAGAAGCGAACTTGCAGGAGCAGCCCTGGATCGGGGATGGGTAATGTATGCCAGTTTAGCAAGGGCTGCAAGGACATCGGTAACGATGTCCTTGCAGCTCTTGTTAAACGATTATCGGGCTGTGTAATAGGCCCAGTAAACGAGCGTTGATCAAGCAGATCGGTGCTCGTTTACAGGTATTATCGCGCCCTGCCCGCCCGTGTAATACCACTCTAAGGCTTCTTGGAGGGGGTTAAGGAAAGTATGAAAGCTTCAGTGGGACTGCCACAGATTTAGAAAAGCTTGACAGCCTCAGTGGGACTGCTATAGGCTCAGGAAAGCCTGAAGGCCCCAGTGGAGTGCAAGCTGAATTTTTTTAAATAAAAATGTTCACTTTATATTAGATAAATATAGCATCAAAATCTGCATCAAAATTTTTTTGTTGTTCACAAACAGTTTTTCTTTAATGGCTGAGAAGACGTTGTGTTGTGAACAAAGCCTTTTACTGTTCTTTTGCCCCATGAAACTGATTACTTTCTGTTTTTTGTTTTTTGTTTTTTCTCCTCAAAATTGTGACCATGTCATTGCCATGCAACAGTGCACACCCTTTCCCACAATCCCTCTTATTTGGATGTGTAAGGGTCCATTTACACAGAAAGATTATCTGACAGATTATCTGCCAAAGATTTGAAGCCAAAGCCAGAAACAGACTATACACAGAGATCAGGTCATAAAGGATTTCTCCAAGTTTTAAATTCATCCCTGGCTTTGGCTTCAAATCTTTGGCAGATAATCTGTCACATAATCTTTCTGTGTAAATGGACCCTTATGTAGACCAATAAAATGGGACAGATCAGTAGACTGCAGTTTAATGAGCATAAGTGACCCCCCCTTAGTGAATGCCCATAGGTGGAACTCTTAATCAAGGGCAAACCCCTTGAAGTCTTACACCTATTCATATTTTATCAATATAATATTTTGTGATACAAATGCCAGTACAGGGTACATTATACCACAATACATTCACAATATATGTGAAGCATGAAATGTCCCCAATTTAAAATCTCACAGGTCAATGGCCGTTACATTTTTCTGCTGCATGTGAATGAGTTTTCTTAAAATCTCAATCATGTTCCTATCACTGTAAATACTGTAGATGCATTGGAATTTTGTGCAGCAAATCGGCAGCATATACAGCACACGTGGCTATACCGTTAGCGTTGTAGACAGAAGATATCGAATATTACCTCCCAGTCATGAAATCCCAATATAATAATGAAAAACTGAGTTTGAAGTATCATGGAAACCTGTGCAGGTAATTTTCTATTGATCATGACCTGTGTATACCTTGTTCTGGCATTTGTATCACAATTCTTTATATGTTACATAAATAGAATTGAGAAACTTTAAACATATGGTACAAGCAGAAGAAATATTTGAGATTAGCTTTGTTGGCACAATCCAGATTTGAATCAAAGCTAATAGGGATGCGCAAAGGCAATATGATTTTTTTTCTCTAATTTACACACACATGTAATCAACGGCAGCTTTAATGTTTATGAACAAAGTTTTTAAATTAATTTCCTGAATGCATTTGCAAACATTTTTATCTAAGTTCTATGAATCTAGACAAATACTGTTTTTATTGCACTATCATTTTGCTCGGTCTCACTGCCAGAACCCCCCACCGCAAAGAAGGAGATGCATGATACCTGGACTTCCCCTGATGAATAGTTTTAATTAAAAAATGCTGTACTATAAGTATTTTAATGTTATAGACATTCGAAAGCTATGCAGTCATAAATTATGCTTGGTGTTTACACGGGTGTACAACAATAGCAGCTAACTGACAACAAATTGTAAGCCTGAGCATTCACTATACATGGTTAATTGTCACATTTATATATAAAAATAGGCCTGTCGCTACGCCACGTTCCAAAATAATAAAAGAGCCGTGTGCAATAATAACTAGGAAATATCAATACTAATTAAGCTCTTGACAAAAATACTGATTTTTCTCCATGTAATTTTTAATTGGAAAAAAAAGATCCAGCTAAGGAATTCATGGATTTGGTTTCTTCTTTAATAATAAAAGCTGTATAGACATGGCAATTAATGACCAATTTAAAGAAAAAAAATTTTTTTGCTTAGTTTTAATGAGTTATTGTCGAATAAGGAAAAGAAATATCATTTATACATAACAGACAACTATCATTATAATAATGCTATATAAAAAGAGAAAAAAATCCACATCTCGGAGGTGTGGTTCACAGTGCACTCCAGTTAATTTGTGCCTATAGGTAATACAAGTGTACATGTGTAGTTTAGAAGACACAGATATTTCCTTTGTGAGCAGTCAGCAGTACTCCTCCCTACTTTTATTCTTCATGTTTTACTAATTAGATGTTCTTTATTTGTCTAATCTTTGAGAATTTGGTGTGGTATCTAGTCGTAGCTTTCATTACTGGCTTCCCAAGTATCAAACCAAAGCATATTATTTTTTTCTGCTAATTATATCCTCATTTACAGACAGTTGCTTTCTCTGATTGGCTCTTACACCAGTTGCTATGACTTCATTAACAGTGTCTTCTGACCCTGTTATTTCTTATGACAAGATTTGCTCCACGTGTCCTGTGGCATTGTATCCTAGGGTCACTTCTCTCTAGGGTTAGCATGGTGTCAAACGCAAGAGATTTGCAGAATAAAAATCACAGCCGAAGTTGCTAATTACTACATGCAGAGATCCTACAAATTAAAGCTTCTAGCATCTTTTTTCCTCCCTCTGTTAAAAAATTAATGTTTTAAAGGTGTCATTAGCAGGTTAGTTTCATTTATAAATGTGGCAGGAGAAAATGACAGAAGTGTAATGTAATTCTGCCTCCAAGAAAATGCTCAATGATTTTTGCTATTTTTTTTTCCTTGTCTATGCTTAATAACTAGAATGTAGTGCTACATCCTATGGGATCCCTCTGGAGTATTTATGTGTGACCCTCTTCCATTTTATATATTCATATTTTCCTCTTTTCCGATACTAATAAAAGGATCATGGTGTTGTGCTTATAGCAAGAAGGGTGCAAGTGGACACAACGTTATTGGCTATTTAAAATATTATTTGTGGGCTTTACTACCTTCGATGATATATACTAGAGGAAAGTGTAAATTACAATACAGAATAGGCTAAAAGCATTGGATGTCCTCTGTTTGATTGTTAAACATTTCCACGTTTTCTAAAGTTCCTTTTTCCATTTGTACATATATTCCAGAAGCTGGCTTTCCCTTAAACAATGCTGGTTTAAAAAAAAAAAAGTAAGAATATTCAGAATTAGTAAACATATATTAAACAGAAGTTGCTGTACAGCTAGTTGTTTGCAAAATTACTTTTGTTGATTAAAAGCCACTTCAGAACTTCCGGCTGGTGAAAGGGTTTTAAATTGTTTAATGCTGATTGTGATTGCTATGCAGAAAAAAAGGCATTGCAAAGCACACCATTATATCACTGAATCTTTGTTAAGCAGGCCTTGAAAGTGCTTGACAGCATAATTAATCTTGTGATATGAACAAAGAAACTAGCTCAATACTATTGAAGATGCTTATTAAAAATACTAAATACCTTTTTCCACTTAAAATCTTTTCGAATAGTGTGGGGTGGTACGTTCCCCCTACATATATATATATATTTCTTCTTAGTCTGAAATGATACAAGGAGCTTTAGTAGAATAGAATTTGTAACCTAGATGACAATAAAAATGTAAAAAAAAAAAAAAAAAAAGTGTTAGCGAAGAAAGAAACTGTAGCTAATAACCTTTAGACATAAAATTGTGCTCCAAATGCTTTTAGTGATAAAAAAAAAAGTTTTTTTTTGTTTTTTTATTTCCAAACAAAATCATGGATACGAGCAACACATTTAAAAAGATAAATCTGTATAATATCTTTAAAGTGCATTTATTAACAGTACAGCATAAACATTAATCTTAATTGTGGTCGGAGCTTTTCTCATGCAGATTTTATGTGGCTCATCCCATTGAAAATAAGATTGTTCATAACTGTAGACTATTTCTCAGTGGGGAGTATAACAGTTCAGGTGGGGGGTGATGCATGGACCTTATACAAAAAAAACCCCAAAAAACTGGAAGGATCTGTTTTTATTAATCCTGATGTCCTTTAAATCCAGCATTTTCTAAGGATAGCATAGTTCCTGTCTAAAAATGCATTGTTAATAAAAAATTTGTTATTCATTATTCTAAACATAATTATGAAGAAAATAAAAGTTTTCTGCAGTTTGCACCTTTTTTTTTTGGGGGGGGGGGGGGGTTATTTTTCTTGGAAACTTTCGATTCTTGTTCTGCGTCTGTAATCGCAGATATTCCATAGTACAATGGCTTGCTCAGGCTGAAGATAATGCATCATTAAACACAATGCTGGGTTTTGGCTATTTTATGAATATTTTTCCTATTGTTCTATTATTCACACATCTGATTCTTTGTAGAAGCCCTACTACTCGGTATAAAGGGAAGAGCTTGTAAAGATTTAATAGATCTTAGCTAAAGAAACATTGTAATGGCATCAATTAATGATAGCATTTTAGTTAGAGATCTGACAGGATGATGGTTTTGTGTCAGCTATGGTTCTATACAAAGCTTCCCAGTCACTAGAAGTGGAATCTGGTGTTATTTGCCAAATAAGCTGCATATATATATATATATATATATATATATATATATATACTTTTCTCTGTCTGTCACATCTTCCATCTTCCTTACAGTGACCCTTACTGCACTCATTACACAGAATCACCACAGTATATTAATTCCTCTGATTGAGTTTCTCTTCCTATTCTGCCAGTTCTCCCTGAGATTCTCTGATTTTGCTTCTCGCTCTATCTGAGATAATCCATGCTGCCTCTTTTTCTTTTTCAGTATGATATTCACTTTTCCTATGATTTTTGGACTATTCTACTTCCTTTGGTTGAAACTCTTTTGCTAAGCATCTATTTCTGTGCTAGGGCCTTCATAGATTGGCCAAAATGTTTTTTTTTTTTTTTTAACGGTTACATGCTGTGCACTCTCTTTCTATTATGCCTATTTGTCAGCAGTACTTTTATTGTCTGTGTTACTGTCATGGTCCAAAACTCTCAGACTATACTACTTGCTTTGCATAGTACTTCCGTTGGTACTGGTCCTTCCTGATAATCTCTGACTGTGACCCTAGCTTTGACATTTTCTGACTTGTCACTACATCCCAGCTAAAGTTTTATTGCCGGCTCACACTTTTATGGTACATAGCCTCCATTCTTTAAAAGCTTAAAGGAGAAGTCCGGCCAAAACAATTTTTTTATATGTTATTACTTATGGAAAGTTAGACAAATTTCTAATGTACATTAATTATGGGAAATGCACATATAGGGCTATTTCCCTTAATTTAGTAGATCAGGGAGACTTCAGATTCTCTGAAATACTGTGACGTCAAGAATCGGGGGTGTAATTAAAATGGAGTGTCCAGCAGGGGGCGCACTATATATAGAAGTCAATGAGTACCGTTGACTTCTATATATAGTGCGCCTCTGCTGGACACTCCATTGAAATTACAATGGATGTGTATGTAAATGTAATAGACAGTATGTTTTTGATTGAATACATTTATGGAATACTTTGGGGAGCAAGTGTCCTTGCTCCCCAAAGTAATCCATAAATGTATTTAACCAGTACATTTATACATATATGT
Source organism: Dendropsophus ebraccatus (assembly GCF_027789765.1). NCBI lineage: Eukaryota > Metazoa > Chordata > Amphibia > Anura > Hylidae > Dendropsophus > Dendropsophus ebraccatus. The sequence continues at coordinate 89,987,118 of NC_091457.1, forward strand.
GCATTTCCCATAATTAATGTACATTAGAAATTTGTCTAACTTTCCATAAGTAATAACATATAAAAAAAAATAATAAATGGCCGGAGTTTTCCTTTAACTCACCTCTATGTATATTGTAATTACTGGCATCTTTAACATTTTGACAACACACTTCATTAAAATGACACAAGCTATTCTAAACAATATAAAACAGAATACTTATACTTATAAACAGAAGTAAATAAAGAGAACATAACATGTACCCCAATAATCTTTAGAGTAGATTTAGATTCAATTAGTAGTTTATTTAAAATGTGTGAAGTAAGGTAAGTTTAGTGGCAGCCTACGGAATAGTTTGTGCATTACCCATTAGAGTCTTTCTGTAGAGGCCAGAGGTTCCATATATTACACATATGAGTTTTTAGATGCTTAAAATGTATAGTTACTATAGTCTCTCTTGGTCATTATCCCCTTTCATGCCCTAAACAACAGTGGTGTATTATCAATCCTCACTCCCAGGACATACACTAAGTATTCAAGGATATTACAATGCTCTGCATTGTGCATTTACTCTATTGCACCAATTGGAAATTACCAGCATAATAGTTATACATCCACTGCCTCCAGTTTTATTTCATCACTCCTAAAAGCCAAACTGCAGAATATTGCTTGCACCATTGGTAATAATAGAAAGATCATCTATCTCATGCAAATGTATTAATCAATAACTACACTGTTATACAACTGAGGATAGCAATGGAGACTGTATATATTTTCTCACATTTTATTTATAACACAAGTGAGCAATAGTGTCATTTATTTAATTAATTGGATAAAAGACCAAGATTCCTCTTAAAATATAACTTTTAATCATAAATTTCCTTAAAAAATCATTTCCTTCCTAATACCGAAATATTACCAATAAATAAGTAAAAATTAGTAACGAAGAGTATATCTACAGTAAGGGCCAGTTCACACTGAGTAAAAGCAGCAGAATTCTGTGGTGGAGCCCCCGCCATGGAAGGCCACCTACCTCAGGGCCACACAGTGTGTCTATGACATGGCTCGCACACCTCTGCTTCCGTCGCTCAAAGAATTGCCACGTCCATGTATCACTCATCCTATCTTATTTCAAGTGTTTATTTCTCAAAGGGTTACATAGGAGGGTTAAGCGAATTGTGTGTAGACAGTTATTTTATGAAAAAGCTTGTAAATTGCTGTTTCTTCGTCAATATGGGGTCACTACAAAAGTAAGACATATACAAAGATTTATCAATCTGCCTGGAATAAATTTTTTATCTATAGATAGCAACCAATAACAGCTCATGCTTTTTTTTCTTACCAGCTCATTTTGAGAAATGAAAGCCGAGTTGTGATTGGTCAGGGAGGGATCAATCTCTGTCACAGTGAATGTATGATACCCCCTGTCAGAGTGCATGTATAACATTGAGTAAAGTAGGGACCAATACAACCTGACCACAGGTGATATACCCAGTTCCCAAGGTCTACTGCTTTTTCTGACAGCAAATTACAAGTTTGAGCACTGGAGACCGGCCCAGTGCCCCCAGTGCATGGATATCTGCTCCCAGTGATGGGCCACCTCTGTAATACCATCTGGCAAGATCTTGCACAGAGCCAGGCAGCGACTACCGAGGCAGTGGGTCACTGGGAACAGATATCAATGCACTAGGGGCACTGGGTCCACCTCCAGTGCTCAAAATTGCAAACTTTCTTTCGCAAGAAACAGGAGATCTTGAGAATTCAACAAGTGTCCTATAAAGGCTACAACTGGTCCTGCAAAATACAAGGTCTCTTACAGCCACACACAAGAAAAAATTAACAAAAGTTATAACTGATGGAATTTTTTTTACTCTGTTTCTCTAAGGGGTTAAAATTAGACATAAAACATCAAAGTTAGGCACCAACAGTTACTTAAGACACATATTTAAAATCTACAATAAAAAAGTGACATGTTTGGGAGGGGTTTTACAATGTTAGGCCATGACCACACAATGTCTCTGTTTGACAACCCTTTTTTTTTTTGGAAAGGCCAGCATTTTTAACCCAAATAACAACTGTTTTTTTTAAAACAATCGCTGTTATTTGTGGAATAACTGCTATTGTTTTAAAATAACAGCCATTACTTAGGCTCAGAATGATGGCATTCAAAGTGCCAAAAAAAGATGTTGTGTGGTTGTGGCCACAATGTGACTAAAAGTCTGGTGCTGTGCCAAAAGATTATTTTTCGCTGGGTAGATGAACATTAAAAAGGGGTCATATTCACCTGACCCGGTGCTCACGCAGTGCCACGTCCTACTCCTGGACCCCAGGCGGCTGTCTTCTCAGCTCCCCTCCAGCTACATCATGACACAGCAGCCATGGATGCCATGCTCAGCCAGTCAGTGACTGGGGCGGGACACAGCTGCAGACTCTGATTGGCTGAGAAGGCTAAATTCCACCGACTTGTGACGTATCAGCCAAGTCGTGACCCACACAAAGAACCCGGGAGAAGATGACCAAAGACACAACGTGGACATGGGGACAGGTAAGCTTAGTGTCTTTTTTATTCAACCCCCTCACACACACCACACACATAATGATTTTTGACCTCCCTGCCAGACTTCTCCTTTAATGTCACCCAAAAGCTATGTTCACTCACACGTTATTTGAGGCCTTTTTTTATCTTTTGGTCTGTTTTTTCCTGTCTTTTACAGATAAAAATAGTAATATAAATAAATAAATATATATATATATATATATATATATATATATATATATATATATATATATATATACACAGTGGTACCTTGATTTAAGAGCGTTATTTTGGTCTAAGAGCTCCCTGTACTGGGTGGGAGCATGAGTGTAGGAGGGGTATGGTCTGCATAGCGCGGTCTACAGCCCTGTACTCTGACCCAGGAAGTCTCCCTCACCTTCCTAATCATATCAGATCCACTTCAGGCTGGGGCTTTCATCAGGGGACAGGACTGTGGAGGTAATCTCTTCATAGCTGTAACCCCTCTCTCCCCGGACAGAGAGTGCTGCTATACTGTGCCCACATCTGCCCTGCTCATTCCTTCATGCTCCCTGGAGTCTCTGTCAGTCCTTGTGTTTTCCATCCTCTCCATTACTGTACAGTAACTTATAATATCACATATTCTGCTGTTTCTGAATGTTTGTTTCATTAGCTTTACATGTTATTCAGAAATATAAATCATTATTTTTTGGGGTGTGGAACCAATTGTCTGCATTTCATGATTTCTTATGGGAAAATTTGCTTTGGTTTAACAGAGACTGGTGTAAACTGCCCACATCAACTAATCACTGCTTTATTTTTATCTCTGGTAAATTGTGAGCTGTGATTGGTTGCTATGAGAAGTTTACACCAGTTTATAATTTACATTGATCAAACATAAATGGGTTATGCAGGATTAGAAATAGAACGGCTACTCTTTTGAAGAAACAGCACCACACATATCCTCTGGTTGTGTGTGGTATTACATTTCAGCTCTATTCACTTCAATGGAACAGATCTGCAAAACCCACACCTAAACTGAGGACACGTATGGTATGTTTCTGAAAGAAAGCAGACATAATTTAGATACAAATACTGGTTGCAATTATATATGATAAGAAACTAAGGAAGCCTTGCCTCAAATAGATTTGTGTTCCTTAAGAAGGAAAAAAAAAGTGATTATAACAGTGGTAAAGGAAAAAAGTAAACTAAGCAGAAAATGTAGTTAAGCGCCGCCATTCACTAATAATACCATCACTGGCTCCATTTGCATTGAGAATCTTAGACTTGATGTTTATTGAAATATAAAGACTGCAAATGGTTTGTTACAATGTTGTACAGCTGTGTATTTTAGAGATTGTAAAACAAGCAGTCAAGCAGAAATTAAAGACGCATACAAATGTCTGTTTGTGAGAAAAAAGTAAAAACATGCAAAGCTTCTTGTAGTGTCCCTGTAATACAGAAAAATATCTAGTCATTAGGCAGTAACTCCAGCTTTTATGCATGTCCGTGAATCCCCATCCTACCCAGAGATGCAGTTATGCTAATCAGAAAGATTCTCAAAAACCTTTATCTTGATTACACAAGGCGCTCCCCAGCATAAATAATCCACTTATTACTGAGTTGAAAACATATAGATTAAAATAATATTTTAATGCACAAAAGGAAAAACTATTTACAAGGGACGTGTTAGTGTAGCTGAGGGGGCCTCATATATTATGACCTCAGAGGGTTGGTTGGGAGTCATTTGTAGTGTAGTCGATCAATAAAATAAAGTGGATTGGCTGCACCAGAGAAAGGGAAAATTGGTGTCAAGGGACCCATTTAGCAAGGTTTGTTCTGGCTAGATGCTTTCTTAATCCTTCGAGAATCTGCTTCTTTACTGGTATCCTTTACCTTGCTTGGTGCGTTGTGTTGCTCAGTACATTTCCAGCACTTGATACTGTCAATGAGCAAACTCCAGTGACCAGGAATTATGCATTTTCATTGAGGGGGGGATATATACACACGCAATCTGCTGGTTTGTTTGTAACAGAGTTTATGGACTATAATGCATATGTAATATGCTCACATGAAAGAATAAAGTTAGTGGACGCTGTGGGGCTGATTTACTAAAACTAATTCTGAGGCACTGTAAACATAAACTAGACAGACTGGATTTATTACCACGGCAGTTTAACGTTGATTGCCCTAAAAGGTTGGTGCAGTTTCACATCATAAGCCATGCCATATTTCTTCTTAGTTATGCCACCGACCTTTATTCACCTGTTGGCAAAAATAATAGAACGTCCTTTTAGCTTCCACAAGACAGGTATACATGGTACACTATGTGAAATCCTTCCACACACTTGTCTGACAGTGTAAGAAGAGCCTTAAAATTGTGCATTGCCCTCTGTAGCCACTTACTTACCTGTAGTAGGCTATGTTCACAACGTTTTTTCAGCTCCGTTCAAAATCACATCCGTTATTTTGAGTCTAAAATAATGGACGTCATTCAGCTGTCTGGCCTCCCCTTAGTGCAATGACTGGTTTTTGCACATTATTTTAAGGCCGTATTCCACGGAACGATTATCGTTCATAAACTCGCTCCAATGACCACTCGTTAATGATCACTAAATTAATTTTTTTAGCGAACGATAACACATAACGTGAACGACATATGAAGTATAACGATTATTTTGCGGTAATTATATGGTCGTTTAAAACGTTTGCCGGGGTGATCATGACCATATGACACGCCTACTTTTTTTAAACTTTTTTACGAACGACTGAAAGATTTCTAATTTTATGAACCGATTAGCAAATTATCTTTCAAAGACCAATGATTTCTTTTTGACATGCTGAAAAACAATTTTGAACGACAATATAACGATTTTGCCTTTGTTGTTTGCTCGTTTACACCAATTCCACAAAGTGATTATCGTTAACGAGTGGTCGTTGGAGCACGTTTATGAATGATAATCGTTACGCGGAATAGGGCCTTTAGTTTGGGTTTACTAATTGCCCTTTGGGTGTGGCTTAATTGAAAAGTCCACTGAATTTAATAGTAAAACGGAGAAAGAACGGTGGAAAAAGGAAAACTGAGTGTGAACAACTAATAAAAAAAGTCCGCATTGTGTGTGCATTGAACGTCCATCTTTCTATTGACTTCAATGTATTGCCATTGCAGTCAGTTCAATCATGGCAAAAACGGACGATATTTTAAATATCAAAATCGGCCGCCTTTTCTCTATTTTTAACGTTGTGTGAACAAAGCTGTACTGTGTATAATTCCCAGGTTTATCTGCAATGTCACAAACTCCCTATAGCTGGTTCTGCTATTGATTTAGGGACAGGAAAGCTATGTAATTGTAGTTTTCTGAACTATTCTGTATGATTCACTGTAGAGGTTTACCCTAACAGAGTGTGCAAGTATGCATTGGAAAAGGCAGTGCTCAGTAGATGCAATGTACAGTATATACGAATGCAGTATACTGTAGTAGCAGCGCATGCAATACCTGTATTGCTTGGCATTTAGGGTATGTTCACACAATGTTTTTTGAGGAGACAATTTGGACATAAATATAATTGTTTAATTATTTACGGCTTAATTTTGGTCTTAAAAAACATTGTGTGAACATACCCTTAGCGAGTGCTGGGCAAAACTTTTACCATCCTATGCATGGTATCATATTAATTTCTATTGTGTGTACTATATGTGTGTATATAGCACAACAGTGTGTAGAGGGAACACTGTGATCTAAAACCCTGTTTGCAAATCCTCCCAAATAAAGCCAGTGTATAACTACATTGCAAATCCATGGGCGATAGCATCCTTATGTTGCAAAACTCAAAACTGTTTATTTATGCCATTTGCACAGATTCAATTACATGCAACATTTCAGCTCTACATCTTATAGGTTGAAAAGGTTAAATCTATATGATGTAGAGCAATACACTGCATGCAGTTTTATCATGGCAATGGCATAAATTAACCAGTCTTGAGTTTAGATTTTTGCAACATAAGGATGCTATCGCCCATGGAGATTATATATATATATATATATATATATATATATATATATATATATATATATATATATATTTATATATATTTATATATAAATTTATTTGTGTGTGTGTATGTGTGTGTGTGTGGTGTATGTGCATAAACTAGGGCACTATTTGCTATTTGCCTGTTTGATGATAGCAATGTTTCACTACCATTTTATCTTGTACTCATAAGAATTAGCTGCACAATTACAGGACCATTACTGTTTAATGAACAATTCACACTTGCCAGCAAGCAAAATAAGCTGAAAGAATTAAATAAAATAAAAAGCCAGCTAATAAAACTCAAACCCTCAACCTCACTCCCCCCAAAAAATAACAAACTGAACTCAACAATTTATAGGAACAATGGAGACAATTCATGAATTTCCATTTGTCATAAGCAGCATTTGTAAGGAAGCATCTCTGAATTTTAAATAATCTTTATTCACATTTAATTTTCTGTCATGGAAAGACCACTTTAAAGAGCAATTTCTTTCTTGATAAATATTGTTTCTCCGGGACTTTTTAGTTTTTTTAACAATTTTTTAACTGTTCAATTTTCACCAAAGCTCCAAATATTCACGGAAGATTGCAGTCACAACAACAAAATCTCTTAATATATTCCTTGTGGTACTTCTGAATATTAATAAAAATTAATAATTAATTTTGCCTTTGGCATAGCAAGAAATACTAGTTTTAATTAGTGTAGTGTACTCTTATACAATTAAAAAATAATTGATGTCCACACTTATTGGCGGTTTCTGTGATCTCTTTCCTGTTGTTGTCAACAAACGGCTTGGAAAACAAGTTCAAGACTGTTTTGCTGTCCAGCTGACTTACAGACCCAGTGTATGACACAAATCTACCAAGATTTAACGGAACCCTTTCTATTTTCTATTTGATGTAATGCACGAGTATATTGTAACGATAACTGAAGTTAAGAGATATGCTGCTAATTTAAATGCAGTAAATAAAAGAGTTTCTCCATTTCTGGATGATTCATATAAGTGCGGGGGGCTTCCATTTGTTTACTAGAGTTTATATTTATGGATGTTTTCAGGAAGGCTGAAAGCCTCTTTTTAATCTCAAGATATGGTGGTCTCTATATGTCAGTGGTTTAAACATGAGTCCATTTTTATTGATTAACTTTCCAACATACCGTGGTTTAGCTATTTGGGCCTTGGAAAGACTCCTTTTTAATTCAGAAAATAAGTGTTCAGGCTACATAAGACTATCCTTTCAATTTGTAAGAATAGTACATTTGTAAAGATATAAGAATCAGAACCTGCTGAACAAATATTTTAGGCTTCTCATATTTCCAGCACATCTTCATGGTATCCCTATTATAGTGCCACAAATAGTAAAAATATCTGTTACAATATCCCTTGTATAAGGCCCCTCCTTGTGTTCCCCAATCATTATTTTTCTTACTCCACCACACACAGTAGTCCACCTCCTTTGTGCTCCCCACCCCACACAGTACTTAACCTGTACCCACTTAATATGGACTCTCTTTGTTCCCCAACTCAGAATAAGAGTACCCCCTTGTTCCCCACACACAAATTTTAGCCCTCTTTGAACCCTACACACAGGTTAGTTTGCCCCCTTTGACCCACACACAGTAGTCTGCCTGCTTTATGTCCTCATCACAGTGCTTAGCAGCTTGTGCTTGCTAAATATGGTCCCTCTTTTACTCTCTTGTTTCCGGATTTTGTCTAGGAGGAGGGGAAATGGGGCATAAAAGACCCTGGAAAGGCAACCATCAAAAAAGTCTAGCATGCCAAAAAGCGAATGAGCCCTTTGCCTCGCGTAACAATTAAGTGACAAATCTGCCAGGCATCTGTGTCTGGGCTGGGGTTCTCCAGAAAAAGGCACTAAAGGCATCTCCTAATATTGAAGGTTATGCATGTATAACAATGTATGGTATGAACATAGGTGAACTGAACAGAGTATTGCCACAGGGCCATCACTGACAAGTATAATTATTGCTGTTATTTTTTGGTTGTGGGTGTGTTCTCCAGCTAGGAGGAAAACATCCCATTAATAAATCTGTTAGCTGCTGTTGTTTCTCTGGTCCTTTGAAAGCAATGGCGAGTGTTTTAAGGCCATATTACACAGCCCGATGCACTGGGGAAGTGAGTGCTGACCTGTCAGCTCAATAGAGAAGAAATCAGGCGATACCTTTTGGAGGCTAACTGAGTATATTTGATTGTAAGCTTTCAAGAGTCTAGTTTCCTTCTTCAGACATGATGTTATACAAAACTGAAAAAAATCACAGACTTATATACACACTAGACAGATCTCATCAAAGGATTTTAGAAACTTTAAAAATAACAAAATGCAATATACACAGGGTCTGCTCAGCACTCGCTTCCTCCTTCTTACCCACTTGCTCCACTGTGCTATTACAAGCACAAGAGGTGTAAGAACATGAAGCAAAGGTTTTTTTGTATACACTCCCCAGTGTGTAGGAATAGTGAAGTAAATCAAGGGGGTTATCCAGTGCTTCAAATTTTTTAACATGTTGCTACCATATTAGTAAACCTAACAAACAGGTTATGCTTACCTCTCTGTCCTCCCCAAGTGTCCCAATGTAGTCGCAGATATCCCCCGCTGTCTGTAGCTGCCATTTCTTCCGAGGCGAACTTGTCTCAGGAGTGACAGCCTGCTTAGCCAATCACTGACTGAAATGGGACAATGCTGTGGCTAGTGATTGGCTGAGCAGGCTGTTAATCCTGAGACAAACTAGTCTCAGAAGTAACAGTGGCTACAGATAGGGGGGAACACCAGAGACCACATTGGGATTCTTGGGGAAAGAGGAAAGGTAAGCATAACATGTTTGTTATGTTTATTAATATGGCAGCAACATGTTAAAAATTTTAGAGTGCTAGATAACCCCTTTAACTGGACCATCATGGCCTTCCAAAGAACTGTTGAAAAGAATTCCCCTTAGGTAACTTCCCTTAGCTGTGCCACAGAAACATCTATAACAAATATTACCCAATCTGAAATAATGGGAAACTGTGATGATAGAAGATTTTCACGGTGCACATAACATAACACTGCAAGTCATGCTACAAACCCGACACTGCCAGTTGCCTGTCAAATTATGTCTTTAGAGTTGGCATCTGCCAACCATCTTCAGGAATGGGAACAACGTTATGCAGGAGCCAGGAAGGTGCTGATTGGCCGTACATGGGTTGCTGCAGGATGATGGGAAACGTAGCATGTGTGAAACAACATTTTTTCTTTTGTGGATGAAGTGTTTTAAGGTGAACATCTCTTCATCAGATCCATATATTGCATATACAACCCCTGGTAAAAAGTATGGAATCACCAGTCTTGGATGAGCACTCATTCAGACATTTCATGCTGTAAAACAAACTCAGATCAAAAACATGATACAATATTAAGGTCATTCCAAAGTGCAACTTGTTGGCTTTCAGGAACACTCAAAGAAATGAAGAGAAAACATAGTGGAAGTTAGTGAATTATACTTTTATTGACCAAGCACAGGGAAATAAATATGGAATCACTCAATTCTGAGGAAAAAAGTGTGGAATCACTCAAATTGGAGGTAGAAAAAAAGGACACACCCAGTCTATTTCCTTTCCCTAAATGGACACCTGCCCCAGATTAGATGTGCCCGTTAGTCTGCAGTTAAAAACACCTGCAGTCATGACACCTTGAAGGGCTGCTGGACAAAGTGGAGTGGCGAGAACCATGGCTCCAACAAAAGAAATGTCCCTTGAAACAAAAGAGAGGATTGTGAAACTTCTTGAAGAAGGTAACCCTTCACGCATGGTTGCTAAAGATGTGGGCTGTATCCAAGATATGGACCAAATACAAACACCATGGAATGGTTGTTAAAGTCAAGCGTACTGGTAGACCAAGAAAGACATCAAAGCGTCAAGACAAACAACTTAAGGCCATTTGTCTTGAAAACCGAAAAAGTACAACTAAACAGATGAAGCACAAATGGGAGGAAGCTGGAGTCAATGTATGTGACCGAACCGTAAGAAATCGCCTAAAGGAGATGGGATTTCTATACAGGAAAGCTAAACGAAAACCAGCATTGACACCTAAACATAAAAAAACAAGACTCCAATGGGCTAAGGAGAGGCAATCATGGACTGTGGATGACTGGATGAAAGTTGTCTTCAGTGATGAGTCAAGAATCTGCATTGGACGAGGTGATGATGCTGGAACTATTGTTTGGTGCCGTTCCAGTGAGATTTATGAAGAGGCCTGTCTGAAGAAAACAACCAAATTTCCACAGTCCTTGATGATATGGGGCTGCATGTCAGGCAAAGGCACTGGGGAGATGACTGTGTTTAATTCTTCCATCAATGCACAAGTTTACATTGACATTTTGGACAGTTTTCTCATCCCTTCAATTGAACAGATGTTTGGAGATGATGAAATAATTTTCCAAGATGACAATGCATCGTGCCATAGGGCAAAAACAGTGAAGGCATTCCTTGAAGAAAGACACATTCAGTCGATGTCATGGCCTGCAAATAGTCCAGATCTCAACCCAATTGAAAACCTGTGGTGGAGATTGAAAAAAATGGTCCACAAGAAGGCTCCAACCTGCAAAGCTGATCTGGCAACTGCTATCAAAGAGAGTTGGCACCAAATTGATGCAGAATACTGTTTGTCACTCATCAAGTCCATGCCTCAAAGACCGAAAGCTGTTATAAAAGCCAAAGGTGGTGCAACTAAATACTAGTGATGTATTTTGAATGGTCTTTTGTTTATGTTTTTTCATGATTCCACACTTTTTTGCTCAGAATTGAGTGATTCCATATTTATTTCCCTGTGCTTGGTCAATAAAAGTGTCATTCACTAACTTCCACAATGTTTTCTCTTCATTTCTTTGAGTGTTCCTGAAAGCCAACAAGTTGCACTTTGGAATGACCTTAATATTGTATCATGTTTTTGATCTGAGTTTGTTTTACAGCCTGAAATGTCTGAATGAGTGCTCATCCAAGACTGGTGAGTCCATACTTTTTACCAGGGGTTGTACAAACAGCTAGTATTTACAGAAGAAAGGGGTGCAGGTTTTGACATTTAGAAAAGCCCGGGAAATACCCCTGTTAGTGCCATCAATGCAATTTTTTTCTGCAACTGTTTTTATTCACAAATTTATGAATATTTGTTAAATTAGTTCTATCGGGGGGGGGGGGGGGGGGCATTATTAGAAAGATAGCACATTTTAGACTTAATGGTAAATGCCTCCAAAAAGATGTTCCTTCAGGACATTCAATAGACTTAAAGGAAATGTTGCCACTATGCAATATGAATGCACAGACCACATGTACAGGAGAAGATTTTAATGTTGTCTCTGAAGCAAAGGGTCAAATTGTTCTGCCAGCAGTTGTTTTAAGCTCACACATAAGCTGGACAAGGGCAGGTGGAAGTAAGCTAACTTTCCTGTCCAGGTTAACGTATGTGTGAAGCAAGAGATCTCTGTTGATTCCCTGCATCTTCTACTTGCAAGGGATAGGAGTGATGCACCTATTGCTCCTATGCATGGTATGAGACAGAGTTTAACCCTTTAGTGACTAAGCCAATTTGGCCCTTATTACAGTTTGTTTGTTTCACATTCTAAGAGCTATAACTTTTAAAATTTTTCAGTAGCATTATGGTGACAGGCAATCTAGCCAGATACAGTATGTCTCTGCCATGGCTGTATAAAGGCATGTAAAGTACTTGTCAGACTTGGGAGCCTTCAGAAGGCCACTGGCTGTCATGGAATCTAGAATTGAGCAAATCAAACTTCACAAACTAAGATTCATTACAAACATCATTAAAAAAAAAAATGGTTTGTTACAGAACCAAACTTTTTGCAAAGTTCATAGCGACTTCGTGAAGTGTGGAAGCATATTTTAATACATGTCCATTCTCCCCTGCATAACAGACAAAGGACGCTAGAACCTCCTGCAGTGTTTGTTACGCACAGACGAATCAATGTAAACTTGGAAACAAGAATTAAAAACTCAATGAAGACGGCGAAATGTGAGTGTGCCTTGTGATTGGAAAATACAGTGAATTTATGGTTGTGAAGTACCAAGATAAGTGGATATTGGTGGTATCCTAGAGCAGCACATATAAGTTTGTTGTGAGCATCACACCAGTTACTGTTTTGTATTAAACTGCCAGATTTTTCATCAATCGAGAATTTATGGTGAGCCAACTTTGGCAACCTGTGCTCTACAGGGCCTGCTATGGGCAAAGGTACTGCAGGATGCCATACACAACCTGTATGTCTCCCAACCCGTTTGCCTCCATGCCTGTGCAATCTACACCAACTTAAAGCTAGCAAAGACTTCAGCTACCAGTGTACATTGTAGTAGATTCAGCACTTGGGGTGCCATGCACCTGTTCAGTGCACTCACGTCCACTTTTCAACAAGCTGAACCCACTTGATAACCACTGCTTACTTTACACAAAAATCACAACATTTTTAGTTTGTCAATTCCTCCTGAGTGTATATAATGTCAACCCAGTGAATTGTTTTTAAATTTCTCTAAAGTACTGTAACGACTGGAGTTGTAGATCCATTTTACCACTGTAAGTAGTGTGGAGCAGAGTCTAAGAGGCCACTGGTCTTCACTGGTCTTCACCAGTGCCCACTGCCCCCAGGACGCTACCCCTGGCTTAGCTTGCTACCGATGGCGGGTGAGGTTTAGGTAGACACATGTAGGCAGGCAAGCTAGAACACAGCAGGACTCATGGCTGGAACCACAGGTGGTAGGAATTACAGACAGCTGGGATCAAACACTGTGGGAAGCTCCAAGACTAGGGTCAGGGCAGGGCAGGGATTTATAGAGAGATGTTTAGTTTCACCAGACCAATCGGAGATGCACTGTTCCTTTAAATCTGTGACAGCCAGTGTGCATGTCTTAGAAGGCAGGAATGGGCACAGCCATCAGGAGAAGAGCAAGTTGGAGCATGGAGCGGTGAGATGCCCCAGGTGGCAGAACATGAGGCAGCAATGAGCTCGTGCACATGGGCTCTGGCGTCAGGTAGAGCAGTTGCAGTGACGGCCGGGAGCATGGGACTCTATATCAGTCCTAACACGTACAGTGCAATAAAATGAAGTAATAGATAAACCTTATTTATGGACCCTGAACCAGAACAGGTGCCTTTACTTTGATTATATTTGTTGATCCTGACTTTTTACAGTCTCTAATACCCATACATGAGTTAATGACAAGACAATACACAATGTACTAGGCTTCTTTCTGTATCATTTCAAATTTCCAGATCTCTATCTGATACACATTAGTAAACTGAAACCCTGAGAGGTTGTGTGGCATTTCTTTGTATCACTTTGTTTGACATTTCTTTTCATTGTTTTTCATCTGCAAGAATTCACCAAAGATTCCTTTTCTCAGACACTCTCAAAGTTCCCCACTGTTACCTTGCAACATGTTCCTAGCTGTGCGAGTAGGGAGAGCTGAAGGACTGCTTTACTTCTACTCTCTCTGATGGAAATGTTCTATCGCATGCTGGGAAGGCGAGGCAAGCGTAGCGCGCGCTACAAAAGCTAGAGGAATACTCTGGTGGCAAAGGAAAGTTTAGAAGATTGCAAAAAATCAGAGGAATAGTAGAACAAGAAATGTTCTTCGTATATCGCAAGATTGATTATAACAAGTATTCCTCGATACAATGGATTCATGCCCTTCCATTCTCCAGACACGTAACAAAATTTGTCAGATGAATAAGCCCTTTTATAACTAGTGCAATTTTTATTTGGCCTTTTGATAAAAAATCTGAATTACAGAGCTGCATACAAATGTTCTCCCAGTCATCTCTCATTTTTTCTTTTCAGAGAAAATGCACATGGAAATCCTATATAATTCTTGTATCTACAAGCTGCTGGTTTATAGTTTGTTGTTTTACAATACTAACAAAGTTGGTGTCTGCAGCCAGACTACGAAAACTTTGGAAAAACTGCTGCAAAAAGCTGATTTAGGGGATTTTAATGTGTCCTTTCTCATTTCACATCAGGAGTGGAGAGACACAGCTACATTGGTCAGGACAGTTTCCGGAGCAATCATTCGACTATCCAGCCATTAATTAGAATGGGATCTGTGCAGATTACTTGCTGGGAGAGAGATTGTTTTAGTCAAACTTTTTCGATATGCCATATTAAAGGGGAACTCCAGGTACAGGTTAAAAAAATGAAACTTCTGCAGAAGCATATAGCATTGTTTACCTGTCTATCCCAATTTTAAAACTACCAAAAATCCATTTGTTGGGGGGAATCCAGCCAAGCCTCCTGTGACATAACGCCCTGCCCCCTGTCTGCATCATCAGCCTGATCTCAGCAACACACACAATGTGAGACAGAAGCATGGAAGATTTTTCTCCTAAGGGGGGATAACAGAAAGAGCAGGAGACAATGTGAATTGGCACAGGGGCCATTTTTTTCACTTCCTGGATTTCTAACAGCTACCAATGTGGCAGAACCTCACAGATACGGTAATACATTATATAGACACATCTATATAACTTTTAGTGCACTTTTAATAGAAAAAAAGTTCCCCTTTAATACACCTGCTAAACCTTGCTCTTTTCAGAGCAGAGAGCCCATTAAAATAGTGTTTATCCTTCTTATTCATTTCTTGTGCTACTGATTCAGTGGAACTGCCCTTTGGTTCTATGATTACGCATGTTTGTGGACATCTGTGCAGTGGGACTCTGCAACTGATGATGGCTCAGGGGGCCCAGTGTTTTGCAGAAGTGGGCCACTGGGCCCCCTGACAAGAGAGGTATCTGCGATGGCACAGTGTGACTGGGGTGGTGTCACTCACTTACACTGACAGATGTTGATTTATTACATATCTCTGTCCTGTCGGATTGGCAAGCTTCTCATAGAGTCTGTCTTAGGGCCCCTTTACACACACAGATTATCTGCCAGATATCTGGCAGATTTCTACAGCCAGAGCCAGGAATGGATTTTAAAAGAAGCAAAATCTCACTCTTTTCTTTATGACCTGTTCTCTGTTTATAGTCTGTTCCTGGCTTTGGATGCAAAACTCTGTCAGATATCTGTCAGATAATCTGTGTGTGTAAAGGGACCCTTAGACAGACTGTATAATACTGATAAATGCAATGGCATAGCATTGATCAGTATATTCAATCTAATGATTGCATATATAAGTCCCCTTTATATTTAAGTTAATATTTAAACTTAGTATTAGGGTATATTCAACGGGCGGGCTCGCAGCGAGATTCTCGCTGCGAGCCCGGAAGGTCCTGGCAGTTCCCATACACTACATACTCGCTGCGGTCTAAACGACCGCAGCGAGTATGTAATTATACCGCCCTTAACCCCTTCTGCTCCCGCCGGCTCCCCCGCTGTAAGCAGCATACATTACCTGTCCTTGCTGCACGGGTCCGGCGTCCTGCTCTCCCGTCCGGCCAATTAGTGTGTTGCCCAGCCGCAGCCACTGATTGGCCGGGCGGGAGAGCAGGACGCCGGACCCGTGCAGCAAGGACAGGTAATGTATGCTGCTTACAGCGGGGGAGCCGGCGGGAGTAGAAGGGGTTAAGGGCGGTATAATTACATACTCGCTGCGGTCGTTTAGACCGCAGCGAGTATGTAGTGTATGGGAACTGCCAGGACCTGCCGGGCTCGCAGCGAGAATTTCGCTGCGAGCCCGCCCGTGTGAATATACCCTTAAGGTTTTTCTTTAAAAAAAACCCACCCCAATAAAAGCAATCACACCCTTAAATCACTTTATACAAATAAAAATATGTTTTAAAAAAAACATATTTGGTATTTTTTTTATTATATATCATAAAAAATTAAAAAGCGATCAAATATTTTCTTTTACACCAATATGACACAAAAAAACTAATGCTCATTGTATAGAAAATGAGTCCCCAACCAGCCCTTTAGGTGGAACCAGCTCTTTATGGTGAGAAGGAACACTGGTTCAATGTGACTTGGACCTCTGTGCATCAATGACCTTTGTTGAAAAGGTTAAATAAATGTATAATTTTATATTTATATACTATTATACACTGAGCATCAGCAGTCCGCATGAGACAGGCCTCTCTGCTGCTATCCACATTTGTGTCAGGAACTGCAGTGCTCTCCAAACCCTAATCCCACCACTCGGTAGGCATAGGTAGAGGTGCGTTAGTACTTGTAATCGATTCCTCCCTGCCTCTGCTGGCTGTGACATTTTATAATCCGCCGGACATTTCCTTTAAAAGCCTTGTTTTTTTGTTTGCTTGCTTTTTTGATACCTGATTGTGTGCGGTAGTTCAGCACATAAAGAGCTTTTGGGTCCTTAACTTTTACGAAACTGACAAGGTAACAGTAGAAATCTTTTAAAATAAATGGCTGGTTTTAAGACAAGAGCTTATGTTTGAGTTGAGAAGATACTGGGAAAAATCCAACTTTTATGTCTTTGCACGCCCCTCTGTTATACTGTAACATAAAGAGATGTTTATATTGTTTCTAAGTGGTACTAATTGGGTTACAATTTCTGGTGCAAGATCTGAATTCATTAAACAATAAAATAAGTATTAGTATGCAAATTTTCCTTGTGAAGGCTTCTCATTGAAAAGCAATGGCTGTTAGATCCCAGCCTAAATAAAGGTCATTAGACAGTGCGGTGTCCTTAATTTTACTCCTTATTTTCAATATGAGCAAGTATAATGTGTCAGAGTTAGAAAATTCAAGGCCGAGATGTTAATCACAACTAAAGTTCTGCCATTTTCCAGAGTCTGCCCTTTTATCTTAAATTAACTAAATATCGGTGGTAAGAAAAATCATATTTTAACTCCTAAAAAAAGAACTTGTAATACTATTAATCATGAACTTTGACAGATGTACAGTTTATATGGGGTTTGATAGCTCTTGTATGCGTTAACGCTAAGAAGAATAGTGGCTACATTCAATGAAAACACATTAAACATCTCATTTTTTATTATAAAAAAGGCAATTCTATGTCAACCTAAGATCATGATTAAAGGGTTTTATCAGAATGATATAGTGGTTATATTCTGTGAAACAAAATGTGCAGAATTGAGAAAAACGTCGTTTAATTTGACAATGCAGACATTGTACATAAAGGGCTCAGATGAACATGTTGTATCTTGAGGCTGCGTTCACACTACAGTACGTATATTTCAGTCAGTATATGTATATTTCAGTCAGTAAATTTCAGTCAGTATTGCAACCAAAACCAGGAGTGGATTAAAAACACAGAAAGGCTCTGTCCACACAATGTTGAAATTGAGTGGATGGCCGCCATTTAATGGCAAATATTTTAGAACAACGGCTGTTATATGGAAATAATGGCAGTTATTTACTGTTATATGGCGGCCATCCACTCAATTTCAACATTGTGTGAACAGAGCCTTTCTGTGTTTTTAATCCACTCCTGGTTTTGGTTGCAATACTGACTGAAATATACGTAGTGTGAACGCAGCCTAAAAGGGAGAAAACAGGAATGCTAAATTTAAATTAATCACAGCCTCCTCGCAACCACCAATACTCAAAAAGACTCTGCTTAGATATGGATGGTTTTACCATGAACACTGAGAGAGGGCTGCCCCTGACTTTTTGTTGGTAACGTGTAGTAAAGAGATGTTTTAAGTTAAGAGCAATGCACAGCGCTAGTGACAAATGTTTGTCAAAAAGTAAACACTAGCTTATACACAGCCTGTATTTGCCCCCACCCCCCAACTACTTTGTGTGTTCTCTCTGTAGATACCCTAATACAGTACAATCTGTAGGATTAGCCTTACCTTGAGACTTGGTTGCTGTCCTTCCTCTGTATACTCTGAT
The DNA here is from genome assembly GCF_027789765.1 of Dendropsophus ebraccatus. Taxonomy (NCBI): domain Eukaryota; kingdom Metazoa; phylum Chordata; class Amphibia; order Anura; family Hylidae; genus Dendropsophus; species Dendropsophus ebraccatus. The sequence continues at coordinate 90,005,462 of NC_091457.1, forward strand.
TTACCTTGCATGGGGCTCCCCTGACCGTTCACCAACAGATCATGTCACAGAGATAGGGATTGGGCATGGTGGAAAAGTCACTGCAAAAATCCTTCCTCAGAGATGTCTGGCTGTGGCTTAACCCTTTACTCCCCATAGAGACCACAGGAATGATCGGCCATGTCAAACTTTCCTGTGTATATGAACAAGAGGAAAAATAACTTATGACTGAACAATTAATATTAAAGGTGTATAACCCCCAAAGGGCACTGCTAGATGTACTAGTAATAATCTTTGTAGCCATAGATATACCCTAACACTGAGAGGAGAGGTAGAGCAAAGAGAGCGGAGAGAGTTGGTAGCAGTGGGCTGTTGGAACTACATTAGAAGCAGCAGAACAACCAGCTATAAGAAGGCATTACACTTACTCTACAGTACATACATTGGTAAAATATTTTAATATACACTACTTGGAAGGTTAATTTTGCATTTAGGAAGCAAATAAGCAATAACAGAAATTTTAGTTTCTATAACCTTTGAGTACATACATAAAAACTATGTTATACATATGTGCTTGGGGAATTGAGAAGACATTGTGTTATTTCTGTATATTTTGTGAAATCACAGGTGCACTCACTAATGGTAAAATATACTCCACAATGCATTGTCTTTTACAATATACCACCCAACTGGGATTTGTTTCCTGCTTGTGTGACATTTTACAATGAGAAAAATTAAAATGAACTTTCAGTAATAATTATGATGTTTCTTTTCCTTTCTAAAAACTTTTAACTACATGAAAATGTCATGACAACAACATGGACAAACAATGAGCTCAAACTACAACCTGCGAAATGTTTTATGCCAGTGTTCTGTGTTTTTTTTTCCTCTGGATACGGCAGGTGAATTCTTCAATATGCATTACTGATACACAAAGCTGCATAATACTGCTTGAGAAGCAGAAAGTGCCCATTTAATGGGCTGCAGTATGTTTTTAACAGCTCAGTGGACAATATTATTTGTCACTGTCAATGGATGAACCTACTATACTGGAGAACAAATAGGGGTGTCTTAGGGAATTAATTTAATACCAGCACAGCAAAATATATATAACAAAACTGTGATCATAGCCCTTAGATGTTGTTTAAATGAGGACAAGGAAGTTTAGAAATAAGTTATTGGCTTCATATCCTCTTTCCTTGGGAATTTCAGTCAGTCATTTCATTAAGAATCTATACCTAAGATTGTCATTGATAAAATTTTAGCACATTTTAATTTAAAAGTAATTAATGGTTATTAATGTTTTTTTTTTTTTCTTTTTTAAGCTACACTACCCCGACACATCCAGCCCTCATCCACCACAGCTTTCAAAAGCAACTTAGAAACCCATCTCTTCAGACTAAGGGCTCTATTACACGGCCCAATATCAAGGAGCAAGCAAGCACCTCATAAGGTCAGCACCTCATTCCCTGCTTGCGGTCTGTGCTATTACATGCACATACACCAAACAAGTATCAGCCGGAACTGCCAAGTACAGTAGGTAATCGATTGGTGTATTAGGGCCCTAAACTACAACCTACAATGACCATGCTACCATTTCATAGCACTATGACTGGATGCACATTTTTAGCATGTTGCTGCCATATAGCAAACATATTATGCTCACCTCTCCATAATCCAACAGTATCCTGATGTGGTCACCAGTCTCCCCCGCTGTCTGTAGCCATCATTACTACCGAAACAAGCTCATCTTGGGAGCAGGCTCTCATTCCTGAGGTGAGCTTGTCTCGTAAGTAACAAAGGCTAAAGGCAGCTGGGGACATCGGCAGTTACTTCGGGATACCGGGGGATCACAAAGAGGTAAGCATAACATGCTTGTTATGTTATTTTCAACATGTTTCTGCATTTCTGTCATTAAAAAAAAAAAACTTCTGACGCGTCAGTTAAGTACTTTAAAAGGGACATTTATTAAGTCGTGAACAGGGTATTTTCTGGTGGAGAGGGGCCAAGAGGGCTCTCTGCACTGCTTGCGCCAGAGGAGCGGGTAGGCGGCATAACTCTTGCCCCTCTGCAAAAATCCTTACAGCCTTGGCACTGCGGTGACATTTTTAAGCGCAAAAAAACGCCAGACTTAAGAAATGTCCCCCTAAAGGTTTCGATTAGTCAGAGTCTCAGTACTAAAATTCCAGATGATCTCTAGATATAGCCGGAAGTAGCATGCCTTAGAACGCTTTATTCTTCACCTCACCACTTGGTCAGAGAGGGCGCAAGCGAGCGCAGCATAGCTGCAGCCCGGACATGAAGGGGTGGGCAGTAGGGGGTTAATCAGGGGTTGAGAGGGGAGCAGGAGCACGAGGTGTGCATGTGGCTAGGTGGTGGGAAGGGGGAGGGAGCTAGGTGAGTGGGGAAGCATAGGAAGCCAATAGGGGATTGAGGGATAGCGTCGGGGGTGGGGTTGCAGAGCAGAGGTGATAAAGGGAGGGGGAGGGGTTTTGTCACTCACCAGCTCCTCACAGACCGGACCTGGAAGCGTGCTGCCCTGCTGTGTGATAGACCGGGAGGAGTTTTCTGCCTCATTGAGAGAGGCCGCGGCGCGACATGGGGCGGCTCCCTCCGCCAGTCCGGCAGGGCTGCTGGGAGGAATCCCGCAGCGCGGGGGGGTTCCGGTGCCGGGAGAGAGGTAAGCGCAGCAGCCTCTTCCTCCTCGGTGCCGGCTGCAGAGACCGGAGTTGTTGCGCCTGGCCCCACCTACCGGCGCAAGCAGGGGGCAGGCAGGGGACGGAGTGTGTCCGTCTACAGGCCCCACAGGTAGAGCGGGGTAAAGTCGAGCGCCCGGGCCCGGCGCCAGCCTGAGGGGGATTCGCAGGGGGGGCGCCCCTGCCATCATCGTCTGCAGCAGTGCGGGTGGAGGTCGATCGGTCCAGGCAGCGAGTGGCCTACCGCAACGCGGCACCAGCAACAGTCACCCTGACCAGCGGCAGCCCTGATGAGGTACCAGCGCGGGGGCGGGGTGTGAGCCCGGCCTCTGGCGCGGGGGACGTCGTCCTAGACCAGGGGGCTTATTCGTCTGATGATAACCGGGACGCCTTGGAAGAAGGTGAAGTTGCCAGTGATTCGCCGATTCGTCCAGCGTCCTCTGTCGCGGCTGTTCCGGCGCCCGTCCTGAGTCAGCCTGGTGAGTCACAATCCATGTCCGTGTTGCCTGCAGTGTGGTTTCCTGTGTCGCCTGGTGTGAGTGGGGGGAATGTGGGCCTGGCTGGGGGTCAGGGGTTAGCGAGTGGTGGTGGTCAGTTGTCTGGTATGGGTGAAGTGGTGGCGCAGTTCTTGGCAGGAATGCGTGAGATGTTGTTTCAGGGTTCGTCCGCTCAAAGGGTGGCAGGGTCTCCTGTATCTGCGTGGGTGGGGGGCAGCGCAGCGCCAGGGGCGGCGGTGGCGGTTGGATCGCCGGGGGGGCAGCGGGGCCAGCGCCAGTTGGAGCGTCGGGGGGTACGTGGGGGGCTGGTGCTGCGACCACGGGGGGGGGGGGGCGCGGCTTCGGAGGTTGCGGTTAGGCTCGACGACGCAGCGCGGGGGGAGGTGTACGTCTGCTTTGAAGGGCCCTTGGGGGCCCATCTCAAGCAGGAGGTACGGGAGAAGATTTGGCGGGATGAATATGTCGAGATATTCTCCCTACTGCCCCTCGAGAAGTTTAATTTGTAGAAAGGAAAGCCTGATGACAGTAAGAAGGAGGAAGAGGAGAAGCGGCGGTATCGGCTGATACCGCGCACTTTTTCTAACTGGCTTCAGGCTTTCGCAATCTTGGCCAGCGTAGTGGGGGAGAAGGCTCCTCAGCACTGCTCAGCCCTATTTTGCTACCTTGACTTGGTGGGCGAAGCGTACCGGGTTTATGGTGGCACGGCATGGCTCCGTTATGACGAGCAGTTTAGGTAGCGCAAGGCAGTTCGGCCGTCTCTGCAGTGGGACCACAAGGACATAGCCTTGTGGATGCGGCTCATGACGGCGGCGCGCGCTCCGGCGACCGGGCTGTTGCTGGCAATACAACGAGGGGCACTGTCGTTTCGGTTCCTCGTGCAAGTTCAAGCACGAGTGCGGAACTTGCGGGGGGAACCACCCACAGTCTAGATGGTTCAAGAAGCAGAAGGGGCGTAACGGGGAGGCTAGCGGAAAAGGGGCGGACGCCGGTGTGCCTAGAGGCGATGCGTCCGTATCTAAATGAGTATCCGGACAGGGCGGCAGCGGAATTATTGCTGGTTGGTTTTCAGGATGGCTTTCATATCCCGTTTGCACGGGATGCCCCAAAATTTCACCAAATTTGAAGTCCGCTAGATTGCGACCGGACGTGGTGGGCGAAAAATTGGGCAAGGAGGTGGCCCTGGGGCGCATGGCGGGTCCGTTTGCGGACCCGCCGTGGCCCCACCTGCGGGTCTCTCCTTTGGGGTTGGTCCCCAAGAAGGAGCCTAATAAGTTCAGGTTAATTCATCATTTGTCCTACCCGGCGGGTTTGTCTGTGAACGATGGGATCGAGCAGGAGGTTTGCTATGTGTCATTTGACCGGGCAGTGGACTGGGTGCGGCGGTGCGGGCCGGGGGCGCTCATGGCCAAAACGGATATTGAGTCTGCCATTTTCTGGGGTGTGTGTGTTGGAGGGGGCGTATTATGTGGATTGCTGCCTTCCAATGGGGTGCTCGATCTCTTGTTCTTATTTCGAGACATTTAGCACCTTTGTGGAATGGGTTGTGCGCAGGGAGTCGGGTTTGCAGTCGTGTTGCATTACCTGGATGACTTCCTGTGTATTGGTCCGGCGCGGTCTACATGTTGCTCTCTGCTATTGCACACGGTTGAGCAGGTTGCCCGCAGGTTCGGCATTCCGTTGGCACCGGAAAAGAAGGAGGGCCTGGCTATGGTCATCCGTTTTTTGGGCATCGAACTGGATTCGGTGGCAATGGAGTGCCGACTTCCTGGCGACAAATTGATGGAGTTGCGGGAATTGGTGGGTTGCTTCTTGGAAGCGCGTAAGGTGCGTTTGCGGCAGTTGCAATCTCTGCTGGGCAAGCTGAATTTCGCTTGCCGTATCATGCCAATGGGGTGCATATTTTGTCGCTGATTAGCGCAGGCGACGGCGGGGGTGCGTTCGCCGATGCACAGGATATGTTTGACGGCAGATCACAGAGCGGATCTGCTGGTTTGGACGCAGTTCTTGGTTAGTTTCAATGGCCGGTCTGCGTGGATGGAGGAGTGGATTGAGAACGTGGATATGGAGCTGTTCACGGACGCGTCTGGTTCGGTTGGTTATGGGGCGTATCTGGGAGGTGAATGGTTCGCGGGTGAGTGGCCGGCGAGTTGGAGAGAGAATGGGTGGGTTCGGAACCTGGCCCTCTTGGAACTGTTTCCAATTGTGGCGGCGCTGGAGGTGTGGGGGGACAGGTTTCGTAACAAGAGAGTCAGATTTTGTTGCGATAACATGGCAGTGGTGCAGGCCGTCAACAGTTTGACGGCCTCGTCACCGCCGGTAGTTCGTTTGCTGCGGCGAATGGTGCTGAGAGGTTTGGAGCTGAATGCTTGGGTCGTGGCGCATCACTTGCCGGGGACTGCTAATTCTATAGCGGATGCACTTTCTCGTTTGCCGTTGGACCGGTTCCGTTTGTTGGCCCCGGAGGCGGAGCGACAGGGGAAGTCTGTTCCGAGCTGCTTGTGGGAGGTGGTATCCGGACAGCGTTTAGTCTAATGCAGCAGGCCATATCGGAAAATACGTGGAAGAGCCACGCGGGGGGTGGATGGAGTGCATGGTGAGCTCGTTCCGTTGTTGTTGTGTTTTATTGGTGAATTGTTTGGAGCCGGGGTGTCAGCGGCGGGAATGGTTCGGCGGCTGTCAGGCTTGGCATACTGGTTTAGGTTTATGGGGGTGGTTGATGTGACGAAGGAGTTTGTGGTGCGACAGGCGGTGAGGGGATATAGGCGTTCGCGGGTGTCTCGGGATGGGAGGCGGCCGGTGTCCTTTGATGTTTTGGTGCGATTAGTGGGGGAGCTGGACAGGGTTTGTTTGGATGTGTATGAGCGCTTGTTGTTTATCGCGGCTTTTTCGCTTGCGCTTTTTGGAGCATTCAGGATCGGTGAGTTGGTCAGTCAGTCTTGTGCGGCGCACGGGGGGATGCAGGTGGGGGATGTGGTACTGGGGCAGGGCCGGGTGTCCTGTTGGTTGCGGCGCTCAAAAAACGATCAGGCGGGTAGGGGTAGAAGAGTGTGGTTGTATGAGGTTCCGGGTTCGCTGGTGTGTCCAGTGGAGAGCGTGCGGTTGTTCAGTGCGGTTCGGCCTATTGGAACTGGGGGGTCCTTTCTGATGCACAGGGATGGGAGGGCGCTCTCACGCTTTCAATTTGTAGCAGTGTTCCGGAAGGGCCTGATGAGTCTAGGCCTGCCGGCACGGGAGTTTGCCTCCCATTCGTTTAGAATTGGGGCGGCGACGGAGGCGGTTCACTGGGGGTTGGAGGAATCGGTGGTGCGTCGGATTGGTAGGTGGGAGTCCGTCAGGTTCCAGTTTTATGTCAGGTTGGAGTTGCTTTAAGGGAGGGGACAGGGGGTGTGTGATTGTGGTCTGAGCGGGGGTTGTTTCACTGTCGTTGTTTATGTGTTTTGTTTTAGACCCAGCATGTTTAGCGTGGATCCTCGGCCATTCATTCGTCCGGAGAGGGGCATGCCGTGCAGATATCCGGGTGGAGGGAAGGCAGCTGGGTCTCCCGCGGGCAGAAGTTCAAGTACACTGGATGGGGATAGGTGGCATGCTGTGGAGTGGAGTGCTGCCCGAAATACACTATAATTCCAGGTTGGACAGGCCCCCTGATATCCTGGTGCTTCACGTCGGGGGCAACAACCTAGGTGTCAGATCTTCCAGGGAGCTGATTAGAGACATCAAATATGATTTGCTGCGCCTCTGGTCGTTGTTCCCCGGCGTTATCGTGGTATGGTCTGAAATAGTGGCCCGGTTTGTGTGGAAACACGCTCGGTCGGTGGACAGGTTGAATAAGGCAAGGGGACGGGTGAACCGTGAGGTGTCGCGTTTTGTGGCCCGCAACGGGGGCATCGTGGTCCGCCACAGGGAGTTGGAGGTCCCCTATCAGGGGTTCATGGATAGTGATGGGGTCCACCTTAATGGGGTGGGAATGGATCTGTGGTCCTCAGACATCCAGGATGGGATAGAAAAAGCTGTTGGTGTGTGGCGGGACTCGCGAGGTCAAGGGGTCGAGCTCGCTCGTGGTGGCGGAGGGGTGGTCGTGGATGGCACTGTGTGAGGAGGTGTTGAAGGTTATATGATGAAGGTGGCAATCCCCTCTCCTTTAGATTGCAGGGAGGCGGAGCATGGTTGGTGATGCTTACCTCTTAGGCGGAGGGATACATGATTCTCGGGGAAGCAGTATTGGGCATATTTGCCAGCCCTGAGTCGGCGCGGGGCGACTGGGGACCGATAGTTTATACTGCTGCTGGGCCATCCATGACCTCCCTGATGGGTATGTCGGTTAAGTTGGGTGGGAGTTATCGGGGGTTAAATAGGAATGTTATTTAGTGTTTAACCCCTTAACGACATCGGGCGTATATTTACGCCCTGATGCCGGTAAGGACGTTTAGAGCGGGGCCGCGCGGCGACCCCGCTCTGAACCGCGGCGGTCCCGGGTGCTGCTTGTAGCCCGGGACCGTAGGTATTAGCGGGCACGGTCCGATCGCTGTGCCCGCTAATAAAGTAATCAGATGCAGCTGTCAAACATGACAGCTGCATCCGATTACCGGATTCAGCTGTTCCCTGGTGTCTAGTGGCGGAGATCGCTCCCCCGGGATGTTATCCCGGAGGAGCGATCTCCGTTTCTGAAGCCGGCCGGGGACCGCTCCAAGATGGCAGCAGCGGGAAGTAAACGAGTGCCTATCTCATGGATCTCTGCAGCATATCTATGCTGCAGAGATCTCTATGAGAGATCAGAGCACTTATACTAGAAGTCCCCCAGGAGGGCTTCTAGTATAAGTGTAAAAGTAAAAAAAAAAATGTTGTTAACAGTAAAAAGCCCCCTCCCCTAATAAAAGTCTGAATCACCCCCCTTTTCCCAGGTTATAAATAAAAGTAAATAAATAAATAAACAAACATGTTTGCTTTCGCCGCGTGCGTAATCGCCCGAACTTTTAATTAATCACATTCCTGATCTTGCACGGTAAATGGCGCCAGTGCAAAAAAATCCCAAAGTGCAAAATTGCGCATTTTTGATCACATAAAATCCAGAAAAATTGTAATAAAAAGCGATCAAAAAGTCATATATGTGCAATCAAGGTACCGATAGAAAGAACACATCATGGCGCAAAAAATGACACCTGACACAGCCCCATAGACCAAAGGATAAAAGCGCTATAAGCCTGGGAATGGAGCGATTTTAAGTGACGTATATTTGTTGACAATGGTTTAAATTTTTTACAGGCCATCAGATACAATATAAGTTATACATGTTACATATCGTTTTAATCGTAACGACTTGAGGAATATATATAACAAGTCAGTTTTACCCCAGGGCGAATGGCGTAAAAACACATTTCCCCCAAATAAACAAAATGCTTTTTTTTTTCAATTTCACCACACTTTGAAATTTTCTCTGGTTTCGCAGTGTACTTTATGCAAAAATTCAACCTGTCATTGCAAAGTACAATTAGTGACGCAAGAAATAAGGGCTCATGTGGGTTTCTAGGTGGAAAAATGCAAGTGCTATGGCCTTTTAAGCACAAGGAGGAAAAAACTAAAACGCAAAAATCGAAATTGGCTCTGTCCTTAAGGGGTTAATAAAGAGGCTGCTGTGGCCATTATTCCAATGTCAACAGTTGTCGTGTCATCATTGGAGGTAAAAGGGGGGGGGGAAGGGGGAGAGAGAGAGGAAGAAGGGGTTGGGTATCATCCTAAGAACCCCCGTAATATGCCATACCCCTAGTCAAGAGAGGGCGCAAGCGAGCGCAGCATAGCTGCAGCCCGGACATGAAGAGGTGGGCAGTAGGGGGTTAATCAGGGGTTGAGAGGGGAGCAGGAGCACGAGGTGTGCATGTGGCTAGGTGGTGGGAAGGGGGAGGGAGCTAGGTGAGTGGGGAAGCATAGGAAGCCAATAGGGGATTGAGGGATAGTGTCGGGGGTGGGGTTGCAGAGCAGAGGTGATAAAGGGAGGGGTTTTGTCACTCACCAGCTCCTCACAGACTGGACCTGGAAGCGCCCGCCCGCCCTGATTCCGAGTTGGTAGGAGGGTGGTTGGCAGTACATTGCTCTATTCGTCGCGGCAGCTGGCGGAGGGGTGGTCGTGGATGGCACTGTGTGAGAAGGTGTTGGAGGTTATATGATAAAGGTGGCAATCCCCTCTCCTTTAGATTGCAGGGAGGCGGAGCATGGTTGGTGGTGCTTACCGCTTAGGCGGAGGGATACATGATTCTCGGGGAAGCAGTATTGGGCATATTTGCCAGCCCTGAGTCGGCGCAGGGCGACTGGGGATCGATAGTTTATACTGCTGCTGGGCCATCCATGACCTCCCTGATGGGTATGTCGGTTAAGTTGGGTGGGAGTTATCGGGGGTTAAATAGGAATGTTACATATTTGACATGTTATTTAGTGTTTAATAAAGAGGCTGCTATGGCCATTATTCCAACGTCAACAGTTGTCGTGTCATCATTAGAGGTAAAGGGGGGGGGGGGGGGAAGGGGGAGAGAGAGAGGAAGAAGGGGTTGGTTATCATCCTAAGAACCCCCGTAATATGCCATACCCCTAGTCATGTTTCATTGCAGGAGATAATGTAGATAGTAAGATGGAAAATATAAAAAAAATTGTTTTACATAAAATTGTTATACCAAAGTCCCTTTCTGATTACACATTCTCTTTAAGGACTTGTCATATAATCATGGCGCCAAAAGAGTATTTTCACTTGATTTACCCTTTAATGCCTTCTACATATATCAACATGATCATACATCCTCTTTCATGCTTTGGTCAGCATGTATGTCCATTAAAAGACCAAATTTAAGGCCATTACATTACATTGTGTTCAAAAGAAAATCCCAGCATGCAGCATTTTTCTTATCATAAAAACAACAGGCATCATTTTGAAACCTTTATATTCCCCAGTGTAAATCAAAGGAGCAACTAAAGCAACATGGCTTCTGTTATCACCATAGACTTTGCATAGAGCAACTGTATTCCTTCCTCGTGAGAGATAGCAGACATGCACACATCTTTGGTTTTGTTTGTTTTTCCCGTTTACATTGGTGTAAATGACATCACATTTACAACTGATAACATACTGAAATCTGTGATGTGAAACGGACAGCTGGTAGCACAACAGATGTGTGTAGGACTTTGTGAAGAACAATTTAGGTTCACACCTCAATATATTCACAGTATATCATCATCTTCCATTACTGACATCAAGAAGAAGAGTTCTCTTTCCCGTACAATGCGTGTACATCTCCTGCAGCAATTCATATCAATTGAGTGAGCCTGTTCTTCCTTTCTGAATCTGCTTCCTTATCTCAATTGACATTTTTAATTGATACATAACCTATTATTTCTCATTAGTGGGCTAAAGAAAATAATTCATGATTAAATTCTGTGCAATTTACTAATTCCATATTACGTCGGCAAGCTATAAAAGTCAATCAACAGGAAACCAGAAATGCAGCTGTTGACAATAGCATTATTTATAAGAAATTGATATTGAGTACAGACTTCGGAAGGGAGGGGGCATCATGTATATGCTGTGTATTAATTATTAAACATATTTTAGCTAAACAAAAGAATGGGTAAAACAACGAGTAGTCACATTTGTTCCATAATACAGCCAGCTGAGGATTAGACACTTTTCTCTATAGTTATGTCTAATGTACTAAGTGTTATTATACTATCATGAAGAGACACCTACTGTAAGAAATCATTGAAGGTGTTACCTCACAAAGACAGACCTATTTTAGTCAAGAAAGGAATAGCTCTCTATGAAGCCCATATGCTATAACAGCATATATACCAAGTGTCCCTGTCAGGTAGGGTACTGGGAAACAAAAGACAAGTGCAATCTTGCAACTCGCACCCACCCCAGCTATCCCTACCTGCTTGCCTCAGACAGTTACTAGGGACACTGCGGACAACTTGTCGACGTTCCTTACACTGACGCAAGTGAGACACAGGACGAGACAAGACAAACAACACAAAGGAGAATAGTCAGGAAAGCTAAGTCGGCAACAACCAGGCAACTACAGTACAAAATCAGAGTCCAAAAAGAATAGTCGAAGTTCAAAAGTCAGAGGTCAGGAAAACAGGATAAACAGGTCAGAGGAATGCTAGCTCAAGATACACTAGGGTTACTATGCTCTTTCACAAGCAGTGGACTGAGGCCTAGGGCTGGATTATATAGTGGATAGGAACCTAGGTGCTGACAGCTAACTGGCCAGGTCAGCTGTCAATCAGAACACAGACAGAAACAATCAGTGAGTTAGCCACAGCAAGGAAGGTGCAGGGAAAACCGAAAAACATGGACCGGATCACAGATGATACAAACAAAGAATGCAACAAGACCAGGAACGGACTAAGGTAAAAAAGCGTTGCAGCGCACAAACAGCAGGCCGGCTGCTAAGGACGCCGTCGGCGCGCCCTCAGCAACAGGCCCTGCCCGTAACCAGGGACGTTATCGCCAGAGGCAGGGGCTGAGCGTGCGGCTCGGTTCCTGACAGTCCCTCTTTTGGAGGGACAGTCCCACGACCCACGTCCTTCTGTCCCTCTTTACCCCTTACATGTCCCTCTTTTTGACCTAGGAATTAGATTTGCATTAATAAAGTTTCTATGTTGCTCTGCAAAGTGTCTGGTTTCTTACTGTATAATAGACCCAAACTTGCATATTATTCCATCATGTGGTGCAAGTTGGATACTAACAATTGTTCTATTCAAATGAATCATGTGACATTATGGCCCCTGTAACACATCATCTCACACATGCAGATCATATGGCCCCATACAAACATCTGTAGGTGTTACGGATCTGTTTTTGGGACATGATCCATGACACAAAAAAACAATTGCGACACTATGAGTCCGTGTCACCTATATAACAATGGGTCCCTGCAAATATGGACAGTTACTGAAACACAATTATAATCCTATCCTCAGTTGTGGCTTTGCAATTACATGTGTAAATAGGACCTAAGGATGCAGTCACACATACAGGATCTGCTGCAGATTTGCAGATATTAATGTAACTAAATGCGTCACTCTGTAGCAGATCCTGGATGTGTGATTGCTACCTTAAATTAAAAAGTATAGAAATGTCTGTAAAAATTTCCTAGAGTGACCCACAAGTGTAGAAACACACTATTGCAGCTCACCGATTCTCCTAGGAACTTTAGACGGTGCACAGCACTTCAATAAAACATTGCAAGGGAACTAAGTCTGGAGCTGGACATTCATCTTTCCATGACCCACAAGTGTCCCTCTTTGGTCGTCTAAAAAGTTGGGAGGTATATCTAACAGAGCATAGGAACAGGGGTTGGCATAGTGAAATGTCCCCAGTGCACAAAAATGGCTTATTTGCATATTAATTAAACTACAAATTTCCCCAAAATGGCACCGAGGATCAAGGTAAGAAAATGATCTTTGTTATAGGGACATAATAGCAGGTTAAATGCTTCTAATTGCTTCTAACCTTGACGATCATGATCTTTATTTGCAGCCATCATAACCTAAAGATGGACGCCGTTTGCCATTAAAATCTAGTTGTGAGAACATAGCCTAAATCTGCAAAGAGTTACAAAAGTATCTATTTACTCAAGTGACCTATTATATATATATATATATATATATATATATAGAGAGAGAGAGAGAGAGAGAGAGAGAGAGTTTTAGAATAATAAAAGTATTTGAAAGGTGTATAGACAACATGGTAGTTAGTAGCTGTAAGCTCGCAGCTCTGAGGTCCTGCTTTTGAATCCAAGCGTCGGCAACACATACGGAATTAAAGGGGAACTCCAGGTAGAGATTTAAAAAAAATTACCTCCTGCAGAAGAAAATAGCATTACTTACCTGTCTATCCCAGTTTTGAAACTACCAAAAATCCATTTGTTTTGGTGGTTTTCGTTCTGTATTGTTTTTCTGTACTTCCTGGTTGAGCAGTTCCCAGAATGCAGTACTGGTTTCAGAGTGCAATGCTTTCCCTCAGCTGTTCATCACAGTCCTCCACCCTGCCCATTCCCCGCCCAAATCTGTTGCAGAACATCTAGGCTGTGTTCACACATTGCAGTTTCATTGTGTTACTAAATTATTTGCAGTACTCAATCATTTAATTGTGGTCCCACCCACACAGCACACTGTATTCTCTACCTGTAACACCACACAGCACAATCAGTGAAATCAGTGCAGCAGCTGCTTCTGGTCGGTCAGAAATGGTGAATCACTCAGGGGATTGGGGGATCCAGCCAGGCCTCCTGTGACATCACGCCCTGCCCCCTGTCTGCATCATCAGCCTGTCTTCAGCAAACACACACAATGTGAGACATAGGCATGGAATATTTGTCTCCTAAGGTGGGAGAGCAGTGGGAGCAGAAGATAATGTGAATTGGCACAGAGGCCATTTTTCTTCACTTTCTGGATTTCTATCAGCTACCAGTGTGGCAGAACCGCACAGATACGATAATACATTGTATAGACACATCTAAATAACTTTTAGTGTAATTTTCCTTATGTGGAGTTGCCCTTTAACCCTTTGAGGACCAGGCCCAAAATGACCCAGTGAACCGCGCAAATTTTGATCTTTGCGCTTTCATTTTTGCCTCCTCCCGTTCTAAGAGCTCTAGCACTTTCAGTTTTCTATCTACAAGGCCATGTAATGGCTTGTTTGTTACAGGAATAGTTGTACTTTTTAATGGCATCTTTCATTTTACCATAACATGTATGACGGAATCCTAAATAGGTGAAATCGTAAAAAAAAGAATGCAATATGGTAACTTTTGGGGGGTTCCTGTGTCTACGTAATGCACTATATGGTAAAAGCGACATGATACATGAATATGATACTCTATAGGTCAGCCCAAACACAGTCATATGCAGGTTTACACAGATTTTCTAATGTTATATATATATTTTTAATGAAATCCTTTTTTTTGGCATTTAATTATTAATAAAATGGGCCTATTGTAACGCTTATAGCTGTTTTATTTTTTCACCTATGGGGCATAATTTTTTCCGCCATGATCTCTAGTCTTTATTTATACCATATTTGTGAAGATCGGACGATTTGATAATTTTTTATTAATTCTTTTTTTGTATATAATGTAACATTAAATCGGTAATCCACGCACTTTTTTCCCTCCTTTCGTCTACGCCTTTTGCTGTTTGCAATGACGCTTGTTATATTTTAATAGATCCGACAATTACGCACGCTACGGTATATTATATGTTTATTTCTTTTTATATGTTTAATTTATATAATGGGAAAGGGAGGTGATTTAAACTTTTATTGGGGGAGGGGTTTTGGGGTAGTGTTAGTGATTTTAACTTTTTTTTTAATACATTTTAAGTCCCTTTGGGGGACTTGTACATTGATTACTTTCATTTTTATCACTGCTATGCCATAGGCATAGCATTGATCAGTGTTATCGGCGATCGGTAAGTGACAGCGGACTCCCCCTGCCACTTACACTTAAACGCCGAGGCGTTTAAGGAGTTAATGGCACGCTGCAGCGTGATTGCTGCAGTGTGTCATTACCGGTGAGGTGTCGGCTGCTAATTGCAGCCGGCCCCCACCTGCTATGAACCGTGCTCCGCTCCGGAGCGTGCTTCATAGCTCAGGACGTACCGGTACGTCCTAGGTCGTCTAGCGGTTAAACCTGGAGGAAACCAGAGAACCCATAGAAAACGCATGGAAACATGGGGAGAACCAGCTAAGACCTTGCAGGAACCAGGACCCATATGTTGCAAGGCAACAATGCTAACAACTGAGCCTGCCCTATATATGGTTTATTATTAAAGTTGGCAAAGTGTGTGTGTGTGTGTGTGTGTGTGTGTGTGTGTGCGTGTGCGTGCGTGTGTGTGTGTGTGTGTGTGTGTGTGTGTGTGTGCGCATAGCACAACAATCTACTGTACTTGGTGAGCTTCACAATATTCAATTTCTCCCAGCTAAAGTGGGTCTAAAACAATAGTCTCCCAAATTATGTTATTCAGCATTGTGCTATAGATGAGTTTATTACAGAAACCACAGATGTGAACCCAAACTGGACTATTTTTGTAATTGGGTGGATGGACACCTTAAATTATATACCCTGCAAACATGTTTTGTTTCTTTGTACATTTCAGCGGTTTTAGATGCCTTAAAGAAATCAAACCGACAAAATGAAGACTAGTAAAACAGTGTGCACCTGACTTTTTGTCATTGATGGGATAATTCTAGAAATTCTATAGAACTAGGAATATAAATATACTGTTTTCTTTCAACAGTCCACAGCTGCAATTTTTGCAGCCACACATTTTATAGCCACTGTTACTTTGAATTTACATTAGAATAATTGAATGCCATTGTTGTAGTATATACTAATAGTTTGATTTATAAACTTAACAAACCCAACAGATCCATGTAGAGTTATCAGTGTTGGCGTGTTATTGTTGCCATACTTGGATTAAGGACCCAGTCCCCAATGCATTGCATTGCTGTAGCAGAGTTGCAAATGATCCTGAGATTATGCAACATCAAACAGCAACCTTTCAATGGTCCTCTAAATTGCTTTGGCATTGCGACTCCGTCACTCTACTCTACTGGGAGTAAGAGAGACCACTCAATCTTGTTACAGTGCTATCTTTGTAATGAATCTGGCTATTTTAATAACAGAATATTCCTTGCTTTTGAATGTCAGAATTTATCTGGAGCACTGTAGGAGATTAAAGATTACACCCTGGCTTCACTGAAGTGATCAATACGGGTGCATTGTCTGTAATTCAGGATGCATGGACTTCTATTATCTTTATGCTTTATGGATGCACTTATTGTAATGATTTCTAAAACAGAAGTGACATTGTAAAATGTCATTATGACCCTCCCATGGCTTACATATTGGGGCACTTTCGTTTAAAACTCACAAATGTGTTTTGGATGAAGATATGACGAGATGAAAAATGTACCCCAATACGTATGTTGGCATTGACATTTTATTGAACGCGTGCTTAGCATAGACCTGGACAAGAGGCCAAAATATTGTTCAAACAAAGCAGTTGCACAATAATTTGCACCCTATTACCTGGTGTGTGTGTTGTATGTTGGGGGGCGCTATGGTGAAAGGGGGCCACACCTTACAACTGTGCCAAATTTACACCAATTTTTTGCCTGACGTAAACGTAAATTTAGTTATCCCCGACATATAGACTTGCCAGTCTGGACAAATCCTCTCCTTTATCTCTGTCCATTATATTTAATTGTGGATTCCTTTGCATGTTTTTTGAATACATGACAGACAGACGGCCCTCTAAATACATTGTAGTATAGGAATACCTAGGGTCTTTCAATACCTTTTCATTTCATTTCATTCATTTGTACATTGTGTATATGGGGGATATATATTTCACTGCTGTTTGGACACTAATGCTTTGATACATGATAACCTGAAAGAAGGCCAGGAGATTCAGTGCTTGTCTTTAGCAGCCCCATAGATCCCAAACCATAAAAATAAAGGAATTTGTCCATCATTCACGGCTTAACCCACAGGGAGTGCTTAGCGATGTCCCTCTCACATAGACACGTGTTTATTTTAACGCATTCCAATCATCTGTTCATGCATCTAGCTTTGCTATTGTAGAATCACATGACAGGCACACGGTCATAAATGTTTTATATTTCCCAGCTTCTAAATATAATTTAATATCTCACATACTGCTTAAAAGATATAATAATAGCATCTGGAAATGTGAATGCTATACACTGATCAGTCAAAACATTAAAACCACTGACAGGTGAAATAAGTAACATTGATTATCTCATTGCAATGACAGCTGTGAAGGGGAGGGGCTGATATATTAGGCAGCTGCTGAACGGTCACATCTTGAAGTTTATCTGTTGGAAATAGGAAAATGGGCAAGTGTAAGGATCTGAGCCACTGTAACTAGGGCTAAAAGGAGATGGTTAGAAAACTGGGTCAGATCATCTCCAAATGGCAAACTTTATGTGGTTTTTCTGTGATATAGCAGTTAGTACCTATAGACTAGGCATGATGCACACAGACCTAAAGAGGAGAGAGACAGATCCTCAAAAAGATCACCCATGTTATGTATTTTCTCCACAATTTGTTTCACTGTTCTGTTAAAGAGGTTGTCCAACAACCTATATTATTTTTTTTCTTTCAAATCAACTGGTGTCAGAAAGTTATATAGATTTGTAATTTGCTTCTATTTAAAAATGTCAAGTTTTCCCATACTTATCAGCTACTATATATCCTGCAGGAAGTGTTGTTTATTTACATTCAGAAACAGTGCTCTCTGCTGACATCTCTGACCATGTCAGGAACTGTCCAGAGCAGTAGCAAATCCCCATAGAAAACCTCTCCTGCTCAGGACAGTTCCTGACTCGGCCAGAGATGTCAGCAGAGAGCAGTGTTTCTGAATGTAAATAAACACCACTTTCTGCAGGACATACAGTAGCTTATAAGTATGGGAAAACTTGAGATTTTTAAATAGAAGTAAATTACAAATCTATCTAAGTTTCTGACACCAGTTGATTTAAAAGAAAATAATTTTCGCTGGACAACCCCTTTAAGTCTTACAATTCAGTCATTTCCAAGTTACATCTATAAAACTATCCTTTACCCTATACAGAAGAAGGAGGGGAGGGTCAGTAAGAGTATTTATAGAGATCAGCAAACTGAACAAAAGTCAAAACTTTGCTAAACTTGAAGTGATTTGTTTTGGCTGAACCTACCAAAATACCAGGAGAATGGGTAACAGGACCTCAGGGTAGCCAATAATGCCTTGCTAACAGCTCTCCTAAACAAAATGCATTATAGGGGTTTATGTCAGAGCCAGTATAAAAGCCTATGCACATAACTTCAGAAGCAGTACAGATACTAGGTGTCAGTAAAAGTTGTGAGAGACAGTGATCAGTGAACAACAGAGATAGGAATAGGACCACACAAACACAATGGGGCAAATTTATCTGTATACCTGCAAGTCAGTTTTACCTAAATCCCCACCCCCATGTCCCACACTAGGTTTACTAAGAGGCAAACTTAGTAAATCAGGCAAATCTGAGGCGTAAATCAGGATAAATCCTGATTACCCCTTACCTACCCCAATCCCCACCAACTTTTCCCCATATGTCTTCAAGAGGCGACAAGCCTTCTTTACCATGAGAACAGTGAATCTGTGAAAAGCAATGTTCACACAACGTCCAAAAAAGGAAAAAAAAAAGGTCTGCTTTTTGTGGTTTAAAAGACGTCCGTTATTGCATCATTTTAATTGGCTTGACTAAAATGCATTGAAGTCTATGGAATAACAGACGTCTTTTTCACATATTATATTGAATGCGTCTGGCGCGAAAGACGTCCGTCATTTAATACAATGTGTGAAAAAGACGTCTGTTATTCCATAGACTTCAATGCATTTTACTCAAGCCACTTAAAATGATGCAATAACGGACGTCTTTATAAACGGAGAAAGCAGACGTCTTATTCCTTTTTTGGACGTTGTGTGAACAAAGCCGAACAGTCTACCCCATGATCTGGTCCCAGCAAAAACATTGGAGGGCTTCACTACAGGCTTATACAAGTTGTTAGAGCAAAATAGCATAAATCCCTATGTGTAGAACCTACCCATGATCCACCCCCTTCCCTCTTTTTTTTTTAATGACTTAAATTTTTATTAGTTTTTTTAACATTTTACTTAAAGGACACCTGTCACCCCCCGTGCCGGGGTGACAGGCTCCCGACCCCCTGTTAGATCCCCTTATACTTACGTGATCCCGCCGGGTCCCGCTTCCTGATGTGGTCGGGTCCCGGAGATATCAGCGCCCGAAGCCCGGAGCGCGCACTGACAGCAGAGTCAGACGCCCATAGAGAATGAATGTGGAGTCCGATGCTCCGTCACTCCCTATGGGCATCGGACTCATCTCTCAGCGTGCGCGCCGGGCTTCGGGCGCTGATATCTCCGGGACCCGACCACATCAGGAAGCGGGACCCGGCAGGATCAAGTAAGTATAGGGGAATCTAACAGGGGGTCGAAGCCTGTCACCCCGTCACGGGGGGTGACAGGTCCTCTTTAATGATATATAGCAGTAAAATACAGCATGTGAGACAAGTAATATAAATGAACAACAGTAACACACCGGGTCAGGGTGTTTAATGTAGATATTGTAACAGTTCAAGCAAGGGAGTCATCAACAATCTTCCAATGCATTCCAATCCTTGTCCTATGTATCCCTGCATACTACCTGCTTATTTCGTAGAATCAAGAAAAACATGTAAATCATAACAAATATATAACAATCAAACAAGAACCTCACACCCTTCCCTCTATCCATTCACTCCTTGGTTGAACTTGATGGACATGTGTCTTTTTTCAACCGTACTATTTAACTATGTAATTATGTAACTTCCAGTCCTGCGCCGCTCATTGTTTCTGCCTTTTTTCAAGTCGAGGAGTTTGAGCCGGACCTGCCCACTGAGTCAAGTACTGGAACACTACTATTGGCTAAATAGGCAGATCCTGCTCTGGCTCCTTAACTCAAATTTCAGCAGGAAACTGAAAATTCATGGAGTGGGAACTGTGGAAGACTAAAGTAGATAAGCATCACCTTTTGGTTATTTCTATATGATGCCTACCAACATATAAAAGTGTTAACTTTCCCAGAATATCCCTTTGAGGGTATATTCACACGGGCGGGCTCGCAGCGAGATTCTCGCTGCGAAGCCGGCAGGTCCTGGCAGTTCCCATACACTACATACTTGCTGCGGTCTAAACGACCGCAGCGAGTATGTAATTATACCGCCCTTAACCCCTTCTGCTCCCCCGCTGTGTATATACTTTACCTGTCCTCGCTGCACGGGTCCGGCGTCCTGCTCTCCTGTCCGGCCAATCAGTGTGTTGCCCAGCCGCAGCCACTGATTGGCCGGGCGGGAGAGCAGGACGCCGGACCCGTGCAGCGAGGACAGGTAAAGTATATACACAGCGGGGGAGCAGAAGGGGTTAAGGGCGGTATAATTACATACTCGCTGCGGTCGTTTAGACCGCAGCAAGTATGTAGTGTATGGGAACTTCCAGGACCTGCCGGGCTCGCAGCGAGAGTCTCGCTGCGAGCCCGCCCGTGTGAATATACCCTAAGATCGACTCATAAGCACGAAATAAGCAGGAAGTCAGGACACAGAGCATTGTTCTCCAATAAAGGGGTTTTCTTATTTAAAAATACTTGTCTCCTATCCATGAGTTGGCGACAAGTAGGAGATCTCAGGGGGAAGGGGGGTAGGTCCGACCTCAGTGCTCTCTGTGAATCTCTCACTTGGCGAGCTAAGTCCTTCATTCTCTGTGAAGCCACCTTCGTGAAGTCGTCTCTTTTCAATGGCTCCACAGAGAATGATAAGCTGCAGTTCTTGCGCCAACCTGCTGCTCAATTCATAACAAAGGAGCCGGGTCGCCAATAGAAGGGGCTGCCATGGAGGTCGGACCCACTGTAATTTTTTACCTCTTACCTGTGGATAGGGGACAAGTAAATTTAAATCTGAAAACCTCTTTAAATCAAATAATGTACAATCACCTTAACCACTATAAGGGAACTGCTGTTTTTTGTTGTTTTGTTTTTCTGGGGGAGGGAGGGCATTATCCTTTATAGGGGAATCCGGAAATCCATCTTTATTAAGGTTTATTGTGTTATATTTTAAGTAAATGTGAATGGGTCCAAAGGCAGATAGGTCGGCTTGTCAATGTGTTTTTAAATGTAATTTATCTAAAGCAATAAAACTCTTTAAGTTTCTGACATATAGCTACAATATTCACACATGGTTCTCTAGGTTCAAGGTATAAAACACTTTGCTCGCCAAAAAAATAGGGTATCAATGCATTATATTATCTCTCTGTGGTCTAGGAAATCATTTTGGCTTAACTACAGTAGACATAAAACCAGACAGATGAAGTCTGTAAAATAGTACAGAAAAAGAAAGACACACTATACTATACAACTGATGTAAAACTCAATCTACTCAGAACGCTGTGAACTTCAAGTCGGTCATGATACAGTAAGGGTGTTATTTAACTATTGCCTTTAGCTTCAGTTTGCAGTGAAAGGAAAGGAAAATTGTTAAAATAGCAGTAGATTTACTATCTTCACGTTGCATAAATTTCAGGTGAATCGTGTAAGTTGTCACATGCATATGAACCTGCACATCAGCACACATTGCAGCAAAGAAACTAATTTTCACCCTCAATTGTGATGCAGTTCTGTGCAATGAGCCATTTTCTCCTTTTCACTGGAAACCATGTCTGTTAATTTCTGTGATTGTCCATATTCTGTGATGAATTAGTTTTACCAACTGTTTGAGGTGGCTCAATGACATAACAGATATTAGGCTACAAAATGATGTCCAAATGCTGACCCTGGAAATGTGAACTTCACCAGCAGCAAGGTCAGTGGATCTGAAATACTGCTGCATCTATCTTGAGATTGAGAACTCACTGGCCCCCTCTCATCTTTTTACAGCTCCTAAAGATGGTTGGGAAGCCAAAATCCGGTGAGTTACACAATATGCTTAAAGGGCAACTCAAGCGGGAAAAAAAAAAAATTCTTTCAAATCATTTGGTGTCCGAAAGATGAATGTCCTACATATCTATATCTATGTCTATGACATACAACAGCTGATAAGTACTGTCAAACTTGAGATTTTTTTTATAGAAGTAAATTACAAATTTCTGGTACTTTTTGACCCCAGTTGATATGAAAGAAAACATTTTTTGCTGAATTTGCCCTTTAACTCCTATTGACTTTAACCTGAGTTGCCTAAATGATGTATCCTGGAATTCATGATAAAAAAAAAAACGGTGGGATAAACCACCAGAACTAAAAACACCTATACTAAATTACACTAAAATGAGAAAATGCCAGAAAAACTGCCAGAAAATTGCCAAAAAGCAGAAAAAACAGCGTCCGTTTTTCTGTTGATTTATTTTTAAGCCCAGAAAAAAATTGTATATAAGGGAAGCCTTAAAAGTATAATATCTTACAAACAAACAAGCCTTCATTTGGCGGTGCTGACAAAAAATTACAAAGTTAGGAGGGTAGTAAATTAGAAGATGAAGGGTAATAGGAGGGTGTTTAAGTTGATGGAACCTTGGTGTTTCCACCTTCTTAGTAACACTATAATGCTTTTACATATTGTATATTTAATGCAAAATAAAGGATATTTACCACTCAGTATTCTGTGGCAAAGAACTATTAATGTTACCAATTGTGTAACCTGAGGGCGTTATTCTCCAGCATGTAAAGCCTTGCACAGTGAATGTGCTGTGAATTTCTCCTCTCCTTAGCGATTATCGTTAACAAGTATTCTTAGGAACACTCACTTACATGAAAATCGGCCAATGTAAAAGGGCCAGCGATCAGCCGGTAAGTCAGCAAATGCCTTTTTGACAACTTATTTAATCTTTAATGCAGACATAAAATCATAGTTATCGGCTACACATCCGTCTGTCTAAACAGGAGATGTGCCGCCCATAAGAATGCATGTTAATGGTCGCACAAGAGATGGAGTGACCCCTCATGCAGCCCGGGCACACAATTAATCATGGCTTTAGGTGCTACACGGCCACATATCGGGCTGTATAAGAGGTTTCAGCACTTTCTAATGAGTCCATTACAATTTGTCAGCATAGCCACTTCTAACGGTTCCCTAGGGTTGGGTTCCATGTTCTCACCCATAAGTCATGGAAAAACAATAGCATTTTTGTAAATAGCCCAATTTTTTCCTTATTAGGAAAAACAATTTTAGTTGCATACATAGTATTCTTCCCATTCAAATATGACACTGTGGAGTAGCATTTTGAACCTCCTTTGGCATTCAGGACTACAACAATTTATCACAGCATAAATTCCACTAGACATTAAAATCATTCTGCAGGAATATTGTTCCACGTAGAACCGCATGCTCTGGACTGTCCTCATCACAAAGGAGCTCTACAGGATTAGATGTGGGGAAGTGCAGAGAAGAAAGGAAAACTTGATGTCCTAATTTTCCTGGTGAAGTTTTTTTTTTGTTATGGGGTAAACTTGGATACCCCAAAAATGGATAACAGAAGGCAAGTCCTAGGGGGCCATTCATGAAAGTCACGTCCAAGGCATACGCTAGGGAGAAGGTTCAGATTTGCCCCTTCTCCCTGGTGTACGCCTGCCGTATGCCCTGCGTGCCTGATGGGTGGGCAGGGGAAGCTTGGAGGTGCGGCAAGGCAGAAATGAGCCTTGCCTCATTTATCATCATTTACGCCTGCTCATGTGCGTCTCTTAGTGAATTCGGCCTGTAAAAAGGTGGCCGATCTTCTTAAACTCCCCCCTCCAGTGTCTTCTTAAACTCCCCCCTCCAGTGTCTTCTTAAACTCCCCCCTCCAGTGTCTAAAAGTCCACCCACAGGAGGCCCTTACTGTGCCAAGAAAACATTCATTGCACCCTGATGCTACCTCTATCATCCTGAACTGCTAACACCTTGTAGGAAAAGTTAGTTAATGCATGCTGCCTTCTCCAAAGTTTGACCCTCCTATCAACCTAAAACACCAGAAATCTTGATTCATTTGACTAGTCAATGTTTTTCCACAATTAAATCCAATTTTTTACATTTATTTATTTTTTTGCTCATTGGCGTTTTACCTTTCTGAAAAGAGCCATAGCACTGAAACTGGGTGTCTAGTGTTAGAGCCGAACACTAAGGAACAGCAAGTTATGCTTTTGCAAGTTAGTTGAAAGACTAGCATTAAAGTTGGCTTCAATCTGCTTCACTGTACACCACCATAAAATTAATTGTTGACATTCTCCTCTGGACCCTTTTCTTGATGTGTGTTTTTTTATGTCCACTGTATTTTTTTTAACTAGAAAACAGCATTCTTAGTATCTACTTAATACAGTTGCAGCAAAAAAACAAAACAAAAAAACCCTGAAAAACCAGAGGTTAGCCGTTTTAAACATATTAGCCCTGATTAGTCTAGTACTAAAGACCATAGGGGAGATTAATCAAACTGGTGTAAAATAGAATTGTCTTAGCTGCCCCTAGCAACCAATCAGATTCCACTTTTCATTCCTCACAGATTCTTTGAAAAATGAAAGGTGGAAACTGATTGGTTGCTAGGGGAAACTAAGGCAATTCTACTTTACACCAGTTTGATTAATTTCCCTCATGTCTTGTTTGAAGTAGTCTAATTTTTCCAATGACTGTTCGTCCTTTGAAGTCACTTAATTTTTTCTAATATGGATTCATCTTAAAGCGACTCTGTACCCACAATCTGATCCCCCAAACTACTTGTACCTTTAGATAGCTGCTTTTAGTCCAAGATCTGTCCTGGGGTCCTTTCCGCAGGTAATGCAGTTATTGTCCTAAAAAACAACTTTTAAACTGGCAGCCCCGTGCCCAACGGCCATGGCCTAGACTGTGTATGCATTAGGCTGGCACACCCTCTGTGTCCCTCCTCCCCGCCCTCTTCATCATTAGGAATGCTCCAGGCAGAGTTTCTCCTATTCATCACCTGTGTGAATACTGCACATGGCCGGATCGTTAAGGCACCTGTGCAATGTTCAAACAGGAGAAAATGTTCTAGGGGCATTCCTAATGATGAAGAGGGTGGGTAGGAGGGACGGAGAGGTGGTGCAAAGTTAGGGCACAGATTCTCCAAGCCACAGCCGTTTGACACAGGGCTGCAAGTTTAACTTCTTAAGGAGTGGGCTAATTTTCGTTTTTGCGTTTTTGTTTTTTCTTCCTTATGTATATAAGGCCATAGCAGTTGCATTTTTACACCTATAGACCCACATGAGCCCTTACTTTTTGCGTCACTAATTGTACTTTGCAATTACAGGCTAAATTTTTGCATAAAATATGCTGCGAAACCAGAACTAAATTATATGCGCTGTGAAATTGAAAAAAACCCCCGCAATTCTTTTTCTTTGGGGGGGGGGGGGCTTTGTGTCCTATGGAAAAACTGACATGTTATATATGTAACATGTATAACTTTTATATTAATTGATGGCTCGTAAAAAAATAAAACCTTTTACAGAAAATTAACGTTCCTTAAAATCGCTCTATTCCCAGGCTTATAGCGCTTTTATCCTTTGGTCTATGGGGCTGTGGGAGGTGTAATTTTTTTGTGCCATGATCTGTACTTTCTATCGGTACCTTGATTGCGCATATGCAACTTTTTGATCGCTTTTTATTACAATTTTTCGGGATTTGATGCGACCAAAAAATGCGCAATTTTGCACTTTGAATTTTTTTAGCGCTTACGCCATTTACCATGAGAGATAATGAATTAAATAAATTAATATTTTGGGCGATTACGCACGCACCAAATATGTTTGTTTATTTATTTATTTATTTTTATTTATAAAATGGGAAAAGGGGGGTGATTTGGACTTTTGTTAGGGGAGGGGGTTATTTATTAATAAAAACACTTTATTTTGTTTTCACATACAGTAATTAGAAGCCCCTTGGGGGACTTCTATATACACAACACTGATCTCCCATTGTGATCAATGCTGTGTATATAACGGAGCACCGATCCATCAGATCGGTGCTCTATTATAATGGTCTGCTTCAGACCATCTAAATGGATTGCCAAGCCGGGATCAGCGTCATTCTGACGCTGAGCCCCGGTCGGCTCATTAGAAAGGATATCCCCTCCGGGATCGCATTACGTGGGCTGGGAGGGGAGATCTCCCACTAGACACCAGCGAGAGGGGCCAACACCACTATTCAAATGCAGCTGTCAGCTTTGACAGCATCACCGCATAACCGCATCACCTGCCAAACGGACCCCAGCACAGATCTTGGATTAAAAGCAGCTATCTGAAAGTACACGTGGTTTGGGGTGGTACAGAGTCGCTTTAAGGCTGGGTTCACACAGCGTATGACACTGGCCGTTTTGTGAAGTTCATCCCGGCTGGAACCTCATTTCTTTTGATTTGGAAGGTGGGCATGTTCCGGGGTGCCCGCATTTCAAATCAACATAGCCTATTCAATGAATAGAGGCCGTACAAAACTGACATGTCAGTTTTTTGTACGGCTGCTTGGAATCCTGGCCGGAGTGTATACTGTGTATATACACTCTGGCCGGGATTCCATTTTAAGTAATGTATTCTGCCACTTAATTAAATAAAGGCCGTGGTGGCAAAACTGCGACTACGCCATTGTTTAATGATTTTTCATGTTGTGTGAACCTAGCATTAAGGGTTATTTCAGGAAAAAAGTGTGTGACCTGTGGCTCTATTCATTCCTATGGAGCGACAGAAAGAGCCGAGTACGCCGGAAGAGTGCTCCACGTGCCGCACCCGCATCTCTATTCTTAACAGGGCTGTGCGGACCCTGATATGGAGATCGACGTGGGGTACAGAGGTCAGACCTACTGCGATCTCCTACTTTTTCTCTATCCTATGAATAGGGGAAAAGTAAATTTTTCCTGAAATACCTCTTTAAAACTGATCAACAAAAAAGCACCCAATCAGAAAAGTGCCTCTAATAAACTGGTCATTCAGTGTATGTTGAAGGTTGGTGAAAGAAGCATAAAAAAAAAAACACTATTAACACGTCAGGTCATTCCCGTTGATAATGACCATTCACTTGCTCGCTTGTTAACAAGCGATAATTACTATTCCACTTTAGTGCATCAACCATATCTTCCATACCGTAACAAATCCCCCAACCCCCACCATCCCTCAGTTAATGAGGATAATCTATTTATTTTAATGTTTAATTATAAATAATTTCATAGGCTTGTTACCCAGATTAGGCCTAATTGAACAGCTTGGATGATGTATTTATTTTGAATCCAATGTGATAGAAAAAGAAGAAAGCAAATTCTTAAAGTCTTGCTCAGTTTTTCCATGTAGCACTTAGAAGGAGGAATGGGGGGGTGAAAACAACTGGGCCTTTACAGTCGAAGCGTTTTAGGAGATGATACTGAGCTATGTTTCCTGTCGAGGCGAAAGGCACCAGCATATAAAATGGCAGTGAATTTGCATTACCTCTAATCCATCATTCTTTGAGAGAGCAGGAAAAATGCGTGAGACCTGCTGCATGCAAGCGCAGCCTTCTCCTGACAGATTCTTATTTAAGTGACTGTGAATGCAACAATTCCACAAATAATTTGTCAAGTGTGTGGCTGAACTAGCTCTGAACTCTGATAAATACCAACTCTCTTCCCCGCTACAAAGACATGATGTTCTTTTGTGCGGGCAGTGAGTAACAAGCACTAGGATTTAACAATCAATGCCACTATATCTCTGCTGCCTTTTGTTGTTAACAGAAAGTCCTTTAAGGGCAGAATGCATCTTCCAACCCCTTCCACCCCCCCTCCATCGCCAGGCACTATAAGTTGTTGTATTCATATAGTATATCCCATAGTCTGCGCTGTATAAAGTAAATTGCCTCTTATCTAGGGCACTAAACGTTTAACTACACGTATGGTGTATAAAGCCCAATAGCAGTTTACAAGGTAATAGCATTCCAATAAATGATATATTCCAATGCGCAAACTGCGTTTAAATGCATGCGGAGGAGACTGTGGAAGGGGGAAAAAATGCATAGTTAGACATTCAGTCCATGAAAATCACCTTTTCATCAAGGAACACTTTAATACATCCTGATATTTATTTAAAACATCGCCTGCTTTTATGGATGCTGGGCCGGTGCTAAAAATGATGTGCATAAAAAAAAAAACCTTAAAAAAAAAACCTTAAAGGAATGCAAATCTAATCAGTCCTTAAGTCTGCAATATATACATAAATGTCTCCAGCAGATGTAATTTAGTATGCATTATTAATTTTTTTTTTTTTTTTATAAAGCTTTCCAGCTACAAACAGGCTAAATGGAAGTGCAGACCCACACTGATGATAACACTCATTTGTCAGGATGATGCTGGAGTGAATACAAGACTGATTTTCTTGCTCTGAATTCTGTCAAGGAGTACTGTATGTGCAGAATCCTTTTCTAGGATTAAAATAAAATAGACTTGATGTACCCTCTGCAAATAAGATTGCTCAGTACATTATAACACTGTAGCAGGCCATTACGGTACATGAACTCCCAACACACAATCTGCCAGGTCTTCAAACTGCAGGACAGGAAGGCATCGTAATTGTGCTTCTATTAGTCAATTAAGTTTCAACTTTTGACTCTGTGATAGCAATGTCTATAGAAATAATTAAGTGTATTGCATATTAACAGTTCCTAATGCAAAATGCTAATTATTTATTGTTTATAAAGCGTTTAAATAGTGTACAAGCAGATACATTAATGCTATCGTGATTTTCCAGTCATTAACCAAAAATTTGCATTTTGGGATTATAGCCAGTGACTTGCATGCATTTCTTAAGCACCATGTCCCATCATAATCTGTTTGTCATTAATCAAATCTACTCACTTTATATTGCATTGGCTCTTGTGGCACTACAGCCTGATGACTAGCTATGACTAGTGTGCATACATGTTTTCCCAGCTGAAGGGGTTGTCCCCATTTTAATGGCCCATCAGGTATGTAGACATCTTAAAGGGGGTGCCCAATTCAGCTCTGAAGGACTGTGTGCAATCATATATTACATGGTCAATGGTCTGTATGGTTAGGGGCCATTTAATGCTATTTTGTTGCTGCAAAGGAAAGGAGCAGTGTCCCTCTTGTTTAAGTCCTTTTTGGTATTGCAGCTAAGCGCCATTAGCTTGAATTGTCCTACTGATATGCAATGAATGATAAACTTCTATAGGCCAAAAGATCCCCTCACTGACCTATCCTACCACCAAGGTGGATGTTGTTTAAGGCAAAATGAAAGGTTAGATACTGTCATGGCTTCCATTACATTAATATTGCTCAATATTTGGCTAGATTGCTTACAGCTGAGTGATAGTCTACATAGGGAACTGTATATATATATATGGACCTGTATATAGGGACCTGTCAGACCAAAGTATTCCAAATATTTCTCTTTGCTGTGTTATGGAATGAGTTTGAGAATAATGAGAGTCAGCAGAACATAAGGTAAAGGCCATCTAAGGACCTATAGAAAGGATAAAGTTAGATAATTGTCATAAAATAAGAAAATAATACTCCTGCATAGACCCTGGACTATGAACGTCAGATTGAAAATTACCTTCTGCAATTATTTATCTATAGTTATGTCATTGGTTTAAAATGTTGGACCTTTTGTTGCCCTGTTAATAAGATCATAGTTTGTGCTGATATTAACATGGTTGAGGCTTAATAGTGGAAAACTTAAAGTGGAAAACAATTTTGATGTTCACATTTTGCCGTTGATGACTTCTGACCAAACGATCCTTATCTCTCCAGTATTCCCGTCCTCCCCATACATAGGGGCATTCAGCACTGCCAAGCCTTCCTGTGTTCTCTATGGGGAGAGGAGGGCTGAGCTGTCGCCAGACTGCTCTGGCGGTAGCTTATCTCTCCAGGAACAAAGGAGTCAGGCAGTGATTTTTTATCACGTCCGACTCCATCTTCACTGACTTCATTAGTCAAAATACTGTCAGGAAAACCCCATACACCTTGTACTGATGGCCGAAGCCATGATGCTGACAAAAGTATAAAATATAATGTGACCTTTAGTTGGCATACCCTGGCATACAAAGATGCTCCAAAAAGAAATCATTTTTGGCACAGCTGTCTTGATAAATGGGAGGGCCAGTGCAGATTATAAATGTTCAAATTCTTTATTACAAGGATTAAAATGCAGCAAACATCACAGGACGGGCAGGAAGTGACACAATTCAGGCACATGTAGAGCCCTTAGTCTGTTAGGTGATCTGACAATATATAACCAGTACAAACACTGTCCTTCCAGTGCTTTCTGTTATGCTGGCTACACAGTATCACCTCATGTTTGATCTCTATGTAGCAATCATCATTTTCCTAAATAACTTTGTGGGGGGGGGGGGGGGGGGGGGAATTGATGGAACAGTCGTCAACACATATTAAAATTCCATCCTGACAGTAATGATTTAATTTTTTTTTATGTTATGAACAGTATTTATCAAAAACAGCCTACTAGGGAATGAAAGATGTTCCTTATCTCTTCTTGTCAACTAAGGCATTATTCACTGAAAGTTTCCTTCATCTCTGTTTTGTGGCTCTCATTGTCATTTTAAATTGCAAATCAATCACACATCATGAAAGCTCTGGTTCTGCCGACGAGATTAACGCTCTGGCTAAAATTGTTTACAAAGTCATTTGTAAAGCTTCTGCTAATGCAGATGAGGCAACTTTACCAGTTTAACATTGTTGGTCTCAGAGAAAGCCTTAAGCAATGATTACAGAGGGCAACAAAAATTGTTCATTCATCATTATTGTCATGGGCTTTCGCAAATGATAACAATTTGTCTTCATCCTATTTTTAGACAATGAACCACAATACAGTCCGGAAAAGCCATCTATGCCAGATGGGAGAAGGTGCTTTCATTGCAAAATGTTTTGTAGGTTTGTTTTTTATTATTTTTTTCCCTTTTCTCTTTTTCTGCCATATGAGGTATTGAGGAAAAGAAAAAAGCTAAAATGAGATAAGTGGATATACTTTTAATATTGGCTCTCGGAGAACGTATGACAAGCCTTAAGTGAGTTTGATGCTGAAATGAGGAGGGAAAGAATTCACACAGAGACACAATATATCATCGGGTTTCTGATGGGATTGGATACAACAAGCCAGAGATCTATATTGTAACACAAAACATCAGTCATTCAGTTTCATGTCATCTACGTTTATTGTTGTTTTGCATGCAAGGAAACCAAGTTATTTTCATTAGTTCAGCCAGATTGGTTAAGGAAATTGTAATCTTATGCTTGGTATGATGGGTTTCCACTGCCCAACCCATTTGTTCTTGGAAGGATAAGCCAGCACCAGAGCAGCCTGGCTGTGGCTTATCTCTCTCCCCCTCATAAGGAACACATTAATGTTCAGTCATGCCATACCTTTATGTGTATGGAAAGGAAGGAACAGATGACTGATCATTTGGCTGACAGTTATTGAAGGTGTATAGGCATTTTAAAAAAGAAGTCTTGCAAAAGTCAAGAAAAGGAGGAAGGCAGGTGGTGTGGGGAAAAAATAAACAAAGTAAACTTCCCATCCTCATACCCCATACTGCTGCTCTTAGGTCCCATTGACAGCCCGTTGATAAGTGGCAAAATCCACTGTTAATCCGGAAGTTCAGGTCTCCATAGATCAAATGCATTACAAGTCTCATTGCATCTTCATTTTCATAGAGGCCCAAACTACTGGACCAGCAGTGGATCTTGCGGCTGATACGGAAGTGGCCCATCATGGCATGTACAGGGCCACACAATTGATGGACCTTTCACATTTACACATCCAACTAACAATTACTAGTGCCGCACCATCCCAACAATAAGCTGTACACAAGTGTTGCTGGGTATTTTAAATGGGGCAGTAATCACCTGTTTTGTCTAGTAACCACACCATGTAAGTGGCCCTTAAGACCATTTATAGATACCCTTCCAGGGAATATTAAAGAGGTTATCCAGGAAAAACTAACTTTTCTCTATCCACAGGGCCCTGTCGGCTCTGTTATAAATAAGAGTCGTGAGTCCGGCACACATCTGGCATTCATTCCTATGGAGTGGACAGAAAGAGCCGAGCACAGCTGGGTTATGAAGGGGTTAAAAAGTAGGCATTGTTCCCATGTAATATTACATTGTTTTACATTTTGGTCGGTACTTGTATCCAAAATCAGTAGTGAGCCCAAAACAGGTGCAAATCTTTTAATTATAGTTTTTCTCTGTGTCAGGCTCCCACTTTTTTCTATTGTATTTCCGCGCATTAGTGCACAGAGCGAAAATTTCCATTCGGAATTCCGTCCAAATTCCGCATGGAATCCGCATTCCGCCCGAAGAATGGACGGATTAATTCTTTTGGTGCATTCCGCCAGAGGAATCCTATAGACGTCAATGGGGCTTAAAATGCTCATAATTCTGCTTGAATTCCGCTTGCATTCTGCTCCTATTTTGCCCCTGTTCTGCCAGAGCAGAAAAAGAGAGGAATTTAAAACAGAAATTTTTCCTTGGTGAGCACATGCCCTTATTTTTGTCAAAAATTACTGACCAAAATAAGGACCAAATACTAGCCAAAATATTAGGTGTGCATCCAGCCTAAATACCTCACACTACATAAGACTATGTAGTTGAAAGGGGTACTCTAGCTGAAAACAGGTACATACTATGTAAAAATGACGTCCGTGTTTCATAATAATGGCCTTCATTCACGCAGTAACAGCCATTTTGATGAAAGACGGACATGAACCTAGCCATATCTCTAACTTATGCAATTAAAACCCGATTGGCATTAAAATTTGTGGAGAAAACATGTTGTCTTATTCTAGGCTGTATGACTTCCTGGAGGGTCTGTCTCCCAAAAGATCATTTCCTTTTCTTCATTATGTCTGTCATATACATACATAATATTTGATAGTCACGTAACTAGAACGAGAACATAAAATCATTCAAGGGAATGAATTCAGTTTACAAGGGTTTTTTATAACAAGTATAACTAAAGATTTTGGCTTCACCGTATTCAACGAAAAGGTGGGATAGAATCTAATTTAGCAGAGTATAAGTTTTATTATAAGCAATAATGATAAATTGGAAGTTAACTAGTATACAGCAACTTTAAATGTCTCACATATCCCTATTGGAAAGCAATACATGCACTGTGGCTATGGTAATAATTGTTATTTTGTGTTTTCTAAGGTCGGCCTGGGTATAATATCACTTCCAAGTGAATACAAAAGGAGAGCTATATGTAGGGAAACATCAGAAAGAATTGCAAGATTGCTTTTACCAGGGACCTGACACTTTATATGCAAGCTATTAACTCCCTCTCTAGCTTTGAACCATACAGTTCAAGTACACATGCATGTCAATGATGAAAAACAAATCTGCTTTGTTCAGCATTGAATATACATAGACCCACAACTGCCTCCTATGTAACCTATAAGCCCTCCCATTAATCTCCTTTGGATGAGAGATGCTTCCTGCATTTTTCTCTCCCGTCAGAGCTCATAGTGGGCTCTGTTCCTGATTCACTGGTCACTGACAAACAGCTTTCACCACTT
This sequence comes from Dendropsophus ebraccatus, assembly GCF_027789765.1. Classification (NCBI taxonomy): domain Eukaryota; kingdom Metazoa; phylum Chordata; class Amphibia; order Anura; family Hylidae; genus Dendropsophus; species Dendropsophus ebraccatus. The sequence goes on from NC_091457.1 coordinate 90,038,756, forward strand.
GCTTAGAACACAGTTCAGTCTATATTCTGTACCTGAAAGCATTGGGGATTAACTTGCTTATTATGCGTATTATAACATATCCTTTTTAGCTACATTAACTATATTTTTTCCTACTTTGGTTTGGCTTATTTATTTGGGAACTGTATTTAAAACAATTTCCAAAGATATTACCCAAGCCCAAATAAGTCCAAATTCTCAGTGCTGTATTATGGTCAGAAGAATACAAACTCCACTTTAGTGATTCCCATGGGAAAGCTGCTGAAAAGTTTTATTCTCAATCTCTCAATCTCTACAGGTATATGATAAGCCTATGGGAGAGGGAGGCTGGTGGCTGCCAGTCGTTTCCCGCTCTACTTATCATGGTTAACATACAATAGGCACATCAGACTGTCCATCGCCTACTGTATATCTATTTGATCATTGGCTGATCCTTTGAAACATTTTAAAACACGCAACCCAGGATTTCTATTTATTTTTATTGATTTTTTTTGTTTGTTTTTGTTTTATTTATTTATTTATTTGCTTATATGGTGCAGCATAGACTATTGTTAATGAATAAAGTAGAGGTTTTTCTGTATGTCTTTATGTGTCAGGCTGCTTCACATAGAACACAACAGGTAGATACAGGCAGTGGGATCAAGACAGTATTTTAACTCTGCAGCTGATCATAAGGACCTATATAACTGCACCCCTACTTTGTTGGGGCACATATAGGTTCTTTAGTAGAGCAATGGGGACATAAAGTAGAACAAGTAGGGTGGAGCTGGGTGGGATGGGGTCTGAGCTGCTTGAAGGGTCTAATAAATGATGGTGTAACCCTTTAGTTTACAGTAAGTCAGTAACACAGAAGCAGGTCCAGCCTTAGGGTAGATGACGCCTTGTGCAGAATTTGCTTTCAGCAGAATCTCCCCCCCCCCCCCCCCCCAAACCCACTCCCTATACAGACGAATCTCAGAATCAGCAGGAAATGAGACCAGAATGTATAAAGGGAGTTTACTCACATACTGTATAGGGAGTTCTGGGGCTTTACCAGCAAGCTCATACTACAGTTCTAAATCCTGCGATGAAGTGCACATAATATCCTCTATTGGTGCCAAACCAGCATCACAGTGCACCAGTAAATACTTCTCTAACAGCAATAAACCAGAACCACAGTGTGGCAATACTGCTTCACCTGTATTAACTCAACACCACTCTACACAATAAATACTGCTCCACCTGTATTAACTCAACACCACTCTACACAATAAATACTGCTCCACCTGTATTAACCCAACACCACTCTACACAATAAATACTGCTCCACCTGTATTAACCCAACACCACTCTACACAATAAATACTGTTCCCCCAGTATTAACCCAACACCACTCTACACAATAAATACTGCTCCACCTGTATTAACCCAACACCACTCTACACAATAAATACTGCTCCACGTGTAGTAACCCAACACTACAATGCAGCAGTGCTGTTTCCATCTCCACTCCTCTACCCATCTGGCAGTTTTAACCACTTCCTACAGTATCTTCCCCCCACGCTAATAGCAATACTGACGTCCCTCACCTGCCCTTTCAGTGGCAGATCCCCTCACATTTCTCTTCCCCCCACACCACTTTACATATTCACAGATCCAGGACAGGACAGGGTTGTATCCCTGGTAATACAATATCATGAAGCAGGAAGTCTCTACTGGTGTTCCCCTGCACTCTCTGTGTTCCCCATCTTTAGTTATACTGCCTCCTAGGTAAAAGACCTGGGAGATCATGGTCACATGACCATGATCATGACATTATCGCAGGTCTTTTACATTCTGTGAGTACAGAGCCTACACTAATAATGCAGGGTTGCTATTATCAGAACAGTCTCTGCCTGAAAGGCGCAGGCAGGGACCCCACGCATCACAGTTTGAGAAAGGCTGCCCTATTTAATGATAAGCATGTCATTAAACATGCTTGCAGTTAAAGAGGTCAGGGCTTTTTGATTGATGGGGTGATGCACATCGAAACCTGCTGATATGTCCCTATTGTGCCTGGGGCACTGAGGAAGAAGGAATGTTTCTTACCTTCATCCTCGTATGAATTTTCTCCTATGTCAATGAGGCATTTTGGTGCACTGGGGGGGTGGGACTACTGTCCCCAGTGCACTGGTCCGTATTGGCCAGCCTATCCGGCTGGCTCACTTTCCTGGTATTTATTAGGAGAAGATAAACTGCGGATATAGGAAATGGCACCAAGGATGAAGGTAAGAAACTTACCTTCATCCGCAGTGCCCCATGCACAATAGGGACATATCAGCAGGTTAGATGCTTCCCTTTAAACTTTTTTATATGCAGTTCTGATTATTCTGTATAACGTTGTTGTCCGGTCTAGTGGGTTATTGCTGTGCTATAGTGTGGGTGGTGTAATAGATTACCTCATCCAGTAGTCCTGTCATTACAGCCCATAAACTCACTGATACCAAATGCTGCTTATTCAGGGAAATCAACTTGCTTGTGCTTGATTTACAGGGTTTATCTAATAATTGGGACTGCTGGGTATGGGTTTCCCTCGCCTAAGTCATAATAGAGCCTATTGACGTTAGTCTTTGGTTTACCTCCACAATATCCAGTGCAGTACCAGAAATATGTACAAACATCCATCGACATCCTTTCTATCTGACTTGATGTCAAAATATTAGCAAATGTATGTGTTTTTAGAACCACTTTCTATAAAACTCTTCTAAAATATGGTATTAAGACTTCGCTTGTGTGTTTTGCTTTATTACATTCATATATCATGATCTAAAATTCATATGCACCTGAGAAAATTTGTGACATCTGGGCAGAAAAAGACATATTCTGTTCGGTGTAACGTGGCCCATTTTTCCTTCAAATTTAATAGTCCCCTTTACTGTTTGTCACTCAAAATAAGTGTCTGATACTCGAGCATAAATTGTTAAAAGCGGTTCTAGGTAAAGGAAAAGTGGAAAGAAGAGGATTTTTTTCTTAGCAAAAGCCAACCTCAATTTATGTCAAACAAGGTTAAAAGACCTTGGGATTAGTGCGATAATCGTGCTGCTGTCAAACCGAAAATCCACTAACAATTTAGTGGCAAACGCATGTTGTTCAATATCATTTCATATTGTATTATGTCATGTACAGGTGACAGTTGCACATCAGACTGACAAGATTCATTTACCTTATAGAGTTCATCTCTGACAATTGTAGACTAAATGCTACTTACTTTTTGTCTGGAACGTAATTCGGGAATATAGATACAGTTCTATTGTGAGATTCCCCCTGGCCTGAGATCTGTGTTATCTATCCAGATATGCTTGTGCTTCACATGACAAGATTTAGCTCAGTGCGAACTCCTCAGTGTGTGTTTGTTTGCAAATTATATCACCTGCTAATGTTTTTATAGATGGCCTGATTTATCATTCATACGTGGCCGATCAATCTTTGCTGAGATGACCATAATAGACATTTTAAATAACAGAAATGGCGTGACAATCTTTGCCTTTGGTGGCTACTGACTAGTAGATGTCTTCCAGTCCTTATCATTGGCAAAACTTCCCGCCCGATGTGACTATTCTTAGATGGTCTAAAGCATCTTCTAGAAACTAAAGGATGCCTAAATGGATCTTTTTATTCCTGTTTTTTTTTTGTTTTCTCTAGGAATATGTTCACAGTTCAAAGCTTTGTCTCCTGCTAACATAGTATCATATTATAAAACTTTGTGGCAACTTGAGGCCTTAGCTTCACTAGGAAAGGTCTTTGTAGAAATAAAAAGTTCTATGTCTGAACATGACCATCAAGTTCTATGTCATGACCATTGATAAGCTATAGTTACCATTTATGAATGTGCTGGTCTCTAATACTCTGCTATTAGGTGAACAGCTGAGCAGCCACTTATAGCTTGTCATCAAACTTTTCTTTTAGTGCAGTGATAGTACTAAGTATTGTTAGTAGAGGGAAAAATTAATATATTCCATTGATACAAAAATAATCTTACAAACCAGCGCGCCTTCATTGGCAATTGCTTCCTTGGTAGTTACATCTGTGACTGTTATTAAACTGATTTCTTAAAGTATAACCGAGTTGGAGGGGGCTGGGGAGCCCTCAATCTGAAGATAGGTTTGAGTCACAGAGGGGGGGGGCCACATCTACTGTAGTTGGCCCCTATGGCATATCTTATGGATGTGACAAAAGTATCCCAGATAGGTATACCACTGAACCTGAAATTCTCTCTATGGTGAAGTACATAAAATGTAACAAGTTTTGTAGTGCTACATTTCAGCCAGGTGCTGGTGTAATATCTGATTGATTGTGGGGAATGAATAATAAAGTGTGAAAAGTGTTTTATGAAAATTAAATGATTTCACCTTTCACAATTCACTGAAAATTGAGGTCTGTTATACACACTAAAAAATCAGGAATCTTTTTATTAAAAATGTATTTATTTCCTGAGAAAGTAAGGAAAACAGGTTGGACTTAATAAAATTTTGGTGCATACCAAAAAGTAGTGTGCATGCTTCACTTTTTAGCACTTGTGTGCACTGTAGAAATAGTTTGCATGAATGTGTAATATCTTATAAAAAAGGAAACAGACCTGACAAGTCTTCTGACAACTGGCTTTGTCTCGGCCATACAAAAATAAAGGTTGTTTCCACTTCCACAAAGCAGCTGAAATTGAAAATAATGCACAGCACATACATTTGGCAGATCTGCTGCAGAACTTCTAAGTGAGTCCTACAATTTTGCCAAAATATGAGCCAAAAATGGTGAACTGTCTCGAATGATATTTCCATGCACATGTAGGGTTTGTTGGGAAAATTATATTTTACAGGGCTCTCACTCCTCAAGTATGGCTGATAATTATATGTATATCTCTGTAATGTCTATTTTTGTCTATGTATGTACCCCCAGAATTGTAAAGTGCTGCGGAATCTGTTGGCGCTATATAAATAAAAATTATTATCAAATTACTATTACTGGTGAGAAGCTTTTCATTGAAATGATAGAAATAAGTATTTGGTTCTGTTGAATAAAATTTATGTCAGTATTTTGATCAGCATTTCTTCAACCAAAATCAGGGGTGGAACTGAAAGGGCAAATTATAATGGAAAGATTTGCCCAGTATCTGTGTTTGCAACCCAATCCTGGTTTGGTTGAAAAAAGACTGACATAAATAATATGTGTGAACATAGCCTTATAGTCATTTTGTAGCATTTTTACCTGCCTGATTTTATGAAAATGTGTTATATATTGTGTAGCATTATTTTTCAACTTTTGTTTTATTTATAGAGGTTTTGTGAAAGCAGGGTTTTTTTTTTTTTACCTTGAGTAACACTCATAAACTACTGTTCTTATATCTGTCCACATCTCATGAACCAGACTGGAAACATGATGTGTAGTGGTTTTTAAGTTTTTTTGTTTGCTTTTCAATTTGTTCATGGCATTTAATATATTAGGTTCAGTAAGCAAATGCCTATGCTTTCTTTATGTAGATTTAATGTCAGAAAATACAAGAATCATATACTTTTGCACCGATGTTACATTATATAAGTCAGGGCAAATTATAAAAATAGTTTGCATGAATGTGTGATACCTGACAATTCTTCTATTTGGTAGTTTAGCATAAGCACTTAATTACCTTTTAACTATATATATATATATATATATATATATATATAATATATATATATATATATACATATATATATATATATATATATATTCTTTTTTTCCCCTACATTCTCTTGTTTCAGTAATTATAAGGTTTCTGATATTCTGGACATATCCTTGCCACCTAGTGGGCAATGCTGAATGTACACATTGCAAACAATAATATTATCTCAGCTCTACAGTTTCTAATAATTTTGTTCTTCATAGATTTTTTTTATGTATATATATCTCTTTCTTTTTGAGGAGTCACATTGTTGTACCTGTCTCTGCGGGGTCTTGTTGGTCATGCATCAGTTTTTGCTTTTGTCTTCCGTGTTCTGCTAACAAACAAAGTAGTAAATTGTATTTCCAGGGTAAAACGAGGACTGATGTGTTACCCTAACTACAGGTTAGGAAAGGCTTAATTAGCAGGCGCAGACATTGATGAGTGCTGGAGCTGTGGACGAGGCTCCCACACTGAGAGGTTACTGCACAAAAAATACGGCCTTACGTAGTTACAGTCTAAGGCCAGCAGTCCAAATAAACGCTTGCATTTTAATTAGCGCCAGGATAAGAGGCGGCTGAGAGTTTACAGCCTTGTAGCTGTGTGTAAAGCTTGATCTATTCAAACTGCTCAGTTCAGAATTACAGTACTACTATTAAGTAATGAAAACGATGCAGACCACGGATACAAAAAAGTTATCTGTCCTTTCAGGAATATTTTGTACCATTATATGGTTGTGTATAGAGATGAGCGAACTGACAGAAAGATTGCTTGTCTCTAGTTGTGTATTGTTTATAGTCAGTTTTGACATTAATAAATCATTTCTAGTAAAGTTTTATCAATATTTCAAATTCTGGTCATTGATTATTATTATATTGTTAAATGTCAGGTGACAGGGTGCTATCCCTCGGACATACATGTATTGGGAGAAGAATATGTACTGTATTTGGGTTGCTATATGAGCAGGCTGCCTTATCTAGATGAGGAATGAATGGATAGGTGGCCATGTAGCTACCTAGCTCTCTTTATTTAGGTGTGAGAATTAAGGACATCCCAAGTGGATGGGCCACAGATGTCTCTGATTGGGAAACACCTTAAGGCCACAACAACACAACTTTTTTTGGCCATTTGAAGGCTGTTTTTTGGCACCAAAACATAGTTGTTTTAATGCAAGTTATGACCATGGTTTGCATAAAAAGGTCATGTTTTGGCACCAAAATGATAACTATACAAACAAACATTAACAGACAAAAAAAATGTTGCATGGACATGGCCTTAGGGTACACTTACAGGTACCGTATCTACTGCAGATACCCTGCCGTGGATTTTATGTTGCGAAACTTGTTTACAGTGTTTCTGTGTAACAACAAACAGGAAAGTGTAAATGTTCCTTTAAAGGGGTATTCCAGAGTTAGGGTACGTTCACACACCCATTCACTTCAAATGACATACGTCAAAGTCGTATGTGGCTCAGGTATATACTTTACCGGGCCCCACTCCGGCTTGCTTCAGGGGCTTCTGGCATCTCACCACGCTCAGCTCACGCTCAGCGGGGTAGCGCACTGATTGGCTGAGTCCCGGGAGACGCTGGGAGTAATTAAATAAGTTTAATTCATTACCTTTTTAGTCACATGTTGGTTCCTATGTGCCCCTCCTCAGAGTAGCAATGATAAACAGAACTTCAGCAGCCCACGATGGCAGCAGACCACATATAACATCATGCAGTCCAGGCTGTTCCCCCTGTATTTCCCAGTATGCTGAATTGTGAAGACCTTATTTATCAAAACTCTAAAAATCCAGTTTTTCTTTTAAACACTTTCGACATATAAGACCCAAATCTTCACTGCTCATGCACTTCATTCTGTGCTGAACCTCTCATATTAGTTACTTCCCATCCTCTGCTGTTTCATAATTAGAGAAGTAGTTATTGTTAAAAAGATGTATAATTGTTTTTATTTATTTATTTATTTATTTGCCATTACATGATTTGCCTTGAAGTCTTTAATACTGATCACCTCTGTAGCAGCTTATTGTATCTTGTAATCTTGTATTCCCAACAATGAGGATACTGTACAGGGGGGAAGGGAGGGGGGGGGGCGGTTGGGTTTCAAAACAGACATTGAGCACTCTTGCATGTGTTTTACCGTACTCAGTTTCTCAAACACCACAACCAAAACACTTACAGACAGGTCCCTTCTGTTTGAAGCCCAAAGGACAATATGGTACTGAAGCATACATAAAACGTGCCACTAGCAAAAAGTAACTGGCAGCAGACAAAACCCCAGCCAGCAAACTGTCACTGCCACCCCAGAGGGTTTCTAAGCTTCATCAAATGCTTCCTGGTTAATCCATTCGCAGAGGTGTGCAGAGAGCAAGTCCACCCCACCCCCATCCTCTTACTTATTTTTTGTTGCAAAGCAAACAGGTAAAAGATAGTTATGAAGTAAAATAGATATTTATTTTTCTTTGTATTCATATAATTTGTCTTATTATTTTTACCCACATTATAAGTTTATGTATGAAGTTGGTAATAGATATTACATTCTCAGTTTGGAGGTCCCCGACATCAGTACACTAGCACCAACATATAAACTGTTTTGGAGCTCCCAGTATCATCCATGATTATGATGCCAGGAGCTCCAAAACGGTTTATATGTTGGTGCTAGTGTACTGATGCATGGAGCCCCAAACTGTTTAAGTGTTTGCACTAGTGTACTTACATGCTGTGTCAGTACACTAGCACAAACATTTAAACCTTTTTTAGAGTTCCTGACATCACGTATCATTATTCCGAACTCCGCTCCGTAGCACATTGTCTTTATCTACGGACCACACACAGAACATGGGAAGAAGGCCTTAGGCAACATTATATTCTTCCCACAAAATGAAAGACCACAATATGCCAAAAAGCTCTGCATGAATGAAGTCAGAGATATAGTAGGGGCCCATAGATTTCTAGGAGTGCTCATGTATTCGTACAACGCAGATCTGTAAGATGTTTGTGTGCATATGCTCTGACTTTATCGATTTCTTCCAAGAGAAATGGCAGTATCTATTACGTTATCCAAAACTAATACTTAGTAGAATGGGGCATGTTAATGGCGAACTCAATAGTACCTGATGGCATTTGTTACCAAAGCAAACTCTACAGATATATGTACATGTATAGTAAATGAAAAAAGTAGATGCTATATCTTAGTTGGGTAACTGATCTAAATGTCACTTTTAGGCTATGTTCACACTGCGTATGAGTCCAGCCGCATTTCGTATGCGGCCTTACATGTGTGGCTGAAACTACGGGCGTGGGGAAAATCAGCATGCGGCCAGATGCGTACGAACCGCTAACATACGCCCGTAGTACAGTTATGCTCCCTAGCTTGTTTCAAAGTGATCTGAAACAGGTCATTTACTTGGAAATCTTCGCCCAGCCCCGTAAACAACACAGAACCTTTTGGATCGAAAAATCAAGTTCAATTTGGCTGAAATAAGTACTCCGTACGGGACCGCATGGAAATCCATGGCCGTGAGTTTCAACATTTCCGTCCTCAAACAATGGTCTTGTTCATTTTTCACAGCGCCGTATACGATCCGGCCGTAATCTCATACGTAGTGTGCATTGTGCGGGCGTATATTGTATACTTTCAAGCGAACGCATCAACCTTAAAACTACGTGCATATATTCGCGGTTCGCACTATGGCCGGAAACATACGCAGTGTGAACATAGCCTCAATCAATAAAACAAGATTTTATTTATAATATAAATGATGCAATGTGCAAATTATGGTATAAAGGCGTGAAACTTATTGGCTGCAATGGGTAGCAGCACATTGTGCTGATCGCATTAAGTAATAAGTCTTTATGTCAGGTTTGACTGTTGCATAATTACGGATCCAGCCCAAATACATACTGCAAGATATTTTCTCCACAGCGTGATTTTTTTTTGTAAACATTGTTGTCATAATTACTTTACATTGTCATGTAAATGGCACTTTCAGATGTTGTGAATTCTGCACTAACAAGCTGCCAAGGCTTGGATTAAATATAGAACCATACAACTGACTTCATAGGAAAATGATGGGTGTACATTGCTTACAGTCTGCCCGAAAGTAATAATAATAATATTAACGTCAGTCAAGTGCAGTATGTTTATAAATTGCGTTATATCTTATTTAAGTAGTTGCAGGCGTCATGCTGAAAATCAGAGGCTTGTGAGTTACGGGGGTATTTCAAACTACGAGAGAAAGTAAATACCTGTCGGAACTTGCAAGTGCTACTTCTCAGTTAAAATGACACAATTCAGTATAATTTGTCTCGATAACCCCTGAGAATCTGACACTCAGCTTAAATGTCTAATATGCTTTGTGATTGAGCACATATAAAATGTACTTGCTTTTTGTGTAAACTACTAATTATTGTACCTGAATGAAATTCGTCTATTATTTTCACTGCTGGAAATTCACAGGGTGGTGCTTGTAACTAATAACCGCCTCAGACGCACAATGCACGATTTATGTTGCTGAATATCGTTCGGGATTTTGATAACAAAATGAAGACTTCAATATTATGCCAGATCCGTAAGAGACTTGCATTTAATTAACAGTGTTTTTTATTTCTTGTGTGGGGAAATTGTTTGATTTTCTAAAGAAAGTCAGAAACCTATCCTAGAATTACAATTTTGGAGAATAATTATATTTATTACATATTACTCAAACAATTACAATCCTCCAAGCTGGAGGAACTGCGCTGGGATCCTGCATCTCAAAATTATTATTTTTTCTTCTTAAACTACTGTAAACGTCTTCCGTGGTGTACAGAAAATGTGCTTAGCGTTACCTTTGCATGTTTTCATGGGCAAATTGGAACTAGCCATAGTGACCACAGGTCCTTAACAGGCAGCTTAAATATCTTGTAAAGAAAAGGGTACAGACAATTATTTTCTCTGTAATCAGGAGGCTAAATACAAGGATAAATAAAAAGTAGTATAGCCACAGTATAAAATGATGTAATAAACCTGTTTTACCCATTTCTTGCCTCTTATAAGATACCTTACATTAATGTCAGTAGCAGCGCCCCCTTCTGTTCCTTGTTCTGCTGAGTCCACTTTCCTGTGGGCCCCTAGTTCCTTCTAAGCAGGCACATTATTTCCTATTACATTTGTGCATCATATACTTTCTTTATGCACTTCTATAAGCCTGTGTGTGTAAAGAGAAAATCGTACAACATAGAAATCCATAGAACAATTCAATATCTTTCATGGCGAGAGAAAAAGGGCGATAGAATTTATGTGTAGTACTTTTTTCTTCTCTCTTTTTACCTATACAGGTTTATAGAAGTGCATCATTATATGAAGTAGAAATAAAAAATATTAAAATAGACAATGGAGAGTAAAAAGGAAATTAGCTCCCATAGCACTCTGTTCAGCTTAATTTTTTTCTGTTTCATAGGATTACCAATTTAAAGGCCTTACTGAAACTAGACCTAAGTTTGGGATATGAGGTTGCGCCATTTACTTTTGTCAGAAATCTCAGGGTGTTAGCGTTTTTACATGGACCAATGGCTGAAGCAAACAAGCACCTAGCTCTGTAATAGCCAGCTTTCACAAGACATGATCATTCATGCAGCCAGACCACGAGAACGATAACTGCGCCCCATACTTATCATTGTCAGAGGCCCATCACCTGTTTCACAGTGCAATGTGCAATGGACAAGGATACATTTATTGGGCTGCACAAAAGATTCAATCAGCTGATAAACAATAATGTCAGTCTTTTTTAGGACCGGACTGACAATCTGGCAGACTGGGCAAATGCCTGATGGGCTGCCTAGATTGCCAGTCCCGCGGATGCAAAACTAAATGATGTGGTATTAATGATTAACTGGCAGCCTCCCACCACTGCACTGCTAATCGGAGACTCAGGGCCACTGCTAGACTGAGGGGGTTGCCCACTGCCAGACACTTGGTCATTACTTTGGGTCTCTTAGTTCCTGGCAGCAGGCAGCTTCTTCAGTCCAGTGGTGGCCCTCAGCCTCCAATTAGCAGGGAGACGGCGGGGGCAGTGAGCTGCGGTGGGCGGCAGCCATGCTGCCAGTTAATCTTTAGTACCACAACTGACCAGTCCTACTCCCCAGCAGCTCCTCTCACATTTTCCAACGCAGGCATCATAGTAAAGAGACACTGCCATTATCAGATGTGACCTGCAGCCCCTCAGATGTGACCTGCAGAATGTGCACTGCAGAGAAGCTGCTGAGGAATAGGTCAGTTACTTTTTTTTTTTCTGGTGGGGACACTGCACAGAAGGGTCACTGCATACTGTGGGTGGTGGAAGGGTTGGATTGGCTACTACATGGGGCACTATTGGGGGGATTGACTACTATATGGGGGCTCTATTGGGGGAATTGTATACTTTATGGGGCACTATTGGGGGATTGAATACTTATGTGGGGTACTACTAGTGGGATTGGATTCTATATGGGGCACTATTGGCAGAATTGGCTACTATATGAGGAACTATGGTGGGATTGGCTACTATATGGGACACTTTTGGGTGGGACTGACTACTATATGTGGGGTTCTTGGGGGTCTAACTACTATATGGGGGACAGAACTGGAAGGTGTTACCTACTATATTAGGTGATAATTAGGGGATCAAAAATCACGTGGGTTATGGGTCTGATCACTGCTATATTCTCTACAGTCTGCAGGGTTATAATACTCTTCAGCACCTGCATACACCTGATCGTATCTGAAAATTTTCTGCATGGCACAGTTGGCTTACCTAGTTTCTTCCCAAGTGCACTACAAGCTTACGTGAAAGCCTTGTGGCCAAAGCTTTTCCCTGATATTTGTAAATATCAATGAAAAAAATTGGATAAAGAGAAGAAAAAAAAATGACAAGCATTTCACCTTTACCTTTGATCAGTACACGGGTCATATTTGGCTGTCTGTTCATTGGAGTTTGTAATAATTGGGTTGCGCCCAATGTCTCATTTGTAATTCTATAACATTTTATTCTCTACCGGACAAGGTGATAGACAGCTTTGTGTATTTTCATAATAGAAAGAAACAGTAGATTTTCTCAGTGAACAAACAGCTGTTTAGCTCTAAGTATATTGAGTAGAAAGGTGTTTCTTCACTCGATCCCCCTGTGAATTCAAAGGGCTGTGATAATGTGATTGAAAATTCCATTGCCCACAGGACATAATACCAGTAGATAGGTAGGTTGACCCATCGCAGCCAATGAATGTCCATAGTATATGAATTTAAAAGTAATCTCAAAGAGCCTGGGGGTAGACGTAGCAGAGGTACTCATTTCTTTGTGTACTTTTAGCAGAACAACATAGTCTGCAAATGACTCCCGTGTTTACCTTCCTGTAGAGGTTTTTGTGTTCGGCATTAACAGGCGCTCTCAGGTTTAATGCACTTTCAGCTACAAGACGCCATTGATCCTGCTTTCAATCTTAGAACATTCGGAAAAAAAAAAAGAAATTACATTATATTTTGTAGCACAACAGAGGACTCTCTCAATACATCACAGGAAAAGGCATTCTAAGCAATTTATCTCTTTATAAACTAAGCCATAAGCAGCTGTTTTACTCCATGTAATACAATCATTCACGTCTGTGTTGTAAAGACTGTGCAGTATTGGATGTGTTGGAAAAGTTCTTTGCAAACATATAACTCTGACAGATATTTCCTCGGGGTCCCTCTTTTTGACATACAGATCTGAAAATGCATTTCATTAATTTGTATTATCCCGAATGAATTGCTTAATCAGAAGGATCTGTCCAATGAAGTGCGTTCTCTCCGATTTGTTGTCTAATAGTCAGAAATAGGATGAATTTATAAGAGAATACAAGATGAAACCGGACAGTTAAATGGCCAGGGAATGAGTTGTGGATTCCATCTTGAGGCTGCAGTGTTGTTAGCATAGATTAAAACAGTAATTACAGCTTCTGTTATCTGTGGGGTATTCAGTCTATGTTAACGTGTATCGCCATTATTTATAGGGCTTTCATTTTACTAAAGAAAAAAGCTGTATGTGAATACTTAGAGTTAGCAGTAGCCACTGAAAGAAGTACCTCTGATGATGTGGAGAGGGTTCTTGCCTCTATTGTTTCTCTTTAGGTACAGAAGAGACTTGTATGCCGTTCCTCCCGGGAAAATGGAGCTTCGGAGAACAAGCTCCAACCCCCAATTAAGAAAATCACTAAAATTAAATGTGCATTAGTTAATTAGATAATATAACTGGAGGTACATTTTAATTGGTGCATGATTCCTGCCTCTCTGCTTATCCAGCATATCCACATTTGTTGTATCTCTCTGAACTTCAATATCCTGGTTGTCTGTTTGAACACTGTCCATCCTTGCTCTACCAACCAAACATCACATATGGAAATCCTGCTAAATGGAAAGGGATTTTTGTTTCCCCCTAGAATTATTGACACCTTTTTCTATGGGCTAGGTCTTGTATTGCATATGAGGACATAGGATTTAAATGTGAAAGACAACCCCAACAGACAATCAGTCAAGAATTGGGCATTTGCCTGGTCTTCAGCTGATCAATGTCACTTTTACACTGGGCTATTATCGGACGCAGAAGCGATTCTAGCAATGTTCCTGGCCAAAAATCGGCCCTTGTAAAAGGCCCGTTAAAAACATGGAGTTTCTGTGGCTAACTGTGTTCCTCAGTGATAAATCTATGCCAACTTTCTGTCCGTAAATCTGGCAGGTGTGGGAGGCTGGCCCGCTTTTTACACTAAGCCCCTGTTACTTAAGTTGACATAAAAAGGCAAAAATTCACACACTTTAGCGAACAAACTAGGGAGTTGTGTCAAAGTTTGTAACAAAACACGGGCAAAGATGTTTAATAAATTTTGCACTGCACTTTCTGAGGCTGAAAAAATGCCACAAAAAACACCCTATTTTTGTGTTTTCTCAGTTTAGTGCAAATTTGTACAAGCATTTTTATCTCCAATGTTTTACCCATACAGCTAGCCGCAGTGTTTTTGAGCTAAAAAGATATTGTGGGAGATTTATCAAACATGGTGTAAAGTGAAACTGGCTCAGTTGCCCCTAGCAACCAATCGGATTCCACCGGATTCATCAGATTGAATCGGATTAATTTACAAAGAGTCTGTGAGGAATGAAAAATGGAATCTGATTGGTTGCTAGGGGCAACTGAGCCAGTTTCTCTTTACACTATGTTTGATAAATCTCCCCCAATATCTTTTTAGCTCAAAAAAACTGCGGCTAGCTGTATGGGTAAAACATTGGAGATAAAAATGCTTGTACAAATTTGCACTAAACTGGGAAAACACAAAAATAGGGTGTTTTTTGTGGCATTTTAGGCATTTTAATTTCATTTTTTTAGGAAAAACTCCTGGTCTAAATTCAGCCTTGTCATTTTTTTTATACTCTATGGGCCTGTTCACACTGAGTAAAGCAGGTCGAAATTTTGAACAGAACCCACGCCGTGGACTCCGCTCGGAATTCGCTTAGAATTCTGCCTGCCTCCTTTGAGCAGAGGCGTGCAGGACATTGAGACAGTGAAGCAGGCGGGATTCCAAGTGGAGTCCATGGCTCGGGTTCTGCTCAGAATTTCCACCTGTTTTGCTCAGTGTGAACAGGCCCTAAAGGGCCTTTTACATGGATCGAAAAAAAGGCCAGATTGTTGCTAGAAAAGCTCCTAAAAGTGACAGTGATCATCTGGGGACCAGGCAAATGCCTCAGGTGGCCGTTTCTTTAGAGCAGACTTGAAAATTCATTGTTATCTTCTGCACATCTTCCTATGTAAATAGGTTTCTAGATCCAAGCAGTCTATACTTACCATCTGTGCTGCTAATAACTTAGCATCCAGCTCTCCAGTCCTCCAGCCGCTGCTGTAAGGCAGCTGCCTCCTCCTGAATGATTGACAGCTGGAAGAGGTGGGTACTGAATATACAGCTGGTGGACTGGTGAGCCAGATGCCGGATCACAAGCAGGGTGGCTGGTAAGTATTGACTTCTTGTGATTTAGAAACTGACAACATTGATAGTTTTTAGGGCTGCCAGAGTAATACAAGGATTGTCTGTGCAACCTGCCCGTTCAATTTGTCGTGCCGAGTAATAACACAGCAAACGATCCTTAGACAATGGCCCAGATTTATCAATCTGTCTGAAACACAAGTCAGTCACATTTCTTCCATAGCTTTCATGGACTGGAATTGGTTGCTATCTGACTAAGGTGTCCAGTTTTTTGTCAGACTTATAAATCTAGGTGAATTTCTATAACTAATATCAGTGTTCAATCTTCAGTGTCTTAAATTCAATCAGGGATTTTACCTAAAGATGTACAGCAAACTCTTTATGCAGAGTACAGGAAATCTCTGCAGTGCTATATTTTTTTCCCATCAAATATGACAGTTTCTGCCATGGAGGCTCCTGACAGAGTCTTCGACACAGCTGTGAACAGTCTGGGCTCTACATGTGCTTAGTTGAAAATGTCTTTATTGTTTGTTTAAAAAAAAAAGATATAAAAAATCCCTAAACAATAAAAT
This sequence comes from Dendropsophus ebraccatus, assembly GCF_027789765.1. Lineage (NCBI taxonomy): Eukaryota > Metazoa > Chordata > Amphibia > Anura > Hylidae > Dendropsophus > Dendropsophus ebraccatus. Next base: position 90,054,942 of record NC_091457.1, read on the forward strand.
GAGCTTTGATAAGTAAGAAGGTTCCTGCTCTAAAGAGCTTACAATCCAACAAACAGAAAGCAGCAGAGAGTTTATGAGTTGTGCTTGAAAATCCCAGGCAAGGCTCTCTAATAGACAAAGTGAACCTGTGCGGTTGTCAGGTTTATTTAATTACTGCCTATTGTCTGTTTGGGATGTCTCTGCTTCCTGTTAGCGTGGAGCGTGTTCTGCAGTTGACTGTAAAGATGTGTTCTTACTTGTGCCCTGTAGCTATGTTTAGCTTCCTGTCTCCGCAACATATTTTTCTTTTAGCTGCAGGTAAATTTTGATCTCCTAGCATGACACCACCGTGATCTTATTTACTCTGTACAAGCACTCGCTGTTATTAGATAAGTTAATCCACTCCCCCCTAGATTCAGCAGCAGCTCGGGATTTTGCACAAAGTACCATTTTGGCATTGAATATAAAGGACACATCTCCAACTCAAGGAACCTGCGCTGTCTTTTCATTAATTGAAATTATTACATGTTCCCTCCTGACTGCACGTATTGTAAGCAATTACCGAGGGGCTGGATTCACTAACATTGTTTTTCTCTTCTTCAGCTTTCTGAGAGGTGTAGCAAACAATAGAGTCTGGAATACATGGTACATAAGGACAAATATTTCTTTAAAAGGCATTTAAAAACAATATACTCATATCATCCATAGCATTAAAACCACTTGCTTAACTTATATAAGTCTCTCTTGTGGAGCCAAAACAGACATAGTCTCCACAAGACCTCTGAAGGTATCCTCTGGTATATAGTGGAAATACCCCGGCAGCAGAATCTTAAAGGGGGTTATCAACCTAAGAGTAAAAAATTAAATGCTAGCTGGTCTTACTCACCAAGACCCCCTGAGTATTTTGAGCTCCTGTCTTTCTAGCTCCTGCCATTCCTGAGCTACAAGTTTTTCTAAAAGCCGATCCATAACCAAGATAGGAAACTATATTCCCCATCATGCATTTCCCTGATTGGTCCATTTGCGTACTTGCCCCCTTAGCTTTCTTTCCTGCCCACTGCTGTTATTACTATTGAACAGTAAATGCAGGACTGCTTTTTTTTTTTTTTATTTACTTATTTTGCATCACTTCACCCTAATATGTGTTCTATACTAGCTGATGATGTAGCAGAGTTGACGTGCGCATGGTGTAGCTATGTAATGCATAATGGGCATCTGTTTACCAGGGGTGGGGGGTGTAGTGTAGGTTTAGATATCTGCTTGCTGACTGTGAATGAAAACCTTCTAGTTCCATCCAGACTCTAAAAACATCTATAACACTTACAATATACAGAGCTGTTACACTAAGACAGGTACATATGCCTGCATTTACTGACAGCAAGGAGAAATAGAAATAGAACTTAAAGAAACCTTAGCTCAGGGACACATGTAAGACTAAGCACAGGTGCATGGAGATGATGCAGATTATGTATCCTGGGGGTCGGGTTACCAAGTCAATAAACAGCTAACCAGACCCCCAGAGAGGAGATCACATGTCCTCAGACCACAAAGGGAGGGGGAAAAAAGGAGCTGAGCGTGGTCTGAGTGGACAGAGAGTAGAGGATTTTGTATGTCCAAAGCCGATAAAAATGAGAAAAAAACGGGGAAAGGGTTCAAGAAAGGTAATAGGGGATTGTTTATAATATTGTTTTTGTTACCCCGATAACCCCTTTAAGTCCTGTAAATTATAAGTGGAGTCTCCATAGATCCTACATGATTTTCCAGAAATCTCACAAATCTAGATCTGGCCAGGTCTATGTTTATGTTTTTTAAACCATCCCTGAACAATTTTGTGGTGCTGCACTGTGCATAGAGCTGTAGTTGCCTCTCTTCCTTTTTATAAACAATGCAATAACTTAACATTAACTCTAGTAAACAAAACACAGATACACTTGTCTGGAGAGAAATGGCCATGGTCCATTTATTAACGGTTGACTTAAAATAGATTAAACCACCAGTATATAGTAAACATACCAACTTGTATTAAACTCAGTACTCCAGTCCCCCCAGAGGACTCTGGGTGACAAAATCCCCCTTGTATTTTTAGATTGTGACTGTCCATATACTGTGTGGGTAGCAGGGCCATCTCAACAGCATTATGGGTACCTGGGCAGAGCTGTGAACTGGGCCCCCACTGACCAAACCACTTCCAACCATGTGACCGCGCCTAGACACACCCGTGCGCACGATCATTATGATGATGTAATCGTGCAGTGCGTGGGTCCATCGGCCTCTCGTCGCAGGGATCTGTGAAGTGCAGCCTCTAGCAAGTGCAGTGACATTGATAGAGAGAGGAGCAAATTTTTTATTTTTTCCTTTGTCTGTCAAGAGTCAGTGTTTTATAGTCAATGCAGAGCGCAGAGGGCCCCCCTATGAGTCATAGGCCCCCAGGCAGCTGCCTACCCTGCCCAATGGGAAAGATGGCTGTGGTAGGTGGGTGGACACTCTTCACCTCTTCTTTCTACTAGGTTGACTATACCAAGAAAACTCTGGGAGCTGCCTTATAATTAAGGCTCTTCAGCCAGCTTCACCAATAGAATGACAGTTACCAAGACAAGGCAGATTACATTCAAATCCATACCAATCGAGTTTGTAGAAACCTGGAAATTGCCCAGCAACCACCCCAAGAACCTCAACATGTCCTGAGTTTAACCACTTACAGGTAAGTATCTGTTTAACACAAGTATCAAATACACCACCAAATATCTAAAACATAGAGAATCCCCTCATGAGGAGAATTTTCAACCATATATGCTTTGGAACAACACAACCCCACTGGTGGCAAGCACTTAATCAGCCCTAAGTGCCCCTCGGAATTAACCCCCTGAAAGGATCATTAAACTTGGCCAGTTCTTATAGTGTGGCCAGTTCTAATGCATATGTGCTCATGTTTAGACTTATTCAGTGGTGGACAGGGGTCAACATGGGCACTGTGACAGGTCTGTGGCTACAAAGCTGTACAAGCAGTAAGGTGCCATTGATTTGGGTGCTCACTGGGTGCCCGTCACTTATTCACTGGTTTTCCTTCTTTGGATCACTTTTGTATATATTAACCCCTAAAGGAAACAAGCAAATTTAACTTTTATGTGTCCATCTATGGAGCTGTATTTGTGATTATTTTTGCACCACGATCCATAGTTTTTGTAGGTACCATTTTGGTTTTGATGGGATTTTTTAATCTCTTTATAATTTTAACATTTTATTTTAATATGTTGGACAATTCCACATGCAATGATACAAAATATGTTTACTTTTATTTTGGTTTAATTTTTAAAACTTTTTTTTTTATGTTAGGGAACTTTCATAAGCAATCATTAGATTTCTAATAGTGAGCGAGATAGATGAGTGAGATTGGTGCTCTGCTAATAGAGCCTGTCTGAGCCATAAGCAGAGACTCTACGGCAGTAACGAAAAGTTAGTTGTAGTAACTAATCTGGAACCTGCAATTACTTTGTGGAGCTGTCAATAAGACACCCAATAGGTGCAGCATCTGTCATTCAGCTATTGCATTGCTGCAGTCACTTCACACTGCGGCTTTAAAAGGGTTAATTGACAGCAGCGGATTACTGGTTTCAGTGATTAGCAGTGGGTTTCTGCTGCACAAAGTGGCTGGCCCCTTGCTGTGTATGAAGTGGGCTCAGCTTCTGCGCTTCTTGCTCCATTCACCCCTTCCCCTCATTAGCTGTATGGTTGACGTAAAGAGGTTAACTATGTATGCACAATAAGCTGTTTTCCTATTGGATTTGAGGGCATTTTGGAGCTGTAAACAACAATTAGGCCATTTTATGGCAGACAAAACTTGGACACATTTTTGTCTCAGAAACCAATCATAGCTCATTTTGAGAAATAAAAGCTGAGCTGTGACCTATTGCCACATAAAGTGCTAAATGCAGTATATATGATGATTAACAACTTGACAGTTGTCTGTAGGCATGCTCCATTGTAACTTCAAAGGGGTTGGCCACTTTATAGTAAAATAATTCAGTGTACAGTATTAGTAAGTGTACTCACTGTATATACTGACAGCAGTTCCATGTGTACCTCACAGAGCTAAAATCAGACTCCCCTCCTCCATGCTGTGCTCCCCTGCTCTGTGGTAAGTCTGTCCATAAGATGGCCGACATGGAGGAGCATATGCCATGGGGAAAGATCTGTACTTTTCCCAAAACACACAGGTGAACCGTGGTTTATGAGTTGAATTTAAAACCAAGCATAATATATACGATTTTCCTTTTTATGACTGTAAAGAAAAATAGAAAACAAGTTGTCAATTAAACTTTAATCAATATAATCAGGTAAATGCAGTTAATGTATATATCGCTTAGAGAAAAGAATAGGTTTTCCTCATTTATCACAATGCGATTATAACAATGACAAATCTTTATATTTTTGTTGCACATCATGAAGGGTCATCAGTACTTTTAAAGAAGTTGAATGGATAGAGTATAATCCATTTGAAAATGCAACATAAATCCACAGTTAGGATAATTTAACAGACAACGGGCTGGAGATATCAATTTTTCCAACCTAATTTAGTCTCCAATGGAATAATGAGTGGTTTTCATGTCACCTCTGTTCTCGCCAATGTTCCATTTGTGTGCAAAAAGTCCTTTTGACAACCACTTGAAACTAAAGATTTTTAATGAAAAAGAATGACACTTAAAGTATATTTTTGTAGTGATCTATACACTACTTAACTCAATAAATGGCTAAGGTTGTTTTTTAAGTCACCAACCTCTGGGTCCAGGCATTCCTCAAATGTCAGCCAAGCTGCCAACTGGCTCTCTGGTCAATTTGCATAACATTACCCTTAATGTCTATTGATTTTAGTTTTAAAACTATTGCATTTTAGCAGTTATTGATTTCTCTACTCTTTTTGCAAACCCTCCTAATTCCTTTCTAGTTTTTCACAACAAGTTGTTTTTTTTGGGGTTTTTTTTTTTTTCAGATTGTATTTTAGTTAAATCAGAATTAGCATTTAGTAGTTGTTTTTCAGCAATATTGAAGACATGCATATGGTATCTATGTGCGAATCATTTAAATATTGAGATGAATAGCAGGTCTTTTATTTACCAAAATGACTATGTTTAGCAATAAAGCTGACCCTGGTCAAACAGATATTAAGATTAAAATCTACTCTGCACTAGTGGAACCTTGACCTGACTACAAACCAGCATATATATTAGCATGGGAAAAGGAACTGCAAAGGACCTTCACACCGCAGGAGCTTGATAGCCTAACTAGGAATTCACATGGATTCTCCTGTTGTGTGAAGACCCAAGAAAGTTCTTACAAACTGCTCACAAGATGGTACAAGACTCCCTCATTTCTATTCAAAGCGGGCCTTTCACCATCAGATGCTTGCTTGTGATGCCAGCAATCTGCAGGCTCTTTTAGACACCTGTGGTGGGACTGCTCCAATATAAAGCCTTTTTTTACCACAATTGGGTCCATTATGAAGAAAGCAATGGGCAACACCCCTGAGCTCAGAGACGAACTGATTCTCCTCTGGCTCCCGAGTGGGCACTTCTTCCCGAAAAAGCAGGACTTAGCTACCCACCTCCTCACAGCAGCTAAACTACTGATTCCCATGTACTGGAGTTCACCCACAACACCCCCCATCCCAGAATGGGAAGTTAAATGCAATCAACTGGCCAGATTAGAAGAACTATTGAGCTGGGAAAGAGGCACTCATGAACAATACCTGAAAATATGGCAGCCTTGGTTGAAATATAGAAACCTTATTCCATGAACACACCCTTATTACACACACCCCTGGCGGGAGAGAGCCCTCTCACAGAAATTCACAGTATACACCTTTTCTTTGGTCCCACATAGGAATCATATCCAACGCTGACCAGCTGGATACCATTACCATGTTATGTGCTGTAAAATGTTTGGTTGTTATAAATGTTAAAAGGTCATTTGACTGACCTACCCAGTTCCACCCCCCCCCCCCATTACCCCCCCCCCCACTCCCGTTGTTCTTGTTTCTAGGTGGCAGACTATAAGCCACTACCCACCCCCCTCAACTTTCCTCTGTCATTCTGCCTTATGAGCCTTCCCGGGGCCCCATGGATCCTGTATGCCCCTCCCCCCCATACTCACCTGGTGCAGTCCCTCGGCATTCCTTCATTCTCTCAGCTTCCTATCCAGGCTACAGACATTCCGGGGGCTGTTGGTGCATGGCCACAGTCCGAGTGGTGGGTGCTGTCAGTGGCATAGCTACCATGAAGGCAGGCAATGAGACTGCACCTGCATGGTACGCCACTGACAGCACCCGCCAACCAGGCTCACAATTTAGACAAACTTGAACATGTATACAATATGTTTACATATGTCTTACCGGGTTATAATTGTTATGGTTAATTTTATATACAAAAGTTAGCAAACTTAAAATATTCATATATAAAACCATAAAATCGTGTTGGATTTGTTTTTTCTGAAGGCTTCTGTTGTGAGTTAGTGATGTTCCAATCTCCCATTACTGGGGACATGATGGACCTGTTAGGCACATGTAGATATAAATGGTGTTTCTGTAAGAAGGGCTCAGTTAGGAATGGGTGTCATGGGACTGAACATAATATGAAAGCTATGAGGTCATTTTATAGATCTTAGTAATAGCTAAAGGGCAATTGTATGATGTTTTGTTAAATGGAAACTGGAATCACAACAGCGATTCGGCTCTCGTCCATCACACAAAGTCTAACTTCTCCATTCATTTATTCTATGCTCAGTTGTCCAGTCTCCCCTTGGACTTAATCCACAGTAACCCAATCATTCTTCCTCTTCTGTACGTTATAATTTATTGTAACAATGATCAAAGAGTGTGTAGGCTTGGTTTTTCATTTCCTGTGTAACCACGTCTATGGATGAAATTTGGGAAGTAAATTCTACTTGACACCCAGGCCCTTGTGATGCTCTGGTTTATGTCTCCACTCCTTCACCCTACTGCTTTATATCTGTCCTAATTACTTCTGCATTCTGCAAAATATAAATATTATGGTGACACTCTGACATACTTTGTTGGGTAATTCTGTTTGGAGACAAATGTAAATATTTTCCTCATAACAGAAATTGGATTTTAAATTTCAAATTATGTTTTAGGTTAAAAGTAAGTTTTAAAGTGCTTTTCTTAAAATTTCTGACCCGATAAGGTTGATATTTTAGGTAGACTGCTTTGTTTATACTTTGCAAGGCAAATGAACACTGAATTACCATTAGCCATAGTCATGCTTTGGAAATTATCATTAACATTAACATTAGCAGCCAATCATAGCCTAGGTTTCATTCTGCCAGAGTTTAAGATATGAAAGATAAGGTGTTATTGGTTGTTCTGGGAAAGTCAGACAGTTTTGCTGTTAGTTCTTATTTATTTCACCCATTGTCTATGGGGACAAAGATAGAAAAATATTGTTAAAGGTGTTTTATCACTACCTACACTATGAGGGGTATGGATGCAGGAAGTCCAATTCTTGAGATTGCAGGGGCTGCCCATCACATTGCTTCATTTTACTAGTTTGAATGTCTAAATAAAGTCTGTATATTGCCATCCATAATACCCACCAATTCACTAGCATTGCTCAAAAATTATAGACATTATGATAATTGGAGAGTGTTAATGGGCCTTTGCTAGGGGGGGGGTATTTGGGATTAGTGTGTAAAGCAGGGAGAGCTGTGTACCAGTGGATACACTTGATATGTGTGCTGGGAGCTTTCCTGATGGACAAATGTAGTGTTATACCACCTGTCTGAAAGTAACTCAGGTGTCACACTCTGGGATGATAGGTTACACTAGTTGGTGTAAAGCACAGCTGAAAGTAAAGGGTTAACTGCTATTTAGTCAGTTCTCTGTTCTAACCAATCACTGGTGCATGTACCACACACACTCACCACCTATCACACTCCTTCTTTCTTTTCCTTCTTTCCCCACCAATAGGAGGTTGGACCTGGTCACCCCTATATAAACTAGTTAGTTCCTGGTGGGAGAATCTTTTGTCTTTTTGTCACTTAGCTGCAGTGATGAGACACAGCTAGGGAGTTGCTGCTGTAGTCTACCACCAGGCCTGGCTTTGGCCAGGGCCCTGGGACGGTTGTCTTCTGTAGTGGAGTTGGAGAGACAGAGAAAAACAGGTTGTTAGAGAGATATTATGCACTGCTAAGCCCAGAGGAGGGTTAACTGTTACCTGGGTTAAACCTTGCTGATGCCTTCTCAAACTGTCAGGACAATTTGTAAATCCAAGAATTGATCCTCAGTGGGACAAAGGGCCTAAACTGAAGTATCCCACTAGTACCTGCTTGACCTCCTCGGGTAATCTTGAGGCGTTAGCTTCGCCCAGTAGTTCAGGCCTGGGACTTGTGCTACCAAACCTCTACCGACAGTCTCTGCATTCGTTTGGCAAAGGAAGTTTTTTTTTATCCAGTTCACTTCTTCTAAAACTTGAGTACAAGGATTTATTCTGCAACACTAAGTCACACTCTACACAATCCTGGCATAGTACTGCACTATTTAGGCAAGGTCCTCAAGACAGTCCCTAAACCTGAACCAAGTCAAGCTACACTTCCTTCTATTACAAAATACGGTTCAGGGAAGAAAGAGAGTGCTGCACCTCACACCTATGGCTGACACTAGTGCCTCTCAGCTGCATAAAAAACATCAGAATTTTGTGTATCAATTGATCAAGCCACACTGCCCCATGTACCGTGTGCAGATATCTGATACACATGGGTCCCTACACTAAGTCCACACTGTGCCGGTCAGTGACCACCACCCCCGCAGGCGTGCATGGGCAGGGAAGGGGGGCCGTGGAATGGCCCTGCAACCCCCATGCACAGGACCAGACTCAAAATGCCCCCCAAGAAAACTCCCAGTCAGCACCGCCGGCAGAGGAAGCTGCCCCCAAACAGCACAAGTCTGGATAAGGTATTGCGCTCACCATTGCTACTGCAGAAAGAATGGGACAAACAGGAAGGATAAAAGCACATGCACTCAGGTGTCTCCTGCTAATTGCGGTAATGTAGGTCTTCCAGGAGGAGTGCAAAAACACTGAGAAAAGAGAGAAACAAAATACGGTTCAGGGAAGAAAAAGAGCGCTGCACTTCACACCTATGGCTGACACTAGTGCCTCTCGGCTGCATAAAAAAACATCAGAATTTTGTGTATGAATTGATCAAGCCACACTGCCCCATGTACCGTGTGTAGGTATCTGATACACATGGGTCCCTACACTAAGTCCACACTGTGTCGGTCAGTGACCACCACCCCGGCAGGCGTGCATGGGCAGGGAAGGGGGGCCATAGAATGGCCCTGCAACCTCCTTACCACAGGACCAGACCCAAAATGCCCCCCCAAGAAAACTCCCAGCCAGCACCGCCGGCGGAGGAAGCTGCCTCCAAACAGCACAACCTTAGCCTATGTTCACACTACATAAGTTTCGTAATAATCACGGACGTTGTAACTACTGCGGAACTTACGTAGTGCTGCCTTCTAAGGAATCCCGGCCGGAGTATATACACATGGTATACACTCCGGCCCGGATCCCTAGCGGCGCCGCTAGAAACAGACATGCCAGTTTTCTGCGGACGCTATTCATGGAATAGCTCCGGCCACACGCTCCATTGTGGGCAGCGGGGAATTCGGTTGTGGGTGGGCGCATCCGAATTCAGCGGCAGTGAAGATCATCCGGCCGGTACTGCAGTACCGGCCGGATGATCTTCACTGCCGCTGAATTCAAAGAATCTTCTCTGACACCAGCCGTTCTGTGACCTGGCCATTCTCTGTTTATAGTCTGTTCCTGGCTTTGGCTTCAAAGATCTGTCAGATAAATCTGTCTGTGTAAACGCAGCATAAATTGTTATGGTTATTATAGTTCTAGGGGTAAACTATGCAAATATCTGCACCTGCTCTCGAGCGGGTGTAAATTTTTGCGCAATGCCTGCAACACACACAGGTTTGCGTGCCCCTTAGTAAATGTAGCCTGGAAAATGAGGGTGGGGTTTATTTAAGACTGGCGTACACGAGTCTTGATTAACGCCCCCTATGTCTCCTAATAAGATTGTAGTAATTTACTCCAACACTGTTTAGATAAAGACCATTGTGTACAATGCTGTTCCTCAGTAAATCTTTCCCTTATTACCTTTCACTCTCAAGATTTTGGACTATTTTATTAAATAAAAAATAAGCTGGAAATCTTTATTGCTTTGTTTTACCTAAATGGTTAACTGGTACTATATGCATTATAACGTGGTAGGGAACATAAATATTGATGCTGACTGTACAGCAATAGCTAGAGCCCCAAGCACTAGAAGGTGGCTGTTTTTTGCGTACGTGTCAGACTGAAGATAAGGAGAACCATGTTATTTCTATGTTGCATTTGTGGAAAGTATGTTAGTTAGTATGTTAGTATGAAAGTATTGAGTGAAGGACTTTTTTTTTTTTTTTTTTAAACAATATATTTTTATCAAAGTTCCAAAAGACCAAAAAAAACATTGACAAAGAATAATCTCTGACAAACAGGTCAGTAAATGACTGTTGAACGAATGTTTGTAGGCGGACACGACGTCTCAAGCACATAAGAATGAATATGTGACAGTTTCTAATTGTTACTTTTAGAAATGTACTTTAGCTATTTAATATTAACTAGAAATTAGACTAAAGAGGTATGTAAAGTGCTTTTCAGTGTATATTATCCATAATTCAGGGGATTCAATCCTATGCAAATAGACTCGCCTTCTGTGTGATTGAGCTGCATAAATAACAACCTATTTATTCATCTTGTATATGAGATTTTGGACACTGCCACCATCATTATGCACTCTTCTGACGGAATTGGATGTATACTTCCAATTGAGAATTCCCAGTGAGAATTAATTTTTGTTTTCTCTTTATAATAGGTTTATTGTGTATACAGTATAATATATACATATATAAATGTATATTCAGTTGAAAATTTGGGCACACCTTTTCGCTCTATGGTTTTTATTTTTTTATTTTTCTATACATTATAGATATTTATATTGAACACATGAAAATTATGAAGGATTATATATGGAATCAAATATGGAATTAAGTCGTAAAAACAAAAAAGTGTTAAACCAGAATGTTTTATATTTTAGATACTTCAGCATAGCACCTCTTTGCTTTGATGACAGACTTACACACTATTGGCATTCTCTCAGCTGGCTTCATAGTAGTCACTTGTAGGCTATGTTCACACAACGTCTTTTCATCTCCGTTAAAAATGACATCCGTCTATTTTGAGTCTAAAATAGCGGACGTTATTTAGCAGCCTGACCTCCCCTTAGTGCAATGACTGGTGTTGGTACATTATACTAGTTTGGGATTACTAATTGCCCTTTGGATGTGGCTTAATTAAAAAGTCCATTGAATTTAATAGTAAAAACGGAGACAGAACGGTGACAAAAGAAAAACTGTGTGTGAACTACAAATAAAAAACGTCCGCTGTTTGCAAAAGACATCCGAAAATAATGATCATGTTCATTATTTTGACACCCACGGCAAAAACGTCCGTTTTTCAATACTCTGTGTGCATTGGACGTCCGTCTTCCCATTGACTTCAATGCATTTCATTGCAGTCAGTTAAATCTCTGCAAAAAACGGACATTTTAAATATGAAAATCGGCCGCCTTTTTAATATTTTTGACGTTGTGTGAACATAGCCTATTGGTGCTACCCTCCAACAACCCCCCCCCCCCCCCCAAATACTCCTTTTATTCTATATGATTTTATTGTTTTAATCAGTAAAACGGTTGTATCCTAAAAGAACATGTTGGAATACTGACGGGGTGTACCACCCTCAGTGGACCCATTTAATTTAATGGACCAAACAAAGTGTACCCATGACAGCTTTCCATTGTGATTGCATTCCATATTTATTTTGCAGTACTCAAAGCAAATTAGACTGCATAATTCCCACAAAATAAAAGTACACATTCAGGAAATCGGTAGCTATGACTAAGGCCCCTTTTACACATTCATTAATTCTGTCTGTATTTGCAGACCCACAAATGCAAACAGAATACAGACCCATTGTATTCTATGGTCCCATACACGCACCTATACGCGTACGGGGCCGTAGCCCAAAAAAGGGGCTAGCCTGTAGTTGCTGCATGAATGACCCATAGTCAATGAAGGGGTCCATTCAACGGCACAAAGATTGCGGACAGTTGTGGGGGCACATCTATATTCCCGTCTGTAGCTGCAGGCCCGTGGTTACCTGCAAGAAGACTATGGATGTGTGAACCAGGCCTTAGCATGCATTTCCTTCCTTTCTGCTAGTACCACAATGAATAATAGACAATAAAATATGCACATTTTCATAATATATCATTCTTAATTGTTAGAATTCATTAGGTTTTGTCATGACACAACATATTGTTTTTTTTTTATAATTTTTTTTTTAAAAAAAGCTAAAAGTTTTGAACACAATTGGCGAGGTTAAAGACGTGTAGCATGTATCCTGCAAGTAATAAAGACTCCAAGTGGCCGGGGATCACTGCTGTTTAATAATTTGCTCACTAGTTGCAGTGTGAATTAAGCATGATGCGTCACATCACACAATAAATCATAGGACAGGTCATTAGGCATGAGGATCATGTTAAGTGTTTTTCAGAATAAATGAGCTCATGTCCCTTTTTATGTAAAGTAAGCAGTTGTTTAAATATGACCATGTGCTAATTATTTTTTCTTTTTTGTATAGGAAAAAAAGATAGATGAATGTATAAAAATTGCATATACCTTGCTCCTTAGTCATAATTTACTGGTCTGATTCGGTTGGCGCCCAGATCATCTCCATAATTTTTAAAAAGGACGATTAACTGTGTGATACTGAAATGCCTTTGGTTAGGATTTAGTAGGACAGGCTTCCTCCTCCTTTGCACTTAATTACATGTATGACATTATATTTTACCTTTAAATTATGTGATGTCCTAATTAACACTTTTATTAAGACCTGATGACTGGTTTTAAGTTTCTATTCCCCTGTTTGACTGTATCTGTGAATCCCTTTTCTCCTTTGTGACAACCGTGTTTATGGCTTTTCCCTAGCCATCGAACTAGATGGCACATTGAATTATTCTCAAATGTATAAGGGCATCACGTCACATTTGTGTGTTTGATATCATACGTGACTAGCTGTACTCCAGCCAAGACCCTTAATGTACAATCTGCAGATGTGCTACCCTCTGAATGGTTAGATACATATTAACGTAAATCTTTCTGGAGTCAAGCTCGTTTCACATCAGTTATACAAACATATTGGTTCCTTTAGAAGGACAAACACTCAGTGTTCGTAAAAGGGAAATCTAGGTCAGAAACTAGGCATAATCATTTTCACTTGAGAATTTAATCACGTCTTAGAGGAATTCCCAGGTTTTTTTGGCTATGTTGTGTGTTTGCTAGAGAGTCTTGCTGGAAATTAGGTTGTTGCTTACAAATAAATTAGAGGATATAAACCACAAAGCTAAAACAGAAGCACACCACAGAATACCACTAACATAAACCTCTAGCTGAAAGTGGCAGCAGTTCTTTTTATTTGTGGAAAATTCCTCCAAAAAGCAAAATAACAAGTTTCATGTAAACAGACTGTTTAGGAATTTTACACAGTCAGCATGGCTTCCACTTAAAATATAAAATAGTGGGGGGTTTGTTTAGTGTAAGACTGGAAACACACCTTTGCAGTTTTTGTATCAAAACCAGAATTGGATTTTAATGGGATGGAAAATATAAATAGAGGACTTGTACTTCTCTTTTCTGTTGGATTCACTTCTGGTTTTGGCGGAAAAACTGCAGTGGCAGATTTCCAAAAAAACTGCTATGTGTGTTTCCAGGCTTAGGGTATGTCCACAATACGGAATCCCGACAGAACACCTGTCGCAGATTCCAGAGCTCGCACCCACTTGCAGACTCTGGCGGCTGCGTGCATCTCCAGGCAGATGGCAGAATCTGCCAAACCATAGAATGAAGTCTATGGGAGCAGTGGTGGCGCGTAAGGCTGCCAGAGTCCACGAGCAGGTGCAAGCTTGAATCCGCGAGGGGTTTTCTGTCGGGATTCCGTAGTGTGCATGCACCCTTATTGAAAGAATATCACCAGAATCTCAACATAATGCAACAACAATGTGTTTCAGCCAATAAAAAGGTATCCCTATTTTGGCAGCTCCATAGAAGATGAATGAAGCGTGTGCCAACCCACCGCTGCTTGCAACAGGGAGAGTTGTACCCCCTTGTAAAAAATAAGAACAAAAATATATTATTTTTAATAGAAAGAATAAATAGCCACGGCACCAGTCACCAGCTTTATGCCATAAACAAAGACTTCATTCCACTTTTCCAGACAAGTTCACCCTTGTAATGATCAGAAACTAAATAAAATATAAAAAGTGAAACTGTGAAACAGATGTTTGGTAGAGAGGAGTGAATGTCAAGGATGCTGGGATTTGTCTGAACCCAAATGCTCTGCATTTGATTACTGGTGACTTAAGTTAGATGCAGCCCTAAGGCTACCTGGAAAACTTGGATACACCCATAGGCCTATGACTGTATCCATTTTTTCCAGGACTCCCTAGGCCTCAACTTCATCAGCCACCAGTAATCAAATACCGCACACTTGGGTTCGGAAGACCCCGAGAGTGCTTGAGGTTCGCTCATCTCTAATCTCAGACATTCGTGAATATGCTCCTAATAGCGAAGTTTAATATCCATAGTTATTTACCATTCAACCCTCTGGGATTCGCTGCTGGCCTCTTTAGTATGGAAGATAAGTTGGAATCTTGCTTCATGTAAGATTCCAGCCTAACATAAAGGAAGCTTGTATATCTGCCACCTGATCACAACAAAAGGCCCATTAGACTATTTATAAGCTTGTGATGATTATATTGCGCACTTATCAGTCAAGGTGGACATATCTGTAAACATTTCAGACATAGGCTGTGAAATGAGGGCTCTGTTTAAGTGATCCATAGCAATGGTGAAAATGGGGTTGTCATCTCAGTAATGAACATTTCAACTCATTAATGTAGATTGTAATCTCTAATTAAGCCTGCAATTCAAGCAGAAATAGACAGAAGGTGTTGATGTCTGATGAAGAGGTCTTTACACTCTCCAGACATCACGTAATAGACGAAGTTGTAAGACAGGCATATAGGTACATACAAATGAATGGTAAAACCTTGGTGTAACGTTGTCTGTCAGGAGTCAAAATGGCTTTACTGTTATACTGGCAGCAGTAAACACTTCCATAAAGTGCTAACATCCATGCTTTATTTATGGAAAACCTGCCATATTTGATAGGTTTTAATGTCATGTGCATGGATTATGTTTTATGTCTTCTTCTAAATATGTATTTGGCACGTCTGTTTTCATGTCTTTGAAGGGGCATAAATACTTTGTGCAATGTTGCAAAATAACATCAATGCTATATTTAGACTATGTTCACTCAACATACTTTTATAAGAAGAATGGCCGTTGTTTTTAATTTACACAACCGCCGTTCTTTTCATAATGAAATTATTTTCATTGAAGTCAATGAAGCAAATTTTCCTTCCATTGTTTGTAGTTCACACACAGTACCTAAATGGGAAAATATTGAGCTAAAATAATGTTTTCATGGCTGATATTGCAATATGAGACATAGGAATGTTCTAACAACGACCGTTGTTTGTATAACTTGTGAACGTAGTAGTTAAGGCAGTGATGTGGTTTATTAAAGGCAATCTTGTGGTTTGAATTTTATTTAAAGCTGTGCAATCTACCATGTACACCCAGAGTGCACAGTAGTGCGCTACACTCCTTGGTCAGCCGAGCGTCGGACCCTTTCATTTCATAGACTGTAATGAAGTGTACTCCCCTGGTTGTATCTCTGGATCACAGCAGGTCTCACGATTGCGACAAGCTTCAATTTTGAACTTTTAACATGTCTGATGACAATGTGAAACATTAATGCAAATGACAAAAGGCTTAGGCCGGGTTCACACAGTGTATAACAATGGTTTTCTGTGACACGGCCATGCCTGTGAAGTACATCCCGGCCGGTAATGCAGTACTGGCTGGATGAACTTCATTTCTTTTTAATTGGAATGCAGTCGCCTACAGGTGTGCCCGCATTCTAGTTAACCATAGCAGACAATGTAAAGTGTGGCCGGAACCACACTTTACATTGTCCTGCACTGTCAGTTTTCTGCTGCATGGAATCTCGGCCAGCATGTATACAGAGTGTATACATTCTGGCCGGGATTCCATAGACTTCAATGCGATTGGCCACTTCATTAAATAACATGCATAACATGCAAACCTGCAACAACGGCCATTGTTTAATAAATACTTACGTTGTATGAACTTGGCCTTAGGCTAGGTTCACACTACGTAAGTTTCCGGCCGTAGCGCGTTCCGTGAATAAGCGGCCGGAAACTTACGTAGTTTGCGTACAATGGAAAGTATACGATCTACGGGCGCACAGTTCACACTACGTACGAACTTACGCCCGGATCGTATGCGGCGCCGTAAAAAATGAACCAAACCATTATTTCCGGACGGAAATGACGTAACTTACGCCCGTAGCGTAACATGCGGTCCCTTACGTAGTGGTGATTTCTTCATTTTGCCAGCTTTTTGTTCCAATCCAAAAGGTTCTGTGGGGTGTCCGGGGCTAGGCGAAGATTTCCAAGTAAAAAACCGCTGTTAGATCGCTACGAAGAGCGCTTGGGAAGCGTAAGTACGCTACGGGCGTAAGTTCGCGGTCCGTACGTATCCGGCCGCAACTTGCGTAAAGTCCCGGCCGGAGTTTCATACGTATATGTCCGGCCGCGAAAAATATGCGGCCGGACATATACGTAGTGTGAACCTAGCCCTAAAGTGCAAATTTGTTGCCCTACTCGCTCTGACATTTTAAACCCTGCAACCACAGAGTACATATACTCATGTACCAACATCTATTGCCCCCTGACTAATATAGTGATAATGTCATTGTTCATGCATGCACAATTCAGTCCACCCACTTTGGCTGCAAGGTTATATGGATGTCACACAAACCTTTCTTGTTGGATTAACAATGGTTGAATACTTTTCGGACAAACCTTGTATATACTAATCAAACTTGCTCATAGGCCAAAAAAACACAAAAAACTAGAAGACCAAAGCTGCTGCCCCAGAATTTGACAAAAATTTTCCTAGTTTATATAAAAAAATTGGAGATATTCACCTATATATAACCACAGAGAGATGAGGTAGAATATTGTGACTCTGCCAGCGATTGTAAGAAATGGATATTTGGTGATCATATATACTTCCAATCATGAGGCTTAGAGGTTTAGATGGGAAAATGATAGAAATACATAAACCGAAACAAATGTTCAAAGTTGCATTGTTAGGTTCTTCGAGGATTTCACATGTAATCTCTGCTCTTCTATATATATATACATCTCCATCTAAACAACATTAGTTCTCAGTATTGCTCAGAACGAAGACATTTATGCAAAAAGTTTAATATACAAATGTGTCAGTGAAGCTCTTGAAATGCATCAATAAGTGCAGCAATCCGTACGCTCTGTCTTATAATATAGAATTATAACAAAGCTTTGTTCTTTTGTAAACTTCACATAGGAAGGTGTCATAGCCAATTCCTAGTCATACTTCATAGATGTGCATTGCGGCCAGCTCCACGCACACTTTCTGCCTGAAGACAAGAGCTCACTCTAGATCTTATTTTGATTTACAATTTACCACATATTGGGCTCATATGAGAATCATAAAACATATCCGATTTCCCCTCAAAGGATGAAGCCAAAGGTGTATGTTTTACAAGAAGATAGGAATAGAAAATATTTTGTTTTATGGTCAAAATGCAATTGTATTGAAATCATCTGTCCTAACCTAAAGAATTGTTGCTCCATTTCATTTATTTAAATCCTCCCCCAAAAGAGGCCTTGTACAATACTGTGGTCCAGATGTATCAATGTGTACAAAATAAGAACTGGTGCAGTATAACCACACCAACCAATTGCAGCTCAGGTAAAATGAAAGCTGAGCTATCATTGGTTGCTGTGAGTAAGTTACAGCAATTTTTGTTAGACACAGATTAATAAATAAAAGATATATTTTTATCTTTTTTTGCCTATCTATCTAAAATACAAACTTGCCATCACCTAATTCATTGAAATAAAAAAATATTTTCAGTATTATCAGTGTTACTAAAATCCTTGTACGTCAGTGTTACCAAAATCCCTGTGCGTCAGTGTTACCGGAATCCCTGTGCGTCAGTGTTACCGAAATCCCCATCCCCAAATCCCACGTCAGAGTTACTGAGAGGTGCATGGTTCTCAGTAAATCTGGCAACTTTGAGGCAGCTATGTGTCAGTCTCAGATATGTACTTCAGCTCTGCAGCTGGTTTAGATCTCCATGATTTACCCCTGCTAGAAGGCATAAAATTATAATCATTTAGGCGTCAGATGAGGCCAAGCCCCTTAACACCTTGCCACACATTCCTTTTTTTTTAAATTTTCCAGGTGGTCTATGAAAGTATGCCTTACTGCACCCAGTGTCGGACTGTCCCACCAGAGGACCGGAGGATCCTACACAGACGCTGTTGTTTCTCACTGGTTCTTCATTGGTGGGCCCTAAGGATCATTTCCTCTGGTGGGCCCCAGATACCCCAGTCCGACACTGATACCACCAGAGAGCTGATCATAATCTGAAGCATTTCTTTGTACACTGTATGGCCAAGTTCACACAACGTATGACACGTGTCAGTGAAGTTTATCCTGGCCGGCATTGCTGTACTGGCTGGAATAAACTTAATTTCTGTTGAATTGGGAAGCAGGAGTCTTGAGTGCCCTTATCCCAATTCCCAATTGCACACAATGGAAAGTAAGGCCAGTGCACTCTCCATTGTGTGACCTGTCAGGGTTGTGTATACTATGCACTATATTCTATGCAAATCAACAACAATGGCTGTGATTAATAGAAAATTTATGTTGTGTGAACGTGGCCTAAATCTTTAAATGCATACTCTAAGAGTGTCTATTCTGGGGACAGATTCCACTAAAAACCTTGCCAATACCAATGCTATAATGTGGTTAGAATTATAAGAAGGATGACAGGGTAACATATTGCTATGATACATTTTAATGCACTTTTGTACTTAAAAACATACCCAATGTTGAGTGAGGATGATATAAATAAGATTGTATGTGTTTGTGGCTTTTTATTTTCCTTATGTCTCGCTGTTGTCACATTCATTAAACTGTCCATAATACATGGCTGTTTTTCTAAATGTTCTTAAAATATACGGCATTGTATGACAGCTGGCAGAGAACAAGTTAAATCTCATGATTAAAAAGCACTAACAATAGGCAAGAAAATGAAGACATTTTGTCTTTGGCTGTCTGCCATTATACCAAGGATGACTCCATCTTCTGCATTACCTTGCTGGGCAGACACTCTGCTTTTTTTCCCCCTAAACTAAAACATTTTTGACAGGCAGCCATTCCTTTCATTTACATTCTTATTAGAATAATGTGATTCTTTCTCCCCATATTGTTCCTGTGCCCAGTAGAACATTGCTGTGCAGAGAAAAGACTGCACCCCACATCCAGGGTGATTATAATAACTGACCCGACAGCCGATAGAAGGGGAGATACATGATTGGCAATTTAAGCGACTCCAACTGATACATGAGCAGTAACATCACATCACAAATCATTACAACAACTGAAACTTGTTCAGCTTAACTTAATATGGACTGGACGAAACGTGAGTGGACATCTTACGTTAAGAGAATATGTACGGGGGGAAAAATGGTAAATGTCTCAGTTGCTTAAAGCAATAAAGACTAAAAGATTCTTCTCCAGTAAGATACAATGAAGCACGTTCTCCAACTGTTACAGTAAAACAATTATACACGTCACCCTTATTATACGGGAAGGGGGAGGGGGATTTAGATGTGTGGAAATGTTAATTGGATTATTACAATAAACTTTTTTTTTTCCTCGTGACATTCTGGATATGGTTTAAAGTCTTTAGGTAACTTATTTCAAAGCAACAAAAAAAAAGGCAAGATAGAATCAGTTCACAGCCCTTTCCCGTTTTGTGATGTTAGGAAGGTTTACAGTTTAATATTTTAAATTAATTCCATGCCGACATCTGTATTTCATAGCGGAATGGGACCTTAAGTAAATATTATCAAAGTGGATTGTTTTGTTTCGTGTGCTTCCAAGAACGTCACGTTTCAGCTCTCATTGGATAAATGTGTTATCCATTGCTTGATCTCAACTGTACAGAACCCTAATTAGAAAACACAGGTGCAGCTTCAAGACCGCCGTTCTGGTCTGTAAGATGTCGCTCACTGATAGGGTTATACTTTGTAAATGTTGGTGAGGTTATTCAGATTAATCCGGCAGCTTGGATTTTTCTTACTTTAGGTTCTGTCTGACCGGCATTTCAATGGATTTTACAACCAGTCCCCCAAAAAAGAAGTTGGTTTGCTTGTGATGACAGACCTATGCCCATTTGATGATGATGATATTACTTAATATACCTATTCTGAAAGGTCAGAAGCTGGGCCCACACCACCAGCAGTGGGTGTCAACTGAAGCATACAGTTGACCAATTGCTGCTATATAAAAATAACTTTTATCCCAGCCATTTAAAGGGTATTTCCATCTTAGATTATTATGCAATATAGGGTACAGAACAACAAGCTGATCACTAAGGGGCTGAACACTGGGGCTCTCACCATTTCCAAGAATGGAGAAACAGTTGTCCCAGCTATGAATACCTGCTTAGCCATTGGGGCTTGTGCTCCATTCATTCTCTATGGGGCCGTCAGTGCCGTCAATGCAGGCCCTCAATGAGGCCCTCAATGCCCTGTAAGTCAGAATGGTGACAAGTCAGCATAGTTAAGCACAATTGCCATGACATGATGTGACGGCCACAATGGGCCTCATTTACCTACGATGCATCAATTTTAGGTCGTTATGCTGTTGTTTGTGTCTATTTTTTTTGCATCAAATTCATTAATGTGGCACATGCTCTATGTAAATATGGAAGGTTTTTCACAGGCAAAAACTAAAACCTGACCATCCCTCTACACTAAAAGTAAGCTGTAACAACTTGGAGTATAGTGGACCCGCTAAACCTTAACAAGCGATGATGGTAAGCCACAAGCCAGGAAGCTGAGTCTAAGGGGCGACTGGTCTTCACCAGAGTCCACTACAAGGCAGGATGGGCTAGCTGTGGCATGTGACTCTCAGGTCGCTACTCCTGCCACGACTCGCTTGTTGAGGTGAGGTACAGAATTGTGAGGCAGAAAAGTGGTTAGGGACAGGCAGGCAGGGCAGGTGGCAGATAAGAACAAAGTCAAAGGACGTAAGCAAGAGAAACTGGCACACTCAAACGCGCTGACTGGCAAGGAACATTTTCTCCGTTAGGTTTAGAGCACTAAAGATCCACCACTAGGGACAGAAAGAGGCAGGAAAATATAGGTGGGGACTAAAGTAACGAACCAATAAAGAGGGCGCTGGCCCTGTAAATTAAAGTATAGCCAGTGTGCACCCCAGGAGGTGGGGACACTTACGCTGGCCCAAACAGAAGAGTAGACAGCTGTGTAGGGTGGGGGTGGGGCAAAAGGGGTGCCACTCAGTGTCTAGAATTAACCATACAAAACCCACAGAAGAAGAGAAAGGCTAGACACATAACTAGAGTGCACTCCACAAACAATATGCATATGATTTCGTATACATATTGTTTGTGGAGTGCACTCTAATTATGTGTTTAGCCTTCCTCTTCTTCTGTGGGTTATGTAAGACACTAGTATCAAAATTTATAAATGGCATTATACATGAATGGCACAAAAGGCAGATATCTGTACAACACATCGGAATTCCTATATATCCATTTGTTGATGCTGCTGCCAAATTCAAAGAGGCTCTCTTCCCCACCTTTTCGGTACCTTTTCAGTGTGGTTTGCAAACACCATAGTTTTTATTGTGGAATTGCAAAGCATTGCATTTTGCCCTATTCAAGTAAATGGGACAGCTGCAACACAAATAAGCCACTGTTACATTGAAGAAACTGCACACTCACGCAAGCACTGTGCTCCAGCTAATTAGTAATCATAATGGCAGTACTCACCCCACACATGCTAATCTAAAATTCACAGCCTTTCCTAGTAATAGGCCATCAGTTTTAAAAGGCTGGATAACCCGTTCATTCTCCTTTACTTTGATCATATTTTGTCTCATACTACAATTAGAACTGTGAAATACAATACAATGGTGCCTTGGATTACGAGCATAATTCGTTCTGAGACTTTGCTTTTAATCCAAATCACTCTTAAACCAAAGCAAATGTTCCCATAAGAAATCAATGAAATGCCGACAATTGGTTCCACACCCCAAAAATAATGTTTTTTTTTTCTGAATAACATGTAAAACAGCTGAATGTGTCATATTATAAGTTACTGCACAATATAGAAATCAGCATGTGGTATATAATGTAATTGCATAAACCTGAAACAACAGCAGCAGTTTATAGATACAGGATGGAACTGCAGATCCCCATAATGCAGTGCTGTTGTACAACAGTCTAGAATAGAGAAGCAGGGCTGCTGTCAGAGGTCTGTGTGGTCACATAACCACAATGGGTAAGGGGTGTGTATTTAGCATGGGCCAATCAGGAAGTTAGAATCGCAGAGCTGTGCAAGAGGACAGTGACAGAAACTTCTCTATACAGCAGTGTGAGTGGCTGAGTGTGAGTGCAGGCACATTACAGCAGCAGTGTGTATAACTGAGTGTAAGTGCAGACACATTATAGCAGAAATGGAGAGGGTGGGGAACACAAGGGCTTACAGAGATTGCAGGAAGCATGACTGAATGAGCAGGGCAGATGTGGGCATATAGAAGGGTTACAGCTATAAAGATATTACCTCCACAGTCCTGGCCCCTGATGTATGCCCAATCCTAAAATGGATCTGCTAGGATTTGGAAGGTGAGGGAGACTTCCTAAGTCAGAATATAGGGCTGTAGACCATGCTATGTAGGCCATGCCCCTCCCACACTCCCCATCCCATTCAGTATAGGGAGCTCTTAAACCAAAGCAACGGTCTTAACCCAAGTTTCAATTTTGAAAAACTGTGAGCTCTTCTTGCAAAATGCTCTTAAAGGGGTTATCCAGCGCTACAAAAACAT
Source organism: Dendropsophus ebraccatus (assembly GCF_027789765.1). NCBI lineage: Eukaryota > Metazoa > Chordata > Amphibia > Anura > Hylidae > Dendropsophus > Dendropsophus ebraccatus. The sequence continues at coordinate 90,078,157 of NC_091457.1, forward strand.
GGCCACATTCCCCCTACTGTTGTCTCCAGTTTGGGTGGGGTTTTGAAACTCAGTTCCATTGAAGTAAATGGAGCTTAATTGCAAACTGCACCTAAACTGGAGACAACAGTAGGGGGAAAAGGGGCCATGTTTTTGATAACCCCTTTAATTCAAGTTACTCTTAAACCGAGGTATCACTGTATATATATATAAAAATGTCCTCTGTGTTTTCCCAGGAGCTCATCTATTTTTCTTTTCTTTCTCATTGTCCTGAGTCTACCTTTAAGAGCGTCATCCAGTGGCCTCATCCATAAGCTTTCTATGTCTGCCTGTAAAAGCACTGCTGTTTCAGATAGATCCATCAATGCATTATCGGATGGCCAAGAAGAGAAATAGGAAAAAGTAAAGTGCCGGAGGGTGGGGTGTGTGCTAGGGATTCAAGGCGGTACAAGTAAGGAGAGCAAGGAAGATTACACTCACAATCTCACACATGTAGATGGAGAGGAGGAGGGGCAGGCAAGAGAAAAATCTCCCTGCACCTTGTCTTCTCCTAGTGTACACCATGTCTCGACCACCACAGGTATGATCCTAGACAATACTGATGGGGCATGCTGATGAAGAAGGGGACATAATGCTGATGGGGGATATACTGATGAGGAAGGTACATGCTGTGGATGGAGGACGTGCCAATAACAGGCGAGGGGGGGGGGGGGCTACATGCTGTACACAGAGATATATTTCATTATAATAATATTCTTGAAGTATTAAACAGGGTGAGATTGTACTTTTGTCGTAAGAAAGTGTATTTGGGATGTTTACTGCCGGCCTTAGGACCCACAAGCCTTTACTCTTCTTCTTATACCTTTGCTAAACCTAAAAAAAGAATTGTTACGCCCCCAATCTATATTGCTATTACTGAATGCCCCAGGGCAGGTTGCCCAATGATCTTTACCTGTGGCCAAAATTTTTTTAATTGTACAATTGTCCAATCCACCACAATATGATCTGAATTTCACAGCTATCTTGCTAGGAATGCAAACATATTACAGTGAGGGTAATTTCTATGCCTATAATATACTGTAAATATAATATTATGTATTTACACTCATATACATTTTCTACTTTCTGTACTGATTCTAGAAGAGGAAAGACAAATCTATTTTTCACAAATTAAATTTTTCATGTTGGACCCCTCCATTCTACACCTTCTGTGGTCAAACATGTAGGGGTCACACTACAGGTCATAACAATTAATAATAAATATGATTTAAATTTTTTAAGGGAATGTTTATTAATTTATGTTGTGCATCTTGGAGCTTGAAGCCCAAATCAAAGTCTCTCCCAATCTTTGGGTAAAGGAGGCATGGGGAGGGGGGGGGGGGGGGCATTTGGTAGAATCCCAATTGTTAGAGCTGTATATAGCTCAGTCTGCTAGCATGTTAGTATAATAACGAAAATACAATAAATGCATATTAAAGAAGCAAAACCTTTTAGCCTATAGATACAGTCAATTTATCATCAGATTTCTGCCAGAAAAAGCACTAGTATCTATGCTACTGACCCTGACAACTATTTCTGGAGAGAATTGTCTAAGTGTGGTCACCTCGATGGCTGCAAGTCTGTGTGTTCGCTTCTGATTTTTTTTTCTCTTCTCGAGCCTAATAAACAACCGGTGTCATGCTGGATGGCAGTAGATTTTTTGCTTGTTGGTTTATCTAGCCTCCCAAATAAAACCCATTGTGGCGATGAGGTTTGACTGAGATAACTCTGCTGACATTATTGATTTCTATCCACAGTACACTTCGTCAAAAAATCAACTACGAGGCCTTTGGAGCCCTTTCACCTTTACCAAACACACAGCAAATAGACCTTTTTATATCAAGCGTGGAAACCTGGGCACATATTTCTTTGTTGTATATATATATATATATATATATATATATATATAAAATATATATATATATATATATATATATATATATATATATATATATATATCTTAAATATATAAGTCACTTGCTGCTGTGATTTCGAAGCAAACTATAACCTATTCAATTTAAAATGGAGAATGCGTTATATCTTAGAGCAACAAAAACTATGAAATACATTAGTGATCATATGTTATACAAAGCACTGATATGTTTATGGTTAATATTTATATGTCTTAAAGAAAAAATATTGATGTCACTAATTGTATGCCCACTATCCCTTTAAATTTCTCGGCTACAAATCAGCAATGCAAACACCCAATAAAGCACGTTACTGGTCAGATCCGGGCATTAAGTATGCTATAAAGCGTTCAAGTGGCCACGGACTCCACTCCTTTCTCGTTCTCTCCTGACACAGAGAAAATATTATGCGGCGACTCGTTTGTAGTGAATCCGTGTGATTCATTGCCCAATTTTAAACTGCCAAGCTGCTAAATTGCATCAGGTCTGCCAAAATTCATTCCACGACTTCGAAGAGATATGAAAAATTAAATGTCATCTTGGTACAGTAGAAAACTTTTACCTTTCAGAGTACAGAATATGTTACATTCAGTAATGATGGATGGTTGCCCATGGCTATACTTAACCTACTTAGTAATGTCATGTAGTGAAAAGCATGTTTACCTAAAAAAATGGCAGCCGACATAAACTGTATCAAGGTCTGACATCAATGCATTTTCCTTCCAAATAAAGTGACTTTTTATGTTGATTCGCTGATATAAAATAATTTTTCCTCATCAGTGTGTGCGAGCAGCGCATTATGTTGTGAGGTGAAGGAAGAAAGACCGTGACGAGCACTTAACTCCTCTATTTTCTTTAATAACAGTCAGTTTTTCTTTTTTTTTCTCCCTCTCTTACCCGACAAGAGAGAGAGAGGAAGAAAGAGGGTGGAATTTGAATACAGCTTAATCTTGTTTGAGAGTGCCAGGTAAAGGAGAGTGTTGACACTGTACAAGGATTGTGGTAGCCACAATACTATCGCCACAGTGTGTGCAGGAACGATACGTTATACAAGACGTCAGCTTTTCAACTCGCTTTGGTAATTTTTCTCTGGAGCTTTCCCTGCCTGTGACAGCTTCATTTGTTTAACACACAGCTACGGGCACTCTTAGTTTTAGATTATGATATTGCTCTTTCTGTATTGTTATAGTGCAGTAAAGGAAGGAAATTTGGGAATACCTGAGCAGAGCTGCTATCCTTAAAATGTCTGAAAACATAAGAGGGTTGGGGCTGATCTTCGTGCTTAGTGTTCATTGCCTCTAAAGATGCAAGTGTGTGAGCTCAGCACAGCAAACTCCCATCTTGGCCTGAGATGGTTCACATTTGATATTTACTGTTATGAATACCATTTGTATTAATCATTACGATAAATGACTGCTAGGCCTATCTGAATGCCTCATTTAGAGAAACTTTTCTCCTATGTCATTGTTATAAATTACCAGCAAATGCATTTTTTTCCCATCCCTTTTTTCACCCAAGGCGAGTTCCTTATTATTTTTTTTTTTCTGTTGTCCGATACATATTTTTCCAATCAAAGTAGGTCTAGGACAAGCCTTATCATTGCCTACTTGTCCAGTGGCAACAAACAGTATTATCTCTCGTTTCTCCCAGGTGAAAGACATGTCTCGCTTTGATTAAATTATGCACCCCTGCAAACTACAATCAGGCTTTATTAAAAATGAGGAGAAATTTGTGCCGGTGCAAAGATGTGGAAGAATTTATCCCTCGCTGCTGTTTCTCATTTGCATCATTGATTTTGAAGGGAAGGGCTAAAAAACATAAAAAAGCACAATCTTTATTGCATAGATTTCAAACGGATAACAGTGTGCGGAGTCACATAAGATTCATGATTTGCTGGGTGTCGAATTTGATTTTATCTGAATAGAGGCATAGGAATAAATACAATGTCATTTTTATTTGTGAAACAAAGTGTAATGATTAAACCACGATGAAGCCAGAATAGAAAATAGAAGTAACCTGTTATTACAAATATGTTTTCTTTGCACGTTTTTTTTTGTTCCATGTATTCCTGCAAAAGACAAACCATATCCCGTGCCCTTGTTTGAGAGTGCTAGGTTGCCATGCCCGTTTAAAGCAGAATAAGGCGATGGGTCCAGATGGCGTCCATCCCAGGGTTCTTAAAGAACTCAGATCAGTGATTGCTGTGCCCCTGACAGATCTGTATAACCATTCCCTGCTAACAGGAGATTTCCCCGATGATTGGAGAACGGCCAATGTTATACCAATCCACAAGAAGGGGAGTAGAGAACAGCCCAGTAACTACAGGCCAGTGAGCCTGACATCTGTAGTAGGGAAAATGATGGAAACTCTTCTAAAAAAGAAGATAATGGTGTCAGGAAGTCCTGGGGTCCGGGAAGATGGAAGTCCCTTGTCTAGACCCGCAACCCCTGTCCCTACCTGCTTGCCCCCCTAGGCTAACCCCTAGGGCAGCAACTGGGCGACAGTCCCTAACTTACCTAGGGATACGGGGAGGTAGACAGTACACACAGACAGGTATATACAAACAGGTCAGGCAGTCTGAGTCAGCAACAGGAGGTCACATCAAAATCCGAATCAGCAAACAAGGGGTAAACAGAGTCCGGTCCTAGAACAAACACGAGAGGTAACGCAGTACAGAGAATGAGGCAAAAGCGAAGTCCAAGTCCAAGTGTCAAAATATCTAGCAGAACAATAAGATACGCTGGTGTAGCTGGAGACCAAACATACACTGGCAACTACAAGGTGTAATTCACCAGCTTAAATGCTACCAGAGCTCCCGCCCCAGCCCCTGATAGGAGCAAGGAGTCTGACGGCAGCATGAGATACCAATAGCAGCCAGAGAGCCCTCCCCTGCACTCAGACAGGAGCAAGCCTCAGGAGAATGCAACACCTGAAGGCTTAACCCCACGAGCACCAGAGAGGAGTCAGGAGAAGCAAGAAGTGTGAACAGGTCAGAGAGAAATCGGGCGTTGGCTGAGTCTTCCAGCCGAGTTCACACACACACAGACTGAAATCTAACAAATGGATCACCTAAGAATCAACAATTTGATGGATCCAAACCAGCATGGCTTTGCTGAGGGCCGATCATGTCAGACTAATCTCATTGATTAATCCCTGCATAGTTCAGTGGATTTGTGGTTGGCTGAAGGATAGATATCAGAGGGTTGTTGTTAATGGTGTATATTTCGAGCAGAGGCTGGTTACAAGTGGTGTGCCACAAGGGTCTGTTCTGGGTCCTATTCTTTTTAATATGTTTGTAAGTGACATAGGAGAAGGTTTGGTAGGTAAAGTTTGTCTGTTTGCCGACGACACAAAAGTGTGCAATAGGGTTGATATTCCTGGAGGTGTCAGTAATACGGAAAATCATTTAGCTTTGCTAGATAAGTGGTCCAAACAGTGGATATTGAAGTTCAACATTTCCAAATGTAAAATAATGCACTTGGGGAGGAGGAATCCTCTATCCGAGTATCACATCGGCAGTACTGTGTTGGAAAAGACTTTAGAAGAGAAGGATTTAGGGGTAGTGATATGTGACAGCCTTAAAATGAGTCACCAGTGCAACCAGGCGGTGGGGAAAGCAAATCGTATGCTGGGGTGTATAGCTAGAAGTATAACCAGTAGGAAGAGGGAGATTGTGATCCCGCTGTATAGAGCTCTGGTGAGGCCACATCTGGAATACTGTGTCCAGTTCTGGAGACCTCATCTAAAAAAGGACATTGATAAAATAGAACGGGTCCAAAGACGGGCTACAAAAATGGTGGAGGGTGTAAGGCATAAACCATATCAGGAAAGACTTAAGGATTTGAATCTGTATAGTCTGGAGGAAAGAAGAGAAAGGGGGGACATGATTGAAACCTTTAAGTATGTTAAAGGACTAAATAAGGTTCAGGAGGGAAGTGTTTTTAGTAAAAAAAAAAAAACTGAGCTCAAGAACAAGAGGACACAGTGAGAGATTAGTTGGGGGAAAGATCAGAAGCAACGTGAGAAAATATTATTTTACTGAAAGAGTAGTAGATACCTGGAACAAACTTCCAGCAGAGGTGGTTGCTAAATCTACAATAACAGAATTTAAACACGCCTGGGATAAACATATATCTATCCTAAGATTATAAGAGAGAAAATACTAAAAGGGCAGACTAGATGGACCCAGTGGTCTTTTTCTGCCGACAATCTTCTGTTTCCATGTTTCATATAATTCAAAGTTATAGACACGATATTGTAATCTAAAGAAAATTCTACATAGTAGTTCAAAAGTTTGTCTAATTCACGTCTACAAATTGTTTTACAACCATTTGATTTTCTTTGACGTTAGGACCATGCTCTGCTGATGTGTGTATGTGTGTGTGCATATTTGTGTACCTGTGTGTATGTGTGTGTGCACGTGTTCTGAATTGTGATTTGTGTATGTGTGTTTGTGTGAGCAGCTCCTGTCACTTACAGATCGGGACCCCTGCAGTGTGAGTGCAGGGGTCCTGATCACTTTCCCGGACTGCTGGAGGTATAACACTTACCTTTGTGTAGTAGATTATAGTGATCAATGCTATGCAATCTAATGCAGTCTAATGATTGGATGTAATAGTCCCCCAGGGGGACTTAAAGGAGAAGCCCAGGGTTGGACATTTTTTTAAAAACAGCTAGGGAGGAGATGGGTGACCCTCCTCTTAGCGGGGGCCTGGAATGTGATGTATTGGGCCCGCTCAGCCAGTCAGTGGCCGACCCTGGACTTCTCCTTTACATGCGCCGATTATCGGCAGGGTGTTTTGCTAGACATGCTCATGCGGCTGACAAAAAGCTTGATCTTTGACTGATCGAGTCTTTTTTTTTTTTTGACTGATCAAGCCATATTTTTTTTTATTAGGGGGCCCAGACAAATTGACGGTATGGGGTCCTGAAATTCCTAATGGCGGCCCTGCATGGGACAAATCCTAGATAGATAGATAGATAGATAGAGCGTCAGGTACCCGGCAAATGGCTCTGAGGTGCACGGCATGCTGGGAGATATAGTTTTCTGGCTGGGTGCCATGATAGAAAACTGGGATAATTTAGAAAAGTAATAAAAGTTAAAATATTTGCATGAAATGGTGTGGTTGCAACCCTAACTGTTCTGCATACAAAGGTCATTCTAGGATGTGAGAGACTGAGAGTGAGAAGTTGTGAGCTGCTAAAGATTTTTGGCCCAGAACCTGGGAGAATTGCTGTGAAGGCCACAGACTGCATACATGTCATGTGTCTTCTACTGAGGAAGAACCTGGAGTTAAGAGTGCAGCTACCCTGAGAAAGGCCACAAAAGTAAAAAGCTTCTGGAGCAGGAGTCAAGCGTAACTGTATAGCTATTGGAGCAAGAGCCAGCATTTGGATAACCTGAGAGCCGTAGGATCCTATTACACTACGGCCAACAAGCTATTACTGGACCTATTACATGGACCCATGATCAGGTAGCAAGGGCTGCATGGACATCGCTACTTAGCCAATCACAGGATGGGACCGCTGTGGCCTGTGACAGAAAACTCAGATGCTGCAGCCGCTGGGACAGGGAAGCAGCAGAGCACAAGAGAGAACACCGAGAGTGGGGAGATGTAAGGTGTCAGGTGTTTGGGGAATCATCAGCCATTCACCATGCATTGCTATTACACATAGAGATGCATGGTTGGCGCCCGACGATTTTAGGTCCACACATAAACCTACAATTGTTGTTTCTATAACACAGAGCAATAATCGAACAAATCAGCCCGATTCGGCCAATTATCTCTCCATGTAATAGGGTTTTAAGTCACAGGTGTTCTGCTATTGTTTGTGTATTGGGAAACCTGGAAACAAAGGTTAGGTATTGAAGTAAGCTTAAAAACTGTATACTGGGATCCTCATGGCACAGGTTTTTATTAACAAGCAACTGCAGACAAGCCTTGCACCATTAAGCACAATGCCAAGCGTTAGATGGAGTGGTCTAAAGCATGTCGCTACAATGTAAATATGTTATGGATTTGGAGTGGTGATGGATGACATTTCTCTATTGGCCAGTCTGATAGACAACTCTGAGTTTGGTCAATCTTAGTGTAAAGTTTGGTAGAGGAAGATAATGTTATAGGATTGTTTTCAGGCATGACCTATATAACCCTAATACTAGTAAAGGTCAATTTTAATGCTCCAACATACCATGACATGTTAGACTATAGTATGCCTCCAAATTTGGAAACACTTTAGGTCTGGTCAAAGTTCGAGCCTCTACTAGGTCTGTCTGGTTTAATGTTAACCTTGGCTTTGTAATCCCAGAGACTGCAAAGCATTACGTCCACCTAAAGTGGATCAAGCAAGCACCACAGCCCGTCTATCCAGATTCTGAAGTGGTCTCCTAAGGACATCTCAGTAACTGGTTGTGCAGCAGGTAGGGAGACTCTCTCTTTTCCCACTCACTCAACAGTCATAATCTTCTCACAGCCTTTGGGGTGGGGACAGATAGTCCCTCTCTTTCTACATGCTCCTCTGAAGACATCTTCCTTGTCGCACTTCAGTGTGTGCCTTTAGCACAGGAGGGAGACTTCCAGGGGCCACCTGGTAATGTCTCTGCAGACCCAACAGTTGCTGCTTTTTTTTCTCTCTATACCCTAGGGATCAGCAAGTAGGATGCCCGCTGTCATGTAACTTGTGCCCCAGCATTTTATATTATCTCCTTAACAAGAGTCCGTGGAGTCTCGGTTGCGAGTCTCAAAACACGGGATAGTCAGATATCTCTAGCCTGTTGCAATGGGGTGCCTCCATGATGGGGAGAGCACCACACCACCCTGATAAATAGCCCCTTAAGTCCCACTCAGTTGCGAGTATTGGATCATAAATAGGGAAATACCAGGGTGGCCCCTTTTTGTCAATGTCTAACTCAAGGTACGAGTATTGCGATCATGACAAGGGCTTGCCAAGGCCGGCCTCCATGATTGCAAGCCCTTGTCATGATCGCAATACTACAGTATATACAGGGGCCACCCTGGTACTTCCCTATTTATGTTCCAATACTCGCAACTGAGTGGGACTTAAGGGGCTATTTATCAGGGTGGTGTGGTGCTCTCCCCGTCATGGAGGCACCCTGTGGCAACAGGCTAGAGATATCTGGCTGTCCCGTGTTTTGAAACTCGCAACCAAGACTCCGCGGACTCTTGTTTTGCATATTGAAATTTTTGGGGGCATCAGTGGAGACTCTTGATTGAGTACTTCATTGGAGTTTTTTTCACTGTTCTCCTTGAGTTCAGTGATTACTGTGTTTTGTATATTATCCCCTTCTTGTGATTCTGTATCACTGTTCACCAAACCAGGATGAAGGCAATTCCCTTTTTAGATGCTTTTTCCTCCAGGACTATGGTACATTTCTCTGTGGTCTTGTAGTTTCATATACACAAGTGACTAACTTTTCTCCTATTTAAGCCAAGTAGCAGTACTGCTCAGCTCTACCCAGGGTCACAGCACAGTACGGTGGAAAGAAATGTACAAGCGTTAAACCCAAAATTGAGCTGAGAGAGGCTGCTGGTGCCCACCATTTGGAAGCAGACCCTACTCTCTAACAGTCACCAGTGGTCTCTCAGACATCTCAGATGATGAACCTCCTACTACTAATAAGAAATGTCTGATAAAGACAAGGGCCTGAACTTCAAGAAATCTACTTTAACTTTCCCTTTTCTTTTTGTGACAAAAAATTAGAAGGACTTTACTGACAGTTCTCTATTACTGTACACAGTATAGGCCTCTATAGACCAGTCCAAGACACAAAGACTTCTGGGAAAGCGTTGTGTGTTCATCTAATCAATGAAGGTTACATAGTGTTATAACCAATTTATAAACCTAGATTGTGTATATTTAATGAGCACTTAACGTTTTAATTTAATATACAAGGTAGAGCATGTAGTTCTAGTATGTATGTGTGCTTCCTATCTCTCCCATGAATGATTAAACACAAGATGTAGTACTTCTATTTCAATCTTTGTTCCAAACGGCCATCTCCACAATTTCTAAAGTGTGCTTACCACTGAATTCTGAGCAATGACTGGCTACTTTAGCAATTAAAATCCAGGGCAAAGACACAGCAGCATCGTTTGGCTGAGAGACTTCACCATTCATCATTTCAGCTGCCATAAAATAGCACTAGATGGAATCTTTGATTTTAGCTTTAGAGGAACATAAATCAAAATCTAAAGCATTGCTGTCAGGAGCATCACTGGAATTATCCATTTGAGAGAGGGTTGGAGTGCAGGGCACTTTCTTTCATTGTTCACACTGAGCTCGGCTCTCGATGCATGGAGAAAGGACCCTTCTTGAACATTCGCTACTGTGTAAGCAGTGTATTCTAAGTGACCCATACCGAGACTCTCAAACAAGATGATCAGAACTTTAAAGTAATTATATGCTTGATATGTCTGAATGCAGAATCAATGTGGAGGTATGCGATGACTAACACACTCTTCCATCCTATTGGTTTACGTTCAATGAGTTTTATTCAGAGAGAGAATTGTGTTTTAATGAAAGCAGATTGGTTTTCTATGTTGACAACGTACTCATGCACATAGTAAGAGCACAAAGTCATGGATTAATAGAAGGTGAAAATATGGATAGTCATAACAAAGCCTTAAAGAAATTCAAATCCAGCTGCAATGCAGCGAATATACAGATGCAAGTGGAAACCGAGCATTGTGGGATCTACCTAACTAAAGTTGGCATGTCTTTACAGGATTTTCAGCAGTATGGGGGCAGTTTACAACCATTAATGGGGCAAGCTGGGTGTCCCTTTAGATGTTATTGTCTATATGAGGCCATTTCAAATTCATTTAAAGTGGTAGTCCATTCTAAAAGTAAAGGCCACACTATTACATATTTAATGGCTGTAGACGTTTTCTCTAAATATTAAAGAATATATTGGAGCTGTCCAGTATGTGAAAGTTTTTCAGCAATTTGTTTTACTGTGGAATCAGACTCAGTACCAACATCAATGAGCCTTGGATATTTGTGGCAAAGAACACTCAACAAGACCTGCTGTTTTTATGATGCTCTGACCCAGTTGTCACAATCTGTCCAATCGTTAAAGTTGTTCAAATTCTCGCACAAGAACCGACTGTTCACTTCCTAACTTACGGTATATATTTCAGCCTTGATGGGAACTATTATCTATCATCAGAAAATCCATATGATTCATTTCAGTGGTTTTAATATTATGGCTGACCGCTGTACAATGACAGTGCCCTAAGCTTTTCAGCATTTTCAACTGAGCAAACCTAGTAAGAGGCAGACTAAGTCTGGTCCCTGTGTGCTTGTGCTGTTGTTTATTTCATCATTATTAAATATTGCACGAGATCATGTTATCTATTGAGCCCAAAATGTGTTCACCCAGCTGGATTAATTAATGCCTACTGGTCATTGACCCTTAGGTATGAGTATGGACAGCTCTGGCCAAAAGACTGATGGTCCCTTCACAGACATTATGCAGCTTACTGTGGGTGGTGTGTTCAAGTCCCTGGTGGGAGGACACACTTTACAACAAGCGGGGGGGATAGTGTGGGCTTTGTTGCAAAAGCTATTTACATAAAATCAGTGGATTATATACCTAATGATGCGGTTGACAGTTTCATGTGTAACACATTCAAGTACTATACAAATAATTACTCAGTGAGCCTTAAAATATTAAAGTAATGATGACTTTTTTTTTGTATTATATGAATATTCCAAAGAAGTACTCTTTTAATAATCGTTATTTATATTGGGTAAATATGAATTAGACCTATGAAGTATTTGCAGCAGGACTTTAGATTTTAGATAGAATAGATAGATAGATCGATACATAGATAGATAGATAGATAGATAGATAGATAGATAGATAGATAGATAGATAGATAGATAGACTATTTATCTTTATAGTCAAAGTATCTATTTAGTGGACCTCTGACTAGGGTTGTACTGCTTTTACCCATGGCTTCATTTCCAAAATTTTGGATGTGCTTACCTCCTGGATTGCATGGATAGATAGATAGATAGATAGATAGATAGATAGATAGATAGATAGATAGATAGATAGATAGATAGATAAGAGATAGATAGACAGACAGACAGACAGACAGACAGACAGACAGACAGATAGATAGATAGATAGATAGATAGATAGAGATATGAGAAGAAAAATTAAGTGAGGTGTAATTGCCTGGATTTCTGCATTTATTACTAATAAAATGGGGACAAATTATAGACAAACACAATATAAACGAATAACTTGCAAACAATTGTACTGACCATGTCTTTTATTGAGCAGATTGAAAATACATCTACCCTGCAGGAAGAGACCTTTAAAGCGATTCTAATAGAGTTACGCCTCCTCCGGTCAGCCCGCCTCCAGTGCTTCAGTCCGGGTGCAGTACCAGTGGATAGAATGGCGCCTTACACGGGAACCGGGTCGCGGTTCAAAATACGGACCGCAGCACCGGCTTCCCTGCACCAGCCCTGTTGTATTCATGGGTAATGTTAAAGCGATTGTACCTCTTGGTACATTCGCTTTAAGGAAACATATACTGACCATGACATCAGAGGAAGTAAAGAAATCACTAGAGCTAGAAATATAAAATGAAATTGAATATAGAACATACAACACTCACTGAAGTCTATGTAATGCTAGTTTATTGAAAAGTCCTGCACAACCCCTTTAAGGAGGAAGGTAACCAATAACACATACCCTGTTCAAATTTTTGTGAAATCTGTAATGCAGAAAATCCCAGTGTGTAACAGTACCGGCAAAATTGAGTACTGTATACACCTATTGTCATGCTTTTACTAAATACCATGCAGCTAATGGAAAAGAAGGAGCTTGACACCATCCACCTGGCAAGCGACCAATTTAAACACTTAAAGGGGCTATTTTATTTTATTTTATTTATTTATTTATTTTCAAATCAACTGGTGTCAGAGAGTTATACAGATTTGTAATTTACTTTGATTTAAAAAAATCTCAAATTATTCAGTACTTATCAGCTGCTGTATGTCCTGCAGGAAGTGGTGTATTATTTCCAGTCTGACATGGTGCTCTCTGCTACCACTTATGCTCATGTCAGGAACTGTCCACAGAAGGGCAAATCTTCTTAAAAAAACCTCTCCTACTCTGGATAATTCCTGTTACGGTCAAAGGTGGCAGCAGAGTGCATTGTGGCAGACTGGAAAATATACACCACTTCTAGCAGGACATACAGCAGCTTATATGTACTGGAAGACTTGAAATTTGTATATAGAAGTAAATTACAAATCTATATAACTTTCTGACACCACTTGATTTAAAAGAAAAATACATTACTGGAGTACCCCTTTTAATCCAGATCCACAAATCAGATACAAATCCAAATCACAACAAAGTCAGAGGTCTGGTCAAATATAAGCTGTTTCTTTAATGCAACCACTCAAAAGTGCAAGGTTTCGTTAGCAGCTTGAGAAAGGCACTGCTACTGGAACATTGCACTTGGGTGTGGTTGCAATATAGAAACTGATTATATGTGACCAGACCTCTGACACCACTGTGATTATGATTTACATCTGTTGTCAAATACAAGGAAGAAGCATTACCACATACATACCCCATTCATTGAATAGCGGCCGTAAAAAACCATGTCAGTGCACACTGTGGAGCAAGCAGCTCTAACCGTTCACTCCATAGCGTGCAGTGGAGAGTTCTGATGCAGGCGCGCACGGATGCGCCCGCATCAGAACCCTGCGGTCGAAAAGATCATCTGGCCGGTACTGCAGTACCGGTTGAGATGATCTTTTCAGAGAGCGGCCGTTCGGTGACCCGATCGGGTCACGGAACGGCTGGTCTAATACAGCGTCTGCAAATGGCCTCATACTGTATACAAAACACTATAACTTTTTACCTCCATACATGAAGCATATAATGATTACAGCATACAGTAGTTGTTGTACATCCAATGACTCACAAGTGACTTCCTCTCTGGTTGGCATCTTCCTCTTTTGTCATCATCCCCATTTAGCAAGGTTATCATGAGGACTACTGGTCACAACTCCACAGAATGTGCCAGATAAACATTTTAAGATCTTTAGTTGCACACCATTATTAACACTATACAGTCCCCATCTGTATTGGTCCACATTGCAAAGGTGCCCACTTTGTGCTCCCATGTAGTATTTAGACCCAATTTGGGCTCTCAAATAGTTTTTAGGCTTCTTTTATGGCCTCACCTAGTAGAAATGCCATCATCTGTGCCCTCATATAGTAGATAAGCCCCCATGTGGCTCCATATAGTTGTCAATCTTTTATTTGAAAACCAGTAACAATATTTACAAAACATTTTAAATATTTACAATAAATTATGAAATCAAACTTTATCTTTAGACAAAAGCTAAGGTGCGGGCATGTCTCCAGAACACATTGGCAGAATTAATCTTTTTATCAGTCTAATATACCACCTGTAGAGATTTCTTGATGTTCTGGAACACTGTGCTTACAGACAGCTCCTCTCTCCCCTCTACTCATTGCCAGGCGGCACCGGGCCCCCCATAGATGGTAAATACACACAACATTAATAACATACAAGGTACTCTTATTAAACATAGTAAGAGCCTCAGGGAAGTGAACATACATTATCATGGCATATCTGCTTCCTGAGGTGCGGAAGCTGTAACTCATAAGACAGTGTGGCCCAGACCTGTTTAGTAAACAAACAGTCACTTACCAAGTGCTCCATGGACTCCATCTCTGAGCTGCACTTTTCCCCTGGACACTGGTGTTTTTAACTTTTACGTTAGACTTTATGTATATTTTGCCATGAAAGCCTAACCACAGAACATCCTTCATATGCTGGGGCACCCAGCAGTCCTCCATATAGTAGTCATGTCCCCCCTTAGTGCATCCCCCTGCAGGTAACCCCTCCTGGTGGTTCGCACCCCCCCCCCCTTCCCAGTAGGCAATCGCCCTGCAGGTAATCCCCAATCCCCTTCTTGTTGGACATCCTCCTTGTAGATAGCCCCCTTGTAGATATGTCCCCCAATGTAGTAGGACCCCATTGTAGCTAACCACCCTGTTAGTTAATCCCCCAATAGATTGCATACCCCATGTTAGGCATATCCCATTAGTTAGCACCTGACCGCTCCCCCAAATAGGCATCCCCTTGTGTAAAAAACACACACACACATAAAATACTCACCTGGTTTGCACCTCTGTCCTCTAGCCACAAGAGAGTTTGACAGGGCAGGAAGCCAATAGCCCCTCGCTGTGTCAATGACAGAGCTGTTTTTAATGGTGAGCACTCATCAAAAGTGCTCACAGTTAAAAGGCTCAACATACAGAGGTTCGAGGTGGTGGAGGGGCCCCTGGATGACTTCAGCAGGGGGTGCGTTGAATATGGGGTCACACCCCTATTATAATTTGCTGATGTGTCTCTTACTATAAGAAGTGGCACTGAGCCTTTTTACAGTTATATTAGCTGTTAACAGGAGGCATAAGATGACATAGAAGTAAATACTTATGTTGTGTAGGAAAAACTATGTCAAAATTTCAGTTAGCATTACAATGTATAAATGTTACAACCCACAGGAAAAAAGATGTGTTTCTGTAGCAAATTGCGCTATATATGGCATCTCTCCATAACATAGTAAAAAAAAATTTGCAATAATAAAAAAACATTTTCTAGGTAATGATGTTGCCGTTATTGACAAAGTCTCCTAGCGACGCAGTTCCTAAATGCAGAGCAGTTTGTAAGGATTTTAATATCATATTTTCAGATATTACTATAAGCTACTAATTAGGTCATAAATTACAGTGTTAATATTCACTCTCTACAAATAAGTGTTTGTGGTAGGAATTGTGCCTAGATATGATAGCACAGGGACCTATTCACCAGCGGTGTCAAGGACCTTATTCATAGATGGAAGTATCCAGTTTTCCAACTTTCTCAGTAATATGAATATTGCATCCTAAAGATTCTGACGTATAGAAAATATACAGGCTCATTTAAATGCACCCAGAGCACATTGCCTATAGGATATGGCAGCGTATGCATCTTTTTGTGGGTCTTAAAGGAAACAATTTACACTGTTTATCTGTTCATATATTTATTTTACATTTCTTACATAACAAAATAACATTTTATTGTTTCATATGAAAAGAAAAATATTTGTAAATGATACTTGGGTCTTCTCCTCAGAATCTATGCACAGTGAAACCTTGGATTACGAGTATAATTAGTTCCAGGAAAGCAAATGTTCCTATAAGAAATAATTGAAATGCAGACAATTCATTCACAACTCAAAAACAGGCCAGGTAAGGGGTTCTGTATCAATAAAGAACACTATCAGTAAAGAATGGGTTAATCGGTTAACTCTTGCTCCACACACAATTTCCCAGTTGGCTGCAAGCCTCCTAGTGCTGGTATCAGCAGGTCCTAGTGCAGGCTGCCTGGGTGAAGTAGTAAATTCAGGGGTCAGAGGCAGGGCAGTTTCTAGGTTATTTTGACAACAGGGCGAATATTGATAAAAGCGAATATAGTAATAATGCTGCTTACTGCTGTGCCCTCCATATAGTAATAATGTCTCCTGCTGTGTGTTTTCCGTAGTAAAATACCTCCACTGCTGTGCCCTATGCCTATATAGTAATAATGTGCCTGCTGTACCCACCATAGTAATAAAGTTCCCCCCTCTGCCTGCAATAACCCCCCCCCCCCACACACACACACACTACCCCCACCTAACCCCCCTATACACATTATCCCACCTGACCCCCCCCTTCAAACATTATCCCACCTGACCCCCCCTACACACACTATCCCACCTGTCCTCCCTACACACACTATCCCACCTGACCCCCCCTACACTCACTATCCCACCTGTCCTCCCTACACACACTATCCCACCTGTCCTCCCTACACACACTATCCCATCTGACCCCCCTACACACACTATCCCACCTGACCCCCCTACACACACTATCCCACCTGACCCCCCCTACACACACTATCCCACCTGACCCCCCCTACACTCACTATCTCACCTGTCCTCCCTACACACACTATCCCATCTGACCCCCCTACACACACTATCCCATCTGACCCCCCTACACACACTATCCCACCTGACCCCCCTACACACACTATCCCACCTGACCCCCCCTACACACACTATCTCACCTGACCCCCCTACACACACTATCCCACCTGACCCCCCTACACACACTATCCCACCTGACCCCCCTACACACACTATCCCACCTGTCCTCCCTACACACACTATCCCACCTGACCCCCTGCACACACTATCCCACCTGACCCCCCCTACACACTATCCCACCTGACCCCCCCTACACACACTATCCCACCTGACCCCCCCCTACACACACTATCCCACCTGACCCCCCCTACACACACTATCCCACCTGACCCCCCCCTACACACACTATCCCACCTGTCCTACCTACACACACACTATCCCACCTGACCCCCCTACACACACTATCCCACCTGTCCTCCCTACACACACTATCCCACCTGATCCCCCTGCACACACTATCCCACCTGACCCCCCCTACACACACTATCCCACCTGACCCCCCTACACACACTATCCCACCTGACCCCCCCTAGACACACTATCCCACCTGTCCTACCTACACACACACTATCCCACCTGACCCCCCTACACACACTATCCCACCTGTCCTCCCTACACACACTATCCCACCTGACCCCCCTGCACACACTATCCCACCTGACCCCCCTGCACACACTATCCCACCTGACCCCCCTGCACACACTATCCCTCCTGACCCCCCCCCCCCCCCACACACACACACACACACACTACCCCACTTGGCCACCATTCCAACAGATACACTACCCCAACAGCCCGGCTCTAGAAACGGCCCTGGGTCACGTCTGTGCACAAGCCGCTCCACAGTATCAGGAGATAGAGATATACTCCAGGGTGGCAGATGTAGCAGAGCTCAACTCCCTGAGACCTGCAGTCCCATGGAACACCACAGATAACACAGTGATATCTCTCAGAGTACAGATAATGTAGTAGCTGTCACCTGCAGTCCTATGTAACACCACAGATAACACAGTGATAACTCTGAGTACAGATAATGTAGTAGATGTCACCTGCAGTCCTATGTAACACGACAGATAACACAGTGATATCTCTGAGTACAGATAATGTAGTAGCTGTCACCTGCAGTCCTATGTAACACCACAGATAACACAGTGATAACTCTGAGTACAGATAATGTAGTAGATGTCCCCTGCAGTCCTATGTAACACCACAGATAACACAGTGATATCTCTGAGTACAGATAATGTAGTAGCTGTCACCTGCAGTCCTATGTAACACCACAGATAACACAGTGATAACTCTGAGTACAGATAATGTAGATGTCCCCTGCAGTCCTATGTAACACCACAGATAACACAGTGATAACTCTGAGTACAGATAATGTAGTAGCTGTCACCTGCAGTCCTATGTAACACCACAGATAACACAGTGATATATCTGCAGTCCTTTGTAACACCACAGATAAGACAGTGATATGTCCGAGTACAGATAATGTAGTAGTCACCTGCAGTCCTATGTAACACCACAGATAACACAGTGATAACTCTCTGAGTACAGATAATGTAGTAGCTTTCCCCTGCAGTCCTATGTAACACCGCAGATAACACAGTCATAACTCTCTGAGTACAGATAATGTAGTAGCTGTCATCTGCAGTCCTATGTAGCACCACAGATGACACAGTGATATCTCTGAGTACAGATAATGTAGATGTCCCTGCAGTCCCATGTAACACCACAGATAACACAGTGATATCTCTGAGTACAGATAATGTAATAGATGTGGCCTGCAGTCCTATGTAACACCACAGATAACACAGTGATATCTCTCTGGGTATAGTATAGAATATGGGGACAGGAGCATAGTATTGGGGACACCCTGCATTACCCCCATAGTAAGAGTCCTCCTGCATTGCCTTAACACAAGAAAACAAAACAAAAACAAACCAATATACTCACCTAATCCTGGCCCTGGTCTTCCTCTCTTCTCTCCTCTCTTCTCTCTCGCCAGTCAGCTGCCGCACGGATCCTCTAGCAGGCCCGATGATGTCATCACTGGCCTGCTGGAGGATCTGTCTCACAGAGATGCAGTGAGATCCGCGCAGGGGGAGAGGGGGCCGGCTCCGGCAGCTTGCAGGAGATCATCAGTGAGGTCCGGAGGGGGAGGGGGCACCGGCAGCTTGGAGGACATCAGTGAAGTCTAGAGGGGAGGCGGAGGGGGCGCCAATTACTTGGTCAGGGCAGGAGCTGGGCGGTGTCGGGCGCCGCTGGGCGCCCCCTTAGCTGTCAGCGCCCCGTGCGGTGGCCCGGCCCGCCCGGTCCTAGAAACGGCCCTGGTCAGAGGAAGGTTGCTGTGATGCGGATGGGCACCAGAGGAGAGCGTTCAATCACTGGCAGCGTTAATCATGTAGCAGTGGGTTAAAATAAGAGGCTTTGTACCAAATACATACTTAGGATGGGGACACTGTGGGCTTGTATTAACAAATCTTGTTCTTTAACCAAGTAACTTGTAATCCAAAGTGTCACTGTACTCCTTATTGTATAAGTAGAGCTAAGATATCATAGATAGCTGTGTAGGAATCAATAATTCTTATGCAGAATGTAGTTCGGTGATGGAAACACTAACTCAAATGGCATCATGCACCAGGTTCAAATATGTATATAATATAGTTTCCATGAGCAGGATAGGTGCAGTAGTCCAGGGCTGCTGAGGGTAGCAGTCCCATGTAGTCATGGATGGCTTTGTGGCTGGCTAACCTGTATATCTCCCAGTGACCTGTGCAACTTTTGTAAATTGCAGTGTAGGAAGTCCTTGTAAACTGATAGTGGCTAATAACAAGGAAAACCAGTGAACGAGTGCTGTATAAATCCAGAAAGGTCAAGATCTTTGGAAAAACCTTCCTGGGCACCTGAAGTACATACATTCGAAATTAAGGGTTAAATGGTTCAGATATTGTAATCCTTTAAAGGGAACCAATCGCCTCCCTGAGGGTGAGTTGGCCCAAGTACCTTGGCAGGCACTGCTCTCTGATGCTATGCTCAACATATCTATTGCTGCTGGTACATAGAAAACCCTAAACATCCTATTCTTACATCCCCGAACTCCCCTGGTGTCCTGTTGTGGTGCTGCCGGTGTCCCCTGCTGACTGCAGAGCCTCCACTCCCCTGCTGCCCTAATGCCTAGTTACTAGGCACTGGGATGAGGGATTAAAGATCAAGACTGAAATTTCCGCCCTACTGGAGTCTGCCAGGCACAGCCTCGGAAAGCTGTACCCTGCAACTATAAGGTACTGGGGCCACGTCACACCACCTCAGAGAGGTGACTGGTTACCGTTTACCCTTTGAAGACTTGGCCAATTTTTATTTTTGCACTTCAGTTTTTTCCTCCTCCTGTTTAAAAGGCCATAGCACTTGCATTTTTGCATCTACAGACCCATATTAGTTTTTTCGACACCAATTGTACTTAGCAATGACAAACTTGATTTTTCCATAAAATATGCTACGAAACCAGAAAAAAAAATATTTTTGCTGAGAAATTGAACAAGATTTCTTTTTTTCCCTCCATTACGGGGGTTTTCATGTTTATGCTACTCACCCTATTGTAAAACTGACATTATATTTATGTTCTTTAAGTCAGTACAATTACGATAGGCAAGCAACTTTTATTTGACTGCTTTTAAAAAATCAAAACATTTGAAAAAAAGAACTAAATGTGTCCAAAATTGATCTATTTCAAGCCTTATAATGCTTTTATTTTTTGTTTATGGATGGGGGAGGTGTCATTTTTGCACCATGATCTGTACTTTCTATTGGTACCTTGCTTGCATGTATGCAACTTTTTGATGATTTTTATTCCATTTTTTCCCGGATTTGATGTGACCAGAAATCAGCAATTTAGCATTCAGGCATTGTTTTGTGCTTACGCCGTTTACTGTGCAAGATCAGGAATTCCATCATTTAATAGTTCGGGCAATTCAGCAATTATGGACAACTTTGCGGGACATGTGAATAAGGCCTTAAAGGGGAACTATTATGAGGTTAGACTAATCTAACCTGCTGCTAGGCCCCAATAAAGCCCAGGACGCGGAAGAGGAAGGTATGTCTCTTACCATCCTCCTTAGTGCAGGTTCCGTCCTGTAAATCAGCGTAATCTTTGTCCAGGAATCTTTGTTATGAGTACTCTCCTGCCCCCTCAGTGCCATTCGCCCTGCCCGCTTCATAGATGATCAATGGAATGAGCGGGCCGATGACGCTGTAGGGGCGAAGCAGTACTCCTGACAGTGCTCCTGGCCAAAGATTACGCTAATTAACAGCGCAGGACCTGCTCTAAGGAGGATGGTAAGAGACATACCTTCCTCTTCAGCGTCCCAGGCTTTATTAGGGCCTAGCAGCAGGTTTGATTCAACTGACATGTCAGTTTTTTGTGGTGCTGCTAGGGATCCCAGCCGGAGTGTATACTATGTATATACATTCCGGACGGGATTCCTTAGAAGGCAGCAATACGTAAGTTCCGTAGTACCACGGCCAGTGTTACAATGGCTGCGATTATTACAAAACTAACGCAGTGGAAACATGGCCTTAGAAGGGTTCCCCAGACACAACTTTTGTGTGCCGTTATTCTGGTCTCCAAAAGAATGCCAGAAAAGCTGCCAAATATTTCCTTGGCATTTTTTCAGGTGTTTTTGACTTTAGATTTGATTGGTTTTTTTTGCCTTTGGAGTTTTTGAGATGAAGAGAAGAACGTCCATTGAACTCTTTGGGTGAAAAACTCCACAGTTTGCAGAAAAAAAGCCACACCCTCACCATACTGCATTGTGGAAAGGCCAGAAAGGAGGGAGAAACAGCATAGAACAAAATGTAAGTATGGCATTTCATAAAATTCCATTGACTTAAAGCTAACATCTGACTGCACACATTTTTGCTCAAATGAACTCCAGGGCATATTCCTTCTTTCTTTTTTTTTCTTTTTTGGCAAGTCCAAATATTGCATGTGAAGATAGTCTTAAGCCATGTTTACACATAGCAATATTTGCCATTTTTAGCTTTAAAAACACCAATAAAACTAAATTTTTAAGGTTTAAAAAATGACTTAAACTGGCATATTTTGTTATATGTTCTCTTGTTGTGAATAGAAAATTTGCCATTTCTGCACAAACAAGGGAAAAGGTTAAATATTATTTCAACAAGCATTCAATTAATTAGCACATCCTTACTTTTTGGCTGATTTAGGGGAAAAAATTACCAAAATTAAAAATAAATCTGCAAAAAAAAGTAAAAAAAAAAGTCTGAATCTACCCTTACAGTACTAAGAGGAGTGAACTTGCATCTTGCAGAAAGCCTTTACATATAGACTTGTAACTGTGAGAAGTATTGACTTCAACAAAGTACCCAGAAGAAGTGCCCTTAGAGATACAAAATCTCAG
Organism: Dendropsophus ebraccatus; assembly: GCF_027789765.1. Taxonomy (NCBI): domain Eukaryota; kingdom Metazoa; phylum Chordata; class Amphibia; order Anura; family Hylidae; genus Dendropsophus; species Dendropsophus ebraccatus. The sequence goes on from NC_091457.1 coordinate 90,100,607, forward strand.
AAAAATAATACTGGCATCTAATTACGCGAGCACAGTTTGCTGGTTTTATCTGTAATTGGACTGTATAGTCTTTCATTCTAATTTACTCTACATCTAAAGTGTGGTAATCAAGACAAGCAGGACAGAATGGGCCGTTACTGGCTCTACCACTGACACCAGTTAATGCCTAATTATAACAACTAAATTAAAGATGTGACGGCAGAAAGGTTGAGCGTCAGTTTGAAGCATTTAATTCTATGGAAAGAAGTCGAGCTTTTAAATTGTAAGTGAGGAAATCAATATTATGGCTCATTATATTGGTATTGCTAAAGAGATTAATGAAATTAAGTATTTTGCTTTAAAAAAAAGTTTTAACTTGATGTAATGATGTCTCTGATGAAGTAATGTCCTGGGAAAGTGAAATAATATGTAACCCTTGGCTTTCTGCAGTTAGAATCATCCTTGCTGATGTATCAATACAAAATGTTTATATATTCACAGGTGGCAAATTAGTTTTCCCCTCTTAATTTCCACTTTACTGTTCTGTAGAGATCACTTTTCAACAGTGTCTTCTATATCTTCTATATCATCACAGATTATCATTGGGTGTATAGATAATATCAAAGCAAATAGACCTCTGCATAGGTTACAATTCATACGGAGAAACCACCCTAATTTATGTCAATAGGTCAGCTCCAGACTATTACTGCCTATGTCAATGAGAATTTGCGGCCTAAACACTGTTTAAACAGCTCAGACAAGATGGTCATCCCCATTACAATGTAAAAGAATGAAATAAAAAAAAAAAATTGAAAATAGAGACCAATCAGAAAAAAGCATATTCCATTTAAGTGTATTTTGAACTTTCCATGGATATCTATCTGTGTTTTATTGTATGGAAAGGATAGGCTACTGTGTCCTACTGTCTTGTTGCTGGACAGAATACTTAGCATTCCAGGACAGGACTAGCGACAGTGCTGGGACACAGTGCTGGGTCACTTTCAGATATGATGTAAGGTTAGCCTTGGAGCAGAGTCTAAGGCATTATGTTTCTAACCTTCATCCTCAGTACTATTCCTGTGCAGTTTTATTGTAGGGCCATTTAGAGGACTGCCTTGCCCCCAGATTGCCGATCTGACCGGCCCTCAGCCGGCTTGCACCGCTGATAATTGTAAGAAGGGGCCAGGTGGACAAGTGCTCTGGGAGGGAAGGGCAGTGCTCCAAATGGCCTTATGGGACAAAGCATAAGGAACGGCGTTGAGGATGGAGGTAAGAGACATACCTTCATCTTTAGCGCTCTGTGCACAATAGGGAGCTTTAAGCAGGTTAGATTTGTCTAACTTGCTGATAGTTTTCCTTTAAACATGATTCTCTGAGTATTTATTAGTTCAGGAACAGTGTCAATCCCTGCAGCGGCAATACCAGTTGGTGCCACCATCAACCCAGCAGTGGTAATCAAGTAAACTTGTGATACTTATCCTGGATTACACTCATTTCCTTCAGTAAGAAAACCTGAACTTACGTAGGTGACTGTGGAGTGTGACCTTCCCTTCTAATGGGGAAGAAGTGCTGAGAATCTGTAATATATTGTCTCTATTGATCTACTCTCCGTTTTATTTCAGTCTTCTGTACGTTCTATTTCAATCTATACCATCATGATCATTTTCCTCTGTTCTGTGGCGCTGCTTTTAATGAGCACATATTACAGAAGTGCATATGTAGTAGAAGCACTTAATGATCATTGGTAACTTAATTCTAATGTCCGCCTATCATTCATTCCTTACAAAATGTAATTGCAGGCCAGAAGTTGTCAAGCAAAGCATTTCAGTCTTATTAGAGCTTGCAGAATTGGGCTGCGTGAAATGACAGGTAGTGAGTTTTAAACACAGGCTGTACTGTGCTGCATCTCAATGACAGCACTGTGATCATGGTGCAATAGACTCTATTGGTTTGCCCTTGAGCAAATCTATTCAGAGAGCCCTGTGCCTACTGCTCAGAGTGTGATGGTAAAAATAATCACTTGGACTCTTTTATAATCTGATTTAAACTTTCTGTGTCCTTTTATATCACATAACACCAGAGTGTCATGCATTGCAGTTCAATTGGGCTACTTAAACACTGTACGGAGATATTAATAGGGTGATGGAGCATACGAGCTGACTGCGTGAGTCGTAGATTCTTCAGTAGATAATGTAGAAGAAGGAAAACTGTAGAGTACGGGACAAAGTTTATTGCAAAATGTCTCATGGACCAGAATCTGACCACTGTCGTTGGTATAGAGTTGATGTCTAAGCAATATAGTTGATGGGGGGCACACTGACAGCCAACAAACAATATAGTTGATGGGGGGTACACAGACAGCCAACAAACAATACAGTTGATTGGGGTACACAGACAGCCAACTAACAATATAGTTGATGGGGGGTACACAGACAGCCAACAAACAATATAGTTGATGGGGGAAACACGAAGAGCCAAGCACTCTCAAAGCAGACCTTTCAGCAGACTGTTAATATGTAAATTAGGCTCAAGTGTCGGGGGGGGTTCTTTATTTTAGCGAGAGCCAAGGTTTAACCAGCAGGTTCACTTCAACTTGTAGAGAAACACAGTGCTAGGGGTTTGGAGGAACTATACATGCCTATACCTTTCCATGTGTTCTATGGCTTGGTTACTGTTGTTTTTTTTTTTTGTTTTTTTTTTTATAAATATAAAATTGGTTTCTTGGAATTCAATACCAACATAGTAATCTGTTCTTGTCAGAAACAAAAAAAATTGCATATGAACAATATCTACAATACTGCTTGGACATTGTTACTGTTTTATCACAACTTCTGTATCAAAATCATTTATATAAAGACTGTGAGAGAGGTTGCTAAAATCCATTTTGTCTAAACCTTCTTTTCCCCAATATCTGCTGTCAGCGGGTACTTAGAATGCTGCCATAAGCACAAGATTGGAAGATCCTGACAACTTTGTATTGCCAGCTTCACAAGTCTTGGGGCCTTGTGTATTATAGGGAGCGGGTGAGCTTATGCTCATTTGTTGCTTGTTAATTTTCTTTTGCCTTGCTAAAGAATCTTTGTTCACATATAGTAGGAGATGCAAAAAAATGGAAAAGTAGGGCCACGCAAACAATCCAGCAATCATTTGTGTGACCCTTGTGAAACATACTTGTAATAGGTCTCTTTAAATCAGCCTTATTGACAGTGAACAGCGGGCCATATAATAGGATCCTTAGTTTATTATTGTTTGTCTAATTTTTACAGTTTTTTCCTTTTTTATAGTTTGAAGGGTGTAAATATTTTTCAACCCTCCGACTGCCACTCTATTAAAGCAGCTGCAGCGTCTTCCACCTACTAGGGAATAGATTATTTTTACACCAAGGCAGATGTGTCTTGTCTTCTTTCTCCTCCTGGTGAGCATACAGCAGACTCACCTGTGGAGCAGAAATTCCCAAGTGAGCAATTTTAATTCTATATCCACATTTCCATTCATCTGAATAACAAATGCCAGCTAATTAGGCCCAGTAGTTTGTAATCATTGGGGGTTAGAAGGGACAATTGCTAGGGACCAGGTTTGTGTCTATTTTTACAAGCCCTCTCCTTCCAGTCGTTAATATTGTATACCACACATGCACATGTACAAATATAGAGAAGCCAATGGGAATCTGTGCTGTTGTAATTAACAATGTTGTTAGTTAATTTATTGCTCATTTATAAACAGTGCCTTTTTGTACATTTTGTACATTGTACACAGAATATCCACTATTTCTCTATACAATATTATTTAATGGGTAAGACAAAACTGCACTTGCTGCCTTGCAAAGTTAAGGTCATGGGTTCGATTCACCCCAAGGTACCTTGCATGCTGTTTTGTGTTCTCTTGGGTAGCTTACAGGAACATCCTGTTAGGTTAATTGGTTCCTTATGAAGTTGACCATACTGTATGTGGACAAGGTAGACTGTAAGCACTACTGGGACAGATACAGATACTGTATAAAAGCATTCAAATCTGTGCGGTTCTGTCAAATTTACTGTTTAATAATCCAGAGATTATTGACCCTGTGAACAATAATATGAAGGCTAATTGGTAAAAGAAAAATACCGATCAGACCAGAGTTGTTTGGCCATGTCCGTTGTGTTGACAAGTGGGGTATTGGACAGGCTTCATCTAAATTTCCTAACCTATATAGTGTTCCAGTCATTGGAAGGAACGAACCTTAAAATATTGAGATACTGTTTAGTTTTAAGTCTGTGAAATACAGTTCACAGTTAGTGTTTATAAGCATCTCTATATAAGACATGTAGAGTTTGCAATATCTACCATTAAAAGCTGACTATTTTAGGGTACAAAATAAAAGCTTACAGTTTTTTTTTTTTTTTTTTTGCAGAGAATTTAGGCTGATTCTGTTACAATCCAGATGGCTTATAGCAGAAAATCTAGAAAGAAGTATGATAGCCTTGCCTGGCATCAGTCTCTCTAAATCATTCAGCAGATATGGTAATGACTTGTCATAGTAGTTTCCTCTTTGGCAATCTGAAAGTTTCCATATGTATGCAGTGATGAGGACAAATTAAACACTAAATAAAAAAAAGGTATTTCTGCCGACAGTGCACTTTCTTAAAACTTATCTTGCTTCAAAACTTTTTTTTTCTCATCGGTAGAAAGTACAGTAGCTGGAGTGTCAGGCTGAGACGTGCATGCTCTCTCTTCAGGTTAGTGATAGATTTCATTTTGTCTCTCAGCTCTGCATACCATTTGTATAGTTTCTTGTGTCACACTGATTTTGTCAGCTTTGTGACAAAAATAGCAGTATGCTTCCTAAGATTTTTTTTTGTGCATAGAGAGGACAGGAGGATTGCACTTGCTAGGACAGATCTAATGCTTGTAGATAAACAGATAAAAAGTTTTCTTATAATGAGGCCTCGACTTAAAAAAGTAATGACTAGAAACCAGTTATTCAGTCCTGAACTTTGCACAGTCCTATAAATTATGGCCATAAATTATGCTGTCTGCTATACATCACTGACTTCATTGACCCCATGACCTGCAAATGATAGCTGGATAAAGAAGTAAAATGCAGGTATTGTTATATGCTTCACAAATCACTATGCTACAAGTGATCACTACCCCTTTATATGGAGCACAAGGTGTAATGGTAGTATGACCATGAATAAGATCACCATGAGTAGTCACAATGCATTGACTCATGCATGTCAGGGGCTTTTATTCTTGGAGAAGCAATAAAGATTGAAGAATTGTTTACATGCTCGTTGAATCGGAAACTATAAAACTTTTTCTGTCTTGTCCTTACCAAGGATGAAAGCTAAGAAAATAACAACTAAAGAGCTAACAAATTTTCCAGAAATAAGGTGACAAGTGATGCCTTCTCTTATTGGAGTCCTTGTTTCCTTCTTTTTAATTCAGCCTAGGCCCCCATGGTGACTTCTCCTGAGGTCTGAAGAGTTTGGTGTAAAGTTTGCTGAGACATGTTTGTACTCTCACTTCTGCAGATAACACAAAAATATTCAGACCTCAGACCAGATCCCTACATTAACTCCATAACCCCCACATTAATGCAGACCTCAGTCCAAACCCTTTCATTAATGCAGACAACAGATCAGACCACTAATTTCAGACCAGACTTATACTTAGTCTTCTCGTTCCTAAACTTCGAAGTCCAGACATCAGTTCTCTCTCTTCTGCACAAAAGGATTGTCTGGGGTTCAGGGTTGTTAAGTCACAGGCCTGGCCAGCCAATTAATGGCTGCAAAAGTGTCCTACCTCAACCACTGATTGTCTGAGGAGGCTTGCAGTGTTACAACCCTGAAAGCAAGAAACAGCTAAACAGCCAGAACACAACACCATAATACTGGTTGTATAAATAACTATCACTGAAAACATGTAGGTTAAAACTTCTAACAAATTTTATTGGATATACATTAAAAACGTGGTCTAAGAAATAAATCAACAAAATAGAAAAACTTAGTGAATGATGCCGGACTAAGAAATAAAGGTAGTGTGTCTATTTATTCATCTATTACCACACTAAACCCTATTCACCGCATATATATACAGTATAGTGGCATCAATCTACCACCCCGGTCTCTACGCGTTTCTCCCCACCGGGATCATCAGGAGACCAAACTAGTAAACTGGGATGACAACAGGGTTAGTGTTGCCACTATGTCCCGTGTCCCTAAGGACAATAAGGGATAGTGATGCAAAGGCACTGTAAACTTTCACTCCAAAAATGCTGTAAATTATAATTAGAAAGTGTCACAATCGACCAACCAGTGCCATAATAAAACCGGGCTCAAACGAGCCACTTACGATCCCCACAGACAGATGTCCAGTCTCGCATGGTAGTGCCGAGGACGCCGAGGCTCGATCCCGCCCCGCTAATGTACTAGAGCGGTTCGCGCCCTTGGAGTGAACGGCACCGCCCCCCGCTTGCGTCACTGCGTCTCCTCGTGGAATGCAGTGTCTCGTCAAGGAACGCAGCGTCGGGAGAGACCAGGTGATCTCCCGCTGGTCACATGACCGGCCCAATGCTAGGTCACATGATCACAGCTCCAATAGAATGCGTGCCAGCGTGGACTGCATGTGTAGTGCATGCATTGTGTGTATCTACAACACTCTCAAAGCTACGCATACCCAGTCTTTACTCCATCAGTCAGATACACAAGGCACCAGTAGGTAGTTAATGGACCTACACAGCAAGAAATGTGCAGACCAACATAAGCGTGTCTCTACTTGTGTGTAGGGCACATCCCTACAGATAAAAATATAGGAGGCATATAATGAAGGTATAACGGGCGTGTAGGATACTGAAGGGAAACTAAACGAGTAGGTGTAAAAAAGGCCAATGATTGCCGTACAGGGGGGACAGGTGTGATACCACAGAAGCAAAACTAGAATTAAAGTAACAATAAGTTAGTGGTATAGCGGTCACGGGGCTAGGTATCGGAGACAGCGTCAGTCCCTGGGAATCCCACAGGTCTTCATTAACCGGTACAAAGCGACTAGCTGTCCTTAAATTGCCCTCTCAATTCCCCTAGTGTCCTATTCTACTACGAAGCACTCACCCTAAAAAGGGCGACCCCGTCCGGAACCTGTCCCTACCCTGTCCCTAACACTCGCCCTAAACTGATCATTACCGAGACAAGGGGATATTAAATTAAGGGACCATAAATAAATAGGTGACGTCACTAGATCTAACAGACCAATAACAAGATTTCATAAGTGTCGCACCAAAATTATAATAGAAAAGGGGGCGGTGCCCTTCTCGCACTATACCCCCACAAAATGAGCTACAAAAATTAACGGCACTAAACAGTGGGGTTAAAACTAATTAGGGTTAACCCTAAAAGAGGCTATGTGGTGACCAAAAATATATAAGTGTGTGTTGCCACGGAGCATTGAGAGGGCAATTTAAGGACAGCTAGTCGCTTTGTACCGGTTATTGAAGACCTGTGGGATTCCCAGGGACTGACGCTGTCTCCGATACCTAGCCCCGTGACCGCTATACCACTAACTTATTGTTACTTTAATTCTAGTTTTGCTTCTGTGGTATCACACCTGTCCCCCCTGTACGGCAATTATTGGCCTTTTTTACACCTACTCGTTTAGTTTCCCTTCAGTATCCTACACGCCCGTTATACCTTCATTATATGCCTCCTATATTTTTATCTGTAGGGATGTGCCCTACACACAAGTAGAGACACGCTTATGTTGGTCTGCACATTTCTTGCTGTGTAGGTCCATTAACTACCTACTGGTGCCTTGTGTATCTGACTGATGGAGTAAAGATTGGGTATGCGTAGCTTTGAGAGTGTTGTAGATACACACAATGCATGCACTAGACATGCGGTCCACGCTGGCACGCATTCTATTGGAGCTGTGATCATGTGACCTAGCATTGGGCCGGTCATGTGACCAGCGGGAGATCACCTGGTCTCTCCCGACGCTGCGTTCCACGACGAGACACTGCGTTCCACGAGGAGACGCAGTGACGCAAGCGGGGGGCGGTGCCGTTCACTCCAAGGGCGCGAACCGCTCTAGTACATTAGCGGGGCGGGATCGAGCCTCGGCGTCCTCGGCACTACCATGCGAGACTGGACATCTGTCTGTGGGGATCGTAAGTGGCTCGTTTGAGCCCGGTTTTATTATGGCACTGGTTGGTCGATTGTGACACTTTCTAATTATAATTTACAGCATTTTTGGAGTGAAAGTTTACAGTGCCTTTGCATCACTATCCCTTATTGTCCTTAGGGACACGGGACATAGTCATCCCAGTTTACTAGTTTGGTCTCCTGATGATCCCGGTGGGGAGAAACGCGTAGAGACCGGGGTGGTAGATTGATGCCACTATACTGTATATATATGCGGTGAATAGGGTTTAGTGTGGTAATAGATGAATAAATAGACACACTACCTTTATTTCTTAGTGCGGCATCATTCACTAAGTTTTTCTATTTTGTTGATTTATTTCTTGGACCACGTTTTTAATGTATATCCAATAAAATTTGTTAGAAGTTTTAACCTACATGTTTTCAGTGATAGTTGTTTCTATGTACATGTAGCATACTTACATCCATCAACTATCTAGGTGGGAGTTTTTTCAGTGATTGTGGTTGTATAAATACTTGCTGCGTGGAAGCCAGCGAGGTGGTTGCATTTTTTTTTTTTTTTTTTAATAATCTTCTCCCTGGGCATTTACATAAAAACTCTCCTTCCCTGATAACCACTTTGTGCGGCTACGACAGTGAAAGGGTTAATGTTTGTATCCTCAAAGGAGAAATTCGGGAAACAATATTTTTTTAACAAGTGCTTGGGAGGGGGAGGATAAAAAAAATAACATGCTCTTTTCTCCCCTGCAGTGGTGGGTGCATACCGCCACTCTGGTCCTTGGGTCCCTGGCCGCTTCCTGGACTGAGTGGGGACCTGGGTCATGACATGTGCAGTCCGCTTACCCAGTCAGCAGCCATAGCAGGGTCCCACCTCGGCCTCTGACAGGCTAAGCAGACCAGATCGCACATGTCGCGACCCAAGTCCCCGCTCAGACCAGGAAGCTACTGAGGTGGTACACAGCCCCCAGGGCTGGAGCAAGGGAGGTAAGAGCATGTGATTTCTTTTATCCTCCCCCTTCCCAGAACATGTAAAAAAAATAGCTTTGCCTGGATTTCTCCTTTAAAGGGATATTCCACCCAAGAGCAAAAAAATAATAAATGCTCCAAAACCTAGCTGGTCTTATTCACCAAGACCCCTGAGTATTTTGAGACATCTCCCTTCTTTCTAGCTTTCTAACAAGCTTTTCTAAAAGCTGGTATGTATCCAAGATGGTGCTGACCGGGAAACTACATCTCCCAGCATGCACTGCATCTCAGACTAACTGCCTCATAATGTAGTATCTGCCCATTGCTGGCTCTATGTGCTTCTGCTTTACACTGTAAACAAAATAACTATCTATCCATCCATCTACATAGACAAATTAGATAGAGAGAGATGAAACAACTGTGCTTCCTTTTCCCTATACTGTTCTTTTGTTTTCCCGCCCCTTGGCCAGGTGCTCACTGATTGGTGTGATGTTAGTGGTAGCTGGGGTTACAGATAAGGTGTTACAGCTTGCCTGGCAACAGAAGAGACAGATCATGTGACTTTGGTTTCAGAAGGGAGGGGGGAGACAGAAAAGTGTGGACTAGGAAGTGAGGATTTTCTGTAGTTTCAGGATGCAGGATGTGAGTCAGGAGGTGCTGCAGACAAACGGCCCAATTCATGTATTAGATATTTATTACAAACAAGTTTAGATTATAGTTAGGAATTCAACAGGGTTACATTTTCTTAACTGGAGTACCCCTTTAATAGTCTGTAGTAGAGAATATGCTATTGCCAGAATCCCTGGTGTAGTCTGAGATTGCCTAATTCACATGCTGCTGCAGCTGTTGTGGTTATTAGAGAAGAAGAAGAAGAAGAAGAAGAAGAAGAAGAAGAAGAAGAAGAAGAAGAAGAAGAAGAAGAAGAAGAAGAAGAAGAAGAAGAAGAAGAAGAAGAAGAAGAAGAAGAAGAAGAAGAAGAAGAAGAAGAAGAAGAAGAAGAAGAAGAAGAAGAAGAAGAAGAAGAAGAAGAAGAAGAAGAAGAAGAAGAAGAAGAAGAAGAAGAAGAAGAAGAAGAAGAAGAAGAAGAAGAAGAAGAAGAAGAAGAAGAAGAAGAAGAAGAAGAAGAAGAAGAAGAAGAAGAAGAAGAAGAAGAAGAAGAAGAAGAAGAAGAAGAAGAAGAAGAAGAAGAAGAAGAAGAAGAAGAAGAAGAAGAAGAAGAAGAAGAAGAAGAAGAAGAAGAAGAAGAAGAAGAAGAAGAAGAAGAAGAAGAAGAAGAAGAAGAAGAAGAAGAAGAAGAAGAAGAAGAAGAAGAAGAAGAAGAAGAAGAAGAAGAAGAAGAAGAAGAAGAAGAAGAAGAAGAAGAAGAAGAAGAAGAAGAAGAAGAAGAAGAAGAAGAAGAAGAAGAAGAAGAAGAAGAAGAAGAAGAAGAAGAAGAAGAAGAAGAAGAAGAAGAAGAAGAAGAAGAAGAAGAAGAAGAAGAAGAAGAAGAAGAAGAAGAAGAAGAAGAAGAAGAAGAAGAAGAAGAAGAAGAAGAAGAAGAAGAAGAAGAAGAAGAAGAAGAAGAAGAAGAAGAAGAAGAAGAAGAAGAAGAAGAAGAAGAAGAAGAAGAAGAAGAAGAAGAAGAAGAAGAAGAAGAAGAAGAAGAAGAAGAAGAAGAAGAAGAAGAAGAAGAAGAAGAAGAAGAAGAAGAAGAAGAAGAAGAAGAAGAAGAAGAAGAAGAAGAAGAAGAAGAAGAAGAAGAAGAAGAAGAAGAAGAAGAAGAAGAAGAAGAAGAAGAAGAAGAAGAAGAAGAAGAAGAAGAAGAAGAAGAAGAAGAAGAAGAAGAAGAAGAAGAAGAAGAAGAAGAAGAAGAAGAAGAAGAAGAAGAAGAAGAAGAAGAAGAAGAAGAAGAAGAAGAAGAAGAAGAAGAAGAAGAAGAAGAAGAAGAAGAAGAAGAAGAAGAAGAAGAAGAAGAAGAAGAAGAAGAAGAAGAAGAAGAAGAAGAAGAAGAAGAAGAAGAAGAAGAAGAAGAAGAAGAAGAAGAAGAAGAAGAAGAAGAAGAAGAAGAAGAAGAAGAAGAAGAAGAAGAAGAAGAAGAAGAAGAAGAAGAAGAAGAAGAAGAAGAAGAAGAAGAAGAAGAAGAAGAAGAAGAAGAAGAAGAAGAAGAAGAAGAAGAAGAAGAAGAAGAAGAAGAAGAAGAAGAAGAAGAAGAAGAAGAAGAAGAAGAAGAAGAAGAAGAAGAAGAAGAAGAAGAAGAAGAAGAAGAAGAAGAAGAAGAAGAAGAAGAAGAAGAAGAAGAAGAAGAAGAAGAAGAAGAAGAAGAAGAAGAAGAAGAAGAAGAAGAAGAAGAAGAAGAAGAAGAAGAAGAAGAAGAAGAAGAAGAAGAAGAAGAAGAAGAAGAAGAAGAAGAAGAAGAAGAAGAAGAAGAAGAAGAAGAAGAAGAAGAAGAAGAAGAAGAAGAAGAAGAAGAAGAAGAAGAAGAAGAAGAAGAAGAAGAAGAAGAAGAAGAAGAAGAAGAAGAAGAAGAAGAAGAAGAAGAAGAAGAAGAAGAAGAAGAAGAAGAAGAAGAAGAAGAAGAAGAAGAAGAAGAAGAAGAAGAATTGAACCCATTTTGTCAAATGTAGTATCAAGAAGAAGAAGAAGAAGAAGAAGAAGAAGAAGAAGAAGAGTTGAACCCATTTTGTCAAATGTAGTATCAAGCTGATTTCTGAAAGCTGATGGAGGTGCATGGCCTAAATATGTCCATTTCTCTGAAGTGCTGTGAGAAAAGGTGAATAGCTGACTACAGAATGTACCATATTGTTGTATATCAATCACTGTAGAATATTTGTCCATTCTATATTGGATAATGCAATGTAGTGTGGGACACTCCTCAATCACTTTACCTTCAAAAAAGGTCCCTTGGCCCAAGTGCAGTTTTTCAAGATGTCTTCCAAAGAGACTCCTATGCGGCCTGGTCCCTGGTAAGGACTGCTACTGAGAACTTGAAATAGTTAGTCCATCATAGGAATGGTGCTGATCGGCTTAAGATAGTTGATCAGTACGAGAGCTGGACTGGCCATCTGGCATTTCAACAAATGCCAAAAGGGCTGCTCCCCTGTTTGGGCTGGTCTTATCTGTCTCCTTGATCTTCTGCTTTGCATCCTGTCTGCACTCTGTAGAAAGCTGTGTTGTACAGATGCATATTAGCCCTCCTTACTACAGGGGATGCTGTCATTGACAATTAACATGATTCTGGGATCTCTAAACTATGTTCTCTTTAGCTTCTTCACTGCACAGTTCTCCACAGTCAGCTCCAGCAAAACACTTTCTTCTGCACCTACTTCCTGCATTCTGGAAGGAGTAGGGTGTGAGAAGGTTTACAGCTTCAGCAGGAGCAACTACATTTGAAGCCCTCTCCTGTACTTTGCCTCCATCTTCCATAATCAGAACCTATCTTCTATAATCAGAACCTCCCGCTCCCACTTCCAAGACTTCTCTCGTGCTGCACCAGTTCTCTGGAACGCTTTACCAAAATACCTCAGACTCATTTCCAACACCCACAGTTTCAAGCGTGTCCTGAAGACTCATCTCTAGTGATGAGCGAATACTGTTTGATCGAATAGATATTCGATCGAATAGTGAGATATTTGAATATTCGATATTCGTATGAATATCCCGCGAATATTCGATAAATATTCGATAAGCGAAATTTCCGATATTCAAATCCCCCAGCTTCCGGTTTCACCCTTCAAGTGGTCAAATAGATGTTTTTCACTAATCGAATACTTGTTCCCACAGACTTTAATGGGATCGAATATTCGATCGAATATTCGAATATTCGCGGGATATTCGTACGAATATCGAATATTCGAATATCTCATTATTCGCTCATCACTACTCATCTCTTCAGGCGCGCTTACAACATTCCCTAATCTTGTCTCCCTTTCTGCTATCCCTTCTCCATCTACTCTATAACCTCCTCTGTGTCATATACTTTGAACTTTCTTCCTGAACTTAGTGGCAGGTGACTGCCTCGCCCAATCACCTATTGGCACTTTGCAATTCTATGTACTATAGCTGGACCATCGGCAAATAAAGCTCACAGTCATCCTAGTCTGTGAGCTCTTGCGAGCAGGTCTCTAACTCCTTTTGTATATTTATTTATTTTCATAAATTTATTTATTATATTCATTTAAGTGCTGCAGAATCTGTTGGCGCTATACAAATACATTTTATTATTATTATTATTATTATTATTAGTAGTAGTAGTAGTAGTAGTAGTAGTAGTAGTAGTATCATCTTCCTGAAGACCAGATTCAGAAAAGTAAGGAAAGTAAGTGTATTTATGTGTAAATTCAATATGTGAATGTGTGTAAGTTACATGTGGATGTACATATCTGTGTGTAGATCAGTGTGAAAAAAGTGCATATGGATGTGTTGTATGTGTATATGCAGTGTGTGTGTGTGTGTGTGTGTGTGTGTGTAAATGAGTGCATATGGATTTGTGTGAGTATATGCAGAGTATGTCTGTGTGTCAGTGTGCACATGGATGTGTACTGTATGTGTGTGTATATGCAATGTGTGTCAGTGTGCATATGGATGTGTATGTATGTGCATATGCAGTGTGTGTCAGTGTGCATATGGATGTATGATTCTTGCATATGTATCATAATGTAAAAGTATAGTATATTTTTAGACAAACAGTAGGTAGAAATAAAAGTGCAGTGATTGTTGTAAAAAAATAGTAGCCCTGAACCCAGCAGCGTTCAAAAGGCCCACAGGGAATGTATGGAGCTGTGTCCACATATCAGCAGTCTGCGCAATTCATTAAGGGCTACAATTTTATTGCATTCTTAGGATCAGTGGGGTCCCAGTAGTCACATCTCCACTAATATACAAGTTGTCACCAATCCTGTGGCTAGTGGATGACATGCTGAGGTGAGAATACCCCTTTCATAATGTGTCAAATTTACACTTACCACCTCGGCACCACATCTACAATGGTTTCTAATGTGATTAAAACTAAAAGTACGTAAAGCACCTAAAACCATTTTATATAACGCTGCCTTTTTAGAAAACATAATAAAAATCCTATCCTATCATTCTAAACAAATCCAGATGGTAGTAAAGCCTCCATAGCTGAAAGTCCTTCTCAGTCCTTGTGCTCATGCATCCACACCAATATCTTTAAAATTTTCTATCAAGGCAGAACAAGATACCAAGTGAGCACCATCTTGGTGGGTAACATTACTTGGTGGTCTTAGACCACCAAGTACAAAGTAGCTCTTCAGTCTTTGATCATTTCTTCCTCTTTGTGAGGTAAGGTTAACAACCAGTCTTAGGCCACTGTTTAAAGTGATATTGTCACCCCCTTACTCTATGTGCTGTTTCCTCACCCTCCACAAGCTAAGATGCTGAACATTCAATATACACCTGTATAAAACTTGTCTGTGTCTTTCTGCTCTAAAATCGCTTTATTTTATCATCGGGCAGTGTTGCCTAGGTTGGGCTTCATGGCAGTTAGGCTCAATCTCCCTGGTGGGTAGAGGGTCTAATTTCCACTGTCCATATAGGAGAGATGGCCCAACTGTCGTGAAGCCCCGCCTAGGTGACACTGTCCATTGATAAAATGAAGCCATTTTTGAGCAGACAGAAGACACAGACAAGTTTTATACAGGTGTATCTTGAATGTGCAGCTTGTGGATGGTGTGGAGAACTGCACATAGAATGAGGAGAGTGACAATATCACTTTAATCATCTCCAGTCTGCTATCTTACTTTTTCCAGTCTTAGTGAACATAGCTTGGCATTAACCGGTTACCAAGTCTAACTTAAAAAAAAACTGTTTGCGGGACACAGTACTGTAAAGGAGTCCTCTACTTCCAAAGAACCCTTTCAGTAACTACAGTGCAAGATTAAAGCGTAACTGTCATTTCAGGGTCATTTTTCTGAAAACATTAAATATCAACAGTACAAGCGATTTTAAGAAACTCTGTAATAGGTTTTATAAACCAAAAGAGTTTCCTTCTGGACTGAAAAAGCAATCTCCCAGCCTCCCCCCTCACATCAGATGAAGCAGGATTTCTGTGTCCATTATGTGGCTATGGAGAGGGGAGGGGCTGTTAGGAGTGAGTGAGCACGGAGCAGTCCTGCAAAGCACAACACCCTGCAATCTTCTCTCAGTAAGTTCATAGATAAGAACTGACCTTTCTGACACCTGAATTTAGCGTTTTAGGTGCCCAGAGAGTCTACAAACAGCTGACCTTCATGTCACCTCTTCCTGCTCCCTCATCTCCCTCAGCCCCTCCCCCCTTCATAGGCTTACAATGGAGAGAGCAGAGCCCGTCTTCACTGGCTTCTCTGTAATGAAGACGTGTTTGCCTGATAATGCACAGATAAGAAGTCAGGGGGGGAGGCAGGGAGATTGCTTCTTGAGTACAGAAGGAGGCTTTTTTGGCTGATGAAACCTATTACAGAGTTTCTTAAAATCGCTTATACTACTGATTTCTGCAATAATAAAAAAAAACATGACAGTTACGCTTTTTACAATTTGTCCATCACAACAGACATTCTTTTTGCATCAAATTGGGGGTGTAAGTACCAATTCTCTACCACATTTTGTCCCTCAACCACAGGTGAGTTTGATTTGAATTCTTCAACTAGGAGACTTTGAGTAAGCATGGGTAGTAGGGATGAGCGAAGCGATTCCAGCAAAGCCAGATTCATAGCGAATCTGGGGATAAATTCACTTTCACCCCATTCGCCTAAAAAATTCACCAAACATGCGGTTGTCCGTGTTGGCATACAGTTATATGGTTGCTCCATGGGAGAAAGGGATTATTAATAATCCCTTTTTCTCCCATAGAATAAGGTAAAAATCGCTATTCAGCAGCTCTGTGTAGTCCCCTCCCCTCCCCCTGTACACAGTGGCCGCCTGTTGAAGCAGACAGCATTCTGGCTGGATATAGGAGAAACAGTGCCTCCGTCCCACACAGGAAGTGGGCGGAAAGGAAAGGAGGTGGTTCAGACGTCTGCAGCATGGCAAGCCAGCAGCACCATGAGTCCCAAGCTCCCGCAGCTGCCATTATTGACAAGCCAGAGGACATGCCCAAGCCGAAGCCTGTCTCCACCCCATTTGAGCAGGTCTGCATCAGCATGCCTTGGGAGGAAGCACTTGTGGCTCCCGACCCAGAAGTGGCAGGGGCGCTAGAGACTCAAACGCGCCAGGTCCCTGTAATTCCTTGGAAGGAAGGGGTAGTGATACAGCCCCGACTGATGGACAGCAGGCCACCGAGCCCAGAGGGTCCTGTGATACCACAGTGGTTCTTCGGGGACAAGGACTGTCTGCAACAGGTCCTCCAGGAGATCCACAGAGCCTGTAAGGTACAGGAGCCCCGTTCCAGAGAGCAGACCTGCACCGCAGCTGATGCAAAGTATCAATGCAAAGCAGTTTTACAAGTTCCGTGAGCCGGAGATCCGCAAGAGACTAAGTGAGCCCACTGAGAAGGATGCTCGTCCCTTGCGGCTGCAGGGGAACGTACGAGAGTTCAGCCGTGACCGGGGTATGACTTCATAGAGGACAACAATGGACCCAAATGGTACTTTGTCAAACGGGCCTTGATGAAGCGTCGTGAGCTGCCAGAGCCTTGGCATACCCTGTTCCCAGGAGAGCAGATAGAGTTCACCCCCATGCTGAGGCCCCGAGGTTGGTGGGCAGCAGGTGTGACCAGAATACCGCCCCCACCTTACAGTGGTATGGAGGACGACTGGTCTGAGGATCCACAAAGGCCCTCCGTAGCCCTCTGCGAGACTCCGGAAGGGCTGCGCTTGCTACCGCTGCCACCCTCACGCTCTGACAGGAGAGCCTCTGTGTCCAGCACAGCTGAACCAGTGCCTCTCTCCCCTCTGGCTCCAGCTCCAGCAGCAGCTGCAGAATCAGCTCCAATGGTTCCGGTCCCAGCGCCTCTCTCCCCTCTGGCTCCAGCAGCAGCTGCAGAAGCAGCTCCAACGGTTCCGGTTCCAGTGGCTCCACCAGTTCCAGCGGTTCCTGCAGCTATTCTAGAGGCGGCCATTGAGATACCAACCGCACCAGCAGAGGCCACCCTGGTGGTTAAGAAGCCAGAGCCTGCAGTGTCCACTGTGTCCTGGTCCACTAACCCTCCGGGAGTCTGGGTTGTAGCCACCACCACCATTGTGGAGGCGAATGCCACCTGGCATCTGCACCTGGCGCCGGGAGTGAAGATGCTCAGAGGTTCTGGCACTGCCACTAAAGTGGAGAAAGCTGTGTCCATAACGCCTGTGCGAGTTTCGGCCGAGTCCTCCACCCCAGCACCTTCGGGAGCAGCAGCAGCGGCACGGCTTCCAGCCTTTCCACCACTCCCACCAGGAGAAGAGCGACCACCCTTGTCCAGTGCCAAGGGCAGAGACGCCATCTTGGCTCTCTACCAGAGACAGTTGCGCTGAGTTACTGAGATACTGTTTAACCACTTAGTGGCAGGACTGCCCAAGTTATATGTAGCTCAAGGACTACAGTGTAAAAAATGTTTACAGTACCGTTTAAGAAATGTGCCTGGCATCTGCCATGATTTCCAAGTCTGCTTTTAAAAAGTTTTATAATAATTGCAACGTTTATTTAAGTAAAAGTGCCTGGTTCTTAAACCATATAATGTGTTTATTTCACCATATTGCATTAACTTGCTATTGTTTGGGGGTGTGACAATCTGGGGGTTACTAACTCGCTGGGATCGCCATCTCCTGGGTCTGAGACGGTTGGCACATGACAAACTTCAGTCCAGTCAGTGCTGAATGCTTTTAACTGACCACAGTCGCTTTATTTGTCAGTCCAAGGAAAAACATAAGACATAAGCAACACTTTGCAAATAAAGTAAAACCTAGGCCGTCTGACTGTACTACACAGCTTCCCTAGCTGTAACTTCTGAGCCCACAGCTCAACACTACCAGATACACTGGTCTCACCAAGACTCCTTGGCTGCAGCTCCCACAGGCCTAGCACTGCCTGTGTTCTCCCACCCTGGTAAGCTCTGAAGTCTCTAATAGAGCTCCACCAGGTGGGTTTCAGAGTCTTATCAGCTCTTAGGTTGGAGTGGAGTATATGAACCAGGAGCTCCACCTGAACCCCTATTCCCACTCCAGAGGCATAGAACTGCCTTCTACAGCCACACCATGCCACAGCGGGTTATGTTTTGTTAGGGTTTAGTGTGTTAAAAAGACACACATCTGCCATGGACTGCCCATTCCAGTGTTCTACCTTCACCCAGAGACTACCTTCACCTCATTGTTCCTCCGCTCCTTCACAGGACTGGAAGATCTCCTGAAGAAGCGCTGGACCGAGGTAGGAAACAGGACATGACAGTGAGCCCTAGCCACTAGAACCCAAGTGTAACACAGAACAGGACAGACAAAACAAACACAATAAGCCAGAGTAGACAATCCAGGTGAGCAACGTTGGGCGGCAAAAGTACAAAATCAAGATCCAAAAGAGCAGTCAAAACCAGGCGGTAATGTCAGGACAGGCGGCAAAACAGGGAAGTGAGGAAACAAAGCCAAAGATCAGAAATACACAGACAATAGCAGAGGTAAAAGCTTTATAACTGCAGGGAAATGAGGTGCTAGCTGATATTTATCTGGGATCAGGGACTGGGTCCGGCAGCTGATTGGATCAGCCCTGATCATAGCAACCAGCTCAGCTGAACAGGCCTAAAGAAGAATTAACCCCAGCACTGCCAGAGTGTAACAGGCAATGCAGGTGTGGCTGGAAAGCTAAGACAGCATTCAGACAGATAAAATAAAAAAACAACCATAGGCCCAGTGCTTCCTTGGTCGCCCAGCACGGACCGAGGAGCGCAAAGTCACATTCCTGGCACCGCTAGGGCTAAGACATTGCCCCTGATGAGGCTTCCGCTTTACAATGTCTAATGCTATCCTGTAAGAAAGACTCATTTTTTGCCACTGATCCACTGGCGTCCAATGATGCCCATGATGCCTGCTATTTAGCAACGTCCACTGCTGTCCTGGGACAAAAATTAGTTTACGCCGCTGATCCACTGATGTCCACTGCTGACTTTGGTGGAAATTAAATGATTGACAGGCTGATTGACATTTTAAAAAAAATCGACATTTTTCAACTTTTGACACTGTCACAGCAACATGGGGTGAAAAATTTGCCCTTTTTTAATAGTCCCACTATTGTAGCTACTATAGTTTAAAGAGGACCTGTCACCCCTGGTGCCGGGGTGACAGGCTTCCGACCCCCAACTAGAGCACCTTATACGTACCTGATCCCGCCGGGTCTCGCTTCTTGATTCGGTCGGGTGACGGAGATATCAGCGCCCGAAGCCCGACGTGCGCGCTCCTGAGATGAGTCCAACGCTCATAGAGAATGACTGGTGAGTCCAACGCTCCGTCATTCTCTATGAGCATTGGACTCATCTCAGGAGCGCGCGCGCCCGGCCTCGGGCGCTGACACTTCCGTCACCGGACCGGATCAAGAAGCGGGACCCGGCGGGATCAGGTACATATAAGGTGCTCTAGCGCGGGATCAGGAGCCTGTCACCCCGGCACCGGTGGTGACAGGTTCCCTTTAACTGTTTTAAATTAAATTCGGTTATATGTAATTCGCGATTGCCTAGTTTTGGCCTAATATTTCCCGTTTCCATATAATGAACACATTATAAGCTCCTGCACTACCACTCTGAGGTATGTACTCAAGGTCCTAGCTGCTTCCTAACTTTGGTACCATCCCTGTATCTCTTATACAGCATGAACAGTTCCACCTTCACAATGGCTGACTCCTTAGACCATTGCCAGTAACTCTTGCAGGGCTTTAAGAGGTATTCTAATCGGGAGTTCTTATGTTCTATCCACAGGATTTGCATAACCAAGATGTTCTGGGAGTTTTGACCACTTGGGCCACCCGTGATCTTGAAAATGAGGACTGAAAAATCACTGCTGAATGGAGCTACATTTGGCTCCCTTTGGTGGTCCCATAGAGAATGAATGGAGCTGCAGCACATGGCTGCATCCTTCAGGGATTCTGAGATTCCCATTGTTGAGATTGATTAGGGGGAAACAGTCATAACTTCCCCTACACCATTCAGCATCCCTTAAGCCACACGTCCCTCACAATCTCTAAGTCATGCCATGTAGATAAAAGGCTACTCTGCAAAGTGTAAATGACCCTTCGGAATCTCTTGCCAGTCTTCCAGTAAACAGTGCCACTGAAGTTTCTCAGGTGTCTTAGAAGAGTCCCCACAGGTATTGTAGATTATGTAGGGCTAATTAAACAAGTCATGTCCTAGGTTGTCCTATTCATATCCACACTGCTGACTAGCACCAGTTTGTGATATGAGTTGTCTAGACACAATCACCACACCAAGTTATATAACAAATTATAATTAGAGTTTATAACTAGTTTATAATAAGTTTCTTCACCACACTAGTTTTCTATTTCCAGAAAATCTCTTACTGGCACTTGCATGACTTACCTATTTTGGACACAGTCCGTTTCCCGTGTCCTGCCAACAAGAATCATCTCTCCTCCTCTTGTGCCTTGCACTGCAGGCCACAACAAGTTCCAGAGTCTTATTTACAAAGCATTTTCCAAATAACAATTCTACATGGAAAAAACACATTTCCATCATGCGCCTTCCCTACAAGTTACTATTTACAAAACAGATGCATGGCAAACCATCCTTCACCACGTAATCCCATCAAAGAAACTGAAAGGACCCTTTATCTTATGTGTTTGAGACGCAGGGTTGATGACATAAAGTTAATTATTGAGATAAGACAGGCCAGTGCAAAGCAACAAACACTGGTAACTTGGCTGCACATTTCTCTTGATGGACACCTTGTAAATTAGCTGCAAGAACTGATTTATGGAGTGTGTACATTAGCACTACGCTGGGCAATAGACTCCTAATTTATACCATGTTTTGATTAGGTAATTTATTCAGATGAGGATTGTGTGGCTAACACCCCATAAGATTGAGTTTAGTGGATATTTAGAATCTCATGATTTTTTTTTCATTTGGAAAAATTAAGTCTTTGTGGTTATTATAGTTATCTTTATACATAAAGGATCATGTTTTTGGGTATTGATCAACAACAAATTGCTATATTACTTATTTTGTAGATAAAACAACATTTTTAGGCAAAGTATCTTCAACCTCCTAAGCCTGTTATAGTCTCTAGTGATGAGCGAACATGCTCGTCCGAGCTTGGTACTCGATCGAGTATTAGGGTACTCGATGGTACTCGTTACTCGGACGAGCATCTTGCGATACTTGAGAAAATCTCATCATCCGTTTCCTGTAAGTTTCTGTGCTTTTTCTCAGCCAATAAACATGCAGGAGACTCTTTGGTACATCCTGCGATCACGTGGGACCCATACATGTCGATAGCAGCGATTGGTTGGCCACATCAGATGACCCTGCCATATAAAAATCTCGGCTGCTGAGGCTTGGCTCACATACATGCTGAAAGAGATTAGGGACAGAGCTGCTGCTTGTCAGGGAGAGCTTTAGGGAGGAAATTAGCGTTCCAGTAGGCAGAGAATACTAGCAAAACAACCAAACAGCCCTTGTAAGGGCTTCAAATCGTTTTTAAATTGTATTACTACAGACTGCTGGCTGGGAGTTGCAGTGCAGCTACCACGATTTCAGCAGCACACTGTGGTGATCGGCTGCTGGCAGAAAGGGGACATTAGGTGCTGCGTACAGATCCCTAAGAAGTGCTCAGTACTATTTTATTGAGACCTCTATGGGACCTACTATATTTTCTGATTTCTGTATTTCTTACACAAGGCATATCCAAGTTCACTACTGCTTGTTCAGTGTAAAGGGGGTGTCACAGAGTGTGTATAGGTGTAGCCACCAACAGATTGTATCCCACAGCTGTTGCCCAGAATTTGGCATAATGATGCAATTAGGCAGCCACAGAGGCATCCATACACGCTACCCGTGCTGTTTCCTGTCCATTTCCGTGGTGTTTCCATCAATTTTTGAGGTTGACAGGTTTTCACACAACCTTCCCTCTACCAAACTTGGGTCCCCTGCAAAAATGCTCGAGTTTCCCATTGACTTCAATGGGGTTCGTTACTCGAACGAGCACTCGAGTATGGAGAGATATTTGTCTCGAGTAACGAGCACCCGAGCATTTTAGTACTCGCTCATCACTAATAGTCTCAGATTGCAGATTTGATTATTTTTGATCAAATATTTTCATGTATATCACTGATAAACAGACAATCTGATGACATTTTGATCGACTTTTTACTTTATATTTATTTCAGAATCTTACATACCTTTTAGCTAAATTTGCCAAAGGCAAACCTGTTTTACCATTTGGTTTTTTATTTGTTTACCAATTTAGAATTCATATATCTCGAGGGGACGTGGCCTGGCAGCCTGAGGGAGTACATGTGAACTCCGGGAGTTCCGTATTTGGCACCCAACTACAGCGGCTAACCCTAACGAATCTGACTGATTTGGACCTTATACGCTGGCGGAACCACCACCCATCATGACGGGACGCAGAAAACGCACTACCCACACCGGTAACCCGATAAAATTCTATTTTACAAAGAAGACGGGAGCCAAGCAAAATGGCGCAGACTCAGAAAGAAGTTCCGGAACGCACAGTTCACAGCAGCCCAGCAGCTCTAGCTCACCTGAACAAGAAGCAGATGTCCCCAGGAGGTCCTATTCGGAACCGGACCTTAGCTCCAGAACCGTCCCAAAACAGGACAGCTGCGTCGCGGTCTCCTTCCTTTATCAGCGATGGCGAAACCTCCCTTGGACACAGCTTAGAGATGGCGCAAGGATCCGATAATGCAGAGCGGCATGTGTCTCCCAGC
Source organism: Dendropsophus ebraccatus (assembly GCF_027789765.1). Lineage (NCBI taxonomy): Eukaryota > Metazoa > Chordata > Amphibia > Anura > Hylidae > Dendropsophus > Dendropsophus ebraccatus. Next base: position 90,123,520 of record NC_091457.1, read on the forward strand.
AAAAGCCCTGCAAAGCAAAGACAACGGCTCAACTCACATCAACCAGGTGAGACAGGGGACGGGAACCTTATTAATCCTTTTCACCACTCTGATGATGCCTTAGAGAACTTACAAATACATGAGGGATCAGTCACTATGAGTGACATGAAAGATCTACTCCTGGCACTACGCAAATCCTTCCAAGCAGACATATCAGCCCTTTACACGCCCCTAAGAGCCAAAGTAATAGACCTAGGGGAACGGGTTTATCACATTGAAAATAAAATGACAGAATTTGCTAACTCTCACAACACTGTTGCCGACTCACAAGAGCTATTGCAAGAACAAATGCTGACTTTGCAATCAAAAATCGCCGACTTGGAAGATCGCAGTCGGCGAAATAATATTAAAATCCGTGGTGTGCCCGAATCGGTCCACCCTAGAGACATTCCACTATATGTGAGAGATATGATCAAACTTGTGCTACCCTCATGCTCTGCTGCCGAACTGGAAGTAGATAGGGCTCACAGAGTCCCCAAACCACAGCACTTGGATGCTAATGTTCCAAGAGACATTTTAGCTCGCATTCATTTTTTCCAAGTGAAAGAAAAGCTCATGGAATCAGCCAGGAAAAATGGCGGCTTACCTGCCCCCTACCATCACATTTCACTATACGCAGACCTCTCCGCTGCAACTCTTCAAGCCCGCCGCGACTTGACACCTATTACTGCAACCCTTCGCCATCATAATGTCCAATACCGCTGGGGATTGCCCACCAAATTGCTGATTAACTACGACAGTAAAATCCACGTAGTCAAACAACTGTCTGAAGGAGAAAATCTGCTCAAATCATGGAAGATTGATCTGCTTCCTCCTAAAGCTCCAAACACCACACGCTCTCGCATGCAACCTGAATAATCAAAAACACCATAAAGTCAGACTCAGCACTAACTGATGCCGGGAGAAGCGGTTTTGGATCCACATTCTCTTCTCAGGTTTCAGAGCAGACTCTAATCCCCATTATATAAGAGCTAACACTGTATGTTAGCTATTTTCATTCTTTTGTTGATACAAGTTTGTGTATATAGTTCTAATGTGTTTACACCATGTCAGCTCCATCAATGTGCCCACTCTCAAAAGGGCCTTCAAACTACGTTTATGCAACAAGAAGACGTGTTACAATCCTTTGTAAATAGTTTTACCGTTTTACCACTGAGTCAACTGTGCTTATATGTTCTTTTACAGGAAGACCTATATGTTATGCATATTTCACTGAGAGGCGTGTGTTCTCGAATTGGGAGACACATCTTGCCTCATCTCTTAATAACACAACGATGTAGGTATTTGCAACTTATTCTCATTTTTGATGGTACTTAAACTCGCTTCACTAAATGTAAATGGCCTAAATAGCCCTCATAAACGCTCACAGGTATGGAGAGAAGCCAAGTTGGTGGGCTGTGATGTACTGTGTCTTCAGGAGACACATTTATTAGCAAAAGATGCTCCTAGACTAGGTCACCGTAATTTTCCCCATATTTTCCAAGCCCACTACTCTAGCAAATCCAGAGGGGTTGCGATAGCTATAAAAGACTCAGTGGCATTCACACTTCTATCTAGCATAGAAGACCCAAACGGCAGATATGTTATATTAAAATGCCTCCTGAACTCTATAACATACACAATAGTCTCGATTTATGCACCAAATAACCATCAAACTCGGTTTGCCACAAAAATGACATGCATAGCCAAAAAACACTGTGCAGGCCAACTAATCATGTGCGGAGACTTTAATGTAACATCAGATCCACAAATAGATACTCTACACTCCAAAAGACTCCAACCCCAATCTCTTTCTGAGACTTTATGGAAAGAGGAACTTTATGACATTTGGAGACTGCATCATGCCTCTGAGAAAAAATACACCTTTCACTCAGCAGTGCACAATTTATACTCCAGGCTAGACATGTTCCTCCTAGGCCCCTCCTCACTCCCCTTAGCAACAAATTCCACCATTGAAGATATATCATGGTCAGATCATGCGACAATTACCTTGACATTACATGAAAAATATAATAACCCACCTTCATACGTTTGGCGGTGTAATACACTCCTAATGACTCACCCCCAATATGGCCCACTCCTCAAATCAGACTTGGTGGACTATTTCACTTACAATTCTTCTTCAGTCTCAGACCCCATGACTCTCTGGAATGCCCATAAGGCGTTCATGAGGGGTTCCTTCGTAAAGTTTGGGGCAACTTGGAAAAAAACAAAAAAAAATAAAAGGATGACAGAACTCTTAAATGAAATAAAACAAGTGGATTCTACAAACAAATCCCACCCTTCCCCTAATCTAAAAAAACAACTGAACAAACTTAGACTAGAACTAAAAGGAATCCTTCTGGAGTCCTATGAGAGAAACCTAACACGTGTCAAAGCACAATATTATTCACAGAATAATAAAGCAGGAAAATTGCTCGCCTCCTGTTTAAAAGCCAGATGCACTAAATCCCGAACCCCCTTTCTCCTTCACCCAAACACAGGTGCTAAACTATTATCCCCTTTAGATATAGCCAATGGTTTCAAAGACTACTATGCAGAACTTTATAACTTAGCGGCCTCCGGTGGGCCCCCTCCACCTGCTGATAACATTATGAATACTTACCTACAAAAATTAAACTTCTCACTCTCTCACCAGACCAACTGTCCTCACTCAACTCAGACATAACCACAGAAGAATTAAAACATATCATTAAACTACTACCTGTAGAAAAATCCCCCGGCCCAGATGGATTTACCAACAAATATTATAAGCTCTATGCTGCGGAACTTCTCCCCCACCTAAAAGAGATGTGCCGGAAGGCAGTGGAGATGGGCTCATTCCCTAAAGAAAATCTTCAGGCCCTGATTGTTACCATACCTAAACAAGGGAAACCTACTGATCGCTCACAGAACTTCCGCCCCATCTCGCTACTAAACGTGGACGTGAAGATCTACGCTCGCCTCATAGCTAAGAGACTAGCCATATATCTCCCGTCCCTGGTGACCACTGACCAAGCTGGTTTTGTGTCGGGAAGACAGACATTTCACAATACCCGACGTATGTTAAGTATTCTACACCATGTAGAGTCCACTGGACTTCCTACACTGATGTTAGTACTAGACGCCGAGAAGGCATTCGACCGCCTCAGGTGGTCGTATGCCTTCTCTGTTCTGCAGCATATGGGTTTCCAGGGCCCCATCCTAACAGCTATGACAGCATTATACTCCACCCCCTCAGCAAGAGTATTTGCAAATGGCTCACTCTCAGATGTCCTGAACATAACTAATGGCACACGTCAGGGCTGCCCCCTCTCCCCCCTAATTTTTGTATTATCCATTGAACCACTAGCTCAAGCCATTCGACTCCATCCTAAAGTTACAGGAGTCCACATCAGAGGAAGCACCCATGTTATCTCGCTTTATGCTGATGACATTATATTGTCTTTAACAAACCCCTCCACCACCCTTCCCGTAATCATGGATATAATAAACGAATATGGACTGCTATCTTATTACCATTTAAATTCCTCCAAAACCCAAGCATTACCCTTAAACCTACCCCAACACACCATTAACGCCCTCTGCTCCAAATACACGTTTGAATGGAGACAGGATAATATCTCTTACTTAGGAGTACACTTGTCCAAAAATTTTAACAATCTGTATAAGCACAACTATGAAAACTTTTTGGACAAAATTGAAAAGGAGGCGGATGCTCTCTCCACACAGGACATTTCCTGGGTGGGCAGAGTGGCCACTTTCAAGATGTTCCTGCTGCCAAAATTCTTATATCTGTTTAGGACCCTCCCAATTGCCCTTCCCCAAGCTTTGTTTTCCAAAGCACAAAAAATTATTTCCAGATTCGTATGGGCGGGAAAAAAAAACAGAGTTAAAGCTAGCATTTTACAGAAACACCGAATTGTAGGGGCCTTGGGAGTTCCTTCTATCCAAGCTTATTACATATCCACGGTACTCTCTCAACTAAAACACTGGTGGAGTACTCAGGAGGCTATGCCATGGTTACACTTGGAGGAATCCTCTATTGCCCCATTTTCCTTACAACACCTAATGATCACACCCTTCTGGAAAAATTTACAACCTACTTGCGCTAACCCCATAGTAAAAAACTCCTACCAAATGTGGATAGACTACCACAAACACACAGGTACTCTAGATGTATTACCACTTACTTATGTACCTCTTTCCTTCTTGCAGAGATGCATTCCAAATCTGGATCTCTCCTCCTGGATAGCTGGAGGCATTACCAATGTCTCGCATCTGTGGAGCGGAGGAGTGTTAAAATCTTGTTAAAAACTAAACTCCACTTTTTCCCTACCACATTGCGAATTTTACAAATACCTCCAAATAAGAATAATTTATGATTCCTATGGCTCATACTCCACCCCTGAAAAATTTTGCCCATATACAATCTGGGAAACTGATTTGGGTGTTTCCTTCCCCACAGAAACATGGAAAAAAGCATCCCAAACAGTACACAGATATCTCACTTGTGTATCTCATGTAGAAGCTGCTATTACAACAGCTCTTAGATGGTATTACACCCCCGACAGACTCTCCAAAATGTTCCCCGGTGTATCAGAAATGTGCTGGAGGGAGTGTGGTGGGAGAGGCACACTATTCTATGTACTTTGGACTTGCCCCAAACTTCAACCATATTAGTCCACATACAGGAAATTGATAGAAGAGGAGATACCATGCCAAATTCCCTGGTCTCCACAATTAGTTCTCCTTTTTCTGGGATTAGAACAACTTCCCCTACCATACAGACCACTTCTATGCCAACTCTTCCTAATAGGGAAACTGGCACTAACAAAACTTTGGAAATCACCTGCCATACCCCCAATTGAGGAGTTGTCTAATATGATAAACACTACTTACACCTACGAGTGTGTTATTGCTAGAGGAAACCTCACTGCAGACAAGTGCAAAAACAAATGGGCCCCTTGGGTATGTTCCTCATACTGTTCCCACTACCCTAAGTGACCTCCTGTGCCACTTATCCTTTTACAACCCATGTGCATACATAGCAAGCATTTCTAGATAGAAAATAATGACTACTAAAACTCTTAGGCCATAATCTAACCTACCGACCTAAGCTACCTAAACTAACAGTTTTGATATCTACCTTGTACCTATATATAAGCACAACCTTCTTTTCCACAAAATGAGCTGACCAGGTGGTTTGTTTTGTTTGTTAATGTCTTTTATTTAGTTTATATTTGTTTACTACTTAATTTTGTTTCCTTTCTGACTATTATTTGTGCCTAGACAGGCATGATCTATTTTAGATGGAAGTTCAGTATACCCCATTGTACTAGGTTGTTATATACTTCACATTAATGTATGCTCAGACTGTACTTCTCCTTTTGTACAAACATTGTAAGCTTAAATATTTGAAAAGAAAACTGTTTAATAAAAATATTGAAACAGAATTCATATATCTCAGGTCAGCTCTACATTCTCAAGTTTTATTCGTACCAATAGTGCACGTATCAGGTGAGGCCAGTGATTTCCTGTAGTGGCCAGTGTCCAGTTTACAATGATGGTCAAAGTAGCAAACCACCACACTGAGAAACAACAAACTTCTTTAAATTACTTTTTTCTTGGCTACTTTCCAAAGCAAACAATTTCACATAAATGCAAAAACCACCTGAACACATTTATCACCCAGAGTGCTCATTCGGCAGACTTTCATAACTGGTGGATCAACTCTCTTCCCCCTGGAGTTTGCAATCTTCCATCTGCACATCCAAAGACAGGCAAGGCGTGCAATCACGCAGCTGAATGGATGTTTCAGGAGCAGTGCTCCCTTCCTTACGCGAGTTGATCCACCAGCTAAGGAAGCAAATAAGCACTCTGGGTGATATACATGTTTATGTGGATTTTGCATCTATGTAAAATTGTTTGCTTTGGAAAGTTGCCAAGTAAAAAGTAATTCAAAGAAGTTTATTGTTTCTGAGCGTAGTGGTTTGCTACTTTAACTGTGTTGCTGGAGACAAGAGCCCCCTACCAAACACCCGTTGATCCCAGGTGCACTTAGCTAAATGTCGTATCTTGCAGTTTACAATGATATCACATTGCACTTCCACCGGGCAGCAGCAAATTGCGACCAAGAGTGATCAGAGGGGTGAGTTTGTTGTGTTTTTTTTTTTTGCATGTGTGTGCAGCTAACCAGCTTTTGTCCCCAAGAAAACCATAAACAAAAGCCTTTTAAGACCACTAGTGGTTTTGTATGCACATATACAGAAATTTTCTGGCACTTAGGCCTAAAATGCCGATTTTTGGCTGTTAGCGTCTAACACTCCCATGCTTTGCCTTAATAACTAGACAATTACATAATAAGAGAAATAAGAGTAGACTGTGTCTGGGTTCAGAAAATTTACTCCAACCTTCCACATAAAGTTTTCTAAGGTTAAAGCTCATTATAGCCAGTGCCATATTTAACTTTGTAAGTTGCATCTAAATCTCCATTTATGAAGTATGAAGCTAAAGTTTAATGGCTTCTGTAAGAGAGGCTTAATAAAAATGCACTGTTGAGCTTATCGAGCGGGACAATTAAACTCCACCTACTAAATAGTATCAGCCTAATTTCTATCTACAGCTTATTCAGCAAAGCAAAATGCCAATGCATTTCCTCAATTTCCACTTCTTTGAACTCGCTAATGTCGGAATAAAAAGAGATTTATTTGTCTTATTAGGCTGACAGAAGCTGTGGTGCAAGAGGTAGCTTTAAATACAAGATTCATGAAACAAATCGGAGACCACAAAAATTCTGAAAGATTATTCTGATCTCCTCTCAGCCAGGCTTGTTTGATTTACATCAATTAGGAATTTCACATAAGGTATCATATAACACTGAAGCTAATAACCCAGAAATAACCTCATTAAAAACAGGCAGCATATCGGTCTAAGGAGAATGAACTCTAAGCAGAAAAATTAGTGACCTGGAAACGATGGGGACGAGGTAATGGCAGAGAGAGGTGCAAAAATAAATTTCTTTTTTTAACGTGGTCCAAAACATTTCCCAGGAAACATTATGTCAGAATGTATTCATTTTACCTGTCATCAACAGAGTGCACAATACAAAGAGCAAAATTCCTTTAATCTGGCAAATGATAATCTAGGATTCCAATACACCATGTACTTCTCAAAAATAGTAGAAAATGTAATTTAATCCAAAGTCATTCAGCGATAGAGAATTTTTCGGGTCGGTTTATACATATTTTTCTAATGGCAACAGTTTTCACATAAATAAGTGCACTTACAACACTGCAAAACACATATAACTCTTGCTTCCTTATTTCGTAATGATTCTGTGTTATATCATGTCCTGAGTTGGATGTACACCTCATTCTAATTCTAGCCATTGTATCAGCGACTGTTTTTTCCCCCCCCCCCCCCACGTTTACATTATTGAGAATTTTAAGCATTTGTCTATCAGCACTGTGTAACATCGCACCATTAGCCATATCAGGATTCCATAGATTCTGGACATCACCTTTTATCTGACACTGCTGCAGATTTACTAGACTTCTGGATACAGAACTGTGTAGAGTCAAAGGCCAACAAGAGTGACTGATGAATATACAGCTTTGCATAGTAGGCTATTGCCTCAATGAGAAAATTGCCATGCTTCATAGCTCCTGGTGACAGCTGAGCTTTCCTTAAGAGCAGGTCAAACACTGCAACATGGACATTACCCCTTGATATTAGCATTCTGCTGCATTATTCATCTTTGTCCAATTTACTGATTGTTGCATCAGTTTGTGCCAGAAATGATGAAAGGATTTACTCAGCTCAGATTCATTTTTAGTTGCAAGGTCTGAACACTGAATTTAACTAATCTGCTCTCCTGCCACCAAGCCAGCCAGTCAAGCCTTAATGATGTTACATGATCTCTACTTGTAGCAAAAGTTGGCACAGAAATGTATAGTACACTGAACAAAGACTAAGGGTAAATTCGCACTCATCAAATTTGCCATTGGAGCAAATCCACAAATGATCTACTGGCAAATCAACATGGTGGCTCTGGTGTGGATTTGCTGCTACGCATTATGCAAAAAATTCACATTGGGAAGATTTATTGAAGAGTTTACCTATGGACGTGTGCTGGAAAAACTTTAAGGGTCTGTTCACACGTACAGACTTGTAGCCGAAATCTCGCTGCGAGTTTTGCAGCGAGATCCGCTACGAGTCAAGGTCCTGGAAGGTCCTAGTACTACATACTCACAGCGGTCTGAAAGACTGCTGCGAGTATGTAATGCAGCCGCCCCCTTAAGCCCTTCTGCTCCCGCCTGGCTCCCGCTCCGCTGTATGTATATACATTACCTCTCCTTGCTGCATTGACTGATTGCCTTGGCGGGAGAGCAGGATGCCAGGATCTGTGCAGGAGATTAGAGCGGGAGCCGAGCGGCAGTAGAAGGGGGCAGCTGCATTACATACTGGCATTGGTCTTTCAGACCACTGCGAGTATGTAGTACTGGGACCGGCAAGGACCTTGACTCGTAGCGGATATCGCTGCAAAATTCGCGAGATTATAGCTGCGAGTCTGTACGTTTGAACAGACCCTAAAGGTATACTTTAGTGGGAGAAAACTTTTGATATAGTGCTACAGTTACTTAGAAAATAATGAAGAAACTATTTTTACCTCACCATGCTCCCCTAGTGTCCTCTTGTGATGTCTCCGGATTCCCTGCTGAACAATCCCACCACCACTTCAAAGACAAACTGGTCTCAGCAGTGACAGCCTGCTCAGCCATTCAATGAATGAGACAGTGCCAATGATTGGCTGAGTGGGCTGTCACTACTGAGACAGGTTTGTCTTGGAAAAGGCGGCGGATCTGAAAACACTGCTTTATTTCCTTGCAGATTTCTGGATAGATTTACTACAGAATTGTCCACAGCAAATCTGACCCATGTGAACTTCCCATAATGTTATATTGAAGCACATTTATACAGACAATATAGCAATGTCAACTGGTTACTACTTTGGCCAGTCAATATCTACATTATTGGGATGTACTTTTTTTATTAGTTTACTATTTTTCTGCAAATTTTTGTGAATAAATATATTATAGTAACCTAGTCTGATAAGTAATAGTATATTATAGAGCTTGGCTCTAAATACTCTAATGCTATACAACGAAAAGCTCAGTAACTGTTTATTATACTGTACTTTTTTAATGTCTCCCCAATTTAAAGATTTCTGATTGCATTCTCATTGATATCCATTATAACTTACAATTTATCCTATCTGTATGACTTTGTCAGTTGTCACATTGAGGGATATTTATTAACCTCTTAAGGACATATGACGTACCCGTACGTCATATGTCCTCATTAGCACTTCAAAGCGGGGCCGGGACCGCCGCTATTAGTGGGCACGGTCTGATCGCCGTGCCCGCTAATTAGCTAATCGGAGGCAGCTGTCAAAGTTACCGGAGGCAACCTTTCCCTGGGGTCTCGTGGGGGAGATCGCTCCTCCGGGACGTTGTCCCGGAGGAGCGATCTCCCTGTCTGATGCCGGCCGGGGACTCATCCAAGATGGCGCCGTTCCCGACTCGGCACTCGTTTGTATTCGGCTGCAGCAGCCAAAAGCAAACGAGTGCCTATCTCATTGATCTTTGCTGTATATCTATACAGCAAAGATCTCAATGAGAGATCAAAGTATATATATACTAGAAGTCCCCTAGGGGGACTTCTAGTATATGTGTAAAAAAAAAAAGTGTTGTTTATAGTAAAAAGCCCCCTCCCCTAATAAAAGTCTGAATCACCCCCCTTTTCCCAGGTTATAAATAAAAGTAAACAAATAAATAAATAAATAAACATGTTTGGTATTGTCGCGTGCGTAATCGCCTGAACTATTAATTAATCACATTCCTGACCTCGCACGTTAAACGGCGTCAGCGCAAAAAAATCCCAAAGTGCAAAATTGCGCATTTTTGGTCGCATCAAATCCAGAAAAAATGTAATAAAAAGCGATCAAAAAGTCGTATATGCGCAATTTTTGATGATGCTGGAGGGAGGAGCTTGAGGCGGAAGTAGGTGCCGTCTCCCTTGTCGGACCTCCGATCCACGTGTGAGCTCCATGGCCTGTGGCTGGGACCCCACTATCTACTGAGATCCTTGGTGCCTCTGATGGACGGTGTCGGGTGGTCAGCTCGGTGGACCCTAAGCCGGATGACTCATAACTTGTGAGAGAGGCCCGGTACGACGCTTACCGTGAGACTGTCCGTGCTACTGAGACGCCGTGGTGTGCCGCTGGCAGTGGGCGGGTCAGTGAGAGCGACCTGGCTGGTTTGAACAAGGTCGGAGGATGCAGCGCCTGTGAGAGAGGCCTGGTCCGGCGTTCGCGGTGAGACTTCCCGCTGCTTTTGAGACGCCGCGGTATACTGCTGGTCGTGAGCGGGTCGGTGAGAGCGACCTGGCTGACTTGGAGGGGGTCGGAGGACGCAGTGCCTGTGAGAGAGGCTCGGTCCGCGACCGAGTCAGTGTGCGGCGGGGGTTTGTAGGCACAGTTATGCTCAGCCAATCACGGCTGAGCTGCTTATGACGCGGCATAGGGGGGCCGGCATGACGGACAGATGGAGCGGTTCGGCCGGCCTCCCGAAGACTACGTCATTGTCCCAAGATGGCAGACGGGGGTCGACATGAGATGCGGTGAGTATAATGCACCACACTTCCGGGTCTAGCGTGGGTGGGGGCAAACACGGGGAAGGGGGCCATTCACATACATAACATACATTACAAAGTTGTACAACTAATATGTGTTATTTTGTGAATAATTGTTTAGCGCCGCACTACCCCTTTGAGGACTTCTTGCAATAAATACAGCTAAAGGACACTGCTAATGCTGTATGGGCCTATGGATATCAGAATGCATACCCTGGTGAATGTGAGTATGGCTTGGGTAAATGGAGGGTGCAGAATCTGGGAATCTCAGTGTCTCGTGGGTGCTCTGTATAATCAGAATGACTGGCCTATTGGTTTGATGATATCACTAGTTCATGGTTAATTGATCAGCTGCTTTCTCTTGTATATTAACTCAGTATTTTAAAAGCTCATCACCTACAAAATGTTTTCCTCCTCTCCTTGTGGGATGTACATTAAACTTTCTGTGAGCAAATTTGCTGAGTTTCTCAAGATAAGATTTCAATGTGTCTGAATGAATATGATATTTAATCAACTTTCATAAGGGATTTCAGAATTAGTCAGGCTGTAATGAACTATGAAATCCTGATTAATGTGGTTTGGGGGCTTGATGAGAAGCAGCATGTTCACTGGAACATCTTGTTGATGATGTTTTTATGTATGTTTCCTTCTCTCTCTCTCTCTCTCTCTCTCTCTCTCTCTCATGGAAAAAGTGGTTGGAAACCTATATCTCTATTTCCTACAGCAGTAGTGTGTGTGACAGTAGCTGGAGCACCACAGGTCATCATCACATACTAAAGAACATGATTATTTAGATCATATTATACTGTCCACTTTTCCTTCTATCTCCTTCACGGTCGGGGCAGGACACTCTTTCTATGCCAGTGATACTTAGTGCAGACACATCACCTGCGTGAATGGAAGAAAAATGTTTTGAAACATTAGAAGCATTTCTGACATTATTGTGGGTTGCTCCATAAATGTGTTGTCTTAATCTGTCTTTCATTTTTCGTTTAGTACAGCCCACATATCCGATGTGGCGGCCATACCGAACTTTATGTCCTACTGTAACAATAACCCTTTTGCTTTACGTTTTACCTATGACTGGCATAAAAATAAAAAATAACTTTTTTGGACATAAAATTGACTGCTTTTTCTGACAGAATTCACAATACAAACTACAGAAAACCCACTGCGGGGAACACTCTCCTATGGGCAGACTCATGTCATCCCAGACACACTGTGAGGGGTCTCCCCGTGGGAGAGTGTATTAGAATACGTAGAAACTGCTCATCTGAACAGGCGTATAAACAAGAAATGGATTCTTTGATGTTGTGTTTAAAAAATAGGGGCTATCATGATAGAGATATCAACAGGGCCATTAATATAGCTAGCCAAAAGGACAGAAAAGATTTGTTATATGGTCCTGGCAAATCTGAAAAAACATCTAAAAATAATGACAATTTACTTACTTTTGTGACAACATACTCTAAACAATATCACAAAGTTCGTAATATTGTTGAAAAACACCTACCCATCTTGACCCAGGATGATCATCTGAGAACTCTGGTGCGCAAAGGGTGTAGATTTTCCACCCGAAGCCCACCCACACTAGGTTTCATGCTCTCCCCTTCATATGTCAAAAATGAGCAAACATCAGCCACTTGGCTGGATACTAAAGGTAACTTTAAATATGGGGGTAGAAAATGCACTTGCTGAAAGCATATAGAACAAACGCAGCATGTGCACAGCAACATAGACCATCAAGAACACCCAGTTTGTAGCATTATTAACTGCAACACCACCTGGATTGCATACTTTATTAAATGCCAGATATGTAACATTAGATATGTGGGCTCTACTAAACGAAAAATGAAAGACAGATTAAGAGAACACATTTTTGGAGCAACCCACAATAATGTCAGAAATGCCTCTAATGTTTCAAAACATTTTTTTTTCATTCACGCAGGTGATGTGTCTGCACTAAGTATCACTGGCATAGAAAGAGTGTCCTGCCCCGACCGTGGAGGAGATAGAAGACAAAAATTACTCAATCGGGAGGGGTATTGAATACTTATGCTAGCTACATCTTTTCCAAATGGCTTAAATCATAGAATGGATCTTTTACTAAACTATTAGATACTTGTATTTATGTGTATTTTATACTAGTTTTGTATCAGTGTTTATCTATGTGAAGTATAAATTAGCCAGCAGGTGGGAGTGGGAGGTGAGGTTCCCATTCTCAAAAAAATTCCCTGCTTGGCTTCATACGCACTATCTATGATTAAGGGCCGGTAAGGCCAGAAACGCTTCAGACTTTGTGTCCTGTATGCATTTCCATGGACTTTTATCGACTTTTGTGATGACTTTTTATCAAGATTATCAATAAACAAAAATTTTTTTACTAGCAAGTGCCGACTCCTACAAGTTCCTTCAATAAAAACATTGCTGGATTAACATCTAAGTGTGGCAATACATACTTATTAAATACATTTTTTAGGAGCAACACATATTTATTTATATACAAGGCACAAAATAGTCATGAACAATAATAATAAAGTTGCAATTCTCAGCGCTGGTTCAACCCATTGGGGGCATATGTTTCCAATTGGAAAATCCAAAAGGCTTCCATCTCTTGGAGTTTAACCCTTCTGTCTCCTCCCCTCCATTGAGGCTGCACTCTTTCTATGGCCATAACTCTCATTAAGTCTACTCTGCCTTCATGAATTTCAGCAAAGTGCCGGGAGGCATCCAATAGATTGCGAGAACTACTGTGATCAGCATCAAAAATATGTTCTAGAATGCTGTCCGTAGCTGTCTCGTAGTGCATACTACATATTGTATCTGACATGCTGTGCAGCATATGACGTATACAACAAAAGAGCTCACACAATTAAAAACATTTTTACCTGCCATACCAATGTATGCAGTCAACAAATGGGTTATTGAGTGCATACAGTGGTGTGGCAGGTACATTGATGACTTGCTTCTTGTTTAGAGTGGTCCAGTACCTGCCTCAGAGGTGTAGCTAGGCTCTCCTGGACCCGGGACAAAGATTCAATTTGGTACCCCCCCCCCCCCCCTTGTGTCCCTTCACTGCTGGTATATAACACATATATATTTTTTTAAATGAAGTTTAGATAAGCGATTGTTCAGATGGGCAATTCGCTCATCTTTGCTGACAGGACTAGTGTAGTGTTCACAATATGGGATACATAATGTCATATTTACTGTGTACCTGGAATGTTTTTATGGAGAATGATTATCAGGCAGCTCTGGGCTCAATCAGCATTTTTTAAAGTCCTCCCATTTTTCCCATTTAAAATTTGGTCCCTAAGTACCTTAACGGAGGCACCGTTGTCTCCACTCCCTGCTGTCTGAACCTGTGAATTAGGAGGCGCCGTTGTCTCCACTCCCTGCTGTCTGTACCTGTGAATTAGGAGGCGAGGCTTCCTGATCTATCTCCTGTCTAATGTGATTCTATGGTGCAGTCTCCTAATGCACAGGTACACTCAGCAGTAGAGTTGATCGAACCTCTGGAAATCCTAGGTTCGATCGAACTCGAACATTCACGAACCTGCCGCATTATATTGCTGATGCCTGGTCCGTGGGGAAGGAGGAGACTGCCCGGGTACCTATTACCTAGGCGGAATCCCAGAATTCCAGGCAGTACTCAGGCTGTCTCCTCCTTCCCCACAGACCAGGCAGGCATCAGCAATCTTATGCGGCAGGTTTGTGAATGTTCGAGTTCGATCGAACCTAGGATTTCCCAAGGTTCGATCAACTCCACTTAGCAGCAGTAATACCTCCAGTAAGGTATTCCATCCCCAAATTCAAAATAGAAATAATTTAGAAAAATGACTATTGTATCATGGTCGCTGTATATACAGATACAGGTGCTTTATTGATTGGCGTAGGGAACCTTGGCTCTCCAGCTGTTGCAAAACTACAACTCCCATCATACATGGACAGTCAAAGCTAAAACTTTGACCAGTCCAGACATGATGGGAGTTGTAGTTCTGCAACAACTGGAGAGCCAAGGTTCTCTACCCCTTCAGATAGTAGGTGAGGTTTATATAAATGGAATATATATTTGGTGAGGGCAGTTATTAAGGGGTTAAGTATAGAATAATATACAACCAGACCAGACCCCTAAATAGACACTGGACACTCCCCCCATCCCAGTCTGGTGCCACCCTGTACCCCCCACCCCCCTCCAGACTGGGCACCCTTCACCCCCCCTCCCCAGACTAGACACCCCTAATTGTCCTCCCCTTCCCCCACACCTGTATCTTCTTTCTTCCCCCTCCATAGTGCAGTGTACATACAGGACCTGCGGTGACATCATAGTCACATGTCAACGTCCTTCACCATCTACACAGTAACTTTTCTGTACTGTCTCCTGGCTGCTGTTTAGCCCTGATTTGCGTAAAATCTCGGTAAAAACGCCGTGATTTTGTGCAAATTATAGCTAAACAGCAGCCAGGAGACAGTACAGTATGGGTAATACCTCTTTTGATCAAGTTAAAATCGTCTCCTGTCTCCCCACACTGACAGAGGGCAGGAGGCTTCCAGGCTGCCTCATCCACAGTGATCCTTCTCTCTCTGCTCCCTGTGATGGCGCCCCCCCTGGTCTCTGCGCCCGGGGCAGCTGACCCCCTGCCCCCCCTCCCTACGGCCCTGACCTGCCATACCACAGTTTATTGAATATGCGAATGCCAACCCGTGGGGGCTCAGGTTCACCAATGTGTATAATCAGAGGGAAATAATTTTTGGGGGGGTTTGGAATTAAGAGGTATCCCAATGAAACTTATCACTAAGACCCATAGAAAGCCCATATCTGGGAATGTCACCCTACCTGCCAGTAGCTGCCATCCTTCTCATACAATAAAGTCGATCGCTGTTCGAGAGGTGACACATATGAGGTGGAACTGCAGCACTCAGGATACCTTCAGTAAGGAATGTGACATCAGCAAAAAAAAGACTCCATGACCGGTGATTTCCAGAAAGGATGACAATCTATGTATTTTACAGGGGGATCCCATACTTCCGAGATTCTAAGAGAAGGGTGTAACGTGGTATCCAAACATGCACAGACTTTAGGGGACACTTTAGCACCCTCAGTACCTAGAACTAATACACCATCTAGGATATGGTTATCATGCAAAGGCTTTTATAGGTGGGGCAGATACAGCATATGCCGGTATGCAGACCAAAGCAAATATTTTAGTGATAGCAAGAACAATAAAAGATATGAAATAAAGAATTTTTTGAATTGTATGAGCTCTTTTGTTGTATACGTCATATGCTGCACAGCATATCACGTCCAATATGTAGGATGCACTACAAGACAACTACGGACACGCATCCTAGAACATATTTTTGATGCTGGTCACAGTAGTTCTCACAATCTATCAGGTACCTCCCGACACTTTGCTGAAATTCATGAAAGCAGAGTAGACTTAATGAGAGTAATGGCCATAGAAAGAGTACAGCCTCAATGGAGGGGAGGAGACAGAAAAAAGTGCATTCATCTGCTACTCTTCATGTTGTGATCAAGGGTGCGCATGCACCAGAAACACGTTGACATATCTGTGAGAAGTGGTTGATGTGTCCATGATCTTATGGGTTCCACAATAAACTAATTTTGATATTCACCTGCAGGCGCTGGTCCAAGCATCGCTCTTGAAGTATTCGGACACTGGTTGGAGTGTTGGACCGTGCGAGGCAGTCTACTGACCGTGGTGAGCTGGCATTCACTATACTGCATAACCTTAACCATACCTGTTTAGGCTCTGTTCTCACAACGTATGTGTTGTAGAAATCTTTATACAGCACACGTTGTATTGAAAGCATAGGATCCCGGCTGGAGTGTATAAACATGGTATATACTCCGTCCGGGATCCCTAGCGGTGCCATGAGAACCTGTCATTTCAGTTTTCTGCAGCCGCTATTCAGTGAAAGGGGCTGCATAAAACCCTGTCAGTGCACACAATGGCCGTATGCTCCATTGTGAGCAGTGGAGAATTCTGATGTGGGCGCGCACAGATGCGCCCGCATCAGAATTCAGCGGCGCTAAAAATCATCCGGCTGGCACTGACTGGATGATCTTTTCTGACACCAGCCATTCCGTGACCCGGCCGAGTCTTAGACAGTGTGTGATTTAAAGAAAAACCTGTCACTAGTTTTATGCTGCCCAAATCACAGGCAGTATGAAACATTGACAGGATCCCTTATTATTGTGCTCTATGATGCACTCTAAATGGCTGTGTTATTTCAGAGTAAGTAGCCCCTGCCTGACTGATATTCCTCTCTATGCATTTAAGGAAAGATCTGTCATTCAGGGCTGGGGACCACCCTGATGACTTGGAATCTTATTCATGGCCCAAGTTTAATCTCTGAAATGATGCAGCCACCCAATCCATTAAATATTACTGGTCTATGCACATTCCCTGAATTGAAGACAATCATAGTATAATCATATCTTCATCTTGTTTGATATTGTTTTATGGTGAAGTCATTTTGGGTTTATATTTATATAAGGTCCTGTCTATTGTCTATCAGGTCAAGTATGGAGGTGTACTGTCCCATGTACATGTATAAGGTGTTGTACACTACTGTCTAGACCACAAGCCGTTTAATGTTTCAGATTTTTTTTTTTCAAGCTATGAATAGAAAATTAAAATATAATCCCCGTCCACGGAAAAGGTTTTCAGTTTGCATTGTAAACACTTTAATCCACATTAAAACAAAACAAGAAGATCTTCAAGTCCTTGGTGTGCTTAGACAAATCTTGACCTCATAGGCTCAGTTTAAAGATATAACCCAGGGCTCAGAATCCAGCAAACTGCTGTTAATTAGATTTTGTTCTTTGCAAATCAGTAATCCATGATAGAAATTGCTTTTGTATGTGATTCAGCTAATGTATTTCCTAAACATAGCTACTTCTGAAATGAGAAGGTATTAAAAGATGGGATCAGGACCATTTCGTTTTAATCGTGTCATGTTCATAATGCGTACATCTTCAAAATCCTCCGTCACCGCGAGATTTGCATCGGTTTCACATTAGTTTCTTAACACTAATCCCATTGTTACAGAGATTTATTATCTGACCGGCTTAGTGTTCTATCACTTGAAATTATTTTGAGGATTTCATTTAGGAAATGTAACAGAACGACAGCATTTAAATCATTATCAGCAATTAATTGGAAAGTACACCCAGCCATCTACAAACAGAATTAAGTAGGAAAAATAACACCTTTAAGTCATTCTAGATACAACAGAGTGATAAGCATATGAATGGTTCCCAGAAAATGAGAGTTAAATACACAAACATATATATATGTATATATATATAGAGAGAGAGAGAGAGAGAGAGAGAGAGAGAGAGAGAGAGAGAGAGAGAATGAATGGCGGTTTAGCTGTGGCATTATATTATCACATACAATCTAGTCTGTAAATATACAAAATATTTTTCAGGAACTGCAGATATCCCTCTTTTTGTGCAGTGTAAAACTTTCTTTTACTAAATATAGAAAGTTGAAATCTAGACAATTGCGCCCTTATAATTTATCTCTCCTTTAATCATAATCTCCTATTGTAATCAAAGCTGTGAAGAATACATACAAAATTTTTCTAATTTCCACTTGTCTCCCTGATTGTTACAGTTCTGTATCTGGCTTTAAGGCAACTGACTGTTGCAGGAGCCCTCCCCTGATTTATTGTTTGTATTATGACCATACATATTGCCATCACAGTGTTATTGACCAAATTCAGTGTGCTAAAACCAATATTACCAATAATATCAGTATACAAGGGCCACAAATGACCATCACTAACATTGCCACTATACTGTTACTGGCTAAAAAATACTATGCCATACATTAGCATTAATGCCAATGTACAAGGGCCTTTTAATACTGGCACACCAGAAACACACATTACCCACACATAATGACTGACTAATGCTCCATACGGTTACTGAATAAAAACAATGTGCACATCCAATTATTCTGCTGTACAGTGCCTATATAGTGGTATATACCAACTCTACACAGGCTCAGACCACCATGAAGACTTCTTTCAGCAATAATTCTTCTCTTCAACATCAACTGACAACAACCACATTGCTTTCACATTGCCTTTAGCTCCTATTACACATGGCGATTCAGAGGAGCAAACGATCTTGCTCCTCGTTCCCCACTTACTGCTGGCACTATTACACGCATTGACAGTTAACAGGTAAGAGCCAGGGGGCCGTGGGGAGCTGCGGGGGGGGGGGGGGGTGGGCTGCCCAGGTGATCGCTAGATCGTCCGGGCAGCCCATAGATGATAGCGGCAGTCTACTGCCGCCGCTCCTATTACACGGAGCGACGGCAGCATATCGCTGCTGCCTACATTGTTGAGCTTTCAACATGTTGAAAGACAACGATTAGCAGGCATCGTGCATGTCGGATGATCGTTGTCTTCTATTATACAAGACAATTATCAGCCGTAATGGGAGAATATGGCCAATAATGGCTTTAGACTGCCAGGATCATGTTCACCCAAGACAGGCTACTAAACAATTCTTCATATGACCATATGACATCCTGTGTATAGTCATTAGAGATGAGCAAACTTTTCAAAAGTTCGGTCCGACCGGACTTTCTCATTTTTCTGGAAAGTTCGGTCCGACCGAATTTCCGATTTCTTTGGATTTCATAGTTTAAAGCATCTATATGATACGGGGGTAGTGTATTTGGTTGAATTTAGGGCTCTACATGTCAGTAACATCATTATCTTTTCGATATCTCAAAGTCAATTTATTTTTAGACTTCAATATTCACCATTACAGGGTCTATGCAGGAAACTCACCATTACGGGGTCTATGCAGGAAAAAGGTCACAAATGCAGTGAAGGAGCAGCAGTAGTCATTGGAGGCCAGTGGAGGTCCAGCAATAGTTATTTGAGGCCAGTACAGGAGCAGCAGGAGCCAACATGGAGGACAGGCAGGAGCAGCAGTAGCCAACATAGAGGGCAGGCAGGATCAGCAGTAGCCAACATGGAGGCCAGGCAGGAGCAACAGTAGTCAACATGGAGGGCAGGCAGGATCAGCAGTAGCCAACATGAAGGCCAGGCAGGAGCAACAGTAGTCAACATGCACTTTTTTAAGATACAATGCTATACACCTGAACCAGGTATTTTAGTCTCTCAGGATAAGAGGGATGTGATATACACACTTTCAATCAGAAGGGTCCAAGTATGGAAATTGGGTATGTATGTGTGTATATATATATATATATATATATATATATATATGTATAGATAGCACTTTTTTAAGATACAATGCTATACACCTGAACCAGGTATTTTAGTCTCTCAGGACAAGACAGATGTATTATACACACTTTCAATCAGAAGGGTCCAAGTATAGAAATTGGGTATATAGACTTATATATATAGAAGTATAGGACTTGTATATCTGTACTGCACGTTTTGGTTCCGTGCACCCTTTTCTGTCCAATGCCTAATCTATCTATCTTTCGCGCTCTCTATATTTCTCTCTCAATCACTAGATGTTTCTCCTCTCTGCTTTCCTAATCTTTCCTTTCCTTTCCCACAATATCTTCTCAGTAGTCTGTAGTACACAACAGCAGCTTGCTTCCTCTCTCTTTCTCTCCCTCTACACACTGCGTGGTGTGGTCATGTGACCGCTCCTTTTAAAGCAATACCGACGTCACACAGGGGGTGGGCTAGTACAAGATCCCTGCTGATTGGATGTGTTCCGGGCATCATGGGAAAGCGCTTTTCCCGCCCAGAACACTTCTTGCTTTCTAGAATACCGGGCAAACCAGTTCGCTCATCTCTAATAGTCATTGCCCTGACCTTGTGGGTTTCTCTTTCAAATACCATTAGTCTGAGAAGAGTATAATTTTAATAGTGCCTCCTAGCTGCCTGTGTCTTTGTGCACCTCTGGTTGAGCCAGACCACCTTATTATTGGAAGCTAACATTCAGTCATCTTTCACGTCCATTCAGGAATTAAACACTTCAAGACCTACAGATATGACTGCAGTGGTTCAGGTTGCTGGAACTGATGTTGGACCTGTTAGTTGGTTCTGGTGTTTTGGAGGCTACTTGCACGGTGGCCAGGAATGGTAACACCCACCCCCAGACACACAGCAACTGGGCCTTGGTTAGGACTAAGTTGAGGTGTGAGGTATAAGTGGAAGTGCGGGGCAAAGATGACAGAGTCCCACTTTAAGCAATTTTCAAACTTTACTTATCCAAGGTATCTTAGCAAAAAAAAATGTCTCAAACAGTGCTCAAGTACTTAGTGCAAAATTTAACAGAAGAAATTAAACAGGTAGATAGGTGAGATCATAGTAAAAAGAACAGTAGCAGGTGTCAGGGACCCTGCTACTGTACTCTACCGTACTCTGCTGGGATGTGGTGGAGTGTTTCTGTAGTGTTCAAAAAATCCTTTTATTCACATATGGATGAGTCCCAGTTATCTCACCTAACCTCCTTGTGCCCCATGTTGTTGGGTTTCCCTCCTAATGAGGTAGTACGAGTCCCAGATTTCTGCACTGGGTGGAGCTGGCTTGTAGAATCCTTCCTACTAAGCTGACTCTTTGTCAGTAGAGAGCGACTTACTGGCACTGTGCTCTATTGCAGGTCAAGTCTTGAAGCATCCGTCCCTTTTCTATAGGTGGTCAACTGTCCTGTGTTGTAAAGTAAATCCTCACCGTAGGCAAGACGTGAGACTCCCTTTTCTCCGCCTTCCCTAGGGGTCTGGTCTAGCAACCCATAGTGGTTGCATGGCTAGCTTGTAGAAAAAGGTCTGCTCTCTTCTCTGTCTAGAACTAGACTTGGAGGACAGTTGCAGCACGTCCTGCCTGGCCTGTAGCTAGGCAATAACTAACTAAAGGGAAGTTGATACAATAGAGGGAGAAGTGTGTGTAGCTGAACCTGGGTGACTGGTGGCTGTGCTGTAAAGAAATGTGACAGCATTGTGTTGCAACATTGGCAACTTACATCTACATTAGAGATGAGCAAATCACTCGGAAAGTTTGTGAATATTTACACAAATTTGCAAACATCTGTAAATCGCATACAAATTTTTATTGAAACAGGCAAACTGTAGTAGCTACAATAGTGGGACTATTACATAGCAGCAATTTTTTCACCCGCTGTTGCTGCAGTGTCAAAATTAGAAAATGTCAATTTCTAAAAAATGTCAATCAGCCTGTCAATCATTTATTTTCCGGCATGGTCACTAGTGGACGTTGGTGGATCAGCGACTTAATATCAATTTTTTCCAAGGACAGCAGTGGACAATGAGGTAAATGAGCACCCAGTGAGTTATTAAGATGGACACTGTGTTCATTGTGACTTTCTACAATGCACATCCAGCAGCCAGTGACTTTGTATAATGAACAACAGTCACCCAGTTACTTGGTATACTGGACAATGGCTTTACTGCTCCCAAAGAAAAGCACCCACAATCCACCCTCCTCTCCTCTCTGTCCCTATCTCTCTGTATTTCTCTCCCTGCCTGCTGCAGCCTACTTTCCACTACACACAGCAGAATGGCCGCCTCCAGGAAGCGAATCACCCTATATAGAGGGGGCGGGGGGGGGGGTTGCTGACATCGCAGTGGGGTGTGACTGGAGCAAGGGGTTATGGATAATTCCTTGCTCCCAGCAAAAGAGAGTTGTGCAAGATAACATATGTGGCCGCCATGTGTAGTGAATTTGCAAAGCTAATCTGGCAAATTCGTGAATCCCAACAAAACAAATTTAATGACATTTGCGTCTCTCATCTCTATTCTACATACTGATCAATAGTTTTTGCTCATCATCCTTTCTGCTGTGCCTGTTAGTTATCGTATTTGTATGGACAGGTTAATATAAAACTGATTTCTAAATTGCACATGGGTAGTGTAGATATTGTCTTATTTCACATATTCCTAGTGTTTCCTTTAAGCATTGTTCATATCTGCGTTGTAGCTTTTAGTAATAATAGAAGCCCCAACACTCCAAAGGACTTGAGTGGTGCACAACAGACACCATTAACTTATAATTGGCCTGCCAGCTTCCACCAAGGTGTTTTTTTTTTTTTTTTTTTTTTTGGGGGGGGACCTCTGATCAAAAATAATTGAATTTACAATGTGAACAAAGACTTACTACAGATTGTCAGTCCTTTAAATAATTGTCTCAGGCCTATCACGGCTGTATAAACAAAGTATAAATTTTTCCTATATAGTAGTAAAAATAATAGTTCTAACACTACACATTCAAAGTAAGAAGGCGGAATTTTACTGCCACAATGCCGTATGTCCTTTCCGACAGCCAATAGAGCATTTGCTAATTTTCATTCTGCCGAATGCTGCACTTTGAGGGCCGGAATCAGATTTTCTTAATTTGCAGCAAGTCATTTTTCATTTCTACAAATAACTTTTCAATTATTTTTGAAAGCCAAATTGATATATTTACACAGCATCTGAAAAACCCAAGAATAAGATTTTCCGTATAATAATCACACGAAATAGGCCGGCAGTAAAGCGATCATTTATAAATTAGGCCAGCGTCTCTCCCATTTAGCTATACAGAGTAGCTTTGCAAATAGCTGGGAGGGATGTTACCTTGTTCGCTCTCAATTAATGTTCTGTACATCATCAGGGTCAGCTCAACACTTAATAATAAAACCCTTTAAAGCCATCAATAATAATTTACTGTACAGTGATTGATATGTCATGTATATTAGTCACCCGGCCTGAATGCGGGTGAAGGCTGACACTTGTAAGGTTATATACTCTAAGGTGTCTATACTGTAGGTGATACTTTTGTGCACTTTCTTCTGCTATACTTTAGAGACGAAAAAAAAAGGCATTCTGTAAGTACTATTAGCTTCCCCTCTCACTCATCTTTCATATAAGCAGAGTTTTAAATTTTTAAAGAGGTAATTGTATTGTTAGAGGCAGAAAGTATACTGATTTTTCAATTCATCAGTGCTCAATAAACGTTACAGAACGGCGACAATGCGATAAACTCTTTCTTAAGGAAACAACATTATGACATAGTGATCTTTACAAATGAACATAATTGACTTCAAATTCATTGATAAAGATAGATAATAGAGGTTACGAGCTAAGACACAACAAAGTTGCCTGAGCTTCAGAACAATGAGACCGACACAAATCCATTACAACGATACAATCAAATATTTAAAAAAGCTTGGGTTGCTCATTACTTATTCATGCTAATACGAGAATCTTAACAAATCTGACGAGGGTTCGCACTCAATCACTCACAAACCAAATGAGTTTTTGCATTTATCAGAATCCAGGCACCCCGTCCTCTGCTAGCAGTTGCTTAACAAAGGTGATAGAATGACATAAAATATATTTACTGCCTACACAAGACAACAAGATATGGGATTTATCAAAATGAATAATGCAAGCTTGTGTGTCATGGCTATCAGGTTGCAGGCTGGCAGTTTTTTGACTGGAGGCCATTCATAGCCATTGCATATCTGACTGAGGAAGAGGAAAATACTGTTAGTTTATGGAGACTTTAAGCCAGCTTGAGCAGAACAATGCAGAGGCTTCTTTATATGCAATGATGGTCCTGCTTCTAGTGTTTATATCTGTGTTGATGTTGTTGTGGCATCTTTACCTCTTCATTAGTCTTTAGGACTGCCTCGGTTTTACAAGAACCTGTAGTAAGGTGAGGGGTACAAGCTAGGAAAGCAGATATTCAGATTATGACTTCATGTAATAAAGATAGTGATCAGCCAAAGAGACGATCATCAGCTGATCATTGTCTTTTAAACATGTTTAAAAAACATTGTCTGTGGTCCACGCATCTTTATGTGTAGTGATGTGTGGCTGACCGCTGATGCTAGGGTAAAAAGAAAATAAAGATTATACTTACCTGTCCAGGCTCCCCCAGTGTCCTTCTGCCTTGTTTTCACTAACCACAGCCTCCTCCCACACCTCCAAACCTGTCTCTGAAGTGACAGGCCGCTTAGCCAATCACTGGCCACAGTGTTGTCTTGACTCAGATGTGCTGCCTGTCACTTCAGAGACAAGATCAGAAGTCCCCAAGGCAGATGCGGTGAGCGGGTACACAGGAAAAAGACTGTAGGATACCATGGGAACCTGCACAGGTGCTGTAAGTATTATTTACATTTTTTACACCAAAGCAAGGGCTGCTCAATAATTGAGCTGTGTATAGGCTTAGTATGCAAGTACCAATCTAGCAGATCGAAGATCACTTACATTAAATGTCGGCTGTCTGATACGGCCCTAAGGGAGCACTATTAAGTTGAGGACACTAGGACCACTTTTCTATGTGGGGCGCTATTACTGTGAGAAAGTTACTAAAGGGCTTTTATACTATACTATAGTAGAGTAGCTATTGTGTAGCAGTAGGGAAAGCAGTAAGCATAAAAGGAGCCACTATCATTAAATTTTGTGCTATTACTATGTGGTCCGTTTTTTTTTTTTGTTGTTGTCGTTATTGTTTTTTTTTTACAACTTTAGGAAGGGCACCAGGGAAAGCATCATGGTGCTCTTCAAGCCAAAGATGTTTGGATGGCAATTTGGATTCTGGATTCTTTATGGTGGCTTGGGATAGATAGAGTTGAAAAGAAAAAATAATGACTACAGTCTAAAGAGAAAGTGTTGCCTGTAGTTACTTAATGTAACTGTAATAGAAACATTCACATGCTCAGCTGAGTCTTTGGAGAACTGATTTGTATGTGCCTCTGCAGTGGTAAAAATACCTTACCTTGGATGCTCAATAAAGATGAGCGAACTTACAGTAAGTTCACTCTGTAATTGATTATCTCAGCCTGAAGAGGATGGATGCAGCCCTAGGGGTGCCTGGAAAACATGGATATAGCCTAGGGCTCATCTCTAATACCCACTCAGACCTCAAATGTGTTTGCTGCCCATGCAGAACCCATAGTTACACCTCTTCATCTCCCTAATAAATATCCTCAAGAGTCAAAGCCCTTAAGAGCCAGTCAATTTGACCAGAATTAGGGAAATATTACAATTAGGGAAGTTTCAATTGTTACAACCTGAGATCTGATCTTTCCTTTCCAGGCTTAAGGCTGTATTACATGGGCCAATAATCCTGGGAAAGCAATCACTAACCTTTTATCTTAGTGCTCGCTTCCCCCTCGATCCTTGCTCGCTGGCTGTACTATTACATGCATAAACAATGAATGGGGAGAAGCAGAAGAACTATCCTTAGATTATTCAGTCGGCCCTTAGACATTAGTGGTGGTCTACTAACATATCGAAAGAGCAAAGTCTAACGATGTCCAGGGTCGTCCATCACTGGGAATAATGCCTTAGAGATGCTGTGTATAATGTTGTAGTTATACTGAATGTAAAGTAAAGATCATATGGATACAATCCGCTTGATACCACCGCTCTGGATTAGTCACAACCAGGCCCGGACTGGCAATCTGGCAGATCGGGCAAATGCCCGCTGGGCTGCCCAGATTGTCAGTCTGTGGGCCGCGGGGCTGTGACAGTGTGTGACAGTTTGGTGTCCGACAGCGGCCCAAAGCAGCTGATTAAGCCGCCGCAATGGTGCTGCTTAAGTAGCTTCTTCGGGCTGTTGCCGGAGTCAGGGCCGCTGCCGGACACCAAACTGTCACACACTTATCACTGCACTTCTGTGTGTGCAGTGGGTGGCGCTGTCTGCTGGGCCCAGCCTCGCTCTGGGAATACATACAGGGCCCCCTGTGCTGAGAGAAAAGTAGCATCCCGGGCCGGCACAGGCAAGTGACGTCATGCATCGGGCGCATATTTAAGCCAGAGGAGAGCGACAGCCTGGGAGCCATGTCCCCGACCCCTCTCCATAGTTGCCAATAGTACCGACTCCCGGGTATGTCCGGTAAGCCCCGCCCCCTCCGCGGTAAGCTCCGCCCCCGATGCCCACCAGCAGAGTACACAGAGCCAGAGGAGGAAAGATGCCATGGACAACTGGAAGGGTGGTAAGTATAATGGGGTCACTCAGCCTCCCTAGTATGATGTATAATGGGGTCACCAGCCTCCCTAGCATGATGTATAATGAGGTCACCAGCCTCCCTAGTATGATGTATAATGGGGTCACCAGCTTCCCTAGTATGATGTATAATGGGGTCACTCAGCCTCCCTGCATCCTGTATAATGGGGTCACTCAGCTTTCCCAGCATCCTGTATAATGGGGTCACTCAGC
Organism: Dendropsophus ebraccatus; assembly: GCF_027789765.1. NCBI lineage: Eukaryota > Metazoa > Chordata > Amphibia > Anura > Hylidae > Dendropsophus > Dendropsophus ebraccatus. The sequence continues at coordinate 90,150,433 of NC_091457.1, forward strand.
CTCCCTGCATCCTGTATAATGGGGTCACTCAGCTTTCCCAGCAATCCTGTATAATGGGGTCACTCAGCTTTCCCAGCATCCTGTATAATGGGGTCACTCAGCCTCCCTGCATCCTGTATAATGGGGTCACTCAGCTTTCCCAGCAATCCTGTATAATGGGGTCACTCAGCTTTCCCAGCATCCTGTATAATGGGGTCACTCAGCTTTCCCAGCATCCTGTATAATGGGGTCACTCAGCTTTCCCAGCATCCTGTATAATGGGGGTCACTCAGCTTCCCTGGTATCCTGTATAATGGGGTCACTCAGCTTTCCTAGCATCCTGCATAATGGGGTCACCAGCTTCCCTGGCATCCTGTATAATGGGGTCACTCAGCTTTCCCAGTATCCTGTATAATGGGGTCACCCAGCTTTCCTTTCATCCTGTATAATGGGGTCACTCAGCTTTCCCAGTATCCTGTATAATGGGGTCACCCAGCTTTCCTTTCATCCTGTATAATGTGGTCTCTCAGC